>NC_066882.1:6389146-7027896 GCF_022985175.1 Labeo rohita
TTTAAGAGCTATGAATGAGCAGTGGCAGGAGACGTCAGAGTTGTGTTGATGTTTGAATTACTCTAGACGTTTACATCCACTACAAACACACTTTGTTCGTGTCACATCACTGCTTCACGAGATTGCTGTGTTTACAAAGCTGTTTCACTCATCCTATTAGCAGTGTGTTTTCCCCTGGCTGTCGGCTCGTGTGGGCAGCCTTAAGTATCGGGACAGTGGATGCCATCTCCCTGTGGAATAGCAGGCATAGATGCAATCAGCCTGGGGGGAAAACAGAGCTCTCAGATCACCCCCGGATCCAGCACCGCTGAGAGCTCTACTGGGATAGCTGCTTTTCTTTTTCTTGTGACAGCGGCTAAGCGTCGGCTTCTACACTGACAACAGAATATAGTTACAGAGGTGGTTCTGCTTGCACATGCCGATTGGCGGCCTGTACGGGCATCTGCATGCTGATCTGCTCCTCCAGTGGTCCAACCTGGTCTGCGTCAGTCCTGACTGACAGAAAGGCATGAAAAGCCCCAGCTAAAGCTGGTCAATTACAAAAGAGGAGGATTGAGTGTAAAATGAGACGTTAAACAGGAAAATTATGGAAAACGGAGAGAGGTGAGCATGGAGTGGAGGTAATGAGCTAGAGAACACCAAAAATGAGAAAAATTAATTTAGAAAGGTGATGTAAAATCAAATGAGAAAGCTGGTGGCACCCTAGCAGCCATATCAGGAAGTGTTAGCAGTCACTTTTTAGAGGTAACCATTTAGCAATGTTCTGAAATCGGGAAGCACAAATCAATTAAGTAATTGCCAAGGGGTTGCTGAACTGTTAGGAGTTATTGTTAAAGCTTTGTGACGTGGTTGCTTTGGGTGTTTTTTGAGGTGTTGCTGAGCTGTTCAGAGCGGTTGCCAGGGTGTTGCTAAATGATGGACAAGCTGTACAGAGTGGTTGTTAGTACTTTGCAGTGAGATTGTCAGGGTGTTGTGGGTAGTTACTAGGCTAACTGGTCCAATGGAATGCAATAAAAAGAGATTTAAGTTTATTTATTAATTTATTTATTCTTTTTACAATTTTTATGGTCTGCAAGGCAGATAATTACAAAAATAAAAGTACATCCATCTCAAAATTTGAGGTGTCATTTACACTACTATTCAAAAACGTTAGTAAAAACATTTGATTGATCTAAAAAGAAGTCTCTTATGCTCACCAAGGCTGCAATTAATTTACCAAAAAAAAAACTGTGAAATATTAATGCCAATAAATAACCATTTTAATGTATTTTAAAATGTAATTTTTTTCCTGTGATGCAAACTAATTTTCATTTAAGAAACATTTATTAAGTTTAATGTTAAAACCATTGTGCTGCTTTATGTTTGTGCAAAAAAAGAAAAGAAAAAAAACTAAAAACTTTAATAAATTGCAAATTCAAAAGAACAGTATTTAATTGAAATTGAAATCTTTTTGTAACAATATAAAGGCTTACTGTCGCTTTTGATCACTTTAATGCACAGAATGAATTAATAAATCAATCAATCAGCCAATCAATCAATCTTACCCCAAACTTTTGAATGGCAACATACTGTACTTCTGTAGCACAAACAGTGAGGGGGTATTTAAGTGAATTTGAAGTTTGCTTCAGCGAACACTTAAAAAAAGTGCTATTAAACGAATTATCAAATAAACAAATACATAATAGCACAATATTCAAGGTCAGAAGGATTTAGTTTATTCTGCATGTCATTTTAACATTGAACTTGACTGTGACGCAGTCCACAAATCCTATCCCGAAGCACTGATTTAAAGTAAATCCCACCTCTCTTAAGTCGGACCAATTATGTGTGTAGAACCGCATCAGTGGCTCTTTTATTTTTCTGCAGCAGAAGTGTGAAAGGCAGTTGGACATACATAACTGATTCTGTGTGCCGTTCCTCTTGGTTATTGTAACCGGCTCATGGGTGGATTACTCTAGAAATCAAAAGATCGGCTTACCACCAGAGCCTCGTTGCGAGTTTGCACCGGCCCTTGGATGATTAGAGCGCTTGCGTGTGTTTGTGTGTGTTGGGAAATATTCTTCAAATGGCCGTGTTTATCCAAGCTGAACTGTTTAATCAAAGAACAGAAGGAGCAGCTTGTAAACTTTCAATGCAGCTGCACTCACCCCTAATCCAGCCACATTAATGCAGCTCAGCTGCCGCTGTGTGTATGCAGACCATGTGTGATGCCTGGATCCAGCAACGCCCTTCTGCTCATGTCCACTCGACTGTGACCCCCAAAGACTCTTCAAATCCAAACTCAAATCCATGCAAATCAAACAGGATGTGAATCATGTCAGTGTTAAAAAAAACAGTGCATGTTGTCTTAGGTGCTTTTCATTTGATCAGGAATACGGTTGTACACACAGAATAGCAGGTTTGAGAAAAGAGATAGAAATAGAGTTCCTTGTGCATCCTGACATAGCAACATTTGCTCAGCCAGTAATGTACTTTGTTTGTTCAGCCACTGGCAGATTTGAGGGACCTGTTAGAATTATGCATGTATGTTCTGTATGTTGTTTTTTGTATTTTTGTATTGTATGTTTTTTTTTTTTTTTTTTTTTTAATGGATTTATATTTATTAATATTGATTAAAGAAGTTCACTTCTTTAACATGACATGTCTGTCTTTCTTCAGTCATAAAGAAATAGTTTTTAAGGCAAACATTTCAGGGGGTTTTTATGTATAGTGAACTTAAATGGTTCCCATGAGCTTGAACTTCCAAAATGCAGGAAGGAAGGGTTTTATTTAGCAAAATGATTGGTTATTTTCTAAAACAAATTACAGTTTATATACTTTTAAACCTCAGGACGATTTTGAAGTTGGAGGAGAAAATGAGATGGGAATTTTTTGACATACCCTGGTCATGAACCAGAATACACAGGGTTCATGCAGCGCTAGACAAGGCGAGCATTTGAGGTTAAAAAGTATATAAATTGTCTTTTTCTTTTTAGAAAAAAAAGATTTTGCTAGATAAGATCCTTCTTCTTCACTTAACTTTGGAACTGATCATCTCGTCCTTTTTACTAGTTTAAGAGCACAAAATAAACATGAATGAACATCAGAAAGTAACTTGTTTCAACTGTGGAACAACGTCAATACACAACATTTTTCAGATTTAAGTCCACTGACGTTAATCTGCTCTGCTGTCTGGTTTGTTTGTTTGTTTGTCAGACAAAATGTCAGATTTGGCATTATGAATGGTCAGATCACTTGTCAATCAAACTTCCAGTAAAGGGTCAGTTACACATTTCACTATGCAAAGATGGCATGAATTTGGATTCCATTTTGCTTTTGTAACTTTATACAGGATATTCAACAAATAAAAATGTAAGATGGGACTTCATTTGTGTCACTTGAAAATTGGTTGGATCATGAAAAGGAGTCACATTTTGCTAAAAATGGTTAAATAAATACCTTTTTTTAGTCATTATAGTCTATGCGACCGACAGGAAGCAAAATCAGCGGAAAACAAGTAATTTCAGAGATAGAGCAAGTTATTATATTTTGATCAAAGGTAATGAAGAAAGTTATTACATTTTGATACAAGATTCTTTTTCTCCGGAATAATATGTGCATTCAAGTTAAAACCGGAAGCATGTATTAAGGAAGTGCATAAGGTCCATTGTAATTGATGTTGACTTTAGATGTTTGCGCTGATCAAAGCTTGGCTGAAAGGATGCATCTTATATCTTATATAACTATTGTTATGTGTATTTTTCCACTAAAGTAGAAAGAATGTTGTCTAGCAGCCTTCGGGTTTTTACATTGTGAAATACCATTAAGAAAGACTGTTCATAAAGATGATAATAATAATAATACGTAAAATAATTGTTGTCATTGTCCTGTGATCAGAACATCTGCGTCACTCACAGTGCCCATAGAGACTTTCTTTTCTTTCCATGTTGTTATATGTAGGGATGCTGCTGCCTAAATATTTCAGTAGCATGACAGTAACTCAGCTGCTTTAAAAATAATGTAGCTTTTCCAGTAACAGCATGCTTTTGTTGACAACAAGCACTGTTGCATGACAAAATACTACATCACAGTTGTTTTTTCCTTTTTTAACATACTGTATTGAACATGTAGCTTTACAGCAGAGTGAACTGAGAGAATAATCAGATGCATTCTTCTATCATTTCTTCTCTCTCCCATATCTAATGATGAAGATACATTGCATACATAAATTAGAAAGTAAGTGATTCAAAAGTTTTCTTTCTTTCTTGGACAGGCATCAGCAGAATTCAGACAGGGCAGATTCACACCACGGCTCTAATGCTTTTATTAGAGACAGAGACAAAGAAAGAATAATGTGAAAGTTTTAAAGAAAGCTACCTATCTGGTTGCTAATGACAGTACTCACGCCATTTGTAGTTTGTTCGTTTTCCATGCACACTGGGATTTCTCTCTTTTTCCCCCTCGTTTTCCTTGTCTCGCTCTCAGATGGAAATGGTAATTACAGAAACCTGTTCTCAGAAAGTTAGATTGAAATCCAAGGTTGAGTGCCGGCCAGGGACCCTCAAATTATCTGAGCCAGGTGTTGATATTTATAATAATACACACTGCCCTGAATATAATTGCATCTGCAGACACAATACATATTAATGTGTCAGTTAGCAATCAAAGCGCCGGGGCTCGTCTCATCTGACCTGTTTCAGAGCTGTCAGGAACACTCAATGTCAGAGCCTTCAGTCAGAAGACCCTCCGCCTGACGTCCGCCCACCCTGCAGCCTGCTAATGCCATGCGAGCAGTTCTGAGAACTTCAGCCATGTCCACACAATTTATAGATCTGCTTATATAAAGCCTTCATACACAGCCACAGATGCAGAGAAATAAGCATACGGCAAAGCTTCTTTACAGCTTGTATTTTGCATGTTACTTTAAATGAATACAAAAATACTCACCCGTGTATCAAACCTGTATGATTTTATTTCTTGGTGAATATTGGACAAAATGTTTAATTAATATACTATTTGCTCTTTACAGTACCATTACAATGAATGGGACCTGAAGCTTTCAAGCTTCAAAAGGATGTAAAAGCAGCATAAAAGAACCATGAAAGTTGTCCATTCAGATCATGTGCGTGAGAGAAGCAGCGATGCCTAAATTATTAATTTGATCCAGAAAAAAAACCTGTCTATTGTTGTCACGCTTGACGTCGTGTGCGGGAACAGATATGCAGGAGAGCGGAGATCCAAACAATGCACTTTTAATAAACAATCCAAAGGAACAGACTCAGGGAAACAACGGGAACCAGCAACCAACGACGAGCAAAACAAACTGAAGACAATCTAATCACCGACAAGACCGTGTGGAACAAACAAACCTTATATACACAGAAACAGGGGAGTGGTCACAAACGAGATAACGAGGGGAAGTACAAATATAGGCAAGACTAAACCAAAAGAAACAAAACCTAAGGGGGGAAACACGGACTAAACCAAATCTCAAAAAGCAAAAGGGGGAACAAATGGAAGAAAGCAAAAACACTAGAAACAGGAGGGAAAAACACTAGGAAAAACAAGACAAAACAGAACACAATCCTGACATTACCCCCCCCTCCCCTAAGGCGCGACTCGCGCCGTAACTATACACAAATGGGTGGGAGGGTGGGCGCCCTGGAGGCTGTGCCAGGCGGACACGGGGAAGCAGGGTGGTGCCTCCAGGGTGGGTCCAGGGACCATGGCGGGTCTGGGAGTTCAGGGAGCCATGGCCAAGGGTATAGTCCAGGCGGCCATGGTGGGTCTGGGAGTTCCGGGAGCCATGGCCAAGGGTATAGTCCAGGCGGCCATGGCGGGTCTGGGAGTTCCGGGAGCCATGGCCGAGCACACAGTTCATTTGGCCATGGCGGGTCTGGGGATTCAGAGAGCCATGGCCGAGCACACAGTCCTTGTGGCCATGGCGGGTCCGGAGGTTCGGGAAGCCATGGCCGGGTAAACAGTTCAGGAGGCCAAGGCTGAACAGGGGAGTAGCCCCCCCCCAAAATTTTCTTGGGGGAATTTATAGGGAGCGCTGGATGAGGTGCTGACTCAGGAGGGCGAGCTAAAGGAGGAGCCGACTCAGGAGGGCGCGCTGACGGAGGAGCCGACTCAGGAGGGCGCGCTGACGGAGGAGCCGACTCAGGAGGGCGCGCAGACTCAGGAGGGCGCGCAGACTCAGGAGGGCGCGCAGACTCAGGAGGGCGCGCAGACTCAGGAGGGCGCGCAGACTCAGGAGGGCGCGCAGACTCAGGAGGGCGCGCAGACTCAGGAGGGCGCGCAGACTCAGGAGGGCGCGCGCAGACTCAGGAGGGCGCGCAGACTCAGGAGGGCGCGCAGACTCAGGAGGGCGCGCAGACTCAGGAGGGCGCGCAGACTCAGGAGGGCGCGCAGACTCAGGAGGGGAGGGCGCGCAGACTCAGGAGGGCGCGCAGACTCAGGAGGGCTGGAGGGTTCCAGGGCAGACTGCGAGACTCTGGAGGCCTGGGACCTGGGGAGAGCAGGGATAGAGAAGGTGGACAGAAGGAAGGGAGAAGCAGAGAGTCTGTGGGGAGCGCCGACTCCGAGGGAGGATCCACAGCAGAAGCAGCCACGTCAGGAGGCATTGGCACGGCTTCTCTAACTGACAGGAGCTCTGGAGCTGACTTGAGACCTGACGGGACCTCTGGAGCAGACTTGAGACCAGACAGGAACTCTGGAGCAGGCCTGAGACCAGGCGGGAGCTGGAGCGGAGCAGGAAACCGCGTTCTGGCCTGGGACCTGGGGAAAGCAGTGATAGAGGAGGAAGACTGAATAGGGGAAGAAGCAGAAAGGTTGTTGAGGGACGCCGCCTCCCTTGGAGGATCTACAGCCGTGGCTGACACCTCTGGGGGCATGGGCGCGGCTTCTCTGGCGGAAGGGGCCTTGGGCCCAGACGGGCTCTCAGTGGCGAACTTGTGAGCCGACGTGACCTCGGGAGCACAGTGTGCCGCCCACACACACCAAATAGCCACCGCCATTAGGGGAAGAGCAACTGCGGATGGCAGGATCTCTGTATTAGGCTCGTGAAGACCCGCTGTGGCGTGACTTGACTCAGGAAGTGGAGCGGTGTCTTGGCTTGGCTCGTGGGGAACAGCTGTGATTTGGTTTGACTCAGGAAGTGCCGAAGGAGACGTGGGCTCTGGAGGGAGCTCTTGAGGAGCGGGCTCTGGACGGCGCTCTTGAGGAGCGGGCTCTGGACGGCTGGACGACCCCAACGGAGACTCTGGAGGGCTGGGCGTCTCCAGCGGAGACACTGGATGAGCAGGCTCTGTACGAGCGGTCGCTTGAGGGCGCTCTGGCGGGTCCGTGAGCTCGGGTGCGGCAGCCATCTTGGCCGGGGGCTCAGGCTTGGCGGCCGTCTTGGCCGGGGGCTCAGGCTTGGCGGCCGTCTTGGCCGGGGGCTCAGGCTTGGCGGCCATCTTGGCCGGGGGCTCAGGCTTGGCGGCCATCTTGGCCGGGGGCGCAGGCTTGGCGGCCCTCTTGGCCGGGGGCGCAGGCTTGGCGGCCCTCTTGGCCGGAGACTCTGGCGTGGCTGCCATCTTGGCCGGGGATTCAGGCTTGGTGACCATTTTGGCCGGGAACTCAGGAACGGAGGCCATCTTGGCCGGGGATTCAGGCTTGGCAGCCATCTTGGCCGGAGACTCTGGCGTGGCAGCCATCTTACGTGCAGACTCGGGCGTGGCGGCGGCCATCTTGCGTGCCATGGGCGGTGTCCGAGTGCTCGCCGCGGGTTCCATGGTGCAAGCAGGGGTGGACACTCGGATCGTCGCTGCCCATGCTGACATTAGCGGGGGGTCCAGCACACTGGCCACCACGGTTGGCCATGTCCTTGGAGGGCTGGCCGCGATCTCCGGACTGACGATGAGAGAGGAGGGAGTATGAACAGGAGGAAGCGCAGGAAGACCAGAGGGAGCGGACCGGTTGGGACGGCATGTGGAGGAAGCCGGTTGATGGTGGGCTGGAGCGGCAACGTGTTCTCTAATGGGGGAAAGATTGGAATCTTTCACATCCACGTAAAAATCGGAATGACAGAGGGTGAGGACCTGGTTGATAAATTCAGCAACCGGTTTATAGCGATCCTCATAGGGTATGGAACTGAGCAACTGGGAATCATTTAGCCCCATTAGAAAACACGTATTAACCATGGCATCGCTCCAACTCACCAGATGACAAACATCCAAGAATTCCTCCACATAACGTTCCACCGGCCTCATCCCCCGCCGAATACTCATAATCCTCCTCTCGGCATCCATGTTGTAATGTGGTCGGTGATTCTGTCACGCTTGACGTCGTGTGCGGGAACAGATACGCAGGAGAGTGGAGATCCAAACAATGCACTTTTAATAAACAATCCAAAGGAACAGACTCAGGGAAACAACGGGAACCAGCAACCAACGACGAGCAAAACAAACTGAAGACAATCTAATCACCGACAAGACCGTGTGGAACAAACAAACCTTATATACACAGAAACAGGGGAGTGGTCACAAACGAGATAACGAGGGGAAGTACAAATATAGGCAAGACTAAACCAAAAGAAACAAAACCTAAGGGGGGAAACACGGACTAAACCAAATCTCAAAAAGCAAAAGGGGGAACAAATGGAAGAAAGCAAAAAACACTAGAAACAGGAGGGAAAAACACTAGGAAAAACAAGACAAAACAGAACACAATCCTGACATTTGTAATGCATTATAATTATTTGTGAGATGATGCGCTTGTATATAACGCACAAAATAGGCTGATTGATATGGCAAAAAATAACATTTCTCTTTTTTTTTCCAGAACATTTGACTGATTTAAATTTTTTTGTAGACATTATTTCTTTTTTCTGTAGCTTAACTTTAAGATTAAGTTACATTAACATTGAAGATTAAGTCATTTACAGAACCATCTGCTTAAAGTGTTATTCTACAAATGAAGTGGTCAACATGGTGTTAAAAAACACTTATAAAATATTTTTGCAGAAAAGATGCATGAAATAACTTAAATGCCTTATATGTTCAGAAATGATACAAGAAAAATATATATTTCTTGGCTAAAATGTAGACATTCAATTTAAAATGTAAAATCAAATTAAATTCAAAATGACTTGAAGTATAACACCAGTAGTAGGCTGTTATTAACAGTGAAAGTTATAAACATTTTTTTTCTCTTAACCTTTATCGTTGTCCTCTTGTCAGTGTGTCTAATTGTAATGTTTGCTAATATTTGTATCTAAAAATAAATAAAACAAACAGATAAATAAAATAAATTGTGATAAAATCACAAAAAAATCCCAGCCCCAATATATAGTATACAGACTTCCAAGAAATGATTATTGTGTATTCTGATTAAAAAAAAAAAAAAAAAATCATTAATAAAATATCTTTCCATTCCCCAAATATGAGCATCAGACTATCTGCTGTCTAAATTCTGCAAGGGCTGACAGCTCTGCAGTCTCATATTCACCTTTTCCAGTAAGTGCTGTCTGAAATGATAGCTGCATTCTCACTCCTGGCTGATGGAAGAGGATACTTCAAAGGGAAATCCAAACCGCAAGGTTGTGTATGTGGCTGGCGATGGCATCTTGAGATGAATGATGATGATTTTTGTTCTGTTTTTCTTCCCTTATGTCTTTGGCCATGTTTCATGGTACGTTTGGGTCAGCCCACCCTCAGCCTCCAATCAGAATGCTCTCAGGGCACGAGGCAACAGTAAGGATTGCTGGGAAGTGACCCGTGACCCCTTTCCAGGTGCTTTGCGGTTGCTGTGATAACATGAGAGAAAGGTTGTGTAGGTCTTGGAGTTGTAGCACAGCGGTTAGCCAAATCTTTCATCCTCAGAGACTAAAGGTTCAGCCGGATCTGCTAACCACTGCAAGACTGAATAGTTGTTCATATAGATGTGACAGCAGCATCCTGTTAGATTACTAAGTCGATAACAGCTTGTGCCATCAACACTTGAGTGGAAAATATACAGTTTCTATACATTTCATCTGGCCAAGCAGCATAAAGCTCTTCTAAGGCTTTTCCCATCTTTTCTTTAGAGAGTGTTTTTTGTTATTAGCTTTAAATGGATAATTGTAAATGCTTTTCATTTACGCACTTTCATGTTGTGCCAAACCCTACATTTCTTCAGTATAATTAAAGTGAATGAGGGCTCAGACTGTCAAAGTCCTTAATTACAAACCAAGCACCCAAAACAAAACAAAACAAAAAAAAAATCAAGTGTTTCCAGACAAAGTGGCAGAATGAAAAAATATTGCTTTTAATAAATTAATTAGATTATAAATGATCACTGTGCTAAAGCCAAAGACAAAGCCAATAATTAATATATTATCAAGAAAATGTTTTGTATTAATTTGACAGTGGTGTGCAATAATGACTATATACATATATGTCTCGATATTTTCTGGAATTTTGTAAATAACAATAATTAGATGATATTTTGATGAGTGTGTTATTGTGCTGGTACTTCGGCAGGTTTAGAACTGCTGTAGACAGCTGACTCCCAAAGCTTTTGATATTTTCTGAGGTGATTAATTTGCAGGACCAACAGAAATTAACTATTCCAATAAGTTTAAATTGATTTTTACCTTTTATGGGTATTTTTACGCTTAAAAAGCCATTTTGTCTAACAGTAAATGCATACATATTCATCATCTTTTGTGTCAAATTCTTACATTTAATCAATGAATTCAAATAATAAGATACTTTAGGACTGTTACCAATCAAATGAAATCACAAAATTTGTGTTTGCAATGCAGAGGTGGCACAGAAGCTGCATTTGAAGTGACATTTAGGTGCATTTACAAAGACTGTTTAATGCAGGACATGAATGCATTTAAACTGCAGTTACAAATGCAGAAGTCATTTTTTTGATGTTTTATCTAATATGTAATATTTCAAAATATTTAAGTGATATTTGAAATGATTTTGGGGGTGAAAAGGAAAAATATATAAATATAAACCTAAAATTACCAGTAGGTGATGGCAGATCACTTTATGAGTAAGTCATTGATTCAACTGATTCGTTCAAACCGCTGATTGATTCAGTAACAAAACACTGTTGTGTGTTCCGAGAGATGCAAAACAGTTCTAAAGTGGCTTTGTTTAGAACTATATCTGTTAATGAAATACCGGAAAAACAAAAACTGTCAATTAATATTAACTTATTGTTTATTGGACTATTTTATAAAATCAATATTACATTTGCAATCATACTGATATTTGGACAGACTCTACCTTTCGTGTGATATTAACTATTTTATAATATTATAAACTATATAATATTTGCCCCCTAATCCTGAACTCTAAATTTATATTAATAGACTAAATCACATTGTGAAAGCGTAAGCTCTAAATGTGCTCGCACAGTAGTCTAATCTACATCTCACAGTGAATGCATGCACTCTCTGGGTGGGTGTAAACACTGCTTACTTGTGTTTAAAATCTTACTTGTCTTGCTTTTTTTTGTTCTTTTTTTTCCTTTTTTTGGAGTATGAAAAGCACAACTCCTATTCATTGTAATTGAATAGAAGAAAAAAAAAGACAAGTACATTTTTCAGAACTACTTTTGCTGAAGAAAGTAAGTAAAATAAGTTTGTAACCACATAAGTATGAATAATGTTGACAAAATTTCTTTTTTGACCCTCAACCTGACTCTTTAAAGGTTCGGACATACTTAAGTGGCATATTATAACTTTATTTTGGTGTGATTTTATGATCGTGTGCTTAGTGCTCTTTTTGCCCTGAGTGTCAACAGTCAGATCAGGTAAAGATAAAATGGATGAGATATCAAGATGATGTCCTCAAGTGCAATTTTACAGAAGCTAGCCGAGCACATCTGTCCACTTCTGCTGTGGTGCTTTTGATTGGCAGCTGCCAGCGTTGACCACAGCAAAGAATGTACAGAAACTCTTATTATTTTCCACAAAGGAGCATGATTTAGTCATTCAGTTTTGTTTCTGAACAAAGATAATTTGTTTGCTGTGTCATCCCACCGGAGCCTTCAATCGAGCCAAGTGGTACAATAGTTTTGTGATACAAATCACATGTTTGAGTGATTATTATTGGACCGCTCAAGCGAAAGCCCAAACACAGCTCCGTCAGATCAGAATTCCAGAACCGGATGGTGAGTTGGCAAACAAGCAGCCACGCTGATGTTTTTCTACTCGGTCATATCAGCGAGCCTGCAGCAGGAGCCTATCAGGAGTGTTATTTTATATCACTGAAGTCTTTGAAGAGGTTTAAGGATCTTTAAGGGACCCCGGCCAACCAAAGTGCCTGCCAGATTTCTCCATGTTAATAAGCCTCCATTAAGAAATTATTGCTGATGTTTTTGTGCTTTGCCACTGCAAAATCTAACTGCCAATTATGCCATGGCAACGCTGAGCACTCCGTTTGCCAGGATGTTGATAATTATGGTTTCGCTAAGCTCTTTTCTTCCTGCGCCTCATTTTACTTTTGTGCCCTTCAAATCCGGGCAGTCCACAGAACGGTTCCTCGCCACCTACCATTATCTGTCATTTCACTCCGGTGTGATTCATGTTTCATTAGTATACCACCTAAGAAGCCTAGCTCGAGATGAGGTTGTTAAAATGAATTCAGCAGAACAGAGTGCCGTGCATAACTCTTAACCCTAACTCTCACATATAACCCTAACTTCATTTATTGCATCCGAACCTGACCGAAGACCACAGGCGTAGACGCCGACTCTTGTTGGCAGTCGAGTGACTGAGCAGTCTTTGGCACAAATGAAGAACAGGAGGGTCTGTACTGTAGGTGGCCTTTATCTCTGGCACACCTGACATTGTCAAGGTCGTTTATTATCTCGCTCTGTTTGTGTGCCGCCAGAACACTCTCGTCTCTCCTGGGCTGCGGAAAAAGCACTTTTTTGAAATGCTGTGGGGAAGGGCAATTGATTGTGCTGATACTTTTGGTGATTAGACACATCAGTCAGTGTCAAGATTATCTGTGTCATCAGCTGATCTCAACAGCTGTAGGCTTGTCTTCTTTAAACGGCGGTGAAATCGGTCGCATCTCTGCTCTGTCTGCTCCTTCCCCAATTACTCATACTGATTGAATATATGCAAATGGCATCTGAAATTAAAAGCCACCTGCAAGGAGACCCCAAAGGGATACTGTAACCTCCCAACAACCTCCAACTGCCCAACTGTTCTTAAAGACGCAGATCAACCTTCGGACAATGACACATGGATATGGAAACGGCGTGTTCCCTACGGGCGACCTTCTATCTGATCTCGCTTCGCCCTTATACCGCTGCTCTTCTGTGAAGTGTCCATCTTTGATCCTCGTTCCTTTGCTCCGCTCGGCCTTCCTCTAATCCTGCTCATCCACCCGTGCCTTCACTTCTTCACCTCTTTTCCTTTAAACATCCCTTCTACTCCCACACCTCGACTGGAGGACAAAGGGCCGGTGACTCCGTCTGGATCTCCGCTGGGTCGTACAGAGGTGGGGGCTGGTTATTAAGAGCCGAGTGTGTGAAGATCGGTGGTGCTTTACGCCGTGCCGCTGTCTCCTGCGGGATAGGTGGGATACATAAAGGTCAGCGGGCTGATCTGAGCACCTGTCTTCCTGCCTGCGTGACGGGCCAAGAGACCGCAGCTCTGTCCTTTGTACGTCTTTGCCTGCAGATTATCCGGTGGGATGTCCTGCTGTTGTTATGTCCCTTCAGTAATGACACAGCTTACTATGGATATATGTGTTTCTGGAGGTATTTGTCTCGTGTGAGGCATTAATAGCATCTTCAACCGCCGGATCCGAGTAAAGCAGCCCTAAGGCACTGTTAGCGCTGTGAATGTAATAGTAATCTAACGGTATTGTGCCGCGAAGCTGGAAAAAGCTTCTTTCCTGTTTAAGATAAAATGGATCATGCTATTCCTATCTCTTGGGAACTCTTAGATTCTGCTGTGCTGTGGTTCTGTGGTAGGATCTTATCCTGCTTTTGTACTTCATAGACTGACACAAAATTTTATCTCTTAAAAGAAGTGTTCAGAAATTGAACTGAAATACACAGGTGGAATGTTATCACATTGGATTCTCATCTCAGTTGTGTTTTTGGAATTGTTTATCTTTTTATGCGTGGAAGTCATGCATCCATGATCAGTGTTCTTTTTTTTTTTTTCTATCATCTAGTGAGTAAAAAATAAAATAGAATTTTAGTTGGTTAGAGCCAAATTGAACTAAATATAAATTTTTTTTAGAATGTTTTTCAAATATGACTTTCAACATATATTAACATTTAACAAAAGAGCTTGAAATAACACTACTGAAATATACTGAGTCCCTAAGGGGGGAAAAGATATGAGAGGCGGGGGGAAACATAAATAAAGTGTTTTTGCATTAACCCACAATTTTTTTTTGCATTCCCCCTAAGGAACTTTACGTTTACTTGAAAAAGCACTGAAATATAGTTTTTTCTTCTACGTCATTATTTCTATCAAAAAAAGAAAAAAAGAAGAAAAAAAAAAAAGAGAGAATGCAGGTATTTCTCCAAGGAAATGCAAAAGTGTCATGCCACTTGAATCTTCATCTCCATTTTTTTTAGTCATCATGTTCCCTTAGGGGATTATAGGATATTTTGCGAATTCTTAATGCTTAAGATATGCATAGCTTTAGATGTCTGTGTTTTAGAGCATTGTTACAGGAAGAGTGTATTCTAGCATGGATATCTAACTGGCATGTTTAACTAGGGTGACCATATTTTAGTTTGCAAAAAAGAGGACAGTGGGGGCTGGATGAGTGGGGATGAAAAAATGTAAAATATTTCATTTTAAGACACCCTAAACACAGCTAAAAGGCTTCCTACTATTGGCCATCACAAAACTTAACATCTTGCACAGTTTTATCACAGGTAGAATGCAAAATGTTTCAATACAAGCATTTAAGTCAATTGTAATTTATGCAATATTTCAAACATTTAACACATGGGAGAAAATAAACCATTGGCAACTGTTTAACACCAACTGCAAGAATCAGATTTAACTGATCATGGGTCAAGACAAGAGTAAGGTGAGATGACTGACAAATCATGCTGGAGGATTTGCTGCTCAGCAGATAATGTACTCGTAAATGATTTTATAAGATGTGCTCCCTTTATACAGAGTGCGTGTTATTGCGAAACTGAAAGTGAAAGTGAATAACCGCTCATTCAAAAGAGATTTAAATGCTCTGTATACGATAGCGGCTCCCTGATGCGCAAAAATTATAATCGATATTAGAATGATTGCATAAGCAGGCGGTAATGGCTCAAAGAACAAGAAAACAGTCAAGCGTATGGCTTTAATACAAAAACGCACACAATGGCCGGACGCATTTTTTCTAGGTACAAAAAGAGGACATGTCCGGGGAAAAGAGGACGTATGGTCACCCTAGTTTAACACAACTTTAAGTTTGCATCCATATCATTTTGTACAAGTGTAAGTCATTATATCATGTTTTTATTGTCTACATATTTTTATAAAGGTGACATATCATGAAAATTTTTGACTTTTTCCATGTTTACGAGCTATAATCGGGCCCCCGATGAATCTACCAACCCAGAAAACGTGAAAAAGGACAACCCAGTAACATTTGTTTTGGTTCCTTTTGTGTCAGATTTTGATCCCCCAGGTGGTCTTATTATAATATTACTGCCCCTTAATCAGCACGTTTCAACCCACATCATTTTGTTTTCGCGAGCGAAACGGCATGGAAATAGTTTGCACAAAACATGCTAACTGTTCTGTCTTTAGCCACACAGATGAGCACAGAACACTATTTACAGTCCCAGCCTCAGAGGAGACGAGAGCAGTGGATTTATTTATTGTATATTACGCTGCTGCCACACGGATCTAATATAAACATGCAATTTTTTCCCCAGCTGTTTACTTTCATAGAAATAACCGGCTGTTTTTGTAACTCCTGTGTGTTTTTACCATAAACTTGTGTTTATTTGACAGTTGAACTATAGTGCAATAAGACATGAAAGAGTACTTAGTTTAGTCACATGCCATGTTACAGCCGCATTCTGTGCACGTGTTTTGGATGTTTGTGCTCAGAAAACAGTGTGTTTCTGCTTCCACTCAGAATGGGCGTTTTCAAAGTAATATGGTAAATGATCTCTGTATTTTGATCTGAAACTTCACAAACACATTCTAGGGACACCTGAGACTTATATTACATATTGTAAAAGAGAGTAATAGGCCTCCTTTAAAAGATGAGTTCTGATAAAATGTTGTAATATGATTCATCAGAAATGTGCTCCACTGTAAAGGTCGACAGACTTTGACTTGGGTTTTTTGTAGTGTAAAGCACATAGACTGACCCATGTTCTGTTTGTTTGGCAGATGAAGATATTTCAGGCCAGCTGGATAGAAGCCCATATTTGTTAGGTGAGGATGCTGTGGTGTCCTGATAAAACTAAAGTCAGACCCATCACCCTTAAGATTCCATTCCAGCCATCTCTTCTGAGATTTTCATTGCCAGTAGATAAACGTTTACATGGTTGGCTGAGTCAGTAAATAAAAAGGCACAATAGAGCACAAATCTACAGTGACACAAAAAAGTGACAAGCAACCTTGTGCTGCTCAACTAGATGGCGAGAAGAAACACTTTTAGTGGGAGAAGTGGTAGAAGTTAACAAGTGCCTGACTGTATGTTAAATTCAGCTATTTTAGTTTGAGATTTGTTGACAGAGGAGTGTAAAGCAGCTAACAGTTTCCAGTTTCTTGGTCCCAAGATGTTGGTGGGTTTGCAAGTTTTTGCACATTTTTAAAGGTGTAATGAAACTCAAGGCATTTGAAAACTACCAATGAGTCTGTTTCAGAAAATAGCTAGCACAGATGCATCTGTACACCTGCTTTTGTAAAATATTATTTAATGAAGTGCATTTTAAACCCCATAATGATTATTTATGTCCTATTTTATATTTAAAATGTAGTTTTAGTTATGTATTTACTCTCTTTTCAGTCTTACATTGATCACTTTTCTCGACCTTTATCTCATCCGTATCACTGATAGTGAAACTCATTTTTCCTCATAATTAACTTCTTTCCAACCATCTGAAGCTGAATATTACAGTAGACACATTAATGGGGCACCTTTAACATGAATCACTTTACATGGATGATGGGATTAAATTAGCATCTGATTATGAGGTGGCATTAATCTAATGGGATTGGATGACAGCAGCCCTCAATTCACAGATTTAAACACTTATGGCATATCATGCTATAGCCAGACCTACTTTTACAGTGGGCACAACTTAATAGGTAATACTTCACAATAAAGCCCCATAGTTAATGCCAATTACTACATTACATAACATTAACTAACAATGCATTTGTTACAGTATTGGAGAAATGTAGTATTACATAACACTGAAAAAAATTTCACCAGTTTCAACTTAAAAACTTATGTTTAGCAGTTGCCTTGAAGGTTTAAAGTTAAATCAACTTAAGTCATTTCAACTCATAAGTTAAATCAACTTAAATCTTAAAAATACAAGTTATTTTAACTCACTTTATTGTAGTGAGTTAAAATGACTTGTAGTTTTAAGTTGATTTAACTTAAAAATTAAAGACAGCTGTTGAACTTAAGTTTTTAAGTTGAAACTGGTGAATTTTTTTTTTTTTTTTTTTTTACAGTGCACTTGCTCACCAATGGATCCTCTGCAGTGAATGGGTGCCGTCAGAATGAGAGTCCAGACAGTCGGTAAAAACATCATAGTAATTCAGATGAATCTAGTCCATCAATTAACATCTTGTGACGTGAAAAGCTGAGTGTTCCATCATTAAGGCGTTTTACATTTATACTGTCTCTGAAACTCTCATTCTGACGGCACCCATTCACTGGTGAGTAAGTGATGTAATGCCAAATTTCTTCAAATCAGTTCTGATAAAGAAAAAACACATCTACATTTTGGTTGGTCTGAGGGTGAGTCAATTTTCAGCAAAATGTCATTTTTGGTTAAACTATTCCTTTAGTGTTAATGTACGTTTTAGAAAGATTTTTCATTGTTAGTTCATGTTAACTGATGTAGGTAACCAATGTTAACAAATGGAACCTTATTATGAAGTGATTTGCTTTTGCGCAGGTTTATAAAATTTGGATATTAATTTGTTTTGCCAGAGAAAGATGACTACTTGATTGGTTAATAAACGCATTAACCGTGTCACACTGCCTCTGTGTTTTAGCTCCTGTACTAAAATAGAGCAGGCTGATTCTTGACTCACTGTGTTTCAGCATCAGGACATATGCTCTCTGAGTAAGCCTTGTTGCTGCCGGAGACACGATTTTGACCTCGGAAACCCGCCATAATGAGTGACTGTACGACATTGTCATTCTGTGTCCATATTGGGACAGGCTGTCAGCAGCCATTTTTTGAATTCACTCCATGTCACCCTCCATTTCTCAGGGCGCACGGCTCTGATCTCATACAATTAAGTACGCTCATGCAGTTATGCTCTCGAGTACCTGCTGTAACTTTCTGATATATTCAGTAGGACTCACCAATAGTGTCCCGAAAGAGGTCGTCAGGGACTGAAGAGGATAGAGAAAATAAGTGAACCCATGTGCAAGTACATCCATAAATAAGGTCATCTGTCAAGGTGGCAATTTATTTTTGAAATAGAGAGCAAGAACAGTACATTACACACAGACTGATTGACTGAGGTGAAATACAACTTCATTAGAGCAGAGGAGGTGTTTCAGATGTGTGAGACAACTCTTATAAGGATTAATCTTGACTTTAAAGTTTGTTTGGTGACCAGCTGATGCATGTTGAACACAAAAAAGATAGATAGACAGACAGATAGATGGAAGCATAGAGAGAGAGAGAGAGATTGATAGATTTGCATTTTTATTTACTCATTTATATTTTAATATTTATTCTACCTATTTTAGACACCTTCTACTGCTTTTTTACTTTTAAATATGCAGCCAAAACGTTCCGCTTTCCATCACATTTATTTTATTTTATTTTATTATTTTGCCTGGTTTTTCAGCCAAAGCGTTGTTTTTTTTTTTTCTTTTTTTTTTTTTTTTACTATTTATTATAACTAGAGAGAAGCCATAACATAACTAACTGACTTTTTATATATTTATTTATGTTTTTTTTTTTTTTTTTTAACTTCCTGGCTTATTTATTAATGTATTTATTTATTTATTGAGATAAATATATTTATTTATTTATGACACATTCAATTGCACAAAAGTGTCAGTAAAGAATGTTTTATGCTACAACAGATATCTGTTTCACATAAATGCTATTTTTTTTTAAACTTTCTATTCGGCGAATAGCACAGTTTTTACAAAAAAAATAAGCAGAGCAACTGTTTTCAACATTAATAAGAATTAAAGGAACAAATGTTTCTTGAGCAGTAAATAAGCATTTTAGAATGATTTCTGAAGGATCATGTGACACTGAAAATTCAGCTTTACCATCACATGAATAAATTACATTAAAAAATATTAAAATAGAAATTTATTTTGTAGTAATATTTCACAGTATTAATTCTTTACTGCATTTTTGATCAAATAAATGCAGGCTTATTTGTAAAAAAAAAACTTACCGACCCCAAAGCGGTGTTTGACAGAAGAAAACTTGCTCTCAAAATTCAGTCCATTTAAGAGAGTTATTTTAGTTATTGCATACATTTGCCAGTGTCTTTGGTAAACTGCTACTTTCAGATACTCCAAACAGGACTAGCAACAATATTCTGTGACAGTGTAAACATAACCATACAGAACAAATGTCTCATTCCTGCACTCCTGGAAAAAAAAAAAAAGTTTTCCAGCTTCACTGCAATGCCTAGTTCTGCTTCTTCTCACCATGTCTCTAAATGTGCAGGTGTGTGGAATTATGGGGGTTCATCATCATCAATATAGAAGATGTGAGTAGCTCATCTGTCTTCATGCACACCCAGCAGAGAACACCTGCTGCATCTTTTACATCTATCTACATTTACAATCCACACACACACACAATCAAAAATCCAAACAGTGTACCTACGGGGGCCATTATTTTATACCGATATACTGGAAGAAATCAGCATGACAGGAGGTTTTAGATGTCCTTATTTGATCACAGCTCAGCTTCACATAAGAAACTAGAGCGCTAGCAACAGACTGCAGGAGCAGAGGTCAGGAAATGTGTAATCCAATCGACACTATAGGAAGAAGCACTTCCAGCACAAAGATTGTGTTTTATTTGACACAGCATGCCAGCTGTTGGTTCTCCGTGACAGTCCAGAAATCTATTGCACTTTTGCTTCGAATCTGTGCACATAGCTAAAACTGTGAAATACAATAACTACTGACTCATATTTCAGCTGTACAGTAACTCTTCTTTAAAGATCTTTAAGTACGTGTCTTTTTTGTAATATGTCAAACCCAGGGGTTCACTGCAGTGCCATATTTCTGCTGTCCATAGGGGACTATTTCACATGTATATGGGTGGTTATATAAATAAGTGCATGATAAATTATTTATTACATGCGCTATCAAATGCATTTTTTTGAATTAGCTGGTGACTTGCAGGCAAAACACATAATTTGTCAGCACTTTGTTTTACGGACTGGTTTGTGTTTTTCTCATGCAGAGTTAATCGATACTGTGAATTTTATGGAGAAGTAGTTTTTAGTCTAGCGCTCTGCTGAAGCAGTGTTCTTCAGCAATAACATAAGCAATACATTTTCAATAGTTTTTTTCAACATTTCTGTTAAAAATATTTAGTAGTAGCCTTTTTACAATATGTAGTACAATTGTCAGCTGTCCCCAGAATGTGTCTGTGAATTTTCAGCTCAAAATACCCCACAGATCATTTATTATATGTGACCCTGGACCACAAAACCAGTCTTAAGTAGCATGGGTATATTTGTAGCAATATCCAAAAATACATTGCATGGGTCAAAATTATTGATTTTTCTTTTATGCCAAAAATCATTAGGATATTAGGTAAAGATCATGTTCCAAGAAGATATTTTGTTAATTCCCTACCATAAATATATCAAAACGTAATTTTTGATTAGTATTGGGCACTGCTAAGAACTTCATTTGGACAACTTTAAAGGCAATTTTCTCAGTATTTAGATTTTTTGCACCATCAAATTCCACATTTTCAAATAGTTGCATCTAAGTCAAATATTGTCCTATCATAATAAACCATACATCAATAGAAAGCTTATTTATGATGTTAATATAATAAGATCCCCTTCCTACGTTACATGGGAGCAAAATTTAGGTGGCTCCTTTTTTTTTCCACATGCTTGCAGAGATAGTTGGGTTGTTCTTTGACATTTTGTGGGTTGGTAGATTTTAGATGGCTAAACCGGTGACTGTCCCTTTTGACCCATTGGCATTGTTTACTACACAAATAGTGAAGCACAGGTGATGCTCGCGGTTATTTTCAGCCTCTGCGTCTCATTATATGACGACATAAACACATAAACTTAATCTCCAGAATTGCTGTAAGAGTCACTTTGTGTAAATTTTACTGGTTCAATTGAGAAAATTAGCATCGTATCATAGTGTATACACACAAAAACTAACCGGCAACCTGTCAAAATAAAAGTAATGTTTAACAGAAATGTATTAGTCTTGTATTACTTTTGTACAGTATAATGTAGGTGTTTAAATATTCCTATTTCTGGCAAATTTAAATAAAACAATTAAATGCAGAAATTATAATAATAAAAGAAATAACAGAAAAAAATGTTTGTTTGGCAGCAAATAAAAGGGTTTAATTTTCATTTCATTAAAAATAAATAAATGTTTAATGCCTGTATTTAATTATCAGAAAAATTAAAACACAAGAATTTCTGGAAGGAAAAAAAATTATCATTATAAGGTTTGGTCTGTTTTCAGGTCTCAGGTATTTTTGTATTTTATTTTATTTTTAAGTTATTTTGATAAAACCAAAAGTTTCTTGCCATACTGTTCTTGTAATAAATGGAAAGCAAATTACATTTGACTCCTCCCCTTTTTTGCTGATCCGAAAAATGGTCCGATCCGTGACTCAAAAACCGTGAGTGATCTGAACTGTGAGTTTTGTAATCTGCTGCACCACTATTTTGTACGCAAAGAAAAAAAATGTTTTTATTCAACAATTTGTCTCCTCCGCATCAGCGTAGCGCCATTTTGGTTGGACGCAAACTACGCCGTTCTGTGTTTTCTACGTATATTTATGCTTTTATTTGAACAAAAACAGCGTGTCTGGCGTCAAGTGGATACTCTCCAAAATGGTGGTATTATTGAATAAAAACGTTATTTGTTTTCTTTGCGTAAAAAAGTATTCTCGTCACTTCATAAAATTCAGATTGAACCACTGATGGCAGATGGACTCTTTTGGGTTTTGACAGTGGTGTTTACCTGGCAGTCAATGGGACAGTCACAAGCCTCCTGGTTTTCATCCAAAATATCTTAAATTGTGTTCCGAAGATGAACAAAGCTTTTACGGGTTTGGAACGATTAATGATTAATGACAAAATTTTCATTTTGGGGTGGAGTAACCCTTTAAAGCATTTGAACATGAAAAAAAGATTTAAAGATGTGTCCCCTTTAAAATTAAATTGTATTCATTTTAATTCCTTATCGCTTATTTATTTTGATGGTGGGTTTTTTTCGTATTTTGCATATGCGTTTATGAGCTCCATAACCACAACATGTTTTGACAACGTGTTATTCTGAGTCAGCAAACGTTTTCAGAGCTGATTATCTTTACTTCACCAAGCCATAAATGAGCAGGTATATGACGCACTAAACTGGCACAGAGCCTGATCACAAAAGCTCATCAAATTTGCCAGGTGCTCTTTTATTGGTTTAAACATAAGTGGTCTTTTTTTTTTTTTTTTTTTTTTTGCAGGCTGCACAAAGCATTTTGAAGTAGATGCTAATGCAGCCCTGAGTGCATTATCCTTCAGTAAGCAGACAGTATAGCATTATCCTCCCTCAAGCTCAGAGTCTTAGTGTTGCTTCATTTGTATTAATTAGTAACTGAGACTTTAAAGTCTGTAGTGTGATGAGTTAAAATGTTTGTTGGAGTTCCTTAAAATAAATAGTGCAACTTTTCCTTCCTTGAAATTGCTCGTAGTAAGAGATAAGCAGTAATTAAATGATTCAGCTCATTTATTTATTTATTTGTATTTTATTTTTTTTCCCAATTTTTTTGCACTGAAATTGGAACCTTTGGACACAAGCTAGCGTTTTATTTTGCTCTTATTTAATTATTCTCGTATTTGGCTAGAGGAAAGTCTTGCACCTCATTAAAATTATTTAATCCACTGTCAATTGCTTGTTAGCCCAAATCACTAATGACTTTGCATTTACTGGAAGCAAGATAAAAGCTTTGCTATTTGTTTTTGCTCCAGTCAGGCTTAATTACTTAATTTGTAATGTTCGCTTTCTTCTTACAAATGACTTGTCAGTGGAGGAAGTGCAATTGTAGAATTTCTGCAATCATACTGAAAATCTGAGCTGACTGGACTGCTTGTCTTTTAATGATTAGGGGGAGGATGCGTATCGATCGGCTCGATTAGATTACATGCCGCTAGAGGGGGAAAAACTATTTCGGTTAGCCTGAGTTTAAGAATTGGGCATTATTGATTGTGTGTTTTTGTTCATAGACTGCAAGATAAGTTCATTTCGCTCTGATTTCACAAACTGCATGACAGGACTGTAATTGTTTAACGTCTTACACTCGTACAGGCTTTATTCTTATCACGCACCTCTCAGGGAATGTTTACACCTGTGTTTTGACGTTTAAACTCAGGATGTGGTATTCGAGCCGGCCTCTATAATTAAAGCGCGCCTGACTGCTGAGCTAATGTCTTGTGGAAAGCAGTAATGAGCAGAGAGTGGTGATGCGTTCCACTTGGTGGCGTCACCGTTCAATATGTTCCTCGCACATTTCGCGACACCAGCCCGCAGCCAAGCGTTACATATCCTCTCATAAAAGCTCTACATATGCAACCGTGTTTTTTTTTTTCTTTTAATACGTGCTCGGTGCTTCCAGGTGTTCATATTGCTCTGTGGTTTTGGTCTCAGAGCTGTGTACTGCGCTCAATAACAGTGAAGAAGTGCTGTCTGTGTGGCATTGCCGTGGGTTAGGAGCATGACATGATGGAGCATGACAGGGATAGGATGAAAAGGTCACCTCTGGCATGCTGCCGTTTGAACCATGTGATGAGCAGCTTGGCATTTGTGGTGTTCACCAGTGCATTGTGGAGCAATCAGAGCAGAGCAGGCAATCAAGTACAGCATTCAGTCTTGCATTAATGTGTTTTTATTCAGTGCTTAATGGAATATATTGGGTTCGGTACACGTTAAGCTCAATTGACAGTATTTGTGCCATAATGTTGATTAATACAAAAACTGATTCTGACTTGAACGTGTTTTCTCTTTTATTTCTTTGTTTAAAAAAAAGGCTGGGTTACAGTGAGGCACTTACAGTTAGGGGTGGGCGATATGAAAAAAAAAATATCATCTTTTTTTTTTTCAGAAATATCACGATTCACGATTTTATCATGATTTTTTGTCATGTTGGTTTTACAAATTGTCTGAGCAGTACAGCCAAACTATTTTCCCTTTAAAAACAAAGACTTTCAAGGTAACAAAGTATAAAATAAAAAAAGAATAGCAGATATTTAGGCCAAAGTGAGTGAACATAAAAATCTTTATTCTTGTTATTAAAAAATAAAAACAAGGAATACAAGCAGTGCTTTATTTTTCAGATACAGTAGCTGTATTTACCAGTAGCATTCAAGAAATTGAAATAACAAATATAAAAAGTGAAACACTATATACGTACATGCTATATACATCAATTGTACATTGATTCTTATTAAAGCAACTGTATTAAAGTACTTCAGTAAAGAACAGTGAGTGATTTTTCTCTTTGTGTTTTGTTTTAATAACAATTAAAAGAATAGTTCACCCAAAAATATAAATTCTGTAAATTCTGTCATAGTGTGTGTGTTTTTTTTTTTTTAATACCATCATTTACTCACTCTCAGGTTGTTTTAAACGTAAATGAGTTTCTTTTTTCTGTTAAACATTGTCTATTTAAACATTTCTATTATTAAATTCATTGGGGACCAGCTACTGTTTGGTTATCCACATTCTTCAAAATATCTTATTTTGCGTTTAGCACAAGAAAGTAATACAGGTTTGGGACAACATGTAAGTGAGTAAATAATGACTTATAATTTAATAAGAGAATTATTATTTTTGGGTGAACTTTCCTTTTGATGACAAGCAGCATGTTTAGTACTGCCCCTTTAAGAGCTGCACTCATCTAATATACATCATATATCCGTTTTTCTCTCAATAGTCTACTTTCACATTAGACATAAGCTTGTATAAACTGTTTTTATATGTAAACTTTGTGTGTTTTGACAATATTAGCATAATTAGACGTGATACATAACTT
Organism: Labeo rohita; assembly: GCF_022985175.1. NCBI lineage: Eukaryota > Metazoa > Chordata > Actinopteri > Cypriniformes > Cyprinidae > Labeo > Labeo rohita. Next base: position 6,414,578 of record NC_066882.1, read on the forward strand.
AATTCAGTAATAAACGCTGATATGAATGGATGTCACGTTGTACAGTATAATGATACTACAATATTTCTCAAAAGGCAAGATCATGGAAACATTTTTATTGTCCACGATTAAAAATCGTCATATTGCACACCCCTACTTACAGTGGTAGTGGATGGGGCCAATCTACAAAGATTACAATTTTCACCATTTCAGTAGTATTGCCACAAGATAAATAATATGCATGCTAGCATCAAATATCACTTGCTAACCTTTTCTGTGTAAAATTCTTTTCAGTTTTTTAGTGTTGTTGTCATGTCGACACTCAGAACCATAAAAGGACTGGTTTGAGCTTAAATGGTTTGAGCTGCTTTTTAAATCTGTCAAAATTGTCCTCATTTTCTTCCATTGAAAGTGCCTCACTGTAATTTTTTTTTTTTTTTGTAGCAATCACATAAAATGCAGGTAACTGAGCTTAACAGTATACTTTAATTCATATTGTTACTTTACATTTCTGCTATTAAATCTTTATAAACTCATGCCCATTTAATTCAATTGTAAATGCATCGCTTTAACTTTTTTTTTTTTTGAGCCAAAATGATTTTTTTTTTTGTGATAATCATCAGAATTGCACCAGTGCTTTCAATTGTGATTAACATGAAATGATCTCAGAATGTTTTTTGTGGTAATCAATAAACTACTTTCAACTGAGCTTAACAATATACTTTAATTCATATTACTTTGCATTTTTTGCTTTTAAATCTTCATAAAACTCAGCCCTATTTAATTCCATTGTACGTGCATCATCTTAACTTTTTTTTTAATGAGACAGAATTATTTTTTTGTGGTAATCAGCAAAATTGCACCAATGCTTTTTAATTGAAATTAACACAAAAGGATTAAAAAATATAGTTGTTTTAATCAATAACATGCTATTACCTGAGCTTAACAATATAGTTTAATTTATATTGTTACTTTGCATTTCTGCTTAAAAAAAAAAAAAAAAATGTCATTTACTTCTATTGAAAATGCATCACCTTAACTTTTATTATTTTTAAATTTTATTTTATTAAGCTTACATTCTTGCTTTTAAATCCTTTTTTTATGAGCCAAAATGATTTTGTGGTAATCAGCAAAATTGCACCAGTGCTTTCAATTAAGATTAGCGTGAAATGATCTCAGAATATTTTTGTGGTAATCAATAAATTACTGTGAACTGAGCTGAACAATATACTTTAATTCATATTACTTTGCATTTTTGCTTTTAAATCTTCATAAAACTCAGCCCCATTTACTTCCATTGTACATGCATCATCTTAACTTTTTTTTTTTTTTTTTAATGAGACAAAATTATTATTATTTTTTTTTTTTTGTGGTAATCAGCAAAATTGCACCAGTGCTTTCAGTTGAGATTAACATGAAGCGATCTCAGAATATTTTAATCAATAAAATACTGTCAACAGAACTTAATAATATACTTGAATTTATATTGTTACTTTGCATTTCTGCTTTTAAATCTTTATAAAAAAGTTCATTTACTTCCATTGAAAATGCATCACCTTAGCTTTTATTATTTTTAAATGTTATTTTATTAAGTGTTACATTCTTGCTTTTAAATCCTTCAGAAATTTCCCCCTATTTACTTCCATTGAATGTGCCTCCGATTTTTGTTTTTTCAACAAAATGGCACCAGGACTCTCAAATTGATCTTACTGAACACAGGATATTACTTTAATTCATGTTGTGACTTTTATAAAATTAAAAGCTTTCTGTTTCTGCTTTTACATCGTTATAAAAAATTGGTCTATTGTTAGTGTTTACCCTTAACATTGTACATTTCCCTCTCTCGCTGTCTCTCTCGGAAAACAAGGGATGAGCCAAAATTATTTTTAAGATGGTCAACAAAATGCACAAATGCAACCATTTGGCTCAAATGCTGTTGGTTGAGTTTAACCTGTATTGTACCTAGAATATTTAATTCATATCATGACATGACTAAACCCCATTAGCCCCATATGCTTCCATTGCAAATGCTCTGTAACATTTATTGGCTTGTATTGAACTCAGAATACTACTTATTCATATCATAACTTGCCTGTTACATTTCACTGCGAAGATAATCTGTGAGTTCTGTGTGAATTTAACGTCAACTCTCATTGTTTGATGTGATTGGAGGGCAATTGCATAGGTGCTCATTATGAAATGGGTAAATTGCTGCTTGCAGTACCACGAAAAGACATGTTTGAGACACACAGACCCTATAATTATTGTAAACAAGGGTCAAATGAGCATCTTCCAGTACGATGGGATCCTGCAAATGCAGAATTCACCCTCTAGCCAGAACTGTGCAGATTAAGGCGAGTACCAGTAATGACGACGAAGAGGAGGATGCCGGTTATGGGTTCGGATGCCCTGCTGCGATCGCGCTGATGCGGAGTGTCGGCTAGGAAGGCTGAAGCCAGGCTGCAGTCTAACTCTCACAGCAGGGCTACGGTGCTTGAGGAGAGCCCATTAAATAAGCAATTAAAAGCAGATAATGAAGGGGCCAGTCGCCAGCAGGGGCTCGGCCTGACTGACTGCCTCGCTGAGCCAGACAGACCTTCCGAAGGGCTACGATGGCCTCTCCCCCCTCCTGGGTCAGGCTTAAACACCAGCGAATGTGTATCTGTTTGTGTGTTTTTCCGCAGAGCTTAGCGTTCAGCAGGATCGGAGCTTGCTGAATGAGCCTCGGTGTGATAAATGAAACATCTGGTGGGAGAAATGATTTAATAACTTTAATGAGTGTGAAACTGCTCTTTTCTGAATGTATCATCCTGCGTTTTGCTGCAACTACCACTGATTTATTTTCTAACTGCAAAATGCTTTAATGACTTCTTTGTAAGTCTTTCACATTTTGATCCCCTGTAGATTATGCAACACGTCAGCGTTCGTGGGTTGGCGAATCAATATCTCGCGTTTCCTTTAATGACCGGTTTGTTGACGTATCCGCTGTTCTCCGGGTTTTGATGCTCTCGTATCCCCGAATGACTCTTCAGGTATCTTCAGCAGAGCGCTGTAGTGTTGAGAATTGGTGCCATGCCTCAGGAGACCCGGATCCTACTCAGCAGATAATAAACACCACATCAGTGCCATGCTAATGAAGACGGATAGAGCAGAGCCAGAGCGAAAGATTTATTTTCTACAGAGGGTCACAATGTAATTGTTACCTCAATTACAAACGATAAAGGATTCGAGTGACAGAGGGAGTAGAGACACCCCAAGGGTGTGTGGTCGGTGCACTTAATGTTTTCGCTGGTGCTTTCTTTATTGGACTTTCAAGGTGACCATAGCATTGGTATTCGATTCAGGGTGAGGAGCGCTTCGGAGAATAAATGGTTGGGGGTTGGCGGGGTCAGCCGGTCGGAGCCATCCAAAGCGGTTTTGTTAAACGCTTGTGGAATGGAGCATTAGTGTGTTAGAGTTTACACAGCAGGTGAATTGGTTCATTGGCTTATTATTTTACACGTTCTCAGTGGGGTTGGGAGGGGGGAGATAATTGATGCAGAAAATTAGAAAGGTTGTGGAATGCTTATAAACTCTGACCCAGTGTTTTCTGCAGCGTGTTCGGTGGCGGCACTGCTGATGAATCTTCTGCGCTGTGGCATTCTAAATTATGTTTTATGTTAAAGTAATATTTCAAGGACAATAATTACCTTTTTACAATAGCCAATGAATCCATTTGCATGCACAAAGATATGCTGGAACCTAAAAATAGCTCATTCTAAAAACCAGACAACATAAGCAAATTGTGCTTTTCTGCTAGTATGAACTCAGTGGGCCAAACTGTTTGTGTAAATCGTTAGCAAAGCCGTTCTGACTTTCGAATTCATGAACGTCAACTGAATTTTGATGCACTGCTATAATAATTACAAGTTAATTTGACCTCTTTTTGAATTTTTTTTTTTTTTAATTTTTATTACATTTTTTTGTTTTAACTGTAAAACACAGCACTCGTCACTGTCATTATTCACCCAGACGTAAAAAGAGGAGTGGCGGGACAAATACCGACAACCCAACCATCCCACCTGTACAGCTAATGCCTATAACAATGGAGAAGTCAATATTACTGGTTAGTGCTTTTTTTATATTTAATAAAATTCTTAAAAATAAGATACTAGTAATACGTTGTCGCCGTGGATATTCCAAATCATAGCAACTAAAGCATCTCAGCTGGAAAAACGCTGTGCCAGCACCAAAGCGTTCTCAAGTGCCACTAGCTGGTCATTTTCAGAAGAGCGCCTGACATTTTTTCAGCTGACTAAAAACTCTTTGGTGGACACACATTATTGAATATTGATTGTTAGGCATATGGTCTATTAGTCTTTTTTTGCATTTATGCATTATACTGGAGCCAAACCTGAGAAAGTAGACCAGAATATTCCACTGCGTTCCTGGACACGCAGTTTGCGTAGCTGTAATTCGTAGGCAGGGATTATGCTAATTGTGAATGAGCGTGCACGAGCGCTCGATTTACAAATGAATACAAATGAATTTGTTAACATACACACGTTTAACTATCAGATTGGATGTTTACGAAGTGTTTGTGAATCCGGAGGAGAATTTTCAGGAAGGTCTGTGTTTCATGAATGAGGCCCCTTATGTGCATTGAATCTAGTGCTGTAACGCCAATGCACAGCTGAATGCGAATAAATCTTTGTGTGTAGATGTAACTTTTCCCAATAACAAGACAATTAGGTGTAATTAGGTGTTTACCTGACCTTACATAATATTTATTGATTGTAATGTCCTTTTAAACTTTCTGTTCTTTAAAGAATGTTGTGGTTTCCATAAAAAAAAATTGATCAGCACTGCTTTCAACATTTGGAAATAATAATAAATGTGTCTTGAGCAGCAAATCAGCATATTAGAATGATTTCTGAAGGATCATGTGACACTGAAGTAATGATGCTGAAAATTCAGCTTTGCTTCACAGGAATAAATTACCTTTTTAATGATATTACAATAGAAAAGATGTACAATACAGCACGAGTAGTGAACAAATCACTTTAATGACTCAAGATTCCTACAGAAATGGCCATTAAATGTATTGTTTTTGTTATCATGAGTATAAAATTAAACTATAATATATAAGTTATGTGTGGTGGTGTTCTGAAATGAGGAGGCAAAGTCTTTAAAGAGTTTTTTATTTATTTATTTATTTTTTTTTAATCAAATTTAAAATACATGTCCCTGTCAAAAATGAAAATTATACTTTATATGTTTATATTAACAATGTAATCTATATTTGTTTTTTTAAAGCCAAGTATGAATTTAATCAAGTTAGTGTTTTACATTTATTCAAAAATAATAAGGCAGTAACATTTTAAACAGTATATTTTATTTGTGAGCTTATGTTCTGCTATTCTTTTTAATAGTTAACTTTGCTACTGTCAAAACTATTTTTGAATGTTTTGGCTCATCAGTCATCAAAGCTTGTTAAATACTGATCACAGACACAGAGATTTGCTTTAAATTTCACCAGCCTGATTAAACACTAAAAACTCCCACAGATCATGTATTTAATGCCATTTTAAGTCTTATTTTTGATGGTTATACAGTACCTGAGTGTGTGAGTTGTTTACTTATTTTTTTAATTAGTCTGCCCATTAACACCTTTACATTGTTCATTTAGACGTATCATCGATCATAACCAGTCATATCCAATCAAACTACGATGGAGGCATTGCCTCCTCTCATGTGACTTTCCCCCATTCATTCTCAATTACCCCCCACCAAACCCACTGCATGCTTTATGGGGTCTGTTAAAACTCAATGGGCTCAGGGGAGGCGAGAGAGACTCTGACTCCCGCTGTAACTGTGCCTGTTGGTGTCGCTGTTGGGCTTTTTTTGTTTGTTTGTTTTTTAGGAAAAACAAGTGATTTATACACCTTTTAAAAGGGGTCATCGGATGCTAAGTTCACTTTTACATGTTGTTTGAACATTAATGTGTGTTGGCAGTGTATGTACAAATCTACCCAATAATGACAAAAATCCATGCAGTGGTTTTTAATTAATCTGTAAAAATAATATCCCCTTTTTTAAATCGAGCCATTCTCAGATGCCTGTCGGTGTGGCGTCACACCAACAGAGGCCGCTCCCATGATAGTTGATTGACATGAGCGTCTTACCTCAGATCAGCTGTAACAGTCCGCCCTCTTTGTTTTGATGCCGGAGCAGGGATGTAAGTTAGACAAGAATATCTCCGATTGAGCGATTGAGGTGTTGTGTTGCTGGATGTAATAATGAACATAGTGGTCGTCATTTGCTCCCGACATCTGAGCCGCTGAAGATGCAGTAGATTACGTTTATTTGTGAAGGGAATGCGCCTCCTGATCTACATATATCCGTCTATGTTCGTGCAAATCATTCATGATCCAGCTTCACTTACAGCAGAAGTGAGTATAAGCGTTTTTTTATGAATCTTTGCGATCGCCTTTCTTAATAATGTGCTAATTAGCTAGTTTAGCGGCTAAACATGGCTAAATGCGGCTAAAGTAAACAGGCTCGTCTCTCCACAGAGAGAAGAGAGGGGCGGGGCGGGCAAAGCTCATTTGCTTTTAAAGCAGCCTCGACCAGAATGAGATGATTTTTGCAGAGCTGATTTTGACAAGGTAAAAAGGGTGTTGTTTTACACAGCCATTGAGAATTTTTAACCAAAGTATATTATAGACTTTTTATTAAGACCCTAAAGAATCATATCAACTTGTGGAAAATGGGCATCCGATGACCCCTTTAACGTTGTGTTTTGTTGTATGTGGTGGTGTTTTCTAATGCAATATTTTGAGGAGACCCTGCCTCCTTTGAAAGAAAATGCCATATGGAGGTTGATTATATTTAAACATTGGGAACTTTTTTTTTTGCGTTGCGTTTGAGCTTACTAAATTGGAAAAGCAACAACAAATGATGCGTGTCTGTGTGTGTGTGTGAGTGTAAGAAGGGTAACTTTTAATCTTGCCATTCCTGACTTTGTATTGTGACATTTCCATCTAAAGTGACGAATTGGCTTCTTGTACCCATCGCCTTCTATGCAGTGATATATCACACTGTCATCTGACAGAAAAGGGTGAGAAGTTAAACCTTACAGGTGTCCGGGATGGTGGAGGACGGGTCCCTGAACTCATTATCAGTACGCCTGAAGTCTCTCACAGGGACTTTCTTTCCGTTTGAAAATGAGGGCCTCCAGAATATTCAGGAACAAACATAATGGCGGCGGCTGTCTGACGTTACCCCAACTGTTCCCCTCAGAGTCCGAGTGAGATGGGATTCATTCTGCCATGTGTCATACCCCCGATGAATCTGGTAGCAGTGTAATGTCAGACTCCTGATGATAAGCCACGTTCTTTCTAATGAAAACCATCGCTTTGAGACCTTAGGGGTTTACCATAACTAATGCCATTTCTTGGCTCGACTAAGGGCAGGAGAAATGCCAGGAACAATGCCAACTTGGCATGTCACCGAGGTTTTTTTTTCTCTCTTTTCTGACAAGCCATATATAGAAAGGTCTCGTTTTACTTTTTGAGACTCTGCGAGATTTGAACTCCATCTGCGTGGATTTTTCAAAGCCAAACTTTCCTCACAGCCCGAAGGCAGAAAGGTTTTCGCTGAGAGGGTCTAATTAAAACTGCATAATGCAACTTTCTAACTAGAGACTTTTTTTGAGTTGTGTGATGAGGGATGTGACTCTGCTCGAATCATCAGTGTCTTGCCCTTCTCTCGCTGGCCCGAGTCCAGACTTGTGACGGCGTGTTACAAACAGACCCCTGCTGGGAACATGTGATGAGACTCACCTGATTCGTTTCATCCTTCATCACCCTTATTGAAATAATCCAGTATCACATCCTCATGCTATCTGTCCTTGATGTCCAGTATTTGGCAAAAAGAATCAGCTCCCTTTCAGTTTACAAGTGTGAATTTATAGGATGTATTCTAATGTTGTGTGTATAACAATGTTAATTAGTAATTGGAAAATGGCAGCTATTCTGTGTAGCAGAATTACTTTTAGTTTTTATGCTCTCTACGCAAATAAAACATTTCTGGCTTTTTTGTTCAGTGCTCATTTTAGTCGAGCATCTGCTGCATGTTACAACTATAAAACCATTGTTTTAGCTCAATGATTGATATACAGGTGATCTGTTGGAAATTTTTGTTGTCCTGGTCATATTAGAATGCATTAGCATTGAAAATGCATTTCACAAGTTTTTTTTTTTTTTTTTTTTTAAGCACAATAAAATGTATTTTATTTTTGATCATATGTAAACATATCTGTAAACAGTTGTCATATTTTTTTTCTTTTATCTTTTAAATGACATTGAGCTGTGGGAAAGGTGCTCAATTTAATTTAATTTAAATTATTATTATTATTATTTATTTATTTTTTTTTTTTTTTTATTTTATTTTATTTTACGCTGTTAATTTGTGATCAGGTCACCTGAGACATTAATTGTGTAAACAAGTGTCGTCATACACCTTTCTTTCTTTCTTTCTTTCTTTTTTTTTTTAAATGATATTTAGCTGTGGCAAAGGTGGTCAATATTTTTATTTTATTTTATTTTGAACTATTAATTTGTGATCAGGTCACCTGAGACAGATGTTAATGGTGCAGACAAGTCATATTATACTTGTGCTAATGCAAACGGACAAGCAGTGTAACGTGTAACATGATTAGTCACAAGCCATTAAAGCGGTTGTGAACGTTTACAGTACATGACACATGTATATTGAGTATATAGTCAGTCTAGTCGAAAGCCGGTTTCTTAAGACATCATCCTCATTAGCTCTGCATTCATTATATTTCATGTTTTTCATCTGGAATTTCATTCTGAAAGAGAAGTTGTACTTCATTCCATTTCATCTCTCTTCAAAGGCCTCATCTGAAGAAGCGTCCCTGTGCTCAATTAGTCAAGAGTCCCTTCCTTGAAGTCATTTTCTGCCTGGAACAAGAAAGCACTTTTTCCCATGGCGAGCCTTTTAACCTATTTTGGCGACAGCTACACCTTACTGTATGAAATAAATAAACAAAACAAATACAAACTAACAGCAAAATGCAAATTGTAAGTGGGTTTTGGGACAAACAAAGCCACTCGTTAACTGTAAAATATATATTAAGCACACATTTGATTAGCGCACACACTCGATTTGAATAAAGAAGTGCAGAGGTTTGCAGGAAATGTTGTCATTCTGCTCATACATGTCGAGCCTAATAGCTTCCCTCAGCCTCATTGGCTCTTGTTGCAGCTCTGAGAAATGAGTAATTGAAAGCAAAGCATCTTGGTCAACAAAACTACTGCTCTTATTAAGTGCAAGTTCACCTCTGGCTGAACATTCAGGTCTCTGCTTCAGGGGTTTCCAACGGCTTATAAAAAATTGTAGTTATAATTGGGTTCCTTATTTATTTATTTAATCTTTATTTATTTATTTATTTATTTAAGTTTTTTTTCCTTGATACGTTTGTCTTCCTAATTCCATTTGTTAATTATGGAAGCCCGTTTCCGCCACTGAACAAAAAAATTAAAAAGCAAATTTTTATCTCTCAATTCTGACTTTTTTGTTGCAATTGCAAGTTTACGTCTTACAATTCTGACTTTATTTTCTTAGAATTTAGAGATATAAACTTGCAGTTGTGAGTTATAAATTTAGAATTGCAAGGTATAAACTCCCAATTCTGACCTTTTTTTTCGCAAATGCGAGTTTGTATCTCGCAATTATGACTTTCTTTGACTTTTTTCTCAGAATTGTGAGATATAAGCTCGCAATTGTGAGTAATAAAGTCCCATTTTGAAGGGGAAAAATATATACTGATATGTTCTCAGAATTGTGAGTTTGTATCTCAGAATTCTGACTTAATCACAGTTGCATGTTATGAAGTCAACTAAGAGATATAAACTCGTGATCCTGAGAAACAAAGTCTGAATTGTGAGTTTATATCTCATAATTCAGACTTTATTTCTCAGAACTGCAGCTTTATTTTTCAGAAATGCAAGAAAAAAGTCAGAATTTTGAGTTTATATATTGCAATTCTAACTTTATTTCTCAGAATTAAGAGTTTATTTTTCAGAATTGTGAGGAAAAAAGTCAGAATTGGGAGTTTATATTGCAAGTTGGACTTTATTTCTCAGAATCGCAAGGAAAAGATCAGCATTACGAGTTTATATATTGCAATTCGGACTTTATTTCTCAGAATTGCAAGAAAAAAAGTCAGAATTGTGAGTTTATATCTCAGAATTCGGACTTTATTTCTCAGTATTGCAACTATTTCTCAGAATTGCGAGAAAAAAGTCAGAATTGCAAGTTTATTGCAATTCAGACTTCATTTCTCAGAATTGCAAGAAAAAAAGTCAGAATTGTGAGTTTATATCTCAGAATTCTGACTTTATTTCTCAGAATTGCAACTATTTCTCAGAATTGCGAGAAAAAAGTCAGAATTGCAAGTTTATTGCAATTCAGACTTCATTTCTCAGAATTGCAAGAAAAAAAGTCAGAATTGTGAGTTTATATGTCAGAATTCTGACTTTATTTCTCAGAATTGCAACTATTTCTCAGAATTGCGAGAAAAAAGTCAGAATTGCAAGTTTATTGCAGTTCAGACTTTATTTCTTAGAACTGCGAGGAAAAAAGTCAGAATTGTGAGTTTATATCTCACAATTCAGACTTTATTTCTCAGAACTGCAACTTTATTTCTCAGAATTGCAAGAAAAAAGGCAAGGCAAGGCAAGTTTATTTATATATCACATTTCATACACAAAGGTAATTCCAAGTGCTTTACATAAAAGGAAGTAGAATAATCATAAAAACAATAATCACAAAAAAGGAAGTAGAACAATCATAAAAACAATGATCACAACAATAAAACAAAAAATGTAAAATGTAAAAACTGATTGATTTAATGATTTAAAAATGATTTAAAAATTGATTTAAAATAAATTTAAGACAGTTGAAAACAGAAAATGATTATACATAATGCAATCAGTTCGGACGAAGCACAGTGCTCATTCATTAAATGCACAGCTAAACAGATGAGTTTTGAGTCTAGATTTAAATGTAGCTAATGTTTTAGCACATTTGATCTCTTCTGGAAGCTGGTTCCAACTGCGGTTAGCATAATAGCTAAAAGCGGATTCAGTTATTTCTAACTGACTCGATCCTAATGATCTGAGTGGTCTGTTAGGTGTATATTCAGTGAGCATATCTCCAATGTATTTAGGTCCTAGGCCATTGAGTGATTTATAAATTAGTAAAAATACTTTAAAATCAATTCTAAATATAACTGGAAGTCAAAAGTCAAAATTGAGTTTATATCTCGTAATTCAGACTTAATTTCTCAGAATTGTGACTTTATTTCTCAAAATTGCAAGGAAGAAATTCAGAATTGGGAGCTTATATCTCGCAATCTGGACTTTATTTCTCAGAATTGAGACTTTATTTTTCAGAATTGTGAAGAAAAAAGTCAGAATTGTGAGTTTATATTGCAATTTGGACTATTTCTCAGAATTAAGACTTTTTTTCACAGAATTGTGAGTTTATATCTCACAATTTGGACTTTATAACTCGCAATTGCAAGTTTGTATCACGCAATTAAGAATTGCAAAATGTGAAGTCAAATAATGAGAATAAAAGTTGCAATTACCTTTTTTTTTTTTTTTTTTTTTTTTTTTTTTTTTTTTTTTTTAATTCAGTGGTCGAACTGGGCTTCCATAATTTAGATATTGAACTGATGTGACAGAAAACATACAGCAACTTGTGTGTTGTGTGGCAAAACCTTTTAAGCAAATACGCGTGTGTGGTTTTCTTGTTTGCTAATTTATGATCTGTTTTTGCTCCCCATCAGCAGGCTGTTACTTGCTCTGGTTTTGATGAGCCATTCTGTCATCACTCCTCTGCCCTTCGTGGCATAATTAGTGCCTGCCAAATATCTCTGGCCCATTAGATAGATGGAGAGCAATGAGAAGGAAAGAATTAAAAGCGAAAGAGAATTCAAGATGAAAATGACATCAAGTTGAAATAGAACCAACTTTAAAGAAAATCATTATGAGATATTATTGCTGTGTATAATGTATTGTAAGAAGTTTCCATTTTCAAATTTTGTTGGCTATTATGTAAGAATTGCATCACATTTTGCTACATTTATTAAAGGAGAAATTATCATATTTGCTAATCATCATGTTGTTCCAAACCTGTATTGTTTTGTGTAAACACTTTAAATATACATTTTTTTTCTCATTTAAATAACTGTAGGTAGTCAAGTAATACTTCTTTTAAAGTACTACTTAATAAAAAGCAACAATTCACTAAAACACCCAATTAGTAAAAACAATAGCCAGTGTAAATAACTTGGGCAGAATATCTCCAATACAGTGTTGGATAAATTCCCACTGACTCAGGCTTTTAAAATGTTGATGCATTTCTATTTATATCATTTCTCAAAAGCGTGGTGTCAGTAGAAAGATAAAATGGTGTGAACAAACCCACAGAGAATATAAACGCTCTTAAGCTTCGACTCAGCTGCATGAAATATACAAAAGGACACAGCGCTGGTAGCTTTAGACAAGATGGTTTGCATTGTCTGGAGACCAGTATCCCTCAGAAACACAAGTAGATAGGGAGCTGCTATTCTCTTTGCTTTTCATGCTAATGCATTTGGTTACTGTTATGAACAATGTTGGGGGTGCATGAGAAATGTAAGTCTTGACCTGCTAAATTACCACAAATTAATATTCACAGCCCTGGGCTTTGCTAGATGAGCCAATGAATTAGACTAGAGAAATGAATGATTAACACAGGGTCAAGCTTTAGGCTGATTTTTACATTTGGATACCTTGGGAGAAATGGGAGAAAAACTTCTACTTTTCTCAGTACATGCAAATTACCTTTCCCAGTCCATAAAGCAGTGTTCCTCTCGAGTCATCATGTGTAGATTTGCTCTCGTCTTCAGTGATCATAAGTCTTTACAAGTGACAGATTTAAGAATGTGTGGATGCACATGTTTTCTCTGGCAGATAGAGTGATACACTCATTTCATTTCCCTCAGGATCACTCTCCGCCCCTAATCTCATATTCTGAACATTTCCATATGGTAATTTGTCCTAAGGTCTGACTCAGCAACATATTCTCATAAACCATGTTGAATCCAGGAATATGAATGTCTGTTTTTCATGTGAATATTTTTCTATTTTTTTTATTCCCACTTCTTTTGTCTCTTAAATTGATTAACTCTTAGCTTTACATGTTTATCAACAAGTGCTTACTACTTTATCGCTTTAGCAAAAATTATTAGTTTGATATGTTTTCAACATTGATAATAAATTAGCATATTAGGAATGATTTCTGAAGGATCATGTGGCACTGAAGTCTGAAATACTGGCTGATGAAAATCCAGCTTTGCATCACAGAAATAAATTTAGTTTTAAAGTATATTAAAATGGAAAAGCATTTTTAATATTGCAATAATATTTCACAATAGCACAATAGTTTTTTTAATCAAATAAATGCAGCCTTAATGAGAATAAAAAAACTTGTTTAAAAACATTAAAAATCCAGTTTCAAACTTTTGAATGGGAGTGTATGTATGTGTGTGTGTATACAGTTGAGGTCAAAAGTTTACATCCCCTTTCAGAATCATTAAAAATGTAAATTATTTACCAAAATAAGACTGATCGATTAAAATACATGTTACTGACCTGAATAAGATATTTCACATAAAAGATGTTTACATATAGTCCACATAGGGTGACCACCTGTCCCGCTTTGCATTGTACCGCACAGCATTTTCACCCCTTGTCATCAAGTGATGTAGAACCACTGACGGAAATGGTCGAGCACACACCAAAAAACACAGTATTCTTCATTCATTTTAACCAGTTTAAAAAAAAAAAAAGATGCAGCTTTCTCAAACGCGACTTTCTTCTTATTTTAATAGTTCGTTTGAGGCGGTTTCTATGGCGTTATTTTAATGACAAATGTCTAGAGCACATTATTGTAATGCGGGGCATCTCTTTACTTACTTATGCTTTCTCTAGCTTGCATGTGCGCGCTCAGAAACACAGGTTAGCATATATGACAAGGGATGTAATCAGTATTTACGTAGCATAACAGTAGAAAATGTATCAGTCTCACACGTGTCCCGCATTGTCCCGCAAAATCACATCTATGTCCTGCAACAGCCCTATTTCCAGGTGGTCATCCTAAGTCCACATAAGAAAATAATAGTTGAATTTATAAAACTGGCTCATTTCAAAAGTTTACATCCCCCTGATTCTTAATACTGTGTTGTTACCTGAATGATTGTGTTTTTTTGTTTAGTGATAGCTGTTCATGAGTCCCTTGTTTGTCCTGAACAGTTAAATTGCCCTCTGTTCTTCAGAAAAATCCTTCAGGTACCACAAATTTGTTGGGTTTGTAGCACTTTTGTGTGTTTGAACCCTTTCCAACAGTTACTGTATGATTCTGAGATCCATCTTTTCACAATGAGTACAACCGAGGGTCTCATATGCAACTATTACAGAAGGTTCAAATGCTCACTGATGCTCCAGAAGGAATCATGAGGCATTAAGTGCCAGGGGTGTAAACTTTTTCAATTTGAAGATCAGGGTAAATTTAACCTATTTTGTCTTCTGGGAAACATGTAACTATCTTATGTTGCATCTGAAGGGCAGTACAAAATGAAAACATTATTTAGGCAAAATAAGAAAAATGTACTCCAATCTCCGTTCTGTTCAAAAGTTTTCACCCCCCCCAGCTCTTAATGCATTGTTTTTCCTTCTGGAGCATCAGTGAGTGTTTGAACCTTCTACAAATTTAATGGAAAAACTCAGTACTTGTTCTGTTTTTCCCCCATCCTCACATCCAAAATGTATGTGAGAGAATCACTAATATGTTGTTGATGGGGATGTGGTGGTCTATATGAGACCATGTCAGCCTGATATAGGTGTGTGTGTGTGTGTGAAGCCCACACACACACACACAGTGGTCTACCCACCAGTGGTTCATATGATTGATTACCCAATCTCCCTCTAGCCTCAGTTACACATTTAATAGCCCTCTGTTTATGAAGACATGGAGTTTGTGGCTGTACCTTGCAGATGCACAAATCATTTGTGTGTCTTACTTTTGGTCTACCTTATAGACTTCTCTGTATGGATTATTACATTCATATACCAAGCCTTGAATTTACTGCTCTCTTTCCTTACATCTGCTCCCACCTTATAATGTTGACATATTTCTCTCATACTCCTTCCTTCTCCTTTATTTCTCTGTGAGTGATTTACAAAGACTTCTTCATGCGGTGATTCATTTAACTACATATGAAAAAAAAAAGAAATCCCAGCCAACCACACTTAACACATAATCTTAATTTGCAGAGTGGCATGTAAAATAAAAGGCATTATTTACTATCTGCGGCATTGAGCGCTCTTTGATGTGTTTATAAGAGAATATGAATGAATTAGTTTGTTCGGTTCCCAAAACTGGTCTTGACAGTCCCGATTCTGACGTTGGCAAATGGCTTACTCACTAATTGGGAAGAGGAAGATTAATTGGTTATAAAAAAAATTAAGAAAAGAAAAAAAAATCACACACAAATCACTTTTATGATTCTTTTTCCCCCCACTTTTTTCACTTTTATGACTCTTTAGCCCTCATTCATTATTATTGCATGACCAGCACTATATTATATTTTTTCTTTTCTTTCCCATAGAAAGACAAAAGAACATATTTAAGTTCATCATTCCTTCAAAATACAAACTGGTATAAAAAATAAAAAATAATACAAAGGAAAATAACAGATTTTTATCTATTCAGACGGAGATTGTGGGTTATGAGTTAATATTAAAGACTATTTGTGCTCTGCTAAATAGGGCATTTTGCAGTGGCTGACAGAGAGCAATTTTTTTATTTTTTTTTTGAACAGCCTGTTCTGTTCCTAATCTTGCCAGAACCAACCAGACCAGGACAAAAAAGCCCTCTGACTTATCCAAAAATATCACAGCTCTGCTGCCAGCACATGCGACCTGGAGTTTGAACTCAGAGTCATTAGTGAGCTGACTGTCCTATTCTTTCCATCCAAACCCCTCTCTCTCTCTCCCTAATGTTTAATGATGAGAGAAGTTTGGTATTGAAATGCTCAGTCTGGGCCTGGGATTGTATTATCTCATTATTTAGAATCAGAGGCGTATTTATCACAGGCTGCTGTATCTCTCAGTAAATATCTGCAAAACAGCCAGTGTACAAGGTTGCCAAATCAGGCCCCTGAGGATTAGCAGCAGCTCTCTGTGAGACAGCAGGTGCACACGGCACACGGCTCCAGAGACAATGCTTTGGCAGGACGGTCTACCTGCTGTGTCCCCCGGTCTGTCTCTCCCTCTCACCTGCTCCCTCCTGTTCCAGAACCGCCATTCAGCCAGGTGGCTTCGGTAGGGGACAGTGGGTCTCTGCCTGAATGTCTGCTAAAACAGCTGGGGCGAGAAAACTACAGAGGCACACTTTGCCTTTGAAACGACCAAGAGTGCATATATTAATGTAATGTATTTAGGCAATATCACATAAGCCAGATTTTTCTGAATTACAGATATAATTTAATTCAAATGATTTTTATAGATGGTTTATGTTTTACTATTTGTGGTTGCCCACAAAGCAGTAAAACTCAAAATTAAAGCAAGTTTCTAAACTGTTGTCTAAGAGAGGTGTGTGTGTGTGTGTGTGTGTGTGTATAGTATATAGAGTATATAGTACCCCCCCCAATAAATACATAAATAAATAAAATTTATGCTGACTCCAAGCTTTGGGATGGTATAGTGTATAATGTTACAAAAGCTTTTTATTTCAGGTAAATGCTAATCTTTGGATCATTCTGTTCAGTAATGATGCTAAAATGTAGCTTTAATCACAAGAATAAATTGCAGTTTAAAATATATTCAAATAGAAAGCATTTATTTTAAATATTAGAAATAATAGTAAAAATAAATAAATAAAAAATATTTGTTGATCAAATAAATGCAGGCTTGGTGAGCAGAAGAGACCTCTTAAAAAACATTAAAAATCTTACTGTCTAAACTGCATTTTGAAAAAAAAAAATGCTTTCAAAAATATCAATATGAATATGAGTTCAAAAAGATCAATACACACTTTTCACATATTATGTTTACAAAATAAGAATAAAGATTTTTCAAATTATATATGTGTGTCAGTTTAAATGCAAAATTACAAAAGCAGTCAAATGGGTTTTATTGACAAAAAGAAGTATTAAAAATGTATCTTTTATCTTAAAATCTGCACTGAGTGGGAAAAAAAATATGTTTAAAAGCTCAGTGTCAAAACGCTTTGTAAACTTTGTAGTTTTATGTTGCTGATTGGATGTAGTGAAACACACACAGATAAGGTTTGAAAACATCTGGGTTATGTGTGCATTTTTTTTCTGTCACCGGCCACAGTTCTAACCTTGGCATAAAAAAATGTCTTTAGAATCATTTATACATGTGAAAATCATGTGAATTGTGAACAAATAGTTATAGCCTTCATGGCTTAGATGAAGGAATAATCTTTTTCAGCTGAATAACAGATAATACAAGCCTTGACCTTACAAATGGTTACGAAAAGCAAACATATTACAAAATGAACATCATACTTTGTAAGAAAATCTGACATGCTAGTAAAACAGTATTTTTGGAATCAGCAGCTTAATTAGTAAGAAACCAGTATTGGATTTCATTCAGCAAATATGAAACATATATTTTTAATAATAATAATAATAATAATAATAATAATATTATTATTATTATTATTATTATTATTATTATTATTATTATTATTATTATTTGTAAACATTACTGTTTCTTGTTTTCATAATAAACTAACTACAGTTACAACTACAAACTTGGCAGGATGGCAGAAGAAAACATCTGTTTTCTCCAGGGTTGGGTTTTTATTCACAGCACATTTCTAGATTAATTTTCTCTGTATTACATACATAGATGATGATGATGATGATAATGACATTATCTGACATTTGTAAAGAAGGCCAACTGCAAACAGTTGTCCAGAACTGAACCACAAACTGCAGCAAATTGAAAGCTGAGCCCCACAAGCAGAAAGTATGTTTGTGTGTGTGTGTGTGTATGTGATAAACACTGTTCATAAATGAGTTAGCAGTGATTACGAGTGTGTGTGTATGTTCTGAGACACACGGGTTGAGGTAATCGTACTAATGCACTTAACATAACCACATGCAAAGTACTGATATATTGACATGATATGATCTGATATTACTCTGTGAGCATTACTAATGTTCACACTCTTCCAGTGTCTGCCTCACCGCTCTCCGCAATGACAGCATGCTAGCAGAGATTACCTGCTGTCTTATAATGTGATCTGAGCTCTGCTAGATCAAGCAAAGATATTTCAATTCCTAGAGTGTGGATCATTCATCAGATTAGATACAAAATTCATTGGAAGCGGAGGAAAATCTGCCTCCTGGGGCGTGAAGAAATTTATATTTCCAGCAATGCTAAAGCTACACACTTACACACCTGACGTGGCATGCAATATAGGCTTTACACAGCGCCGCGTGGCCCGCATGTTTGGAGTCATTCGAAATGATGAATGCGCACAGGAATAGATTGGATCTTAGTGGTGGAGCTGATTTATATGGTGTGGAGGCCATAGTCTCATTTAAGCGCCATCAATATACCTTTTATATTGAGAGCAATTAGGTTAGCCCACTGCTCTTCATGGTTTTATCCCCAGCTGCATGATTCCCATGTCCTCTAGCATTTTCAAAAGGTCCGTGTTGCATTCAGATCTCGTCGAGATAAGTGGGCCCTGAGGGGTTAATGTCCGTTTCCAAATGTGCCTGTATGCCACGGGTTATTCTCCATTTTATATAATTAATATCTCTGTGAGCTCTGCTGTTGTTTCCCCCACCAGTATCCTTCCTCCTCACATAAAACGTTTCCCAATAGATTGAATGTCTTTTCGTGATTGATGATCGGTATTGATTTTAATCCACCCGTATCTTGATAGAGCACTGGGCGGACAAAAAGTACAGATCTATATGGAGAAAAGGACACAATGTTCATGCTTCAGGTCCACGTTGATCACTGAGACAAGAGGATGTATATGCAAATTAAATTTAAATTTATTTGGACAACTTTAAAGGTGATTTTTTGATTTTTTTTTTTTTTTTTTTTTTTTTTGTCCCCTTATTTTCTAGATTTTCAAATAGTTGTATCTCGGCCAAATATTGTTCTATCCTTACAAACCATACATCAATGGAAAGCTTATTTATTCATTTTTCAGATGATGTATAAATTGGTCCATGGTCACATGTGAACAGTAAGATTTTTAAAGTTTTTTTTTAAAGATTTTTAAGGTCTCTTCTTCTTCTTCTCTATTTTTTTTTATTATTTAAAATAACTAACTTTAAAATAAAGTCTTCTATTTGAATAGATTTTAAAATGTAATTTATTTCTGTGATCCAAGCTACATTTTCAGCATCATTACTCCAGTCTTCAGTGTCACATGATCCTTCAGAAATCATTCTATTATGCTGATTTGCTGTTCAAGAAACATTATTATTATTATTATTATTATTATTATTATTATTATTATTATTATTATTATTATTATTATTATCAATATTTAAAACAGTTGAGTCATTTTTTGGGAGGGAAGAAAATTATAAAAATGTATGCTTTTATTTAGCAAGGATGGCTTTAAATTGATCAAAAGTGATAAAGACATTTGTAATGTTACAAAAGATTTCTATTTCAGATAAATGCTGTTCTTCTGAACTTTCTATTTATCAACGAAAACTGAAAAAATTCTACTTAGCTGTTTTCAACATAGTAATAATAATAATTAAAAAAAATTGTGTTAAAAAAACTTGACTAGTAGTGTGTGTGTGTCAATAAATTTGAATATATATATATATATATATATATATATATATATACATATATATATAATTTTTTTCTGTTTTTGGTGTAAATGTTACTATTAACTGACAGATATCATAGAAAAATGAAGAAATGCTAGAAATGCTTTCTGTGTATATATATATTATTTAATTTTACTGTTGTTGCTATTATTATTATTTTATTATATGCTTGCTTTATTGTATAAAAATAGTTGGGTTTTTTTGTGTCCTTGGGTCATGTCTTATCTCGCCTCTGGCACCAAATGAGCCAGGACGCCCCTGATACTAGCCGTAATGTGTTTGTATAACCAGCATTTATTTATTTGAAGCATATCAGTGCAGAACTTTTGCCAGTATGATCAGTTGCTCATGAACTTCGGGATGACACTCTGATATATGCATTTAGTTTTTTTCTCCACATAGCCTGTCACATAGCAGAAGAGCTTATGAAATATTGAGAAACTGACAGCTGCACTTAGTCATGCACACTTACAAACAGATGCACACACAAACACGCAGACACACAAACTCTGAAAAAAAAAAAAAGCTTGAAGCCCTCCATTTGCCGAGAAGCATCTTTCACAGTCGCATGCTTTTCTGCATTTATCAAGAAAATACAGTATACAGATAATATCATGTGCACGCTCTACAAATTGAGTTGCTTTTGTTGCCTTGGTTACATGACAAAGAGATAGACAGGAAAGAGACATGTGGCAGTGATAAACATTACTTATCTGCTCTCAGGACCAATGTTTTCGAACCCCGCTGAGGAAATGCTGGAGGGACAGTGTGCATCTCTATATCTAGATGATCCATTCATGTAATTTTTTCATCTTTCTTTGGGCATTTTTTTGTACGCTTCTCCCAAAAGGCTAAACGAGATGCAGCCAGTGCATTTATTGAATTAGCAGCTAGCGGGAACCATTAGCAAGCCATTTCCTATTTGATAGTGCTGCATTAGAATGGGTGGAGCAAGCCTCCTGTGGACGGGCAGCTGTTCTTGTAGACCAGGACGGGTTGTACGTGAATTCGAAGGCCACCGCTAAGGGCAAACTATGTCTTTCTTTTACCAAACAATGATTGACAAGCTTTTTCTCCTCTTTAACATGACATACTCCTAGGATAGTCAGTTCTAATTACATCTTCCAAAAGTTTCTCAGATAAGTAAACCAGACTGAGTCATGCTGTCCTTGGGACAATGCCTGATAATAACGATTCCTGCTTTATGAGCACAATAAATCCAGCAGAAGAGCTAGACGTTAAAAGGTTGAGTGCAGGCCCAGAGGTCATTAGATGAGCGCAGGCTATCAGATCTGGGCTCCCAGACCCTGCGGCTCTGTAGCCTGAGATAAAAGTTGACGGTAATTCGGCACAACGTTCTTCTTCTATATCCTATAGCGATAAGGACATGAGCTGCAGAAAGAAAGGTCTGGAGAAAAGGAGAGTCCGGGACAGACAGACAGAGATGAGACTAGATGGAGACGGTTTGGGGCAGCCCTGGCAGGTCACCTAGAGCTATTAAACTACCTAATGAACTATTACTGGTGGCTGCCAATTTTGGAAGAGGCATAAGAGTCTACCTTGAGTCTTCAGGATGAAGATGATGAAGCCTCATGAGTAAATGAGCTGTAGAAACTAAAGATCTGCATTACTTTGTAACTTTACGTACTGTCAAACTTTATGTACACCTGTCAAATATCACAGGTGTAGACTGTTTTAATTTTAATTTATTTTTATTTTAATATCATACGTCACCACTACCTGACGTGTATAATAGATGTCTGTTTATTATTTATTTTATTTTATATTTTATTATATTTTAATTTTTTATTATTATTTTATTTTATTTTATTTTATTTTATATAATGAAGCCTCATGAGTAACTGAGCTGTAGAAATTGAAGATCTGTATTACCCTGTAACTTTATGTACTGTTTTTATTTTATTTTATTTTATTATTTTATTGTCATAAATATCACGACTACATGACAGATATCATAGATGCTTATTTTATTTTTATTTATTTATTTTTATTTTAGTTTTTTATTCTACTTTTTTTTGCCACCTAGAAATGCTTTCTGCTTGTGAATATTTTGTTTTCGGTTTTGCTGACATTACGTTAAACTTAATGTCAGCAAAACTGAAAACAAAATATTAACTTAGTTTGCTAGTGAAACACTTCAGAAAGTATAAAGTCAATTGTAGTACTTTTTAATATATATATATATATATATATAAAAAAAAAAATAAATATATATATATATATATATATATATATATTGAATATATATTAAAAAGTACTACAAATAAATATACATTCAAAGTAGAAGTGTTTTTTAACAATGTAAGTCTTTACCATCACTTTTTAGCAGTTTAATACATATTAGCAGAATAAAAGTATTAACTTATAAAAATTAAATAATAAATAATAATAATAATAATAATAAATAAATAAATAAATAACAGCAATAATTTCAAAAAATTAAAAAGTACTTAATTTTATTTTTTATTTGTATTACTTTGTGGGTGAAGAATCACAGTAGAAATAAAATATACAATAATACTGAGTAATATAATAAATCATATATTATATTATATAATTATACAATATGGAATTGTAATATGGAAATTAAATATAATTTATATATATAATTTGTTGTTGCTCTTTATTATTATTATTATTATTATTATTATTATATACTTATTTTATTGTATAATAATTTGTATAATACAATATTTTAATATATAAATATACTTTGTACATATACTTTATTTTAGCAATTTAATACATTTGTAGAATAAAAAATATATTAATAATACAATAATAATAATAATAATAATAATACAATAATAATAATAATAATAATAATAATAATAATAATAATAATAAAATATATAAAAAAATTAGGTTAAAATGAGACTAGTAACGGAAAGGTGATATATAGCAAATATAGCAAGCCAGCTTGAACAGCTCATACTGTTTGCACCTATTGTTGTGAGCCGAGTTCAGAAATTGTGTTTGCAAACAAGACAAAATATCTGACTTAGCTACAACAGCAAAAATGAGATGCACGCTTTCTGCTAAGGGCTGTTCGTTCATTTAACATTTAGTCAATACTAATTTAATTGACTGAATAGTAAAATTTGTCATTATTCTAAAGGATGTAATTTGCCAACTGTGAGATCTTACAGTAGCTTAGTTCTGCGACAGTAGTTCGGTATGGAGCCAAAAATGGGCTTTGGACCAAAAAAAGGTTAAGAAGTCCTGATTTAGCAGATTTGGATTGCCAGACTTCATCATGGATGACTGACTAATGATAATGAAACTGCATGAGGCTGGAGTCCCTTCATGTGACCCACTATAGCCCAGTCCATCACTATTTCTGTTACAGACCATTATAAGTTTAAATTATGTCATTATACCACAAGCAAAGTCATAATTTCAGTTTTATGTCCTTTTATCTCTGCATGCGGTTCTCTCTTTAGCCTCACTGCCAAGTCAGTCACATTTTGGGCTCGTCTTATACCAACGTCTTAGACATTATGCTCCTGAAAATCAAATTAGCTTTCAGGTCAATTTCCTTCTGTGTTCAAAAAGCGAACAAAACGCTGTATAAATAACTTTTAACTGGGAGCGTGTGGACAATGGTCCGTTAGTTCTCTCAGGGCTCTCTCTGTTCCAGTCATAACAGGCTTAATGGCCAATGTGGAGCTGTAATATGCAAACTTATTTAGTTTGCTTGTCTAAAGCAGACTTATGTGGCTTTAGTCGCCCACCTGTGATAAACCAGAGAATGCCTGGGAAAGTCTGTTGTCATCAGATCATCCCAAGAGGTCACTCCGTCCCACCATTCATTATTTTCTTTCTGTTGAAGCCACTGTCTCCAGTTCCTCTCTTCTCTTAATGAGAATGCTCTGTTTTCTCTTGAGTATCACTCCCTGTTGGCCTCTTGCAGTTGTAGTGATGCCCACTTTTAACTTCTCTCACTGGGCAGCCTTTGATATTTAAGAAGCTGGAACCTTTGAGCATAAAGAAGGAGAAAAAAACTGAACTTGAGAGAGTTGTTTAGATGAATTAGCAGCATTTGAAGCAACCGTTTCATTGTTGGCATACTTATTGTGAAATAATCCTTCAGATAATGTACAGTAATCAGTTGCATCTCTTAATTATCAATTCTTTGCATTTCAGTTCAGTTCAGAGAAAAGCTTATTTTGCATGCAGAGAGATTCTTAATGGAAGATTAATGCAACCTTTCAGAACGAGTAAAGAAAACTAGACATAGTCAGTCTGGAAGTGATGAAACTGCAGTGAAACACCTGACCTAACTAAGTCAACTTTAAGGATGGAAACGAACATAACACGTAAGGATGAATTCATTAAATATTGTCGCTTCTGAGTTTGGTATTTCAAGTGCAAAATCTTGCACCTTATTCACTATCCAATTGCACTCAGGCTGTCTGTACTAAAATATTCAATGCCACAAGTGTTATTAAAAGAAGTAAATTTAATGGATTTTAAAGAGGTATTTGTATATATGAATAATGATGCGCATTATATAATGATGTATCCTTCACAGCCAAGCACTTAAAACTAGTGTGTGAGATTATTAGTCCTGACAGTAATTTAGTTCAGTAACAACTTTTTACCCATATAAATGTAATGCACCTTTAAATCTGAAATTGCCTTACAGTCTGATCCAATTCAATAGTTTTAGACTGATCCATAATTATATCCAAAAATATGCTGAAGAGGAGAGACGCTTTGCATATTGACACTGAATACAAAATGATGTTAAGCTTTACAGTGTAAAAAATGAGCGGGAATTTAAACGGTAAAAAACTGTAAAAATGCTACTGTAAAAACCTGTTAAATGGTTAACGGTAAATTCCCCTACTATATATGGTGTAAAACTGTATTGGACATTGTATTTAAATTTACGGTAGTATACCGTTTTCATAGTGAAAGTGAAAAAAGAACATAAAATTTACAGTGAATAACCGTAAATTAATTTGCGATATGTTTTTTTTAATGTTTTTTTGCTGAAGTAACTGTTATTGTTTTTTTCTAAGAAAATGTTATTTTAGGGTTGAATGTTACATCTGATGTTGTTAAATGAATGTTTAACGTTTCATGTGTTACCATGATGGTGTTTAGTGTTTGTGTGCATGACACTGTGCACCTTCTATATATGTTAATATTTAAAAGCTGCTTGTAAAGGGCTTTGGTTCATCATGTGACTTTCTCATCACCACCTGCTCTTGGTGGTTATCAGTGTTTTACAAGGGTAAAAACAGATTTCAGTACTTCAGTAGGTTGGTACATTAACATTATATCAGTTAATGAAATTATGGAATTTAAATGTAAATTTAAGTGAAAACCGTAAAAGTTAAAATGTTGCTACCGTATTTTTTTAGGTTAAATTCTGGCAACCACAGCTGCCGTTTTTGTTTTTTACCGTAGATTTTACAGATTTTTTTTTTTTTTTTTTTTTTTAACAATGTGCATTTATAGTATTAATAGTTGGATTGTGTCATTAAAAAACAAAGAATGTTATGCCAGCTAATACATACAGGCTGAAACACTAATTGCCATGTACAGTATCCACCTTATTTTACGCTAAGTAAGATATTTTCTATAAATATGCGAGATTCATTAGCTTCTAAAGGTAAATAATTAGAAGAATAACCTTTTGGTGCAGCAAACGGTAAAACTATTTGCACTACAAATGAGTATGTTAATGATTATGATAATGTATACCAGTTTGCAATATTAAGCAGCACAACAGATTGTTTTTTCTACATCTAAAATAACTGCAAGTGATGACACCGGAAGCCTTGGACATTGAAGTTAATAATGGCCCCGTCTGCTCTTGTGGTAAGAATAGTGGATTTTTAAACCAAGCAGGGTCATAGAATGACAAACTATGTAATGGCATATAACACATAATGAGAAAAATAATCACTACAAGTCAGGGTGTGTTCAGTTTCAGAATACACATAATAAAATGCAGCTGGGAAAGAAAACAAGAACAATTTCCTTAATTTGCTTTCAATGCAATGTTGCAAGTGTATGCCTGTGTAATCTGAGACTGCATCTGTAACACAATGAGTACTGTTATTGTCACCATAATTGATCATTAAATTCCGTAACCGTTGCATTGAATCGAACTGATGCATTTTTGGGCATGATTGTGCTCTCACCTGATTTACATGAGTTTGTTAGTGACAGACAGCACGTACAAATGAATGATGCTGTCAGTTGGTGCAATTCATCCTTAGTGAATTCCTCCCACAGTGTTTGTGGTTACTCTGAGATCAGGGACTTTAACTCCCCTTTGCTTTTCTTTGGCTATTTATTTTTAAGATGGGAGAGGACAGAGGAGCACATGGAGGGCATTGAAAGTGTCTCCTTAAGAATTTAATAAGAAAAGAGATCTTGATGGATTAGGGGTCCTACCCACATAGGAGACATTCACAGAATGAGGAATGACAAAGTGAATTTTTCTCTGCCCACCTCGTCTCTGGGGCCTTTGCTTTCAATTGAGGGAGATTAAAGAAGCGTAGAGGGATGTGGTCTAACGGAAAGGTTTTTATTAATATTTATATGCATATGAAACAAGTGCGTTCGAGCATCGGAAAGTGGTTGGTTTACATCATCCAGCATGACGAGATCTGGAAATACGAGTCGCTGACTCGTTCAGACAGCAGCAGCCTGTGAAACATCCACAAACCCTCAAATACATGTTCGACGTGTGTTCGGATATATGTGGTGTGCTTAATGGGACATCCACCCTCAAGGTTAAAAAATGAGTGGGCTTCAGCATGAATGGATCTGTGTAGGCAGCGAATCGACCCAGTGGGGGCCTTGATATTACACAGCGGAGAGAAGAGAGAGTAATCCCTCATAAATAATAGATAACCAAATCCTCTAAAACACAGCCAGCATTGCCAGCCATGGGCTGGTGATAACAACTCTCACAGTGGCTGGGTCAAGCTTCCATTAATACTCAATTACACCCTGGAAGCAAGGTGCCAGAGGTTACTGTTGTTTCTGTTATGGGAGTAAGATGGCTACCTCTACAACAAACATTGAGTGGAACAGGTGTTCCTCATCCATGCAGTCATGTCGTATGAAACATGAGTACTCATATGTTATTGTATTTTTTTTCTTCAGGAGAAATAACATATGAGTACTCAGTGATTTCTGCTGCCAAAGCTCTGAAAAGGACAAAAGAAACGGCAAAGATACATTAGCACATTTAATCGCAAATTATTCCCTGCTGAGTGAGTGGACTGGCCGTGCATTAAGGCTGGCAAAAAATATTGATTTGTCGATTTTAGTCAATTTTTTTTTTTTTTTAGTTTTTACGAAATAATATTGATTCTTAAATCCCAAGAATCAATTATTCTAGTTTGTTTTCAGCGAATGAACGGAACATTGTAGTGCACCTTCCAACTCTAGAGAGGAGCATTTTGCTAAATATATTATGCACCATATAACACATACATTAAAAATGTAACTGTTCTTCAATGTTTAATTTATGTTTGAATAAATTTGTTAAAGTTTTCTTAACAGCCACCATTTAAATGTTTATTCACAAAGTGAATTGGAGTGGAAATATAATTATGTAATTGTAACTTCATTAATATAAAAACATTGTTGAGTGTACTTTTGTATACAAATCAGTGCATTTTAACCTTTATTATTATAGTAATACAGTACCAACGGACTCTGTATTTTACAGCATTAGTTTTTTTTTTCCTTGAGAAAATTTGGCATGCACTGTATCTGATATATATCTAAAATAATTGTATCAAATCGCAAGCCATCACATGTTGTGTCAAACCCCAGCCCTAATATGCATGCATGTCCTGTGAGCAAGATTTATATAAGCCGGAGTAACACTATTACAATAAGGAATATGTTTATACAATGGCATGCAAAAGTTTGAGAACCCCTTGCAGAATCTGTGAAAATGTGAATAATTATAACAAAATAAGAGAGAGAGAAAAGAGAAGTTATTTTTTTATTTAGTGTTGTCCTGAGTAAGATATTTTACATAAAATATGTTTACATATAGTCCACAAGACAAAAAAAATAGCTGAAATTATTAAAATAACCCCCTTCAAAAGTTTAGGAACCCTTGGTTTCTAATACTGTGTGTGGTTACCTGGATGATCTATGACTGTTGTTTTTGTTTTGTGATGGTTGTTCATGAGTCCCTTGTTTTTTCTGAACAGTTAAACTGAGCACTGTTCTTTGGGAAAATCCTCCAGGTGCTGCAGATTCTTCAGTTTTCCAGCACCTTTTGTGTATTTGAACCATTTCCAGCAGTGCCTGTATGCTTTTGAGATCCATCTTTTCACAATGAGGACAATTGAGGGACTCAAACACAACTATTAAAAAAGGTTCAAATATTCACTGATACTCCGGGAGGAGAAACAATGCATTAAGAGCCGGGGGGTGAAAACTTTTGGAATTTGAAGATCAAGGTAAATTGTACTTAATTTGTCTTCCAGGAAACATGCAAGCATCTTCTGTTGCTTCCAAAGGGCAGTACTAAATGAAAAAAAAAAAATAGATATTTCAACAAAATAAGAAAAATTTGGACATCTTCATCATATCCAAAAGTTTTCTTGCATTATGTTTCCTTCTGGAGCATCAGTGAATGTTTGACCCTTTTTTAATAGTTGCGCCATCGAAAAGATGACTCTCAAAATCATACAGTATCTGCTGGAAAGGGTTCAAATATGCAAAAGAAGCTGGGAAATTGAAGAATTTGCAGGACCTGGAGGATTTTTCTGAAGAGCAGTGCTCAGTGTAACTGTTCAGAACAAACAAGGGACTCATGAACAACCATCACAAAAAATATCATGCATTTTGTATGATCTCTCTGATTTTGTTAAAATTTTTCACATTTTCACAGATTCCACAAGGGGTTCCCAAACTCTTGCACGCCACTGTGTATACCAAATTTGGCAGTTGCATCTGTATTATATAGCCTGTATTACACACATATAGCCTTTCAGAGGGCAAATTTGAAGGTTAGTTCACCCAAAAAAATTATTATTTTTTTTTTTTAATCATTTCTCACCCTCAGGTTGTTCCAAACCTGTATGAATTTTTTTACAGCAGTTGAACACAAAAGAAGATTGACAGTTGTAAGTAGCAGTTAACATAGTATGGAAAAAAAAATCTATCAATGGCTACCATCAACTTTTTGGTTGCCTATGTTCCTTAAAATATCATTATCTTCTGTGTTCTGCAGAAGAAAGCAACTCAAGGTTTGAAACATGTGGAGGGAGAGTAGATGATGACAGAATTTACGTTTTCGGGTGATCAGTGATGTCAGACATCACTGGTTCTCACATGTTGTGATCGATTGTGACATGGTAAACGAGTGTAACTGTATAGATCTGTAATTCATCATCTACTGTCTTTGTATAGAAAAGAGCAGCTTGAACATCGTCTAACTTTTTTTATCCTTCACAGAATAAAATATGGTGTCATAATGACATTGCAGCAAGTAAATGATAACAAAAACAATCACAAAAATGTCATTTTTGGGTAAACGATCAACTATGCCTTTAAAAGCGCAATGTAGCTAGTATTGAGAGTTTGTAGAACGAGCTCTTACCTGTCATTTCTGCTTCTTGATTAGTGTAATTCTACAATCAGAACCAAATTAGCAGCGGCAGATTCCGAGTCATTAGAATTAATTACATCAACAGCGCTTTAAAACTGACTCACTGCGGTCGGCGTCTCTAGATGCGTGTGTGTTTGCGAGAGAGCATATGCGTTCCACTGCTCACTTCCCTCTTGGGAAATCTCCCTGATGAGAGTTCTCCCGGATGGACACTGCTCTCAGGAGACTATGTGATGAGATTTGCAACTGTTTAGCAGTTAATAAATCCATCAGTGCACTCCAGCCCCCCACAAACATACTTGCACACCGTCCTTCTATGCAGAAAACAGCCAGAGACTGATGATGCATACTGGCATAATTAAGGACAGCCTTTCTCTCTCTCTCGAGAGAGAGAAAGGGCCTAATCCGACCTCCTTTAGGGGACTCTCTCTGATGACACGCTCCCTTAAAGACACTTAGCACGACACATGATCACAAGCAAAAGCAAGAAGGGAGCCGAATCGTTAAATGCTTGCTTGTTGTCCTTGCACTTTTCAGAAATGCATCAAGGTATTTAGAATAATTATTATCCCCGTCTTAAGCTGCCAAACTAATTGTGTGTTTAATTATTTCCCTACAATAGCGTCGGGTTTTCCCAAGGTGCCGGTGCCAGTTAAGCTGCTCATAATTGTTGTCAATTTGGCATTAACTATTTAGCAGATTAAGGATTAAATAGAAATCGAAGTGCAACGGAGGCCATCGAACGCTTCACAACAGCCCAGTTAACAGAAAGGTGTTGTTTTTGGCCCAGCGAGGTACAAATCCTGTTATATAGCACGCTGTAATGCTTTCCCATCATTCTGTGCTCTCTTTAATGATGCTCGCTCCTAGCATCAGCAGTTGTTGCGGTAGCGCTGCTGTGTGTACGGTAACCACCGCTCCGCCGTGATGGATGGTGCTACATGCTGTTGGGGTGCTTATACTTGTTATACGTGATGTATCGGTAGCTACACAGACAAAAAAATGTGTCTCTTCAGGCTACCTCGAACGTTCTATCATTTTACCACTGACAGAAAACCCAAATTGTGTGGGCCTGTGTTCGTGGAGAGAGCGCAGGGATGGGAGAGAAACCGAAAGGCTTCTCAAAGCCGCCCACACCTGTTTGGCCTATAGGAAAAGCTTCATGCTCTCCATTTCATCTGAGTGATCTAACCGAGGCACTAACCTTACCTGCACAGGCTTTTCCTCGGGCCATTAGATCTGAACCTGTTCTCCAAACATCCAGCATCATACATGCTCCAGTCCAGCGGTCCCTCAGATCTTATTGCACAAAAACCTGTCTGACAAACCTGGACGCCAGCAGAGTGTCCCCGCAGTCCACAGAAATAGCTCGAATATTTATTGCTCTGTGCACTTTTTAGAAAATGAAGTGGATACACTTGGACTGAGTTGTGCCTGCTTATATCACAGTTTATTTGCATGCATTTAATGCAAATTTGCTAAAGGAATTATGCAAATGAAGTAATAACAAAAACATGCCCTCAAAATCTCTGCTGAACACAATTTGCGTGGCACAGTGACTTAAATTACATGCAGGTTTTGAGCGCTCTGTTGACTAACACAATAGTACTGCTGGATATACATCTAAAGGCATTGATGTCGAGACTTTAATTGGAGCAAATGCATTAAAAAACATTGGTGCAGAAACAGTCTTCACTCAGAAATTGCTAGGAAATTTCGCAATGATTGGCTGGAATACACTACACAACTTTAAAAATCTGAACAGATCTTAAAACACAAGGGCCAGATTTACTAAACAGGGCAAAGCATGAGGTTGCAATTCCATAAAAGTATCAATGAGAGTGAAAAGTTCTGCAGGTGATCTACTGACAATGCAGGAGGTTATAGAACACAAAAACAGTCAGATCATTTCCATAATAACCAGCGCAAATAAGCAAATATGATCGATGCATGTGCGTGTAATATGCTAAGAACAGATTCCTAACATTTAAAGGTTAAAACATGCTTTTTTGGGCATTAAAGTGCAGGTCATGTATGTATATATGTATATATATATATGTGTATATATATATATATATATATATATATATATACTATACGCTATATATTTTTACGTGTCCTAATATTGTGTTGGAGTCCCCTTCAACAGGTTTAAATGCGTCAGAAAACATTGTAATTTTCCCAGAATATACATTTGTACATAGAGTTATTTGTCCATGATTTCGAAACAGTTTGTTCAAGCAATTCTGAGTCAAATGTCTGTAAATCCCTCCCTTCTGTAAGCCTGCTCTGCTCTGATTGGTCAGCTGGCCAAGCCTGTTGTGATTGGCACAGAGAGTTTGCTTGAGCAAGTTAGCAAGTGCTACCATCTGTGTTGCCAAGTCCGTGGTTGTTTTTGAAGTTGTGGGTTGAAGCGACCCCAATAATGCCACATTTAGCTCCTGGAATAAGAATTTACCAGGGGACCCCCGACAAAAAAAACGTGTATTTTGCATGATTGGGCTAGTTTTGAGTAACAGTTTGGCAGGTTTTGTTGTGACTACCTGGCAAAATAGCATGCTCCTTTACATAAAACAGTAATATAGTGCTCCAATTTATTCTTAAAATAATGACATTAAAACATTTTGTTTTAACTCTTATGCAGGTGAATTGTGCCCACAGCTAAAGTTATCTGCTAAACTGTAAACACTTAACAAGACAATAATGGTGGATACATTAGCCGAGTGCCTGACTAACTGACTTACATGACTAGCTGATAAAACAAAACAGTTTGTAATCCAAAATATGTCTGAAGAACAACAGACAAAAGATGCTCCGTTTCTTAACTTTTCATTAGAAAGCAGAACAGCTGTATCACAGGCACACCAGCCCAACTAACTCACTTGTCTCTCTCTACTGGATCTTTTACTCCCTGCATTGACCCTATAACTGCCGGTGCAGCAAAATAAACAGCAATTTCATAATGATTAAAAAGTCTGTGTGATACACTACTGTATTATTAAACAAAGTAATTAGAACAACAGTCTACATTAATCGACAGATTCTTAGGAAATAGTGGGTTCACAGCGAATTATCAGAACTATTCTAGCAAGACAGCAATATTGTGCTTTACCTGGAAACCTAAATCTGCACTAGGTATATACATAACAAAAATTGTTATTGATATTTTGGGCACTCAATTAAAAATATACATATAATGTATCAATCGTACTTACAGGTTGTGGTTCGGAGACAGTTGTTGGTCCACATAAAGAAGATTAGAAGCCAATGAAGGTAAAAGCCAAGATTAGAGAAGCAGTCCTTGGTAAAATGACGAGCACAACAAAAGGTTTGAATTGTATTGCAGAAGTTTGTGGGCAAGTCAGACTGTTCCTATTTTGCTTGCAGGCGGGGATTATGCAAATGTGTTACCCAGTAACGTATATCGGTAACATGCAGATGATTCGAAAAATATAATGACTCGTTAAGGCAATTCTGAGTCGACTCTTTCTTTTCAGAGACAATATCTTTATGTATAATGCACTTTTTTGATTAACTTTGCTGACTGTTTACACTGAAGGATAGCTACTTTACAAACTGCAAAAGAGACATTTTTTGAAAACCCATATGATCTGCTCTTTAAATAACGGTGCACATACCAGTAAAATGACTACCACATTAAACCTTTGTCAATCACCTTGCATTTAATTACTTAAAATACTCGCTTCCGTAATTATTGCATCTAATTGAAATTCCTCTAAATGCATATGCTATAAGGTCAACCGCTAAAATAATTTCAGTACAAATTTTTCACTGCATGTCTTTTAGTAAATCCTGACAATAGTTTTTAACGCCAAAATAGGCTTTGCATTGGTGCATGCTGTCAGTAAATCTGGCAGCTTGTCGACTGTAAATAATTACAAAGGAAAAACTGGGCATAATATACTAAATGACTGAGGGTCACATACGACCAGGCTTTTAAGTCATTCTATACACAACAAATTCAAAAAGAAACACTGCATGGGATCCTCAAACTGCGTGGAATCGTAGTCTAAAGCTAAAAAAAAGTGGAGTATATGACCATCATATACTAGTCAACTAAAATCTGCAGACTTTTGGCAACTAATATCAACTTGTCCAGACTGTAAATCGGGGCACAAATCAATGGGCAAAAGTCATGTAACATATTTCAGTTTAAAAAATAATTAAATAATTAAATGTGAAATTTTGAAGACTGGAATAATATTTTCTTCTTAGGGTGTGTTTACACTTGTAATTCTGTTCGTTTGGTTCATTTGGTCCAGACCAAAAAGGAAAATTATACATTTGGTCCTGGCCCACTTAGCGTTCACACTGGCACCAAACAAGCAGACCAAGACCGCTAAAAAGATGGGTCTCAGTCCGCTTGTTTGGTGTGAACCAGGGTTCGGATGGCAGCATTCACACTTACTCAAATGAACCGCACTAACAGAGCAATTGAAACAAACATGACAAGTGTAAACACATCCTTACATAAAGACACTACAGTAACCCTAATTTATACAGTTGTTTGCGCAGAAAAAATCACGATGACTTAATTTAGATACTCATGGCCCAGTGCATCAAAACTGGATTGTGAATTGTTAGACATGCTCATGCTATTTTAGTTGAAGCAAAAAGATTCCTAAATGCTGCCAAAACTGTCAAATAAATGCAGGTAGTGTGGCATAAAAAAAAATCTTTCTTAATAGTGCTATGAGGTCATCAGCTGAATGTTTTATTAGGCATCGCTAGATGATGAACGATGATTTTTACTTTGCTTTCAAGCTGGCGAAAGTGCCTCATAAAAGACTCTTTGCAATATGATCTCTGAATGTTGAGATGATTACCTACCACGCTAAGGCTGTTTTATTTTTAGTAAAGTGTGTAAAGGAGTGCTAAATTACAGCTTCCTTTCAATGAAAATGTGTCTGCAGTGGAAGAAAAGGACTAGTTTGCAAACAGTGAGAATAATTCTGATTTCCACGCAGAGCTGGATTTGAGAATAATACAGAAACAAAACCAAATCATTCAAATGCAATTAAAAAACTCTTCCTTTTGTTTCGCTGTTTATCTGTAAATTAAGATATTGTGATAGGATGATAATATGATAAACTAGATTTGTAAAAGGAATAATTAATGTTACTCCCTTTTATGCACATGGACTTGCTGTGTATGAGACATTAATTATTCATTTGATGTTGGTAATTAATCTGCAATACAGGAAATTTTAGGAAAGAAAAGACACATCGGAGACTTAACTTGAACTTCTATGTCTGATGTTTGTCCAGTTGGCACTTTTGTTCCTGACAAACAACAACTCTGTTACATTGTTTATTTCGTCATTTTAACCTACAAGTGTACAGAACCATATGGCTGCCTGATGTTGTTAGACTGTGTAATCGTTTTAGCCATGTTTGAATGGCTATAACAAAGTAACCATGTATTAAATGAAGTATGGCTCGTTTAAAGCTCTTGGTACCTGTTGCCATATTGCGTTTACAGCTGTGGTGAAACATCTGGAGTCTTGTGTGTCTGAGTATGCATGACGCTGCAGTGATGCTGTAGACAGTCTGAAGCAGGATTTCTGTAGTTTGGGACGTCAGCACTTGCATTTCATTAGTTCATTTGTGTAATATGTCATCTGCTGCAAAAGAACATACAGTATGCAAGATGAGAGGAAAGATTCGGTGGCAGGTTCCTCTGATTTCACCAGCTGTCTGGATGAAGGAATTGCAGAGGGCATGGCACAGACTGGCTTGCCCTCATTGTGACACAAAAGAATAATTCATGCATTCATGACATCAACAGCTGCTGTAGAGATAAAATATATTTTTGTTGAAGCCAGAGCTCAGTCTGTCAAACCAACACAAATCGCATATGCACACTGGGGTTCAAAAGTACACATGCTTCTATTTAGGAGTTGTTTTCATTGCAAAATATATTATTAGTATAATATTATTTTTGCAGTTTAAATGAAATGATCAGGTATATTAAATAATGAGATTAATTTCAAAGCTTGAATTAGCATTTGAATACCTCAGTATTTTGAACCCCAGTTGTGTGTTATTTATAGAGGCATTTCCGTAATCCTGTCAGGTCTCATTATTATCCGCATGGTCCCTGCATTTTAGCTGCACATTGTTTTGAGTCAAGTCTTCTAGGGTAGCAATGAACCTAATGAACTATGACGAATGTCTCGTTTTCCCTGTATATATGCTACGCAGATCATTTTTGCACTGACGCAAGCAGTGAGCTCCTAATGGAATGAAGCACTGTAATGCTGCACAGTGCCAAAAGAGGTCATGTGTGTGCTATGCCAGTAATTCTCACTTAAGAACATATGTAACAATTGACTAAGAGCATATAGTATAGTGCAAACACACACACACGCTCCTGTATTACCTGACATACAAAAAAGATATTTTAAAGAGCACATATATTGGAATTCAGAATTGATTATGAGTGTCCTACCTGAAAATACACTAAAGTCACAAGGTTTTTTTTTTAATTATTCCCTCTGTGAATTTTGTGCCAATATGCAACTAGTAACCGAATATTTTGTTAACCTATTGGTCTGTATTTATGCTGCATCACAATAGGTAGCCCCGCCCACCTTTAAACCTCGTTGGTCCAAATTGCAGCTCCTCATTGTTAAAGTTTTGTATCCAGTGTGGAGAGACGTATATGACCCTGGACCACAAAACCAGTCATAAGTAGCATGTGTATATTTGTAGCAATAGCCAAAAATACATTGTATGGGTCCAAATTATCAATTTTTCTTTTGTGCCAAAAATCATTATGATATTAAGTAAATATCATGTTCCATGAAGATATTTTGTAAATTTCCTACCGTAAATATATCAAAACTTAATTTTTGCTTGTTAATGCACATTGCTAAGAACTTTGGACAATATTTAGATTTTTTTTTTTTTTTTTTGCACCCTTAGATTCCAGATTTTAAAATAGTTTTATCTCGGTCAAATATTGTCCTGCACTAACAAACCACACATCAGTGGAAGGATCATTTATTCAGCTTTCATGTGATGTATAAATCTTAATTAAAAAAAAAAAAAAGACTCTTATGACTGGTTTTGTGGTCCAGGGTCACATACAGTATTGTGCTTGGTTAAGATGCAGTCAGTGAGATGGTCATAAAAAATAAAAATATGTCTGTTCATGATGTAAAAATATAAGAGGACTGCAGGGAAATTAGTAATGATAATAAAACAACAAGAAAAGTCTGCCTTAGTACAGTCTAGTGGATAATTTTGACCTGCTTTCCATGTGTGTGTGTGCGTGCTGAATTGATGAAATTGAAATGACTATAAAGGTCCTGTCCGATTAGTAGATTCTAATTCGACTCTCTGAGAGCAGGAATTCAAAGAGGAAGAGAAGAGTCCATCTGTCACAAATAATGAACACTCTCCATACACATTAAACCAGGAAATGACTATATAATGGCACCCGGTGGACTGAGGCACTATTTATGACAAACGTCCATCTTGTCAATTAGCCAACGCAGACACACACATGCACACACTCACACACGCAAATGGCATCTTCATGCCAGGTATCTCGTAGATGGGCATGGAGTGGAGGAGCGAGACTAAATTGGCTGCTCTAGAGCGGAGGAAGGTTATTACAGCTTGGCATTTAACATTTATTTTTATTTTAATACTATCTTCAAATGTACTTTTCATTTCAGGTTAGTGTTTGTTCACTTCAGCAATGTGTTTGTTGTTTTTTTTATGTCATAAACAGATGTTTATTTTGTTTTATGTATTTTAATTTTAGTTTTACTAATTATAGTCAAATCAGTTCAGGAATCAACAGAACATTAACAAAGTAATTCACATCTAAAATAAGCAGAGACACTGCGATGTATCTGTCGCTTGTTGATTCTTCAGCTCAGATGACAGAAAACAACAGTGTTGCATCTTGACAAAGCCGCCACAACTCAGCAGTGTTAAAGACATCTTCAAATTGGCAGAATCTCCTGGCTGAACTTCTCCCACACAGACAAAAAAGGTCAGACTATTTCAGAATAGCTCATTTACTTGGGTTTTATTTTAGTCTTTCATTTATTTTTGCTTTAATTATTTCTATTTATGAAAATGTATTTTCAAATTAAATCAAATCCACTTTTGTTGTAGCTAAAGAATCACTTTTGAAGTGTGCCATCTTCATTCTTATGAAAAAAATGCTTTAGAATGCTTTTGAAAAGAGTACTTGTTACAGAAATAATGTATTTTAACAGAATACTAAATGTATTGCTTTCACACACATAACTGCATGTTAATTACAATGAAATAAATATATTTAAAATTTATCTTAAATGCTTTTAGGTGGATTAAGAGCACTTTTTGACCATCTTTAGTACATTTTCAATGTAATTTCATTATTGTGTTGTCTTTGAAATTTGGTTGTTTACAGTGAATTAGAACAGCTATTAAAAAAAACCTGTTTGTTCTGCCTTAAAATGGTAAGTTTAGTCAACGTGAAATGTTAAGTTGTACCACGTGACAACTTGGATATTTGAGTTGAGTAAACTCAAATATCTAATTTTCAAATATCCAGTAAATTTTAAGGCAGCACAAACACTTACTTAAAACAACTTTAAACTTTTTTTTTTTAAACAGTGAAAGGGGCATTGTTAGGAACGACACGAAGCAGAACTCCCTTAGCTGTTATAAATTCACTGTAAACCACGGTTTCACGTGGCTTGTTGCTTTTATAAAATGGTTATTCCATATGCGTAGTAAGGTTTCACAAAATAGAACAGCAAATAAAGTGTAATGATATTAGTAAAAACTGTATTCTTCCACCAAACAATGTAGTTCCTTAGAAACAGTTGTGGTTGCAACAGAGTGGCTGCCAATCAACACACAGAAGTAAACAAAGGTGTATGTGTGTAGAGTAATTTACAACAGCTTTCAATGTGGCTCAACCAATCAGAATCAAGGACTGGATCTGTCTTATTTACTGTATACTGCCAGATATACTGATGGTAAACTAAAATGCACTTTTTAAAAAAAATACATTTGTAATCGCACATTTGCACTGATGCAAGACGCAATTACGTATATTTAAAATATATCAACTTTAAATGTAATATCATATAACACTTTAGTTCAAATTATTGAAGTGCTTTACATCAAAATAAGTGTATAAAAAATAGATTCTTTAAAGCACAACAAATGATTATTACACCAATGATTTATAATGTACCTTAAAGTAAAACGTTTATCTGGACATTTTTATAAAGTGCACTTTTTAAAAGTGTACTTAAGTCTGTTAAGAAACTTAGTCATGAAAGTGTACTTGAAAGTACATGAAAGGGTTTTTAAAAAGATTTGAAGTACTCTGCATGTGCACATTCAGAACAATTAAGTGCACATGTTTTTTACAAGGGCACACCAAGGGATAGAGTACAAGGCAGGTAGATTAAAAATGATTGAAGATGTGAAGCAGGTCTTCAGGAATAAGCAGGAGGACAAGCAGCTTGCAGTTGTTATGGTCCTCTAAGTGGCAGCTAATGAGATCAGACGATATCTTTGGGATGTTGAGTGGCAGTGCTTCTATTAAAACTCTCTGCATCACTCCATCCAAGCCTCTCTTCTCTGTCCTCCATCCATCACACGCTTCTTTCAGGAATGGACTTGAGCGTAGGTACGAGGGATTTCAAATAAAGTGTACAAAGAGAAGCTGTAGCGCTGTGGTACGTTTTGTAGTGCATTATGGATAATCTTCGTGAATAAGAACGGCTCTTGAGAAATGTACTCAGATGCTGATGTTGTCGAGAGCATCATGTTTTGTGTGTGTGTGAGAGAGGGAACTGTGTTCTGTATTGTGTTTCTGAAGATTTTGATAAAAGAATTTTGTGACTGAATGCAAGAGGTCTTTAAGGCTCTGCATGTGT
This sequence comes from Labeo rohita, assembly GCF_022985175.1. Taxonomy (NCBI): domain Eukaryota; kingdom Metazoa; phylum Chordata; class Actinopteri; order Cypriniformes; family Cyprinidae; genus Labeo; species Labeo rohita. Next base: position 6,454,061 of record NC_066882.1, read on the forward strand.
ACATGTATTATTATTTTTTTGTATGGAAAAAAAATGTTTTTCTTAATTAGTAGTATTATCTTGTAAACTATTTTAAATAAACAATAGAAAATAATATAGATAGATAGAGATAGATAGATAGATAGATAGATACAGTGCCCTTATGGAGCAGAAAGACTACAGCTCTGTTTGCTGTGGAGTCAAGAAATCTGTAAATATGATTAAAAGATGAATATGAGACAAAACTACAGAATGTCACATTTTATTATTGGGTGTTTCAACACATAAATGTTTTACCATCTAAGAAGATCAGCACTTTTAGAGTTCATCCCACTCTCTGATGTAAGCATAAGTATTGCATCACAGGTCATTATTTGTGACCCTGGACCACAAAACCAGTCATAAGTGTCAATTTTTCAAAATTGAGCTTTATGCATCATCTGAAAGCTGAATAAATAAGCTTTCCATCGATGTATGGTTTGTTAGAATAGAACAATATTTGGCTGAGATACAACTATTTCAGTATATGGAATCTGAGGGTGCAAAAAATTCAAAATATTGAGAAAATTGCCTTTAAAGTTTTCCAAATTAAGTTCTTTGCAATGCATATTACTAATCAAAAATTAAGTTTTGATATATTTACAGTAGGAAATTTACAAAATATCTTAATGGAATGTGATCTTTACTTAATTTCCTAATGATTTTTGGCATAAAAGAAAAACGTATAATTTTGACCCATACAATGTATTTTTGGCTATTGCTACAAATATACCCCAGCGACTTAAGACTGGTTTTGTGGTCCAGGGTCACATTTGTTCAGATATTAAAAGCAGGGAATGTGTCGTATCAGTTATATCCATTGCTTCTGCATTCTGAGTCTTGTATTCGATGATGATACACACAAACCAGGATGAAGACTAGGGAGCTGACTCTGAGAGAAAAGCAAGTAATTTGGATGCTAAAAGAAAAGAGGGAGTCAATTAGAGCTATAGAAAAACCAAAGGGCATGGAGAAATCAAGAGTTCGGAGACCACCGGAGACATCAGCAGCCAACAATGACCTGATCAGCTGAGAAAAGCAACAGGAGTTGATGACAGGCAAATCATAAAAGCTGTGAATATAAACCCCTTAAATGCGTGTCTGTAATATCACCAACAACCTCCAGAAAGCTGGGGTGATGCTCTGACAATCTACTGTCGACAGGAGTCTTCGACATGGAATTACTGAAGCTACACAACCACATGCAAACCTCTGACCAGCACCAAAAATAGAAAGGCAAGATTAGAGTTTGCAAAAGCCAGTAGAGTTTTATGGACAGATGAGAGTGATGGGAAATCAAAAGTGTGGAGAAAAAAGGAACTGCAAATGATCGTAAGCATACAACCTCATCTGTAAAGCATGGTGGAGGTGGTACCTTGGCATGGGTATGTATGGCTGTCTCTGGAACAGGCTCTCTCAATTTTCATGATGACCTAATGTATAATGGCAGCCGCAGAATGAATTTGGAAGGGTACACATTCATCTTGGCTACCAGTATTTAAGAGAATGCCACCAGACTCATCAGAAAGTGCTTCACATTGCGTCAGGACAATGACCCAAAACACCCTGCTGGTTCAGTCAAGGAGTTTATCAGGGCAAAAAAATGCAAAGTCTTAGAATACCCAAATCAATATCCAGATTTAGATCTGACTGAAAACGAATTTCACGATCTGAAGAGGAGACTAACAGCAGAAACTCCCCAAAACAAGCAACAGTTGGAATTGGCTGCATTAAAGGCTGGGAAAAGCATTTTAAAGGATGAGACGAAGAGTCTGGTGATGTCTATGGGTCGCAGACTGACTGCTCTGATTACACGCAAGGGATCTGCAACAAAATAATAGCTTTTAGTCTTTTACATCTGCCTTAAAGGAGAAGTCCACTTCCAGAACAAAAATTTACAGAAAATGTACTCGCCACCTTGTCATCTAAGATTTGCATGTCTTTCTTTCTTCAGTCATAAAGAAATAGTTTTTTGAGGAAAACATTTCAGCATTTTTCTCAATATAATGGACTGCTATGGTGCCCCGAGTTTGAACTTCCAAAATGCAGTTTAAATGTGGCTTCAAACAATCCCAGATGTGGTTGTTAACAATCCCAGCCAAGGAAGAAGGGTCTTATCTAGAGAAACGATCGGTTATTTTCGTTAAAAAAAAAAAAAAATTACAATTCAAATACTTTTTAATCTCAAACGTTTGTCTTATCTTGCTCTGCCTGAGCTCTGTGTATTCTGACTCAAGACAGTTAGGGTATGTCAAAAAACTGTATTTTCTCCCTCAACTTCAAAAATAATTTTAAAATCATCCTACATCGCTGCAGAAGTACTGACCCAGTCTTTGCAAAGTGAACATACAAAGAAGATTAAACACCCTTAATAAAAAAGGTAAAACAGCGATATAGGATAATTTTGAAGTTGAGGGAGAACATGAGATGGGAGTTTTTCGACATAACTTAACTGTCATGAACCGGAAAAAAACAGAGTCCAGCCAGAGTAAGATGAGACGAGCATTTGACATTAAAAAATAAATAAATTGTATTATTTTTATGAAAACAACTGATCGTTTTGCTAGATAAGACCCTTCTTTCTCGGCTGGGATCATTTACAACGGCATTTGAGATCATTTGAAGCTGCGTTTAAACTTCATTTTGGAAGTTCAAACTCGGGGCACCATAGAAGTACACTATATGGAGAAAAATGCTGAAATGTTTTCCTCAAAAATCATCATTTCTTTATGACTGAAGAAAGACATGAACATCTTGGTTGACAAGTGGGTGAGTACATTATCTTTAAATCTTTGTTCTGGAAGTGGACTTCTCCTTTAAGTTCTTATGCTCACATCAAATAGTAGGAAGAACTCTAGAAGTGCTGTCCTTTTTATTTGGTAAAACATGTATGTGTTGAAAAAGCATAAAATGTGACATTCTGTAGTTTTGTCTCATATTCATCTTTTAATCATATTTGCAAATGTCATGACTCCACAGTAAACAGCAATTTTGTCTTTACTGTTCCAATACTTATGGAGGGCACTGTATACGTATATTATTTCTTTTATAATTACTCACAAAATGTTATGTCTAAACGACTATGTTGTGCAGAATTTTTAAGTAATTAATTAATTTATGACTATACAATTAACCATACAAATTAAATGTTCAAATATTTTATAACATTTCCAGATGCAGTGTTGGTAATATGTTCATTTTAGGTTTCAGTGCTCTGAAATAATAGTGTCTCACAACAAAAACCTGTTTGAAATGTAACCGTTTGAAGCGACTGGTTAAAAACGTTTTTGCTTATTTAATAAGAAATTATATATACCTTTCGTCCTTGGCATGTTGTCATTTATGTATTTCCATAAAAATGTCAAGTGGATTTCAGACTGCATTCTTCTGTGCACTGTTGAATATATGCTGTGAATTACAGTGCAAAGTGATGTATAGCACATTGTGATGAGAGTATCAATATGACTAAACTCTTTAAATGGGTCTGTTGCTTTGAAATCAGTTAAATCGGTTGTTGCAGTGTTTTCATGGTATTTCCAAAGAGCCCATGTGGTTTTTTGTTCATTTACATGAAAGCAGAGTAAAGAGAAAAAAGTGTGTATTTGCACTGTATGTGCAGCAGAGCAGGTGCATGTTTGAGTGGGCATCAGTTTTATTTGCTCCGGTTTTAGATGTTAAGCAGAAGGACGTTAAGAGACAGATGTCTATGGTCCCACTGTGTCTGTCTGGGAAGAGAGCAAGTGATCAGGGGAATGTGATTCATCCTAGAGGGGGTCCTTCAAAAACACACTGTACCCATATTCAGAATGCCAGCTTGGGTTATTCAGAGGAAATGCCAGCTTTTCTAAGACACATTTCCACTATGAAGAACCCTTTGGACTCTCCGCTTCAAATGATGTTTGACACAGTGAACTGATTTCATACCTCTCTCAATTTCAAAGCAATTACAAGTGTTTGAAGATGAGCATCAGCAATGATGGCGACGCACTCTGTATCGCGCACATAACAATGCAAAAATTTAAAGCTGAAGTCAGAAAGCAAACGATAAACCATCGAATAACATTTGGCCAGATAAAAGGTGGCAGGCCTGGAGAGATGAGAGCTCCTGCTGCACAAGTGCTTTTGTAAACACTTTAATATTTCATGAGATCCAACCAAAATCTTTCCTCTCATTGATTTGGCTTGTGGCTCAAACCTTTTCTTAATACATCTCTCCTCTCATCAGAACCCTTCCAACAAGAAAGGGAAGCATCTGTGGGATCTTTTAAATATTGAAATACGTTTTCATGCCATTCGTTAATGATTGGTTCCAGTGTTGGAAAATCTATTTTCAGTTGATTGCCAAGCTAAAGGATATACATAATTTAAAGTCAGCATGAAATCAAAATGTATTTTTTTTAATGCACACTCCTGGCTTTATTGTTCCAAGTTTGTCAAAAGTTAGGGATCTTTCAAAATCAATTTTTAATGAAATCCAAGAACTTTCTGACCCTGAATAGACAGCAACACGACGACTGCGTTCAAGGGCCAGAAAGGTAAATTAGAAAGGTTATTTTGTGTTCCGAAGATCAGCGAAGGGAACGACATGAGGGTAATTAATGACAGAATTTTCGTGTATTTACCACATTTCGTGTTTTAAGAGGGATTTCATTAAAGTAGGAACTAAACAGTCGTTTGAGAAAGACTAGAAAGAGATGTGCTGCAGTAATGTGAAATATGTGAAAAATAATGAGTTTTTGGAACAGTCAAGCTTGAAAAACTAAAGCAAAACTTTGTGAAAGGTCATAAAAGGACCCCTTCAGTTGTTCTTCAACAGCTACATTTTCATGCAACCAAATGATTCATTAGTAACCGGACTGATGTCTGAAAAGCCTTCCTGGAAACACATCAGTCAATCCAAAAGAAATTTTGATCGTATTGGAAAAACTAAAATAGTTTGATCAATAGGAAAGAATTAAGCATGAAAATGCATGAATCTGACTAATTTTCTCAATCAGATTCAAATACATCTTCACTTAAATGAACCAAGGTGGAGATTCTTTACTGTTAGAGATGCCAAACAAGAAAGCAGAAGAGCATGATAAAATAAAAGAAACAAATGAGCTAAAAAGCAGGTCGTACGTCCTAATATTGTGTTAAAATCCACAACAGCAGGTTTAAATGCATCTTAGGTAAGAAAACATTGTAATTTTCCTATAATATACATTTATACATAGTCATTTGTCCATGATTTAGAAACGTTTCGTCCAAGCAGTTCTTCTGAGACAAATGCCGGTAAACCCCGTCCATAATCCTGCTCTTCTCTGATTGGTCAGCTGGCCAAACCCACTGTGATTGGCATAGATGAGGAGTGGTTAAGCAAGTTAGCAAGCGCTACCATCTGTGTTGCCAAGTCCGTGGTTATTTTTGATGTCGCAGGTTGAAGCGACTTAAATAATATCATATTTATCCCCCGGAATGCGAATTTACCAGCAGAACCACAAGAAGTGCCTAGTTTTAAGTAGCAATTGGGTCGTTTTGGTGTGACAACCTGGCAACCCTAGCATGCACCTTTACATAAAACAATAATATAGTGCTCTAATCTGTTCTTAAAATAATGACATTTTGTAAACACTTATGCAAGAGAATCGTGCCCACAACTAAAGTTTAGCTGCTAAACTGTAAACGCAATGTAAGACAATAATGGTGTATATGTTTGCCTGATGAACTGATGAAACAACGGTTTGTAAACCAAAATATGTCTACTGTGATGTCTGAAGAACGACAGACAAAAGGTTCTCTGTGTCTTAACTTTTAATTAGGACACATAATAGCTGTATCACAGGCGCACCAGCACAACTAACTCACTCGTCTCTCTCTACTGGATCTTTTACTCCCTGCATTAATCCTATAACTGCTGGTGCAGCAAAATAAACAGCAATTTCACACTACCTTCTGTATTATTAAATGAAGTAATTAGAACATTGATAGTCTAAATTAATCGACACATTCTTAGCAAATAGTGGGTTCACAGCAAATTTACTATTTCAGCAATATCGTGCTTTTCCTGGAAACCTAAAGCTGCACTAGGTATATACATCAAAAACATTATATTTTGAGCACTCAATTAAAAATATACATATAACATATTAATCATACTTACTAGGGCTGCATGATAAATCGAAATGAAATCACAATCACGATTAATCAAAAGCTGCGATTGTCGTGTGTCTTTCAGTAAAGCACGATTCTGTGATCAGCAGCAAATCTCCATCCGAAGGCCAGAGGGCGCTCTTGCGCAGAAAGTCCAAATACGTTCAAAGAAGAAGATAGGAAATCACGATCGCTGCAGCTTGAAATAAACAGAAGATTTAACTGCTTTCACTGATTCAACGTTACTAATAAACACACAACTATGTATGACATTGTATGGTTTATCTGAGTTCCTCTTGTTATAATTTTCCTTATAATACAGTATATAATAATGCAATGCTTTTATCACTGCTTAAAATACTATAAATACTGTTTGAGCCACATCATCTCACAGAACGATTTATTTCAAACACTCGTCTGACTATAGAGTGAGTAAAAACATGTTGTTAAATATGGTATTTTCACGTGCTTTCAGATGTAGCACCATTTCTACACAGAGCCGTAGTTCACTGAGACAAACAGCTGTCATTATCGCGAACGATTTTTTTCGATTTCATAATCGCGTGATTAAATCGTCTGCGATAATGAATGCGATATACCGTAGCTTTTCAGTGAACTATGGCTCTGTGTACTAAAATCTGCTCCATCTGAAAGCACCTGCTGGAGTTTTACTACAGGTTACACAACCGGCTTCACTGAAAAAATGCGCATGACAGTCGCCTTTGATTCGTGCAGCCCTAGTACTTCCAGGCTGTGTTTGGTCCAAATAAAGAAGATTAGAAGCCAACGAAGATAAAAGCCAAGATTAGAGAAGCAGTCCTTGGTAAAATGACCAGCACAACAACAGAAGGTTTGAATTGTATTGCTGTGGGAGAGAATAACTTTGTTTAATGCACTTTTTTGATTAACAACTTTGCGTACTGCTTACATTGAAGGATAGCTACGTTACAACTACAAAAAAGGTATTTTTGAAAACCCACACGACCTGTCTTTAATCCATACAAACACAAGTAGACGGGTAATTACATTTCCAGATGTGATTTTTTTACTTTATTTGTTATGTAAGCACTTGCAGTTCAATGCAAATCAATATATCTGTAATGAATAATAAATAAATACATTATAAAGCCAAACTTAGATGGAAGTTGTTTACCTTACAGAGCTTCAGTTTCTTTTTCACCCGAGTTCAGGAGTAGATATTTTATATTATTTTCTGTTTAAATTATTCAACTAAAGATCCCATTGGAATGATTACATGAGGGCAAAATCTCCTACATAGTGCCATTATAGTTAGAAACAGCTACTTTTCACAATCCAGTCAATTCTTATGTAATTTCTAAAGTTGTTCTCCGTTGAATATCCAATTTCACTCTGAAACACTCAATCCACCTTTCGGAAAGCTGCGCTACAGTTTACAAATACAAAAGTGCCTAACAAATCAAGCTAACAAATTGAAATTGACCATTTGAACAAATTGATTCACTAAAATAACATCCAAACGTCGAGCGAGGACATTTATGGAGAGTGTTTTCTTATTGCTTCAGCTCATTTGTGCTCAATGCAGTAGCATAAAAGCAATGATGTAACATTTTGTCACACTACACCGCTGTCAAGGTCCTGACAATGTTTCTAAATTAATCGCAGCGCTACTTTTAGTTGTTTACTTTCCAGCACTATTTGATTTATGCACATGCGGTGAGAGTATTGCGTTTGCAGTTTGCAGCATCAACCTTGAAAATGCCTCTACAGAAAGATGTTTGCAGATACTGATGGTCTTACAGACTCTGTCAGTAATTCTTCATGGAAGTGGAGCCAGTGTTTTGGACTGATTGAAGATGGACAGATAGCATTCTGTGTGGCTTGATGAAAGAACAACACAAAGAAAGAAGCTTCACCAGTGTATTGACAAAACGCCAACGCTCAACACAAAGCATCAGGACAAATGAATTGGAGCAGAGGTCTGCCATTTTAAACAAGCTCTGCCATTTTAAAAAAGAGAGATCTCATATGTGATTTCACCTCTAAAGAGACTTTTCTTTCTTTCTTTCTTACTTTCTTTCTTTTTTTCCAATACTACAACTTCCAGCCTCTTTTTTATGATAATGCTTATCTTCAAATACACATACCCCTCTATCACTCTCTCTCTCTTTCGGTCTCGCTCAAGCAGCCATCTCTCTCTCTCTCACTCTCTTCCTCCCGTAGCAGAAAGACATCTCGCATTCATTATCCCTTGGCCTTGGCTCGTGCTGCTGTCCTCCCTTCTGCACTGCTCAATTACTCTGTCTTCCTGGAGCGTGTGGTGGTGTCAGGCTACTGTAATGACTTTCTGATTATCTGTCTGTCCGTGATGAATGAGATGGAAATGTACCTCTGTGGCCAAACAGGTCTCTGGATCCGCGCCAAGTGGGTACGTTGAGGGGCTACGGGCACCGCTGGTCGACAAACCTTTACCATAAATAAAATCCCACCGACTTGAGCAGTTTGCCTCATGTACCACCATTTTAAACGGTTCACCTGATCGCAGCATTACAATAGCTAAAACACCAATCCATTACCTTGGATAGAAGAAAGTGGATGTTAAATAACCAATGAAGTGACGTTTTACAGGTTCATTTTCAGGATTTAGGATTAGTATTATGGTTCCAAATAGATACTAAAATTAGGTAAAAAGTTGTAAATAGAACAAAGATTATTGGGTACATTTTACAAGAAAAAACAATGTAACTTTTGCTACTTTAAAAATTTTACATTTAATTCAGTGTGTTACCGTACTTGGTGCCCCTTTGTGAAATTTAATAGCTATATCTGATTTATTTTATTTTAGCTTTTTTTTCATTGTACTTTATTTCTGTATTCATTTATCTGTGGTTATTATTTAAACTACATTGAATAAAAATGTGTGTTAGCCAGTGTTGGGGAAAGTTATTTTTAAAAGTAATGCATTAATTTTTGTTTATTAGTATGACTGAATTTGATATTCAAAGCTCAGCAGCAGAGACATTGGTTATTAAAATGGGATTAAATACGTAATATTTGTATTATTTACCATTTAATTATTTGCATCATATTCTGAGTTTGTATTTGATTGTTGGAGGAATACTGAATCTGTTTTTGTGCATGTGAGATGAGTAAATGCATGTTCACATTTAGTCTAGAACTACAGTAACCATGCACACACTACACCTCTGGACTTACTCTGATTTCTCTCTGGGACAGGAGAGTTGTCAGTCAGTAAATGGGAAAACAAAGTAACTGGTGTTACTTATTTGAAAAAGTATCTCAGGTGCTTTCTTAAAAAGTAATGCATTACTTTACTAGTTACTTGAAAAAAGTAATCTGATTACGTAACTCGCGTTACTTGTAATGCGTTACTACTTCCAACACTGGTGTTAGCACTTAATATATAAATAATAACACTTCTGTTTTGCCGTTTTTTTGGCCCCCTGCTGATATGGCTGTTGAAAAAAACACAGCTTTACTCTGGTGTCTGAATAAGGGCTGAAGGGGAAGGTCAGACTCTGTGTCACTGACCCTGTTGTAAATGACATTGACATTAGATGGTTAACCAGAGTGACAGTAATAGGCCACCTGATCAGGTCCGGATACCTGAGAGACGAGTCGAGTCTCAGTCGTCACTCAACCCGGACCTCCATCGGTCCCTCGCTCTCCCGCTCTTATCTCGTCTCTCTGTCACTCCCTCCCTCTCTGTGTTTGAGCTTCTTGTTCAACCTCTGATGCCTTTCTTGTTGCTCATTTACTCCTGTGGCTGCCCAGTGTGGACACAGTAATGACATTCTGATTGTCTGTCTGCAAATGAGAATGAAATGGGTGTCTGAAGAAATTGCCATGTGTAGAGCCATCAAATGTAAATTGGGGATGGGGGGGCTTCAATGCGTCGCCTGACAAATGCTTAAAGAAGGAAACATTCTGGCACTGTGAATGCATGAAATTACACTCCAGGATTTTAATTGACCCCATTCAAGGCATCAATTAAAAATGAAACAATACGGTAGAAAGCTTGTGCACCTTCCAACAGTTTCATTGAAATAAAGAGTCCCCGTCCCTATTACCGTATTGTGTTCTTTCAAAGCTGCTCTAAGGCACTCCAATCCTCTCTATTCTCTGTCCTATTGCCCAACCAGTGGCCTAATGTTCAAAACTCTTCTTACAGCTGAATAAGTCCGAGCCAGTCGTCTTATTATGTGAATATTTCCTTTAAACTCAATCCGAGCGTTAAGATGAAAAGTCCTGCGCAGGCTTTAAGATAAGAGATTCCACACATTTGCTGCTTCAGAGAGAAAGTGCATGAAACATTTAATGTGCTTGTCTATGCACGATGAAGCAAGTTCCATGTGACAATCTGCTAGTTAAATGAAAAATAAATGTTTGCTTAAATCATGCTTTGTGGTGCTTTCTCATGCTTTCTCTCTTATTTGCAGAATAAATGTGGGCCTTGTGCTTTGAACTCTCAAAAACACAAAGAAGCCGTACTGTGTGCATTGTTTTAGACCTTTTTCCTCATTGCACAGCAGCACAGTTTCACTATAGTAAACAGTATGTGATGTTGTATATTATGATAAATTTAGTGTGTCTGAGTGTTACCTTCGCTTTAAATGTGTAAATGATAATCAGCATCTCAACTACAACAATCAGTCTCTAATCAGCTCTGATACTTGAGCGCTCCACTTGTATTTAATAGAATTTTAACATTCAAATCAATCACTTTAATTAATATTTTTAGGCATTAATGCTCTCAAACTTTAACAGATGTAATTGTCAGAGAAGGACTCAAATCCCCATTGCTTTTAATTGCTCTATTATTAATTCTAGCTGGGTGAAAGGCTGACGCATTTGAACAGTACATTAGACGGAGAGGGGTCATTTGGCTGTGTCTGCCAATACGTCAAATTCCGACAATAGTTGCCTGGAATGATTTCACTGTATTTAACTCTTGCCACATACTGTTGAAGAAGTGCTATATATACATGTAGGTTATGTAGGTTATCAGTGATACTATGACAACCTGCCATTTAAAAAAAAAAAAAAAAAATCATCTTATTACATTGTGTGCATGTGTGTGTTTGACTTAGAAACACTTTTTTTTTTAAGAAAATGACCAAAAGTTCATTTAATTTAATTTAATTTAATTTAATTTAATTTAATTTTATTTTATTTTATTTTATTTTTTGCATTGTCTTAAAAATGCTAAATAGTTCATAAAAAATAATGCTATTTACCTCTAAAAATGTTGAAAGCACCATTTAAATACAACAAAATGTACAGTGGTGGTATTATGGTACATGGTATCATATGTGAATTTTCTGAAATTGAGATTTTATAATTAATCATTCCAATGATGTATGGTTTTAAGATAGGACAATATTTGGCCAAGACACAACTGTTTGAAAATCTGGAATCTGAGGGTGCAAAAAAATTCCTTTTAAAGTTGCTCAAATGAAGATCTTAGCAATGCATATTACTAAACAAAAAATTAGTTTTTTTTTTTTTTTTTTATAGTGAAGGTAGGAAATTTACAAAATATCTTCATGGATCATGATCTTTACGTAATATCCTAATGATTTTTAGCATTAATGAAAAATTGATAATTTTGACCCATGCAATGTATTTTTGGCTATTGCTACAAATATACCTGTGCGACTGGTTTTGCGATCCAGGGTCACATATGGTAGTACTATGATAGTTTAATATATTTGAAAAATGTGGTATTGAATAATTATATGACGTAATGTTGCCATGTCGTTATCATCGTACAAGTGTAAGTGTGTGTTTTTGAGTGTGTTTGCAATGTGTAGGCGGGCGCACGCTTTGCCCTGTTATGGAGGGTTGAAGGAACAGTGAACCATGGTGGACCCAGGCGATAGGGCCATATGGTGTGGCATGTTGTGTCATTAGTGTAGAAACTTGAAGGGGACACCAGTGTCTTAATTATCTCCAGACAGCCTGCAACACTCAAACCTGCAGAGAGCAAAACCTCTGAATGCTCACAAATACCCGCACAGGCGTTAATGCATGGCGAAGCTATAAAAATGCTAAGTACTTTCTATCTGATATGTTTGATTTAATAGTGTGAATTTAATTAGTTTTGTAAATATGGGCGGGCAAGCAAGGTTTTTAATTCACCTCACTTATACTCATTCTCCTAATCTTTTGGGAGCGTTCACACTTAAATCCTGATTTATAACTGCATAATTCAGGTAGCCTCTTTCCAGCTCCAAAGCTATTATTCTCTATGTGTATTTGTTTGCTGTATTTCTAATGAATTGTGTGTTGACATCTCATATGTAGCTCTTTTCAGCTGTTTATTAGCCATTTGCGTTTGGTCCTCCCCCTTTTCTGTTTCAAGGTACAGAAATATGGACAATTGGACACTGGACGATTTGCAAGAACTGACCGTTTATTAAATAAATTCACATTATTTTTGTATATTCTCCTTGTTTCTCAGATCATGTTGAAGTTTTGGAAAGACGTGAGAATGCAGCAGAACCTGTCACTCACAGCTCATTAAACACTCAATTAGATCTGCGCTGCAACACTACACCTGTAAACTGGTGAGTAATTTATCATACTTCTGTTCATTAATTTTATAAAATACCTAAATGCATACAGAAAAAAAAGATTAAGTAATAGGCTATTTTCTGTCCTGTTTTCACCACTCTCATGGCTTGGTGGATTGTAGACTCTGAAGTAAACGTCCACTGCTATGATTGTGTATGTTTGACAGCCTTTGTGTTGCGGCATTACTGTCAGATCCAATATACACTGCACAGCATCGTCTTTTAGTTTCAGTCTCTCTGAAAATCCTGTGTTGAATTGTTACTTGTTTGTGAACAAATCCATGGTAAAATGAAGTGAACCAAGGACAGACTGGCTTCAATATAAGCTGTTTTTAGACTAACGAGAAAGTTTGAGTTCTGAAACTTACAGGATGTTTTTATAGTACAATGACCTCAAGGGATTTTTGGTTTCTCAGTTCGTGACCCCTTTAAAAAAAGTATAACTGTGACCCTGGACCACAAAACCAGTCGTAAGTAGCACGGGTATATTTGTAGCAACAGCCAACAATACACTGTATGGGTCAAAATTATTAATTTTTTTTTTATGCCAAAAATCATTAAGATATTAAGTAAAGGTCATGTTCCATGAAGATATTTTGTAAATTTTCTACAGTAAATACATCAAAACTTCATTTTTGATTAGTAATATGCATTGCTAAGAACTTCATTTGGACAACTTAAAAGGCAATTTTCTCAATATTTAGATTTTTTGCACCCTCATATTCCAGATTATCAAATAGTTGTATCTCGGGCCAAATATTGTTCTATCCTAACAAAACCATACATCAATGGAAAGATTATTTATTAAGCTTTCAGATGATGTGTAAATCTCAATTTCAAAAAATTTACCCATATGACTGGTTTTGTGATCCAAGGTCACAACAGTCTCTAATGATACCCTAATGAGAATTAGTAGTATCCATTAGTAGCAATACCAGTCGATTTAAAAAAAAAAAAAAAAATAAATAAATAAAAAAATACACACACACATAAAAAGTGGTATTTTGCACAGGTAATGCCAAAGTATCATGTCCATAGATAGAGGTTGGGTCACTCTTAAGTTTAGGGACCAATTCTCACTATTAACTGTTAGCTACAGCTTTTGCCTTAACACTAGCTGCATTTCCATTACCCTTCAAGATGCGCAAATTTAAATTGCGACTTGAAAATGCGCCTAATGGAAACGCGTCAATTTCGCAAAAACTCCCATATATCGCAAAAAGTTTTACACTCGCATGAGGTGGTTTTTCAGGCAATTCGAAAAAGGAATATTTCGCAAAACTGCAATGGAAACAGCTTTTTTGCATTTACAGGTCACATGGCATATGTAAAAATTCATATGATCATTGTTATACTGTACTATAAACTCCAAGAAACACTTCATACGTGTTTAGACTGTGTACACTGCACGCATCTGCGGTGCAGAGTGTAAAGATACACTCATACGCCTCTTTCGATTAAATAAAGCCAAAAATCTGTCCAAATCCCACCAAAAACTGTTGCCATGACTTATCGCAAGAGGAACAAATTACATTTTAGTCGTATAACTGTTAATGGAAACGTTGTCATTTCGCAATGCTTTTTTTATCGACATTTACATAATATCGCCAAAGTTTTAATCTTCATTGCAAGTAAAAATGTCACAATTCCAGCTTTATTCATCAATGATGTCCAATGTCAATTAGGGATGGGGCGATAAATCGTTGTAACGTGAATCGAGAAACGATTCAGCATCGATTCGAGATTTTCCGAACACATCGTGATTCTTTCTCAAAACGATTCTGAGCTTAGTTTTGAACAGCAGATGGCACTGCTTGCTTTAGAAACAGCCGTGCTCTGCTTGTTGCAAAATCCTTACACGCACTTGAACCGAAAATAATCATTTATACAATTGGAAAAGGTTGAAGCGAATTGCAAGGGTTTTTTTTTTACAATAATTTTGCGTCATAAAAGCATTCTGAGCTGAGGTAAAATTACATGACTCAGCCGAACGCACAAGTTCTCTTCAGCACTCTTCTTCATGAGCATTTGAGTGTGCGGATAGAAACTAGATTAGAGCGCCATCTGCTGAAAAAAACCAAGCTCAGAATCGGTTCCAAAGAGAATGGCTATGCATTCGGAAGATCTAAGAATCGATCCACGAATCAATGTTCTGTCCCATCCCTAGTGTCCATTTGCATCACCTGGTGGTGATTTTGCGAACAGATTTTATTTTACATGTGACTGGGTTTTATTTAATGCCATGGCCTCACGGTGGCGGTACATGCTGCGGTAATAGGCATTTTGGTTGACTACCTACTGTAATTACAGCTTATTAATAATTGGTAACGTAGGATTAAGTGATGTAGAATATGGTCAGAATGCACATGCAGGATAAGTACTAATAAACAGCCAATATGCTAGTAATATGCATACTAATAACCAACTAGTTAACAATGAGAACTGGTCCCCAAACTAAAGTGTAACCAGAGGTTTAATTGTAGCCTACAGTGTGCACCACTGAGTTTGAGACAGACAAAACAGAAGTGCTAATAAATTATATATTGTAGATGCACTGAGAACCATTTTGGATTCTGAAGTTGCAATTATTGTGGTTCCTCTGAGTTTGAGTCAGAATTCCAACTTTAGGATCCAGTCCAGTTAAAAGTTATTTCTGATTTCCAGGTACAATTGGAATGTACCATTATCATTGCATCAAGTGCCCAAAATTAGAATCAGGTGCATGAATTAGTATATTCAAGTGCAGATTAGATTTCTGACAATCCCACAAGAGACCCCGGAGTGTCATCAGCGAATCTTAATGCAGCTTTTGGAAGAGTTATTGTGAATGTGCACCAGCTGTTATAAAGAGACTACACAAACCTGGTCTAGATGAGAGGTCAGCAAAGTGAGGGTTATGAAGGTAAACTTGGACTTTGCCATCCAACACCTACATGAGGAGCAGAAAGAGAACTTTGAAGCACGGTAGTGGTGGAGGTGTTGTGGTTTGGAGGTGTTTTGCGGCTTCAGGGTCATTGTAAAGTCAGCTATGAATTCCACTTTATTCCAGAGAGTGCTCAAGGAGAATTTAAAGCTGAACCAGTTAGATAGATAGATAGATAGATACAATGATACATAGATACAATGATACATTGATACATAGATAGATAAAGCACTGATAGTGTTTTTGAATGTGAGCTGTAGTTTTGTATTTGCTAGAATATGCTGTGTGAATGTGTGCTGTGGAGCTGTGCATGTCTGTAACAACTGGAGGCATGTTGCCTGTGGCTGCTAGAGGTTTTAGCTAAATTATGAATGTGTGTGAATGGAGTGTCTGTCTTTTTCTGAAAAATTCAGGAACGAGCTGTAGCAGCTCGTGCAGGAACACACTGAAATGTGCCAGTCAGCCAAATCATGACAACAAAAGCACCCTTTAGAATATAAATGTTTGATGTTCAATTTGCTCTTTACATTTTCTAAAGCATGTTCAAGGACACAAGTACAGGAGTTTAGCAGACTTCTATTGCAATTGTCAGTGTTATTTTATTTATTTATTTCGTTAGTTTTGGCGAATAGCTGTTCTAATTTTACCTATGCTGGTTTCCTTGACAACATGTTGAAAACTGAGCAGATGTGAAGACTGGTAATTTGCTGAGTATGAGCATCAGGAAGGGAAGTTGGTTGATTGGTTTTGTGCGGACGGTATTTGTATGATCGTTTTGTGAAACATTTAAGACGGAGACTCTAATGTTTCTTGTAGTTTCCAAGGTCACTCTGTTTTAAATAAAAGCACACGAAAGAAAAATTGAATGGCATTAGTTGGGTTGATAAAACAGCATTGTTTGCATAATTATTTTAAATCTAATGATTTTCACAGCCATTTATTTTTAATTTATAATTACAATAAATGTATTTATTAATAATAAGAGTTATTTCTTTCAATTGCTGTTTTCATGTATTTCTTATTTATTTATTCCTCTATTTTTGCTCATTTTTATTTTATTCTATAATTTATTTGATATGATTTTATTTTATTTTATTTTGTGGCATTGGTGCCAAGTTCTGTAAACACGCTGAATGTGTTTGTTAATGTGTTAAGTTTTTTCCCCTGTTTTATTTTTTTTTTATTATTTTGGGGCATTGGCGTCAAGTTCTATAAACATGCTGAATGTGTTCATTAATCGTTATTAATCATTATGTGTTAATTATTTTATTTTATTTTAGTTTAGTTTTTACCCCTTTTTTTTTATTTTATTTTATTTTATTTTATTTTATTTTATTTTATTTTATTTTATTTTATTTTATTTTATTTTATTTTATTTTATTATTTTGTGGCATTGGTGTCAAGTTCTATAAACATGCTGAATGTGTTCATTAATCATTAATAATCATTATATGTTCATTATTTTATTTTATTTTAGTTTAGTTTAGTCTAGTTTAGTTTTTCCCCTATTTTATTTTATTTTATTTTATTTTATTTTATTTTATTTTATTTTTCCATTCTGAATGTTACAGCTGATTAATAGTACAGTGAACACTTTTAATTCTGAAAACAAATAATGTAGATTTTTCATTGTGGCTCTGTCACCAGTAATCATTGTTGAATCTGTCATCTCCCCCCCAAATACTCATGCACTGCCATTTTTGTTTTGTTTTTTTATGCAGTGATGTCATCAGTGATGTCACACAGATGTTTATTCTCCCATCATCAGTCAGTATCAGTTTTATTTCACAGGTGCTCGTGTCTGTTGAGGTATGAATGTCTGTATTGAGTCTGATAGAGCAGCTCCGTTAAACACAGACTGGCATCAGAAAATCACCGTCTCGCCTGTCCCGCATCTCGTGCTCTATTACATCCCATCTCCCTCTTCTCTCAGTGAGTTGACCTGAAATCAGGGCTGCGGGTGAGGGCATCTCTCTGACACACGCTAGCACAGCTTCTAGTATCACACACAGGTACACAAACACATTGACAGTAAAGATATCCTGCGGCGGCCTGAAACACTAGCTGAAATCAGACACCTACTCAGCTCTCTGCCAAACACAATGTTGTCAGCGTGCGTGTGCGTGCATGTTTCTGTGATGCATCTACTTTTAAAAGCCCTTACCTAGGAAGAAAAGTATTGCACGTCAAAAATCTCAAATTTATTCATATGCGCTCAAAGGTTGGTCTTGTTACGCTGTCATTTGAATCGTCGCTTCTATTCATTTTCCCACCGCTTCCTCTTTCATTCCCGACATCTACAGATCACTACAAATCACATTTGGAAAAAAGACATTCGCTCACAAACATCATAAAGCATAAACGTCTCGGAGAATCGAAGACTTGTTTTCTAACCTTTTCTCCACTATGACAAAATTACTCTGGAAAATAAACTCCGCTAGACAAACAAACAAAACCCTTGTGGCACAGCTGTCATGGAGGATCAGCGGAGAGGACGACTATTCCTGGAGCTCTTCAGGAAACAGTAGGAGCACTCGGGGCCACTTGCAAGACATCCTGCCGGTGAAGGGGCCATCTCCTTTTCCATTTCTTTCCCCCTCTTTAGCCTCATTCTTGTGGCTTCCTTTTTCCCCTTCTCATTCTGCTCTCAAACAGTGGGATCCATTTCCACATGAAAGCGGAGAGGGAGGAGAAGGCCGCTTGGAGTGTCCTACTCTTCCTCTCTGTTTCCATGGAGATCATGTGCGATGTGAGCATTGTCCAGTTTCCAGAGTGGATGAAGTGGTCTTGTTTCGGATGCTTTCTTCCAACTTGATTACTTTAAAAAGCATCTTGAGAGTAGATTCGTACTGTATGAGAAGTGCCAGCGGAGGAAGTTCTTGATGGCCGAGTGGCCCGTATTTTGGTTCGATGTGGGTCACTCAATCAAACACATCCACTTGTAACTGAGTTCTCATTTTCATGCATGAAGTCAGTGTGCCAGTACGATTGTGACGTCTGTAGGCCCTGTAGTAACGCAAGATTGAGTCCCGTCTCTGGTTTCCGAAGCTTAACCTAAAAACTACATTTTTTATTTTTTGTGCTTATATGTAAAAATATGCTACTGCAATCTTAGAGTTGGCCTGACTAATTAGTTGCAAGTCGTTTTGAATTACAGCTAGGTGGTGTACAGTAGGTGGTTGTTTACCGAACCATATCAGAAAAGCCCTCTATGGCCTCTAAGCCCCTTTACACTGCATTTAATGGTGCATGCAAATGAGTTTTCGTTATCTGCGTTCAGCTATGTAAATAACACAGTATGTAATGAGGTTGCAATGCAAATAATCGTATACTGTGTTAGTATGTCACTTTTTTGTCACTTCTTTTTCCTGATCTTCCATTGTGAGAAACAATAGACACTGCACTTTTACATTTTTTCCATCCTATATAATCAATATATTTAATTATTTTCTGAATTATTTTACTGAATTTCACTGGGATTGTTGTTTTAAATTGCTGTTCAGAAGTTTGGGATCAATATTTTATTTATTTATTTATTTATTTTATTTATTTATTTATTTTTTTTAATGATTCTTATGCTCATCAGTGCTGTATCTATTTGATTAAAAATACAGAAAAAATGTAATTTTATGTAATGTTATTGCAGTTTAAAATAACAGTTTTCTATTTTAATATACTTTAAAATCAAATTTATTTCTGTGAAGCAAAGCTGAATTTCTGTGAAGAACAGCTGATTTCCAGCATCATTGCTCTGGTCTTCAGTGTCACGTGATCTTTTAGAAATCATTCTAATATGCTTATTTATAATCAATGCTGAAAGCAGTTCTGCTGCTTATTTATGTATTTATTTTGGACCTATGATACTTTATTAGGATTCTTTAATAAATAAATAAGTTAAAATATATATATATTATTTTTCAAAATAGAAATTTTGTGTTACAATATACACAACTATTCAAAAGTTTGGGGTCAGTAATTAAAAAATGTTTTTTTTTTTTAAGTCATTAATACTTTTATTCAGCAAGGATGTGTTAAATGGATAAAAAAAGATAGTAAAGTTCTTTTTAACTATTTATTCATCAAAGAATCAAAGAAAAAAGTGTCACAGGTTCCAAAAAAATATCTTTCTTCAACAGTCTCAACACTCATAATAAATCAGCATATTAGAATGATTTTTGAAGAATCATGGGACAATGAAGACTAGAGGAATGGCTGATGAAAATTCACAGCTGTGTCACAGAAATAAAATATACTTTAAAGTATATTAATATAGCAAACCAATATTAGAAATTGCAATAATATTTCACAATAATTGTAGTTTTTTCTGTATTTTTGATCAAATGTACAGTCGTGATGAGCATAAGAGACTCCATTAAAAAAAAACATTAAAGAAAGCAACAGTGATATTTTGGCACAATTTATTTACTGTTTTTTTTATTTATTTATTTTTAATTAATGTTATTGCATAATATTTTATATATCATTAATCTGTGTATGCATGTATAATTTTTAGTTTCAGTTTCATAATAATTTTGTGTGCATGTCATTTAGTTTTATATATACATTTCTAAATAGTTTTATCTAGTTTTATCTGAACTTTTAGTTAGATGCCGGGGCAACACTTCTATTTAATTTTTGTTCGAAATGTTTTATCTAATATTTATATTTTATTTTATTATTTTATTTCAAATAACAGTGTTTTTAATTTAGTTTTAGTTAATGAGAACATTGAAAAGAGACACACACACAAATAAAGATTTCAATCACTGTTCTTAAAATTTGGCAAATGACAGTTTTATTTTTTTATTTATTTATTTATTTTTTTCTCCAGTTCACACACCGCCTCAGGCAATACGTACATGTAGCTTTGCATTTTGCATGAGCATACTGTAATTAGACAAAGACACATTAAAATCAACTTCAATCCAGACAGAAAGTATTCAGATATGGTCCTGATATGAAATGCATATTATTGTCGGGTGTAAAGGAGGACAATGATATTCTTGTCCCTCGATATAGGTGGTTGCTCTGTTTATGCAAGCCTAAGGCATTTTCTATCCATTTTATTGTCTGCAGAGTAAAAATCACACGTCTGATTGATTCAAAAAGTAATACCACACCTCATTTCAATAGCCTGCTTCATTTCATTCACGTCTGTAGCTAAAATATGTATGGTTAGTTACATCCCAGAGTTGTATACTTTAGGGGTTTTCTCACTTCCTGCCTTCCAAGCACTGCTAATAAATAAATGTATCGTTTCCTCAAACTTCACGTTCCTGAGCTCATACTTGTTAACTTTTACACACTGACTTTTCACTGGCAAACTCTCGTTCCTTATCCCAACTTTCTCTCTTTCCTGGCTTGACCTCTAGCAGCGAGTTCATTCAGATGGAGCTTCACGCGGCCAATCACGCTATCCAGCCTAGCAGCCTGCCTCTGCTAGCCAGCCAGTAGGAGCGATGAGGAGCGGGATGTGTTTTTGAGGAACCAAGGAATATCTGGCCTGAATCATTGAGACTGTTCTGGGAGGAAGCTACAGCCCAAAAGTTCCTCTCCTCTGACCTGTGGCTTTAAAAATATTTTATGACATAGCACAGACCTTCACAGCTAGTTAATACCTGGTTTCTACTTGGCTGTCAAAACAATATATTTGAGTTATAACAAGTCTCTAAAGAGGCTCTGCAGGAAATCAAACCAGAAATAAATAATCTGATGAACCGAGGTGTGAATCTAAGGACAAGAGCTTGTTAGAGATGAATAAGATTTGTATCGCATAATTTACACCTTTCAATAACTACAATGTAAATCTCATTTTTCACACTTGAATTTCCTTTTTAGATGTGTGTCTGCAGATACAGGTGATAGCAAGCTAACAACCTGAAAAGAATTTGTTTTTTTCAGACAGATTGAATTTCAATCATCTCTGTGTTTGACAGTGAAAAGAAAAAAGACGGCGTGCAATTTAAAGTGCTAAATCTCAGTTTTGACTTCATCTAAATGCAGATGTCATTGAAATGTGAATTCCGTTAGTATGTGAACTGACAAGACTGCACAGGTTATATCACTGCATCTCCATCTGCCCCTCGTTGACCTAATCCGTCCCGACATTTCCCCCGAAAGCTGTCTGAAACCTTGACCATGGACTCTTCCAGAGAAAGTCTGTTCGGACGTCTTCCTTTCTCATATATAGTGTGCCATGAGGTCACTTCAATTGTCATCCATCTCCAAATGTCACTGTTGTACTTGCATTTAACTATCTTTGTTTAGATTAAGGTTTTGGACACCAACTATTCAATATCTATGCAAACCGTTAAAAGGAAAATTAAGACCTTGTCATATCTGATATATCACGCCGTAACATCTGTAATAAAGTGCAGCTCAGCTGACTGTAGTTAGAGCGGCTGTTTATATGAACATCTGACATTTCGATGCTTTGTTATTGCGGATTCTGTTGAGGTCAGCGAAACGACAGAATAAATCACAGCCCGCAGAGACATGCAGAATGTTTGGATGAGTGGAGGAATGAAGGAAAAAAGTTATATTTGGTTCGTAGGATGTTTTTGGAAAGCGAGCGAGGAGGAGAGGTCGATCTCTGACAGCATGCTTTTATTGAGTTGTCTGAGATATGTCAGAAATGGAGGTGTAGCTGAGTGCATCTGAGTGCTTGTTTGTTTTTTGCAGTGTTTTTGGCTGTAAAACAGGAGCATCGAGGACTAATCTTCAGTGTAATTAGCTTCTATTGATCCCAGCGATTGGGCTGCGTTCAAACTGTGTTAGTGTCCCCCAGCTCTTCACAGTTGAGGTGCTCCACCAATATCCTCTACTAATTAAAGTCAACATGAAATAGCATTCACACCCCATTTTAATTCTGTAATGTGAAATAAATAGGATGCGCAACAAGATTAAATGTATGGAGTGCCCTGGTTTTATTCATCAGGATTCAACTGGATCGTAAAAATTGGGAGTTATTTCCTAAAATGCAAGTTTGCCGAGGATTGTTGGCGCTTAGTTATGAGGAGGCTTTTAGATGAGGATGTGGAGGCTGAAGGTCAAGTTCACCGTCAGGCCCGTCTTGACATATCCCAAAGATAATGTTTCTTTTTAAATCTGTCATTATATGCTGCTGTTGTTGTATCATTTGTAACTTTAACTGACATTAAACTTATGTCAATAACTACTAGCAAGGATTTAGAGAGTATAGTACTACAGAAGTTACCATAACAGTTGCCTCACCGTTAGAAAAATGATTGTATTCCCCCCCAAATAACTGTTGCATTCACTTGCATGAGTTTTTTGTCATATAAAACAAAAGCATTGTATATAATTATATAATATCTTATGTAATATTGCATAAAATAAAATATTTAATAAAATGGTCATGGCCAAAAATATCGGCAGTCTTGCAATTCTGTCAGAAAATGCAGCCCTTCTCTTAGAAAATTGTTGTAGTTGCAAATGTTTTGGTACATGTTTATTTTATTTGTATTATAATTTTTTTTGTTTGCATTGTCTAAATACAAATTACAGGAGCATCACATGCTTGAAAAGCAATTATTTCTTACAATTTTCTCACAAGTTTGACTTTTCTTCTCTGTTTTTTTGTGTTGTTGCAGTGCAAACAAAAACAATAAGCTTGTGAATACCAAAACATTTGCAATTGGAACAATTCTCTGAGAGAATTGCAAGGATGCCAATATTTTTGGCCAGTATTGTTTTGTTTTCCTCAGTGTGTCATTCAAGTTAGAGCTCTGTAGTTATCATGAACTAACTTTTTGTGTTTGTTTTTAATACATCATTTCAGTAATGTAAGTAAATAGTAAAAAATTGTATTGTCCATTGTCAGTTTGTTTCTTCATAATACATAATAAATATGCATAACTTGGAATATTAAAATGCATTAATATGTAGAAATTAACTAATGTACCTAGATTAAAAAATAATGTACAAGGATTATTCATTTTTCATTTTAGCTATTGCTTTATTAATGCAAAGAATGTGAAAAATGTATAAATGTATAGAAAATTACTGTAAATTGTTTTATTTTAGTGTAATTGAAATGCTATTAATAGTTGTAGTTAATATTTAGATTTTGTTTTCAGATTTCCTTTTTTATTTAAAATGTAAAGTTTTATTTGTCATTTTTTAGTTTTCACTTTTAGTTTAGATTGTTTTTACATATTGAAATAGGAAATGTTGCTTTGTTGTTTACATATATATATAAATGTTGCTTTGTTGTTTACATATATATATATATATATATATACATTATATATATATATATATATATAATGTATATATAAGCTAGACATCTCAACTGTTATTTTAAGTAAGAAAATCATAAATATAGATATATATCAGTTTTAGTTTAACTGAAATATCTCTGCTGTAAATGTATATAACCTTAATGTAAAATATTTACAAGTTATCAATACATTTACCAAAAAAGTTTTGCTAAATGTATTGGTAACTTGTAGATTGCTTGTCTGTAACAGATGACCTAAAACATGCAATTTCAGCTGTACATTTAACATCCCTCATAAATGCCTCATGCTTGTTTCGATGCCAGTCATATTAAAAATTGGCATATAATTCTGCTGCCATAATGACACACTGAGGGGTTTCAAACTGAACCTGTCT
Source organism: Labeo rohita (assembly GCF_022985175.1). Classification (NCBI taxonomy): domain Eukaryota; kingdom Metazoa; phylum Chordata; class Actinopteri; order Cypriniformes; family Cyprinidae; genus Labeo; species Labeo rohita. Next base: position 6,478,346 of record NC_066882.1, read on the forward strand.
GTTCCAATCTACACCTCCCGAGCCTCGTCAGACATGAAATTAAGATATTCCTCATCCCAAATCCCAATCTTAGAGACACGAGATGATTTGGAAATCAGATCAAATCGCTCGGCGAAAGATGACGATTGAGGTTTTTCTAATCGCCAGCAACAAACCTGACTAAATGATTCGCTATTCTCTCTGATTGTGCTGATGTTCCGGGTGCTTCAGTCTCATTAGCGCAGATGATATGCATCTTACATTCTTCATATTGTCAGATGAATAAATTGTCTCCCGATTGGAGCAGAGACGTCCGACTTAAATGAGAAATTCAGCGAATATTTCTTTCATTTCGCATATCATCTCATGGTTACCCAGGAAAAGCAGCTTCTCTCTCGCTTCCTCTAGTCTTTCTCTCTCTCTCCTCTCAATTGGTAATCATAATAATGTAGCGGCCCATAATTATAATAGACCTGCTTGTCAGAGATACGGAACAGATTTCAAAGCTTAAATTATTCACAAGGCAACTGAACAAACGGAGTTTAAACAAAAAGAGACGCTGTGATAGGGGCTGAAAATTACATATTATGTTCACTCTCATTCATATTAGAATGCAGCGCTGTCCAGGATTTCTGGCTAGCTAAGCCTTCAAATGTGCTTTCTTTTAGATTTTTGATGTTGTATAAAATATGACATTGTCAATCTCAGTCTTGCTCATTGTTTTGCTGTCTTTCAATCAGTCTAGTGATTATCGAATTTAGTGTAGGCTACTTTTATGTCCGCATTAGCGCAACAGATAAACAAAGACTAAACGCTGATGAAAGTTGATGCCGAGGATTGTTAGTTATAATTGGCCGAGAATCGTTTCACATTGCTCTACAACATACAACTTGTAAGTAATCTCTCTAAACCTGAGACCAATCTTCCCTCTAATGTTTCGATCTTGTTCTGTCCAAACCAGCCTGCTCTGGTTAGTGTTGTGTGCAATCTCATCTTGAATGAACTTGCTCTCTTCGTGTCCTCAGAGCTGTTCAAACAGATTGAAGTAAAGGTCAACAAGACGAAGGAATCGCCACACAAAGCAAGCCTTGGCAATTTGCTTTTCCCTCTTATTTAGAGCCAAACTTCCATCAAAAAAAGAGAAGTTTAATCAAAGTGAGAAAATGAAAGTCTTTTTTCCCTTCTTTTTCAAGATTCCTGGTAGAGAGCACAGATAAAGGGCACAGCACTGGGTCTGCTTTTCACTCTAACACACTTTGTGATTGGTTTTTAGCTACTTGTTTTGTCTCGCTCCTCAGGAATCTATGTAAAGCTTTGCTTTCACCCTAAGCAATATCTTCGCTCATTGCTGTCTTGCCAAGTAAAAATGTTCAGGATTTGGGTTTCATTTTGAATTGAGAACTGGTTTATGTTTGGGAAACAATGACACTGAGTTTTGTGTGTGCGTGTGTGTGTTTAAGAAAGCCTGGCGGTGCGGTGCATGTCCTGAGTTTTGCTTTGGACGTGTGTCAGCGGTTCTGATCTGGCTTGTCAGACATGTTTTACTCAAGCTCCCTCTACCCCTTCACCCAAGGGATATCCCAGTGACAGTTGTAAGCTTCCTCAGTCCTCTCAGTCCTCTTGCTTTCCATCACAAACTGTCATCCTCTTCTCTTTTCTATGGCTTTCAGACTGTCTCCTGCTGTACTATGTCCACTTCATTGGTAGTTCTGGCTGGAGATGCCACAGTCACACTGCTGCAAAGTTTGTCAAAATTAGAATCATCTTATTTAAAAATGTTCTGTGTGCATGAAGCCATCTAACTATAGATTTTTACTGTATTTAGAATGGATTAGCACATCACAGTGTGCAGTATACAGTCTTAAATTTAGGGTAACACTTTATTTTAAAGGAGAAGTCCACTTCCAGAACAACAATTTACAGATAATGTACTCACCCCCTTGTCATCCAAGATGTTCGTGTCTTTCTGTTTTTCAGTCGTAAAGAAATTGTGTGTTTTGAGGAAAACATTTCAGGATTTTTCTCCATATAATGGACTGATATGGTGCCCCGAGTTTGAACTTCCAAAATGCAGTTTAAATGCGGCTTCAGACGATCCCAAATGCAGTTGTAAACGATCCCAGCTGAGGAAGAAGGGTCTTATCTAGCGAAACGATTGGTTATTTTCATTTAAAAAATACAATTTAAATACTTTTTAATCTCAAACGCTCGTCTTGTCTCGCTCTACCTGAACTCTATTGTGGCTCAAGACAGTTAGGGTATGTCAAAAAACTCCAATTGTATTTTCTCCCTCAACTTCAAAAATCATTTTTAAAATCATCCTACATCGCTGCAGAAGTACTGACCCAGTCTTTGCAAAGTGAACAGAAGAGCAAACACCTTTAACAAAAAAGGTAAAACAGCGATTTAAGACGATTTTGAAGTTGAGAGAGAACATTTTGTGTTTGTTTTTAAATACCCTAACTGTCATGAACCAGAAAAAAACAGAGGTCGGGAAGAGCATGAAAATATGCTTTATGAAAATAACCAATCGTTTCTCTAGATAAGACCCTTCTTCCTCGGCTGGGATTGTTTACAACCGCATTTGGGATTGTTTGAAGCCGCATTTAAACTGCATTTTGGAAGTTCAAAATCGGGGCACCATATCAGTCCATTATATAGAGAAATGTTTTCTTCAAAAAAAAACAATTTCTTTACGACTGAAGAAAGAAAGACATGAACATCTTGGATGACAAGGGGGTGAGTACTTTCTCTGTAAATTGTTGTTCTGGAAGTGGACTTCCAGTATTAAAGGAACACTCCACTTTTTTTGAAAATAGGCTTATTGTCCAACTCCCCTAGAGTTAAACAGTTGAGTTTTTCCGTTTTCGAATCAATTCAACCGATCTCCGGGTCTGGCGGTAGCACTTTTAGCATAGGTTAGCATAGATCATTGAATCTGATTAGACCGATAGCATCTTGCTGAAAAATGGCTATATATAATGACGAGATTTTTCCGATTTAAAACTTGACTCTTCTGTAGTTACATTGTGTACTAAGACAGACAGAAAATGAAAAGTTGTGATTTTCTGGGCTCATATGGCTAGGAACTATACTCTCATTCCGCTGTAATAATCAAGGAACTTTGCTGCCGTACCATGGGTGCAGCAGGTGCAACGATATTACGCAGCGCCTGAAAGTGACTGACACTAAGTTTGTGTAGATGCAGAGTTGCAGCCGGCAAAGTTGACGGCTGTGTAATATCATTGCGCCTGCTGCACCCGTGGTACGGCAGCAAAATTCCTTGATTATTACGCCGAAATGAGAGTATAGTTCCTAGCCATATCAATCTAGAAAATCGCAACTTTTCATTTTCGTCCATCTTTGTACACGATGTAACTACAGAAGAGTCAAGTTTTAAATAGGAAAGATATCGAAATTCTTTGGTCATTTTTGAGTGAGATGCTAACGGTCTAATCAGGTTCAATGATCTATGCTAAGCTATGCTAGAAGTGCTACCGCCAGACCCGAAGATCGGCTGAATGGATTCGAAAATATTAAAACTCAGCTGTTTAACTCTAGGGGAGTTGGAAAATGAGTCTATTTTTAAAAAAAAGTGGAGTGTTCCTTTAACTGGCATGCATATTTCAAGCGTATTGGCTGTTTGTTAGTACTTCGATACTAAGGAAACCAAAAAGGAAAACAAATCAAGAATTCTGACTAAGAAAGTTATTTAGCAGATTGTACTGTATACTGCCTAAATGATTTTAAAACAGCATGTTATTTTGCTCTTACATGACCTCATTACAGTACGTTTATTTCATGAGTTCATCTCAGAAATCAAATCTGTTTTTGTTGCATTTCAGCACAAATTTTAAATGTTTTTTAATGCAGATTATATTACTTCCTATTCATTTCACACACTGGAAATAGTAAATCAAGTCATGTGAATTGCATTGCGGTATACAGTATTCCTAGGTTACATTATCCCCGTGACCCTACAAGGAATTAGTGGTTTTGAGAATGGATGGATACAGTATTCCACACAGTGTGTTTTGTTGTATACTGTATACTGCAGGCCATCCAGATATTTCATGCATACAGAAAATATTTATACTGTGTATACTGAGTGTGACTGGTATATGCTGTTCTGAATATAGACTTTCTTTATTTCTCTTTTTTCAGCTCTCATTTTATTTAGCACTTTTGATGCAACACCCTGTTTGTATCTAAACTTCTCAACTAAAACTGTTTAATGAATCAAAATGATTTGTGAAAGCATTACAGAAAAGCACAGATTTCATTTGCAGCTGGGGTTATAAATTTAGTTTGATAAACCACAAACTTTTATGAATACTACTCCTTTATTTTATTCAAGGTAAAACATACAATACTAATACAATATAAGATCATAAACAATACCTATATGTGACCCTGGACCACAAAACCAGTCATAAGTAGCACGGTTATATTTGTAGCAATAGCCAACAATACATGGTCAGGGTCAAAATGATTTTCTTTTATACCAAAAATCATTAGGATATAATATAAAGATCACATTCCATAAAGATATTTTGTAAATTTCCTACAATGAATATATGAAAACTTTATTTTTGATTAGTAATATGCATTGCTAAGAACTTCATTTTGACAACTTTGAAGGTGATTTTCTCAATGATTAGATTTTTTTTGCACCTTCATATTCCAGATTTTCAAATATTTTCTGACCAAATATGGTCCTGTTCTTATTTATTCAGCTTTTAGATGGTGTATAAGGGTCAGTGACCCTTATGACTGGTTTTGTGGTCCATTGTCACATATACAAAACAATAACTACTGACTAATCAAGTTCTGGACCTGTTTTTATAGAGCAGTGATTGTTTCATAGCTGTGAATGCTCAGATGTCTCTCAGCTGCACTGAAGTCCCGTTTCCCAAGTGGGATTAAGAAGGAAAAACAAATCTATTTAACATCTGTGTCTTCCTCACAAGAGTGCATTACTATTGACTTCTAATGTACTTCAGATACTTATGAAAGTACCTTGCTAATTGAGCATCTGGTAACCCTGATTCTGCGCAGTGCCCTCACAGTCAAAACGAGAAGCTCGATCTGTAGTCACAAAGTACCTCTTGAAACCATTAAGTGGCCATTCCTGAGATTAAGTTGATATTTGCCAATTACCTTGTCACTTTGTGGCTCTCATCGGTCTTTTACTTTACCACCATCCTCCTCAGGTGTCCTCTAATCTCTGTAGACCACCCCCTGCTCACTCAGACCATTCAACGTGTGATTTCCTGTGTGAGCGAGAAGCTCCAGGTAAACCTGTCTCAAACCTGACCTCTGCTCTTTCCCATCCCAAACTACGGTTGCCATGGATACAGGGCCACCAAGCGTCTGTCAGGTGTCACGGACAGCAACCAGGTGTGACCTCTCGGCGAGCATCTGAATATGGAGAGTTCCACACGAGCAGCCTCAGCCAGAGCAAACAACATCTGACAGGAACAGGCAGAGGAAGTAGGCCAGAGGTGATGACGTCTAGGAAGATGTTGGCCAGAAACTATGCTCTTCAGAATGGAAATGGTTATTGTCATACTCCTTTCTTCTTGAAGCAGAATTTTTGTAGCTTCTGTAATTCACAGCATGGGATATGTGCGAGCTTTTCTTTTGCTCTTTTTGCTCTTTTAATACTTTGTCAGCAGTGTTCAGAGAAGCACAAAGTAACCAGATTACTAGTAAAGTAATGCATTACTTTTTAATTTACAAGAAAATATCTGAGCTACTTTTTTTTTTTTTTTACTGTGTTCCCATTTATTGACTGGCAGCTCTCCTTGCGGCATGTTGAGAGAAATGGGGAGTAAGTGCAGAGGCGTTGTGTGCTCTGTGCAAACATGATGCTTACTGTAGTTCTAGACTAAACGTGTACATGCATTTACTCTCACTTGCACAAAAACAGATTCAATGCAATTTGTTACTTTTTGTTACAGTAATCCACACCACTCCAGTCTATCAATTAACATCTTGTGAAATGAAAAATGTCATGTTTCTTAAGAAACAAATCCATCAAGGCATTTTAACTTTAAACTGTTGCTTCTGAGCAAAGTGTGAGTCTATAATAACGTTTCTTCCATCCTTTGTTGTCCTCTCATATAAATTGACCAGCATAACTGTTTTGGACTGTTTACGCTGTTACGTGAACGGTGGTTGATCTGTGCATATTTCTCTCCTGATTTAGTCAAAACTTTTCCCCTCCAGAAACTGATATTATCAGGGGTGGACTGGGACAAAATTTTAGTATAGTTTTAGCAGATTGATTACCGTTTTTATAACCAGTTTTTATAACCAGAATTTTACTACAAATACCATGGTGAAACTATGTAATGTAGCAAAACCATTGTTAATTTGAGGTTAGGTGTACCATGGTTTAACTATAGTAACCACGGCTTTTATTTTTATTTTGTAGTAAATCCATTGTTAATTTTCATAAGGGTTGTGTTGTTATCTGCCTTAACTTCCTCTAAACCTGTTTTAAAATGATATACAATATTTGTCAGCTAAATTCCTACTCTTTACAATTGTAATTATGTCCTTTTTGCAGTAGTTCACTGCTACTGCTAACATTTGTTAGCAGTTTAATGCTTAACTAAGTAAACATAGACTACAGTAGTACTTAAAGGAACTAAGTAATTTAAAAAGCAATTTCTCATACCATCACAGTAGCACTTAAAGGAACACTCCAGTTTTTTTGAAAATAGGCTCATTGTCCAACTCCCCCTTTTAGCATAGCTTAGCATAGATCAGTGAATCTGATTAGACCGATAGCATCTCACTCAAAAATGACCGTATATAATGATGATATTTTTCCAATTTAAAACTTGACTCTTTTGTAATTACATTGTGTACTAAGACTGACTAATCCTGATCTTTAACGCCAATTTAGAGATCGACAGGTGAGTGCATCTTACATAAATTCAGATTTGATTAACGTTTATTCACAACTGATCACAACTAAAATCTGAAAACAATCAGAGAAATAAAGATATATTAACATGATTTTAAATACTTTGACTATTAGAATAACACTTTACAGTAAAGCAACCTTTGTCAAAATTCATTAGGTAAGCTGACCTAACAGTATTACGTCACTTATTAATCTAGGTCAATAATTAGTTATAAATGATAAATGAACTAGTACATGTTTAGTATGTTAACATTACTTACTAAATTGTTTTCAGTTAATTCATCTTTTGAGGCTGGTTATTTGTTACCTATGGTATCGAGCAAAAATTATGGTATTGAGCCATCGTGATAATTTGAGTGATCATTTGTCATGTTGGGCTATTTAAAAAGCAATTTCTCATACCATCACAATGTCTACAAAAAGTCAACTTGCATAGTACATGGCTATTTTAGGTTATTTTATTAAACTGAGAAATTATTGAAAAGATTTATTTAAAAAAAAAAAAAGTAAACATCTGTTGCATGCACACACTATTCCAGAACTGGTCCCTGCAAATTCCGGTTCTTTGCAGCAGCCTGACTGGCACATCTCTCTGGCTGAAGAAAGAAAACCACAAATACAGGTTTCTGTGTAAAGCAGGCTATTGGCAATTACAGAGTCATGTGATTGGAAATGAATAGCACTTTGTGGTGAGGGGGATAGACTGCGGAACGGAACAAAGGGCTTTGAATGGCTGTTAGCTGGAAGCAGCGGGTCCCATTCCCTGAGAGATAAGATAGCACAGGAAGTGAAAGCTTCTGTCACTCTGGCTGACTTTACATGGCTTTTAGTGTGTAGATAGGGCTGGTCATATCTCTCAGACGGGTAAACATGCAGACACATGCACACATATACACATTGCTCTGTTGTTTACCTGTAAGTCATATTTGATAAAGCTTCTGATTGATCAATTTCTCTCTCTCTGACAGCATTAATCCATTTGATATTGCTGTGCTGTAAACAGAAGGTGGCATCAAAATCCATTCTGCTGAAGCTTTTAGACACATTCACCTGTCAGTTTACTGATCTTAATAAATGAGGCCTTATGCAGCTGTCTTTCATTAAAATAGTGCACAAGCTGACAAGAACATATCTGATTCATTAATTATGAGTCTCAGAAAGAGTTGCACATTACAACCAAATCCAGCTCTTTCCATTAATGCAGGCATATGTTTGTCTGCATAATAAAATAATTAATATATGTACTGTATAAGCATAATACTTCAGCTTGTGCATCTGGAATACTAATAAATATTTACTCTTGCATGTATTATTGATTTTGATGCAATTAGAATTTGATGCTTTGCTACATTTAGCAAAGAAATTATATATATGTCTGAGGATTTGCCCACTTTTTTTCTGCATAAAGACATACATTTGTGCAGCTAACCAGTGCTAATTTATGTTTGGGTAACTAGTGTAGCTATATCCAGAAGAGCTTTTGTGATGACTGGTGAATGCAGTTGCTCGTTTCATGCAAACAGTGCTCTAATGTACCAGGCAGTGCTGCGAATCATCAAAATCAATTGTAGGTCTGTATAAAAATGATTGACGGCTAGATTTGGCCTGCGGGGTGCCAGTTGAAGAGGAAAACTGACAGAAACAATACACCAGGCTTAGGAATTGTATTTTGGTTAAGCAATGACTGCATAATACATTGGGTATTATTATAGCAATTATAATCGATTATGCAATCAGTGTTTTGAATACAGTCATTGTCACAGACCCATTATGATGCATGGATGAATTTTAACACCTGTAGTGCTGCTGTAAGATTTACTCAGCAAAAACACAAAGTGTACAAAAAGTGTAGTGTGACCCCATCAGAGCTTGGTGCAATCAGGTTTATCAGGCTTTAGTATAATGGATCTGTTGGGACTGGACTTGTGACCTCACTTTCAGATGCTGCTGAGCGCTCCATTGAGATCGTCTGGGTCGGCATTTGCTATGAGGAAAAGACAGTTTGCCCTCGAGCAGCTGCATGAGGTGACGGCATAGTCCCTATCGGGTCCTCGGGGGTCCTCCTGTCCGCGTCTCTCTCACCTTAAGATTTTTAATGAACCAGACTAAAAACGGCTCAGTGTGTGAGAGAGATATATAAGGGATTTGTCTTTTCAAGAGTTTGTGTGTGTGGAAACGTGTGAATGGTAGTCTCTGTCTTTTAAACCTTCAATTCCTTAAAGAAGCATGCATCATGGCTTTCACAAAAGTGCAAAAGCACAGGTTTCAACAGCAATGATTATGATAATAAGAAATGTTTCTTGAGCAGCAAATCAGCATATAATAATGATTTCTGAAGGATCATGTGATGTTAAAAACTAGAGTAATAATGCTGAAAATTTAGCTTTGTGTCAAAGGAATAAATTACATTTTAAAATATATTAAAACAGGAAACAGTTATTTTAAATTGTAATAATATTTTCTGATATTACTGCATTTACTGTATTATTGAACAAGCAAGTGCAGCCTTGGTGAGACGCCGCAGTCCCTATCAGGTCCTCAGGGGTCCTTCTGTCGCCGTCTCTCTCACCTTAAGGAGTTAAATTCCAGAAAAAAAAATGTACAGGTAATTTACTCACCCCCTTGTCATCCAAGATGTTCATGTCTGTCTTTCTTCAGTCATAAAGAAGTTATGTTTTTTGAGGAAAACTTTCAGGAATGTTCCCCATATAATAGACTTCTATGGTGCCCGCAAGTTTGAACTTCCAAAATGCAGTTTAAATGCGGCTTCAAACAATCCCAGACATTTTTTTTTAATTTTTTTATCTCAAATGCTCGTCTTGTCAAGCTATGCATGTGCCCTGTGCATTCAGGTTCAAGAGAGTTAGGGTATGTCAAAAAACTCCCATCTTTTTTTGTCCTCCAGCTTCGAAATCATCCTACATTGCTGCAGAAGTACCGACCCAGTGTTAACAGAGTGAATGTGCAAGGAAGATCAAACGCCCTTTACAAATAAAGGTAAAACAGTGATGTAGGATGATTTTGAAGTTGGAGAAGAAAATGAAATGGGATTTTTTGGACATACCCTAACTGTCTTGAACCAGAATGAACAGAACACACTTTTTTTTTTTTTTTTTAGTTAAAAAGTATATAAATTGTACATTTGTTTTTAGAAAATAACCAATTGTTTCGCTAGATACGACTCTTGTTCCTCAGCTGGGATCGTTTAGAGCCTTTTGAAGCTGCATTTAAACTGCATTTTGGAAGTTCAAACTCGTGGGCACCATAGAAGTCCACTATATGGAGAACATTCCTGAAATGTTTTTCTCAAAAACATAATTTCTTCACAACTGAAGAAAGAAAGACATGAACATCTTGGATGACAAGGGTGTGAGTAAATTATCTGTAAATTTTTGTTCTGAAAGTGAACTTCTCCTTTAAGATTTCACCTTAAGGTGAACCAGATTAAAAAACAGCTCAAATGTGAGAGAGAGATATGTAAGGGATTTGTCTTTTTTAAGAGTTTTTGTGTGTATAAACATATGTGCTAAGGTGTGATAAGAAGAACATTGAGGGCTCTCAATGAGAAAGTAATTTGTGTTACTGTTTTGTAAAACTTAAATGTGAATATTCATACACATATTGTGTGGTTGCTGCATTGAGCAAAATATTTAAACCTAAAAGTTTGTTTAAAAAATATTTGTTATGAAATAAATGCAGCCTTGGTGAGCATAAAAGACTTTTCAAGAAAAAAACAAAACTTAGAGTGGCATTAAAAATAAAGATGTTATTATTTTTTAAATATTTTTAATATTTTATCTTTATTTGTTTATTTATTCTTACATTTTAGATATTGTCTGTACTTTCTCAGTGAAGAAAAAACAGAATGAAATGTAGAAGAAATGTAAGTAAACATGCAGCTCCACCCCGGAATGTCTGGATTTCATCCAGTCGATTTTTAGCTCTTTATCTATGGATTAAATCAGCTGTTTTACGGGAGCCATAGATCAATGATATAAAAGACATCAAAATCAATCAGCCTTGAGACTGTATTTCTCTGTTTTTTGATTACCAGTGCTGGAATAACATGCACGCCTCCCCTGTTCTCTCTCAACTGCCTCTGTTACTCGTCCTAGCTGAGAGAGAAATCAATCATAACTCAATGCTTTTGACATGCTCAATGGCGCAGTCTGATTGGCTGCGGCTCATCCAGTGATTTCTCATTACCGACACCTCGTACGGTACCCCTTGGGGCTTCTGTGACCCCTGTGATTCTGCCACTGTTACTGTGATGTCTGCTCATCTCTTCTCTAACTAGTACAGCACACTGCATTGTTTAATGAGAGGCTACTGCATCAACAGGCTGCGGAGATTGTGCTTATTGTGCGTTCACTTCCTATGTGGTGTTTTTGAAGTGATATGGTGGTTGAGTAATGAAGTCTCCACAGGTTATGCTAAGAGCACATGGTTATTTTCCTTGGTCATTAGCAGGCAGGGTTGTTGATGGAAAATCCAGCCTCCTGGTGGTCCAGCACAGAAGTCTGCTGTGGTGATAGAGCTTTATCAAACATTCACACATCTGATCTGTGCAGGGACTGTTATCAAGTGAAGCAAAACAGTACATCATGCTGTTTCTTTTAGAAAGTGTGCAATTACATTTTTTTTTAATATGTGCATGTGGGTGCTGATCCACTTGTATGAACAGACATTTGAAGCAGGCTATTGCAGTATACCATGTGTCAGATGAGATTAGAATAGCGTTTACGCCCTCACAAGTGTCTTTGAATTGCTAGCTCTGAGACCTTGTGTGTTCATAATGATGAGACATTTGTAATTAAAAGTTATGTAATATGATTAAATCCAAATGCGTACAATTAATATATGAAAAATGAGTAAAATAATTACTGTGAATAGTTCTAATAGTTCATTAAACAAACTAAAATTAGTTGACATAAATACAGTGACAGTCCATTAACATCTACACCCATTAACATTGTTATTTTTACTTACAATGTTCTTACATAATGAGAGAATATCACAAGAATGTAATTCTTTGTATGAGTCAGTAACAGATTTAAAGTGTGTTCTTCTGTTTTCTATATTTATTAATTTTTGCTAATTTTGTTTAATGTTAGAAAAAAAATTGTACAATAGCTTACATATTTGGTTAGAGGAAATATTAAGGGCTGTATTAAAAATAGTTGGTTGTAAGTATTAAGACTTGACTCAGATAATTAGATATCAGATACGTATTGAATATAGGACCGCATATGATAGTAGCCCAAATCGGATGCAATGAAATCAGATCTGATACATTATTGCATGTGTTTTTGCCATTTAGGCACATGTAACAAGATCCACTTACAGTGCAATTTAAAAGTTTCAGGTTGGTAAGGTTTTTTTTTTTTTTTTTTGAATGAAATGAATACTTTTATTCAGCAAGGATGCATTAAATTGATCAAAAGTGGCAGTAAGTACAGTTATAATGTTACAAAAATCGATTTCAAATAAATCTCAGTCTTTTAAACCTTTTGTTTCTCAAAGAAGTATAAATAAATGTGTCATGGTTTTCACAAAAATGCAAAAAGCACAGCTGGTTTCAACATCAGTGATGAAAATAATAAGAAATGTTTCTTGAGCAGCAAATCAGCATATAAGAATGATTTGTGAAGAACCATGTGACTGAAGACTGGAGTAATGATGCTAAAACTTCAGCTTTGCATCACAGGAATAAATTACATTTTAAAATACATTAAAAATAGAAAACAGTTATTTTAAATTGTAATAATATTTTACGATATTACTGCATTTACTGTATTATTGAGCAAATAAATGCATTTAAGACAGAGGTTCAGAATGAGGGTTGAATACAATACAGTTATGTGAGTTTTATGCAAAAGTTTATGAACCCCTTGCAGAATCGGTGAAAATGTGAATAATTTTAACAAAATAAGAGAGACCATACAAAATGCATGTTATTTTTTATTTAGTACTGTCCTCAGTAAGATTTTTTACATTAAAGATGTTTACATATAGTCCACAAGACCAAAAAATAGCTGAAATTACTAAAATAACCCCCTTCAAACCCCCTTCTCTTTTATGTAAAATTTCTTACTCAGAACAGTACTAAATAAAAAATAACATGCATTTTTGCATAAAACTGTATATTAAAAATAGTTAGTTATAGGTATATAAGCTTAACTGATAATCAGTTATGATCAGATATCAGTTGAGATTTGTTTGGTAGTTGCTCTTTTGACTTCCATTGCATTTCTGTCAGCACTGTTGTTGTTTCTTTTGAGTATTTTCTGTGTTATTTAACTGTATAAATATAAAGTGAATGTTACCTGTAACTCTGAGAATGTGGTGAGGAATTTTATTAAAGAGAACAGTGCAGGTGCACAACTAGGTCACACTGCACAGAGCAGTAAATGCTACACAGCTGTTTTTCCTCCTTCTGTCCTCCCTCTCGCTTTCCTCTCTTCAGTACTATATTTCTAAAGGCCTGAGCTCCCGTGTGTGTTAGTGTGCCTTACGGCCTTGAGTCCAAACACACAAAAGCTCACTGCTTGGACACATTTGGCCAATGAAGGGCTCTTCCAGCAGTGTACTCCAGCAATAATGCGAACGCTGAGAAACAGGCCTCGGTTTGCCAAAGTTCTTGACATTTTGAAATTTGCCACCTGTCGCAATCAATTTCCACACACTCCCTTACTCTCGGATTCAAACCGTGTGCTTAATTCCCACGTCAGTGATGCCATTCCAGAAACATGGGTTTGTTTTTTTTTAATCCTAAACCTTGCTGCTTTAATTGTTCTGTTTGCATTTGCAAGAATTGTGAAGTGTTTTTAGTTTTTTATAAATGTTGTCCCACTGTCGAGTTTGCCATGGGCAAGGTTTTAATTACCATACAGCCCAAAGGGAAATATTCAAATTAATCCAGAAAAGCAACAGAAAAACAAAGCAATTTCAGTTTATAATTACATGAACAATTCCATTCCATGCAAGACAAAAATGTAGTTAGCTTGTCTTGCCACTTTTCTGTGATGGAGCTATTTATTTAAACTGTGTTAGGAAGCTTTTTTTTTAACCCGTGATTGGTTAGTTCACTTTTCATGCATTTGCACCAGGTATTAAATGCACTGTGAATGCTTTCCAGTGCCTGTAATGTGACTGCACTTCTCTCCTCCTTGATAATGTGTTTATTATCACCTGTTGTGCGGCGTGCTTTTGACATCTGGTTAAATACAGTCTTCACATCTCTCAGTGATGCAGGCTTAAGGAATGACATTTCAAGAACATTTCTGAAAGATCTCAGCAGTCAGCTTGTCTTTAATGCTTGGTCACGGTGTCCTCCGCTAAGATGGAAGTCTTTGAAAATCCAATGGCAACAGTAGTTGGGTGTTTCTTCAACACAACATGGTCACTTTTATGTGCCAGTTACAGTGTATATATAGAAAAAAGACAGCACTTATTGTCCTGCTGTCTCTTTTTCTTTCATTTATCAATGAGCTTCATTTGGTCATTTCATTCTTCTTTGTGTATCTGGCATGCTTGTGTATTTCTATTCTCATGTTCCACCCTCTACACTTTCTATGATGTGTTTTTCTTCACTGATAATTTATTTAATAACAGATGGCAGATAGACAGACAGACAGACTGTCTAGTTATTTCAGACTGTCTGTCTGGACTTTTGTCTGTTTTTTTTTTTTTTTTTTTTTTTTTTTTTAACCAGGTCTTCAGTTACAAAAGTTGAAAGGTTGTGTGTGTATACATACACACACACATATAGAGCTTGTGCATGAATTGCAGTGCTGGGTAGTATCTGATTATGTATAATCTGGATTACAAAATCAGATTTAAAAAAAAATAAGTACTTGTAATTAGGTTATATTACATTTTAAAATACTCGTAGTCAGACTACATCTACATTCTTATTGATTACATGACATATTATTCAAGTCTTTGGAAGGCCTTTTTCTTTCAAACACATTAAAATGCACAAACTCATGTTATTTCTTATTTACATATAATGCAGGGATTCCCAAACCTCTTTTGTCAGCTGAACCTTTCACCTAACATATTTACTTGAATTACTTCCTGAGATTTTAAGGTAATAAGTTAATAATTAAGAGACACATTTGCATATTCACAGTTCTCTGACATTGGTTAATGGTTCCATGCAATGCATGTTTAAAAAAAAGTCTTCTTAGTAAGTGTTTTGTTTTGATTGTTGATATTTTAAAATGATTTATTTTAATTTTACATTTTTATGATTAAGTGTCCCTATTATGCCATTTTAAATTAATTTGCCTTTCATGCAGTGTGTAATGGAGCTGCATGTGAATGCAAACAATCTGCAAAATTATAAAACCGAAATTGCACAATAAATAAAGTCACCCAAAAGAAAGAACTGACTCTGAACGAGTTGGATGAGTTGGTAGTGATTTGAATCCCACTTCTGTGGCAGCTAAACATCACACGGTAACACGTTTATATAATTTCCGCCTTTTTTGTACATTGGCCAGCCGCAAAGAGCTTGACCCACCCTAAAACACCTAATTTTACTGATGAATGCTTCTCTAATCTCAGGGAGTTTAATGTGGGATTCACAAAACACTTGCTCTTGAAAAATGGCTCAATACCCTTTTTTTATACTATAGCTGACTCCACTGAATCACAACCTGTAAGTTTGATCAATAATAAACGGTTAAATTTTCTGTCGAGTATTCAGAATACGGAGCTACAGCAATGGGTCTATCGTTTCCCACAGGCGCTGTACACGGTAGGCCAATCACAACAGACTGGGCCCTCTGACCAATCAGAGCAGGGTATGCTCATGGAAAGCAGGGGTTTCGGGAGACTGAATCATTGAACTGCTTCAAACGAATCGTTTGAGCTTTGCTGAAAAATAAGGTTATATTAAATGCATATTTTAAGAAAACGAAAGTGCTGTTTGACCTTGCATGCATGTAAACCTGTTGTACAAGACTCCCAAAACAATATTAGAAACCTTTAAAATGCCATAGTAGGGGAACTTTAATTGATAGCTTTTCAATAAACTCATGAACACAATGTTTGATGCACTTCAGGTTGTTAATAACAATAAATGGAATATATTTTTTATTCTCTTTTTAATTTTAATATAAGTATGGTACAATATTATTTTATTTACCAATATAAGGTCACAAGTAATCTAAAAGTAGTCAGATTATATTACCTAAAATGTGTAATGTAATGAATTACGTTACTAATTACAATTTTTGTCTTGTAATAAGAAATCAGAATCAGACTACAAAGAAAGTAATCTACCCAGCACCGGTGAATTGTTATTATTATTTTTAAGCTATTTAAAAATAAAATTAAAAGCAGGGCAGACAGACTGAAAGTATGTCCTGTGTAAATGGTCTTTTAGACCTCATTCGTCCCATTAGCTTCAGCATCTTGCCCTTTTGGGTCACGAAAGCAAATCCGCGACCCTGCAGGCTTGCCCTAAAACACTCACTGTGCATGTCAGGCGTATATTTGTGTGAGTGCCCAGAGGGAGAATAGGCTGACGGACCCGGAGGGGTCACACAGCTGGAATGGATCCGACACTGGACATTCACAGCAGCCTTGGGGAAACTCTTAATGCTGTGTTGCACATACAAAATCCCATGCTGACGCCACACTCACTGTGCCTGAAGCGGGAGCAGGACCTCAAGATGGCCTACCTTTGGCCACACATATCCCATCATTCCTCCAGCACTAGGGTGCACACAAAACACTCAGCCGGCCCACGATAACCTAGCTAAGCCGCAGATCGCATCTCTATTTTTGTAAGTGCATGGCGGTGGATTGATTGTGGCTGGCAGCGTCGTGAGGCTGGGCTCCAGCATTTAAACTAATGTTTGTTTTTCTCTCCACCAGCGGCAGTGTTCCCTAAACACTTTTCCGAGAGTGGGTTGAACGCAGATTCCCATGGATTTGAAAAACTTCGCTCCATTGTATGCCTTTATGGATGTGCGTTCATGCTTTGAAAAAGCAAACGGCTGCTTTGAGCATTCAACGTTTTAAGTTGTCAGGGGAGCCCATAGATCTTTATTGAGTGGGCAAGAAGTGCTCTGCCCAACAACGATGCCACAATATAGCAAATAACACTAAGGGGGAACTTGCTAAGAATAAATGTCAAGCACATATTGCTTCTCACTTTCGTCTGCAAAAGTAAATCCCCCTGTAAGCTTAAAATCAGTTCGCCGAGAGATTTTGCACACAGAAACTAAAGCCAATTCATCTAGGTGATTTTCTCTTTGATGAAAATTCTCTTAATAAAAGTCCCATGTTTTTATCTCATGCAGACAGAGTAACATCTTTTTATTTCTCATTTGTCTTCAGTGTCAGAAATCACCAAGAGTGTCTCGTTTAGACGAGCAGCTAGTTTTCATTTGAAGCTCCTCAGTTTTGAAGTCACAATTGTCTCGAGCCTGTGAAATGTGACGCCTTTATTGCCGACACTCATCATCCTTCATTTTTTTTTTTTTTTTCTCTGCTGTAGTGTCTGTAAAGATGAAAGGAATTAGCGAGGCATGAAACAGGTTCACCCATTTTCTATTCTTGCCAAGACTCACAAACCCGGCAAAAGCGTGCCCACATTTTCATATCTCGGGGATATTTTACCCGCCTGCACATTCAAGTTCAAATTCACCCGTAAGCTTCCTAATTGCATTGAAATTTGCTTCTTATATGTCGTCTTATGCAAGAAATATTGCGCCTAATTATGTATTCATGGAAGCCATTAGGAGAAGGAAGCAGGCATCTTAATGCATTTATTTTAAGCCCTAATTTAATGTAAGTGGTCAGATTTATACATTTAGAATAATGATCATCAGCATTCATCAGCTCCTCCTGTGATCTCTCACTCCAGAACACACTTCTAGTGTCAGAAATGCTTCATAATTCCTGCAGGTAACAGAAAAACAGGAAGTTGAAAATGCAGTTGGCGCAGACGAAGCAAGCTTAGATAGAGATGCACTGCGTTTTAGTCATCAAGTGTCTCTGCGTTTGGAAAGTTACTCTTGGTTTCCAAATCAGTGTGATTCAGGAGTAATGAGCTGCCTAACGTCTGTTCTGTTGCTCTGTGTGCCAATGTGCAGTGATACAACTCTATCTCTGTGTAAATAAAGCAAGCACCCACCAGAGAGATCCCACAGCAAGTTGAAATGTGAGATGAGTTGGTACTGAGACAGATACATGGTGTTAGTAGTTAAGAGCATCTGTTATTTAGGCTTTCCTATAAACACAGACTCACAACCGTGTTATGTTTTCAAACAAACTCATCTTTTTTTTTTCCTGTTGATCATTCACTTGTGTCTAATAGACACATTTAACTTGCTCCAGTTGCTACCACAACAAAGCAGAATAGTGCAAGCACGTAGAGCGTTGTGACCCAGACAGAAGAAAGCGTGGCTCCAGACCTCTTCTTTTGTGGGCCGGACTAACGTGACCCGCTCTGTCCTCATTTGGTGAGGCTTTTGAAGCTAAAGATGTTGTACCATATATATCTTGACTAAACTTGGCCTTCTAGCACAGTCACCTCCATAAGACTGAAACTCGGACGCACGTGGTGCTTTTCAGGCTGGTGTTGCTGTCCAAGGTGCTGAATCACACCACCCACATTGTCACAGGAGCTGTCCAAGGTACTGCTCCTCTGTCAGACATTGCTATTTAAAGTTATGTAGCTGATGATTTTTATTGTATAATTACTTTGTTTTTTTACAGAGTGCTTAAACAGATTGAACTTTTTTTTCCTTTTTCCTATTTTCAACGTAATTTTAGTTTCCGTCCCTTATAAAACATCAAAATAACACTATTAGAGTTTGTTATTTGTCAAATTCATAACAAAACAGTTGCAGTTCTGACTGCTATAAATGCCATTGCTGTAACTGCTTTTCTGCATGCTGCTTCATTATTGTGCTATTATTGATTTCTGTTTTATCAGCCCCTGAATGTCATGTACAAAAACAAACGGTGGCTTGTTTTATGATCAGATGCCCCCTCCTTTCTAATTATCTAATTTACTTTTTTCCTCAGTTTTTTTTTCTCAATTTTTTTCTGAGAAATAAAGTCAGAACAGCATAATATAAACTCACAGTGGCAATTTATAAAGTCATAATTGCGAAATATATACTCAATTCTGACTTTTTAACACATTTTTGCCAATTATTAAGTCAGAATTGTGAGATACAAAACATATCAGCCTTTTCATTTCCCCTCAAAATTGGACTTTATAACTGCAATTAATTGTGATATATAAACTCGCAGTTCTGAGAAATGAAGGCAGAAGAGCATGATATAAAACTTAGTCAGAATTGTGAAATATAAACTCCCAAATCTGACTTTTTTCCCTCAGAATTATGAATTATTATGAATTATGTGATGTTAACTCACAATTGTGTGGTATAAAGTCAGAATTGTGAGATATAAACTCCTATAAATGGAGAAGTCCACTTACAAAACAAAGATTCACATATAATGTACTCAACCCACTTGTCATCTAAGATGTTCATGTCCTTCTTTCTTCAGTCGTAAAGAAATTGTTTTTTGAGGAAAACATTTCAGCATTTTTCTTTATATAATGGACTGATATGGTGCCCCGATTTTGAACTTCCAAAATGCAGTTTCCGTGCGGCTTCAACCGATCCCAAATGCGGTTGTAAACGATCACAGCCGAGGAAGGTTTTATCTACGATTGGTTATTTTCATTAAAAAAGGACAATTTAAATACTTTTTATTCTCAAACGCTCGTCTTGCCTTGCTCTCGTTGAACTCTGTGTATTCTGACTCAAGACAGTTAGGGCATGTCGAAAAACTCCAATCGTATTTTCTCCCTCAACTTCAAAAATAATTTCAAAATCATCCTACATCGCTGCAGAAGTCCCGACCCAGTCTTTGCAAAATAAACATGCAAAGAAGATCAAACACCCTTAACAAAAAAGGTAAAACAGGGATATAGGACGATTCTGAAGTTGAGGGAGAACATGAGATGGGAGTTTTTCGACTGTCATGAACCGGAAAAAACAGTCCAGGCAGAGTAAGACAAGATGAGCGTTTGACATTGAAGTATATAAATTGTATTATGTTTATGAAAATAACCGTTTGTTATGCTAGATAAGACCCTTCTGTCTCGACTGGGATCATTTACAGCCTCATTTGGGATTGTTTGAAGCCGCATTTAAACTGCATTTTGGAAGTTCAAAATCGGGGCACCATATCAGTCCATTATATGGAGAAAAATCCTGAAATGTTTTTGTCAAAAAAAATAATTTCTTTACGACTGAAGAAAGAAAGACATTAACATCTTGGATTACAAGCGGTGAGTACATTATCTGTAAATCTTTGTTTTGGAAGTGGACTTCTCCTTTAAGTCAGAATTGTGATATACAAACTCGCAATTTTGAGAACATAACAGCCTTTTCCCTCCTGAAAATTAGACAATAACTCACAATTACGAGTTTATATCATGCAATTCCTTTTTTCCTCAAAATTGTGATATATAAAGTCACAGTTCTGAGAAATGAAGGCAGAACGGCATGATATAAACTCACACTTGCAAGTTAGAAAGTCATATCAGTCTTTTTTTTATTTCCCCTCAAAATTGGACTTTATAACTGCATTTATGAGTTTATGTCATGCAATTCCTTTTTTCCCTCAGAATTATGTGATATAAACTCGCAATTGTGTGGTATAAAGTCAGAATTGCGAGATATGAACTCGCATTTCTGACTTTATAACACACAATTGCCAGTTATTAAGTCAGAATTGTGATAAAGTCACAATTCTGAGAACATATCTGTTTTCCCCCTCAAAATTGGACTTAATAACTTGCAATTCTGAGAAAAAAAGACAGAATTGTGGGATAAAAAGTCACAATAAAAATTTTTGGCCAAAATGGGCTTCCATACAAACCTGAAGTTGCAGACCAGAGAGAGAGAGAGAGAAAAGTAATTCATGATGCTTATATTCTGAATTTTGTCATCAGGACCCTGACATCTGCCACTCTGTCCATCTTTCATGTCCCTCTGTCGCTCAGCCCAACACCTTTTCATCTTATTTCACAAAATATTGCCAAGAGGTCTTTGAAATGCAGACTGTTTATGAACATTAGATAGAGTGTATGTGTATATGTAGACGTTTCCCAACTTAGTCACAACGAGGCAATAAAAAGAAGCCTTTGAAGTATTTTGATGTTTCTTTGCTCTCTCTTGCCAGTTTCATAAATAGGTCAGACGCTCTTTGCGTCACTCCTGTTCATCCGGTAGGCATATAGTGTGTATATTCACACTGGCATCTCTCTTCCTTTCCTCTCCTCCTGCTTCATGCTCCTTATTTTAACTCTTTTCCTTTGGAACTGTCTCTAATCTGTCAACTTTACAACCGTACTTTATTATTTCTCATACGCACTTGGTTTTTGAGAAATAGTCATTCATTCATAGAAGACAGTGTAGTATTACACAGTCATGTATTGAGGGCTGTAATTTTTGTAATTTTCTTCCGAGCATGAGAAAGGTTTGCACTTCTTTAAAGAGCTGTGATGGTACACTATTTTCTCTATTAGTTATGTTTGCTTTCTACAGACAGAAACTTTTTCCTTTTAGATGAGCTTGTTTGTGTGCCAATTTTTGCTGAATTCATTCGGCTGTGTTAAATTGATGCATTTATCTGGGCTAAAAATATATGTAGTTTATAGGTGTGTTTTGTATCATTTGAGTTTATTATAGAGGATAAGGCTATAAGAAAGCATTAAACTGCTTATATGACTTTATTTACTGTTTGTAAGCTGATCTTGCGCCGCTAACTGTTTAGTAAGGAAGTGCATTGACCCATATGTGTGTGCATGTGAGTAAACCCTAGGTTTCTTTACACCATCTGCTAGCAAGGCCTCACATCATAGCAACAGGCATCTATCTCCATGCAGGATGATAATTTGCATCTTCTCAGGCTGTAGATTATTCAGTGTCTGGAGATTTCTGTCCTCCTCTGCACCAGAAGTTCAGGCACAGCCAAGTTGTGGTCGCGCCCATAGCGGATTCACAGAGATGACACACGTGGCAATGACGCACACGCACATCTGACCCATCTATCTGTCAGTCAGTCAGTCAGTCAGTCAGTCAGTCAGTCAGTATTATTTAAAAAAATAAACAATAATTATTATAATAAATAAATATAATAATTGTATAATTGTATTACTGTTATTATTATTAATAATAATGATAATAATGATTGTTAAATGATTGTTAAAACATGTTAAAGCTGAAACAAAAGAAAAACCAACCAACCAAAACAAAGTAAACTTAACATATATTTTTTAATTAAATTGAAAACATTTATGTTTATAAGAATTGTCTTGTTGTTGTTGTTGTTGTTGTTATTATTATTATATTATTATTATTATTATTATTAAAAAGATTGTAAAAATCAACTGACATTAAATATACTTATTAGATGGAAAACAAACTTGAAAACTTAAATGAAAATTATTGTTATTTTTTGTTAAAACAATGAAAATAAAAGAAAACTAACCAACCAAACTAAAGCCAACTTAAAAACGTATATATTGTGATTAAATTGAAAACATTTATGCTTATAATAATTGTATTATTGTTATTATTATTGTTATTATTATTAAGGCTTTTAATGAAATAAAATATACATATTAGGAAAACAAACTTAAAAACTTATTAGACTAATTGAAATGCTTTTAATTTAACTTAAATTAGTTTGAGTTGAACTATTAACAAAATTGCTAAAACTTTAAAATTAAAATGAGAACTGAAAATATAAATAATAAAAGTAAATTAAAAATCTTAATACATTTTTTTAAAAAAGACTAAATAATATTAATATAACACTGATGGTAGTAGTAGCAGTATTCCAAATCTGATACATACTGAGTTTTTAAGTAACCTGTGATTTTGTCCAAATCAATACTGGACGTCCTGGAAATATCACAGAGTTTTAAAATTGTGATTTCCAGGTCTAAATTTCTGTGTTCATGCTATATATATTCAGTGCTAAAATATTTAGTGAGAATTAAGTATTAAGCTCATTTTTACTTATTTAGGCTTATTTAAGCCGAGAACCTCTGGCATATTTCTGCACAATAGATAGCGAAGACTGAAATGGGCGCACGGGTCTTGCTTTCTGACCTTAATTTGATTTTCTGTGGCATTAATCCACTCCACTCTGTCTAGATGTTTGACTTGAGCTGTTTTAATAAGACTGACCTCTTCTATCTGGTGCCTTTGAAACATTATATTCTTTGCACTGCGGTCTTATATTTGTCTATTGTAATTCAAGGAAGGGATAAAACATTTTTAGAAACCTCCTCTTTAGTGCTGTGGCCGTGTTCCCTCTGTTCGCATCAGAGACTGAATGGGACGAGTCACAGCGCTCAAATGTTTCCAGACGGAGTGTATTATCAGCGCTTCCTAGTCCGAGGGGAGGTTGTTAGCGTCTCATCTTCATGCAGAAAGAAATAAATCAGAAGCAGTGAAGGCACTTGTGTTACTCCTCAGACACTGGCTTATGCAAACCTTGAGGGAAGAGGCATTAGATTGATTGTTAAAGCTGACTGGGAGTGCAGGAAACTGTCTGAAGAGCAGGATAAATCCTGTTTAAAGAAATTTCCATGTCTGGTTAGACACCATGTGACTGCCAGGCCTCATAGGCATTATTCTGGAGGTCAGTGAATGCTGGCAGGAGACTGGGGGACAGTATGGGCCCTGTTGTTAATTGATAGTCAAAGTGTTTCCCAGGTCTACTTATGAGCGCTGTTTGCCAGTCGATGGAACGTTTGGGACTGAGAAAGCTAAATCCTCTGTGTTTTCTTGGTGGCTCAATGGACGTTTTCATATTTCTTGCCTTTTCACTTCCTGACAAACAAAGGAAGCTTTTCAGTGCAATGAAGAGCAAATTCTATGCATTATACCAGCTTTTATGTCTGTTTTTGTCATTTTTGTGCCACAGAAAATTGATGCAAAATGTACATTACCATTTGGTAAGATTTTTAAGGTTTTTGAAAGAAGTCTCTTTAATGCTATATTGATTTGATCAAACACAACACATCACAACAGTAATACTGTGAAATATTATGGCAATTTAAAATGACTCTATATGTGAATAGATTTTAAAATGTAATTTACTTGTGTGATGGCAAAGCTGAATTTTCAGCATCATTACTCCTGTCTTCAGTGCCACCAGAAATCCCTCTAATATGCTGATTTGCTGATCAATAAATATGAAATATATGTAATACTTATTATTTTGGTGGAAACCTTGATGCATTTTGTTTTTCAGGATTCCTGATGAATAGAAGAAATGTTAAAAATATTGAACATCTTTTATTTGAAATGGAAACATTTTGTAACATACGTAATATTAGTGTCATTTTTAATGCATTTAATGCATTCTTGCTAAAATGGAAAACAAAGTAGCAAAATTTAGCGAAAATGAAAAATGTTGCTTTGATATTTAACTGAAATAAGTTTGGGTTGAACTGTTAAAAACTGAAATTTGTTAAGGCAATATAGAAATGTATAGAAGCACATAAAATTACTAAAATGTTCAAATTAAAATGAGAACTAAAAATGTAAAAATTAAAAGCAAATTGAAATTAATAAATATACATACTTGTATAACACTGGTGGTGGTAGTAGTAGTAGTAATATTACAAACCTGATGCACACCCATGATTTTGTGCAAATTGACACGGGACATCCTGGAAATGTCTGAGGGTTTTAAAACTGTGATTTTCAGATCTGAAAAAAAATGTATCGTATAGGAAATTATTATTGTATTATACATATTTATTGTACTTAAATACAAAATTTTAAAAATCATAAACATAATTAAGTTTTGAAAGTAAAAGTACAAGTAAATGCAAAATGGAAAAGAAGCAAATAAATATATGTTCATACACAGCCTGAGTAGCTAGATTGTGTTCGTTTTGAACTCCTTCCATGTTGTATTTTTGGGTAAGAATAAGAAGCACTTCATCCGGTACTTAGTGTCTTTCCAACATAAGAAAACATTTCAGGAATCTGCATCTGAAATAGCATTTAGATGCATTTACATCTCAGAGGGGACATGGATGCATTTAAACTGCAGTTACAGATATGTTTTTTGTTTTGTTTTGTTTTGTTTTTAATCATAAAATGTTGAAAATATTTGAAATAATTTAAGACATGATAAAAAAATAGTCAAAATGTTAAATTAAAACTTCCAGTAGGTGGCAGTAAGTGACTGTTAATGAGTGAGTCATTGAGTTTCAACCAATTCATTCAAACGGCTGATTCATTCTGGAACAAAGCATTTGACTGTGTTAATGAGTGAATCAGTGAATCATTTTTATCAACCGATTCGTTCAAAAAGCGGATGCATTCAATGAGTAAACACCGTCCATTGCTCAGAGACGCAAAACAGCACTGTGATCTTTGTTTGGAACTATTTTCGTTGGCAAAATTGAGCAAAAACAAGCAGTTATGTCTAAACTATAAGTCACTTATTGCTTTACTGAACTTGTATAAAATGATAATTAAATGTGTTATGCTGACATCTGCAAAAAAACTGTACTCTTTGTGTGATATGGATTAAGTTAACTATATTAAATTGTATAAA
Organism: Labeo rohita; assembly: GCF_022985175.1. Classification (NCBI taxonomy): domain Eukaryota; kingdom Metazoa; phylum Chordata; class Actinopteri; order Cypriniformes; family Cyprinidae; genus Labeo; species Labeo rohita. The sequence goes on from NC_066882.1 coordinate 6,503,895, forward strand.
TATAGAAAGCATACAGAAGCATTTTGCCTGGAATTTTTAGTTTTAATAGACTAATAAATCAACCTGCATGCACTCTGTGTGTGATTTGGTGATATAGCCTACTTGATTATGTCAGATTGCACATTATTACAACAACACTTACCATATTATCGCAGAAGACATACTGTATATCGCACACCCCAGACTCGACTTGAGTGGAAAATGAATCATCCACGGTTGTGCGTGCACTTGTTTGCACGTGAGCAAAGGTGTTAACATGAGTCTAAATTGCAAGCGCCAGTCACTGATTTGTCAAACCTGCTTTCCTGCAGTCTGTGTTCTTCTGACTTCTGACTGTTTTGTAGTAAGTAAAGAATATGCCTCAGGAAATGTATCAGAGTAATGCTGCCTTCACGCCATGTCGTAATTACCGTAATTCCGAGATGACAACACGTGACATTTTACTCATAGCTTTCCATGTTGTCGGACTCTGAGGTAGCGCCAAAACGAACCTGACGGCGGTCATGTGGTACATCTGTAACTGGTGTAAGTCTTAATTCTAAAAACATTACGAGTTTACAAAGTTGTAATTACGAGTTCAGGAACACGTGAGGGCTTTGGCGTTGATAGTGTTGCCATAGAAACACATAATTCAGATAGAGTAGAATGTCACGTGTTTTCATCTCAGAATTACAGCGCGTGGCGTGAATGCAGCATAAAAGTATATTTTAATTAGCAAATGTAGTGGAGTAAAAGTAAAAGTTGTCTGAAATATAAAAACTCAATTACAGATACTCCCAAAAAAATACTTAAGTACCGTAACAAAGTATTATTACTTTGTTGCATTACACCACCTGCTTACTAACTACTAAGCATTAAATTGGGAGTTTATTTAGGCAAAAGTTGTACTTATTGGTTTATTAATAGCGAGAATTGAACCTTAAACTTTTTGTGACCAAAAGGTACTAGTAAATTAGCATTTTTTATTTTGGAATGAGACGATAAGGAGGAAGTTTCTATGTAGTGAATTTGAAGTTGGTTTGTGACATGTGTCAATGTTTAACTCTGATCTGAGTTGTAAGTGCAGTGTCATTTGCGCATGTGAGAGATCAGACATTCTCAGAAGGCTGCTCTGAAAGTTCCCCGCTAGGTCACACATCATGTTCGGTGAGAGCGGCATACTCTCATCAAACTGCGGAGATAAACAGGAGCCTCCGCTGCATGTGTTGCATGATGCCAGCATGATGTTGCCAATGCCAGCATCCGGTCTTATTACATCTCTCTAGTTGTTCATTAAAACATAAGAATTCTGCTCGTTTTTTAAACAAAAATTGATCTGTAACTGAATACACCTACCTTTTTGTCTTCATCGTTACAAATATTCCATTATTCCCCAAGTCTGGCAATAGACTAGACAAGAGACAGGCAGAGTGCATGAGATTTTGCCCCGCAACATTCAAAAACACATTTCAGACATTCTCCTTTCTTTTCAATTTCCCTCTTTGATGACTTTACAAATAGAGCGTAGGAAACGGCGCCAGTGGACGGGGAAATAGAGATGCCTGAGCACTGCGTCTATCTCCTCTGGCAATCTCCGCTGTACTGTAACAATCCCGTCATGTTCCAGAGAGGATTAAATGGGCTTTAATGGCAGACTTGTCTCTGCATTTCCTGGAGAGTGTTTTAATCTGCAGGAATATCCCTTTCTTTTGAGGATTTATGTCAGATTTTCTTCTGCCCTCAATGTTCTGCTTAATGGGGAGTCTGGGAGATTGGGAGAGCATGTCAGGAAGCAGGTGTTCAGGATAAAGTGTGAGCAGTCATCAGAAAGGCAGTTTAGTACAGAAACGTCCCCCCACACTGCCATTTAGACTCAGCCTGACTACAATAGCGCTTCTCAGATCCCTTACAACAAAGAGAGCCATTACAGTATGCTGATGTACCGTACCGTCTGAGCAGATATAGCTTAAGACGACCGCGTAACAAAATATTACATTTTCCTATAGCCGTGGATGTCTGTTAAATCGCTGGCCTTCACCTCTACTTTTTTTCATTAGCGGAAAAAGACGCTCACGCATGTATATCTAAACGTTTACCACTTAATTATCAGGTATTATGAATCGCTGAAGGATGAATGGTTTCATAAAACTCACCTTAAAGAAGTACGTGTCTGTACTGAATGCAAAGCACACCAGCATGGGATGTGTTCAGAGGGAGTAATTCAGAAAAAGTCAATGATTCAGCCACACCACCTCCTGTCATCACATTGCCCTGACACTTGTGTATTAGCGAGGGTCATAAATAATCAAAACTAGCTCGGGGAGTCACGCCGCATCTGCGAATGGCTACAAATACCAAATTATACAAATTGAGGACAGCAAAAACCTCTCTGTGCAACTTTGGAGAAACAAAACAGCGTTCATTTACATTTTCATTTAATTTTCTATTGGCCCGTAGCACCACGTACAGAATCAATCTTTCTAACTTCATTTTCAATATATTAGGAGGATGGGAGGGAGAGCCGGGGAAATATTGATTGTCTGAGCGTGCATTGTGTCTCCGCGCAGATTGAACTCTTTGTATGAATCAAATGAAATTGCAGTTTTTCTTATCAGGGTGAAAAAGAAGAATAAAGAGAAAAAGAAACACGAGAGAATGATAGTGGTTATTTCATCAAGCAAAACCATGACAGTTGCGCAAAACAAATTACAGCCCGGCGTGAAAAAAATCACACCGGCGTTCGGTGCAACATTCCAGCAGACTCAACGTGCCGAAGACAGGATTGTGACACGGTTTACTGTAGGTCCAACATCCAATATTCACCAAATGCAAGTGGCTTTGGCAAGTAAATAAACCAGTGGCCAGACACTTCATAAGGACCAGGAGCAAAATACATGTAGAAATGTCTGAAACGAGTCTGGCACGTGATTCAAAGATAAACATAAACAATCTTTCATCAGCAACCTTTCATCTACCTCTATGTAAAATTAATTGTTTATTAATTTCTAAAATAATAATTCATTAATAATTATAATTATAATTTTATTTTTTACTTTATTTTCAGGACAGAACGTGGCAGTGCCTAGGCTTATGTGAATTATTCATTCATTCATTCATTTATAATGTCCATGACAATAAATATTTTTATTTTATTTTATTTTTAGGACAGGACATATGGCAGTGCATAGGCCTGTATATGTGAAATATTCATTTATTCATTTGTAATTTTAATTTTAATCTTAATTTTAAATTTGTCTTTGACATGACATATGTGAAATGGATACATTATATTGACTGATTGATTGATTGATTTAAATTTTGTCCATGACAGAACATACTGTATGTGAAATCTTTTTCTTTCTTTCTTTCTTTCTTTCTTTCTTTCTTTTGATTGTTGCTATTTGTCACTCCTAATTGTTTATGTATAAAATAATTAACTAATACGTTTTTTTTTAGCTTTTATTTTATTTTATTTTAATTTTTAACCCTATGTAAAATATTATTTAATTTGTTATACTATTTAAACTATTAGCTTTTACTGTTTATTTTATTTTATTTTATTTTATTTTCAGGACAGAACATATGGCAGTGCATAGGCCTATGTGAATTATTCATTTATTTATTGATTCATTTATTCCTAATTTTAAAATTTTGAATTTGAATTTTGAAATCTTTTTTCTTTCTTTCTTTCTTTCTTCCTTTCTTTCTTTCTGTCACTCTTAATTATTTTACGTAAACAATATTTTTAATAATTATGATTATAAAAAATTATTCCTCTCTTTCTTTCATTCATTCATTCTTTTCATTCTTTTTTTCTTTCTTTCTTTCTTTCTTTCTTTCTTTCTTTCTTTCTTTCTTTCTTCCTTCTTTCATCCAGGAATACATAGGCCTATGTGAAATGTTCCTCAGTCAGGTTGTATTGATTAACTGATAGATTTTTTTTTTAACTTTTTTGTCGGCAATTTTGGACCCTGCACATGTCTGACTAGGCACTTTAAAAGTTTTGATAAGTGTTCTGAAGGGACATACATGTTTGAAAGATAGGTAGTAAGATGAGACAGGAGTTGAAGATATTATGAGAATCTGTTGGTGGATAGACAGCGCTTTACCTGAGCTCTGTCTCCAGGGAGCAGAAAGAGAGCAAGAGAGATGGAAAGATAGAAAGGGGGCAAGGAAAAGACGTGTGAGAGAGAGAGAGAGAGAGAGAGAGAGAGGCCCCTAATGGTGGTTGTATATTAAACAGCTGTCTGTCTGCACGCTGTCTGATTGATGGGCAAGGACAAGCTTCATTTCCTTGCCTAGCCAAAACTTCATCTTGTTTCAGAAAGCAGTCATGGGCGTGATTTCAGGTAGAAAATTGGACCCATTTCCATGGGACTACATCCTTGGAATAAGCACTTGCAGACACACATATTTCCTCCCCATCATCCTAAAATGGTTTTAGGCTCTCAAGAGACATACAAAGCTAATGTGTGGCAGCCATCAGTCTAAACGAATTAAACCACTCAGCCATGTACTGTTTATTTAAATTTTCATTAATGGATCTAGTATCCAAGCCTCTTTTGTAGTAAATGATGACCTTGATCATCCCTAGTCCTTTAATTACTGTACATAGCAAAGAGCAGCTTGGACATTCTGCTAAATATCTTCTTCACACACAAGAAAGTAAGTCATGGAGTTTTAAATAAATGATGAAAGAGTTTCAAATCCATCATTTGGAGTGAATGTGCATGTGTGAGTGTGTATCGGTTCTCAGATAGTTCATTATTCACGCTCAGTCGCAGAAGTTTTGCAAGTTTGCACCGGTCATCAATCGTATTTCAGACCAATAACAAGGTTTATTAGGCTGAACAAATAATTCTGCTGAGAAGAGCACGTCTGGTCTCCCCTACACTGACGGAGAAAAGAACGAGCAAATGTTATTCCAGCTTACATTGCATTCATTTCAAAAGATGTGTCGTCCTCTAGCTTTCTGTCCCTTTGAAAATCTGTTGCACACCTGCTGGGTTAACTTTGAGAGTAGCAATATACAAATCAAGTTGCAGGATATATAAATATATGTATTTTTCATAGAATAAAATCCTCAAAATCGTCTGTTCTGGAAGGACAGATATACACTGATTGGACGGTAATTGCCTTATTACCTCACTTTCATTTCATGAGTCACCTGTCTGAGTTTTTCATCATGGAGTTTGAACTTGGGCAGCCAGATGGACTGCAACAATAAATGTGAGATAATGTGTTTTCAGAACTCCGCCATGAGATTGATAATAGTGCCAAAATATGCCAGAAAATGTAGGCTAAGCGATACATCTTTTTTTGCCCGTTATTAGAACAGCATTTTCAGTTTCAGGACTTGCATCTTTACATCCTTCAACCCGCATCAGCTGTTGGCATCGAGATATGTCACATATTTACACGTAAAGATGATCCGTAAGAGTGTTTAAACACCCTCATCTTGCATTTGATCCAAGTCGTGTCTGTGGCTGTCTGACATCACAGTCCGTCATGTGTCGGTGTGTAATCCGCACGCTCCATTATCAAGCGGCACGCAGGAAGCATATGTTGTCAGACTTGTTGGTTTTGGTTCATGACAACACGTCGCGAGAGTGAAAATGTCATCTCTCTGGTTTGTTTGTGCGTACGGCAATATATCTGGCGCCAGTGACAAAATAAATGACAGTTTTCAGATGATTTCATACCATCACTGAATTCATTAAGGAAATCCAATCTGGGAGGTCTCTGTATTTCATTCTGGCAGCAGCATGCCACCCATTTTCCCCAACGCCCACCTCCTCCTGGCAGGCAAACAGACTGAAACTTGTCCCTTTCAGTTTTTTAAAACAAGATAAATTAACTGCAGAAGCAAAACTGTTTGGAGCTAAAACCTATTTTCAGATAGTGCATCTTGAATAGTTTATAAATTGAAGAATGAATTTTTTTGAATGTAAATCTAACAAAGTCAGATTCTTCTTTTGAACATAAATCCAACAGACTTTAGTGAGGTTTGTCTTTAAAACAAGAAAAAAAAGTTAATGTAATTAGAAAAAGAAACTCAAATACACACTACCTTTTGAAAGTTTGGAGTCAATACAATTTTTCTAATGTTTTTGTAAGAAGGCTTTTATACTTACCAAGGATGCATTATATATATAAAATTTTAAATAATGATCTGTTTTAATGTATTTTAAAATGTAATTTATTCTTGTGTTGGCAAAGCTGATGTATTGCGGTCTTTAGTATCAGATGATTCTTAAGAAATCATTCTAATATTCTGATTTGCTGGCATATTCGATGCTGGCATTCTTATTAGTATCATTGTTTTTCAGGATTGTTTTAAGATTAGAAAGTTGAAAACAATATTTATTGGTTTGTAACAATTTAAAAGTCTTTACTGTCATATTTGATCGCTTTAATGTTTGTTGATGTATTATTATTATTATTTTTTTAAAGATGCAAAAACTTGCCTTATTATTATTAGATATTTCTACTGGAAAACAAGACCAAAAATTCTTATTTTGTTTGTTTTTAACAATGTAGTCTTTATTATAACATTTGATCAATTTAATGTTTCTTAAAGTATTAATTTCCTAAAAATAAATGAATAAATAAATAATTCCTTGTTTTTACTATTAGTTATTTTTACTGGAAATATATATATATCACATTTGATCAAATTAGTGTTTTTTTTTTAAAGTATTAATTAAAAAAAAAAAAACATTAAATGGTGATACTGAAAAACAATAAATAAATAAATAAATAAGGTTTCTTTTTTTGTTCGTTTATACGACTGTAAAAGTCATTTGATCCCTTTAATGTTTCTTAAAGTATTAAAAAAAACTTACCTTGTTATTACCGTTAGATATTTTTTTACTGGAAAACAAGACCAAAAAATAAATTACGGAAATTTTCTTTTTTGTTTGTAACAATGTAAAATGTATTTACTAGTTATGACCTTTAGGTATTTTTACAGTAAAACAAGACCAAAAATGTGCTTGTAACAATGTAAAAGTCTTTGTTGTCACGTTTGATCAATTTAATGGTATTAATTTAAAGTATTAATTAAAAAAAACAACAACAAAAAAAAACGTATTATTACATTCAGATATTTTTACTGGAAAACAAGACAACAAAAATATTATTGGAATTTTTCTTTTTCTTTTTCTTTTTTCTCTGTCCAATGTTCAATAAGTTTCATATACAGCAGTCTGTGTTCTCATAGTTGAAACCCGCAGTTGGTGAGAGAATAAACTGGACAGGTGAGGCGCGAGCTGGGAAACGCTGAGCTCTAACCCTGCATTATGCATGGATGACATACAGACATAAACACATTTTCCAGTCTGCAGATTTCTCCGTCTTATCCAGCAATGTCCTATTGCACTCGCCGGAGTGTTTAAACACCTAGCGTGAGCCCCCGAGGGTGAGAGGAGGAGAGAGCGTAGATAAGAGGTGAGAGTAATGTCAAAGCTCCTCCCCTCTGTGCCTCACCTCTTCTGGGGGAAATTTCTATCTGCGTTGTGTATCTGTCTATCTCTTCTCCCGTCTCCCTGGCACAGCTCCTCTATCTTTCCATTTTCTCTCTCGTGGGCCCCGGAATGAATTCGCTGAATAGCTCCCTCTTTCTGCAGTGCTGTTTGAGCAGCACACCGGGACGCTTTTACCCTACTCTGTGGATCCCAGAGATTGGCCGGTTCAACTACTACGGCCGCTATAATTGCAGAGCTCACAGAACTCTTTCCGTGTCTTCTCCCTCAAGTGTATGTGATGAAATTAATTGAAAAGAAAAGCAAATAGCTGCTCAAGGAGCTTGGGTATTGTTATTATTATAATTAATGGATGGAGCTGAGTCCTGTTTTCTCTGTGGCCCATTAGCTTCAGGGCTTAGGGATCTAATGAGGTGGCTTTCATTTGTTGTCAACTGTACTGTGAAGGAATCACTCAAATGAAGCGGAAGACACTGTCATTTGGGATGTCCTGAGGAGAGGCTGACGGGGCTCAGATGTGGTCAAGAATCGCCAAGTGAGGCAGGCCGGATCGCACTAATACGGCACTAAACGGCACGGCCGAGCAACTGTAATACAGGAGGGAGCTTCATTTATCTATTGCTGTACCCGTGGCTATGCCACCGTTTCTGTTTGTGGAAAGATTTGCCATGTACTAAATTGGTTGTACTTTACAGAAAGCTCTTTTATCTCATTCTTGTCGGTCTTTTGTAAGCTTTTGTAATGACATGTAAAAGTGTAACTAATAAAAAAGTGTATTACTGTACAGTACCTGCAGATTTAACTGGTTCTTGATACAGTACTGTAAGTGTTTGAAAGTGTACTGTACACTAAAATATAGGACTGGGTAAAAAAATATATACGAAATGATACTGATTCTTAAATCCCAAGAATTGATTAGTCTAGCCTGTTTTTAGTTAATGAACAGCATTGTAGCATGCCTCCCATCCAATAAATCGCAATAAGCTTTGTGCTTGGTTACTTGTCGTATTAAACAATGTCTCAGATTTTAAATTTTGTCCATTTTATTGCAGGATTCAAATAATAAAAGCAGTTTTAACGCTGTTGTAGTGAAAAAACATATTCAGTGACCATAAACCTGTTAGTCAGCTAGAAAAATGAACTCTAGAGAGGAGTATTTTGCTAAATACACTGCCCTCCAAAAGTTTGGAAACACCCCTGGCAAAGTGTGGTTTTGGACGATGTCAGCATAAATCCTTATAATTTTTTGGCGCAAATACATTAAAGTAACTTGACATTACCATTGAAGACCAGCAATAATAATTTTCATTTTGATTACATAATAATGGCAATATATACACGTCAAAGTCAGACATGCCCCTTTGCCAGCTGTAATACCTGGCTACTAGTTTGAACTTGGCCCAGGTTTTTAAAAGATTTTTGGGTCAGCACACCTTAATAGCTTCAACAATTGATTGCCAATTAAGTTTAGAATACAATGAATTTAGGCCCAGATTATGCAGAGCTGTAACAGCTGCTAATGGTGGATATTAGCAAAATTATCACAAATTAAAAAGGATTCATGCCAATATTGTCCAAAACCCCACTTTTCTAGGGCGTTTCCAAACTTTTGGAGGGCAGTGTATATTGCACCATATAATGTATTCATTATAATTTTCACTGTTCTTTTATAGTTAAGTTTAAATAAATCCATCAGGTTTTATAAAAAAATATATTGAACATATTATTCAAAAGCACTTTCATAAAGAGAACCATTAACTTCCTTCCTGAATGATTCCGCTGTTTGAACGAATTGAATGAATAAATGAATCATAAAGACAAAAAATGTCATAAATGAAATGAAATCATAGATCAGATTTGGCAGATTTAGTTTCTTATTCAGAGTATTATTTCATTAAAAAAAAAGAAGAAGAATAAAAAACAAAAACATTAAAGGGATAAAAAATAAAATAAAATCTGTCATCATTTACTCAACCTCATGTCGTTTCAAACCTTTCTTTTGTGGAACATGAAAGAAGGTATTTTGAAGACTGTTGGTAACAAAGCTGTTTTGGTTACCGGTGACTTTCATTATATGAACAAAAAATACTGAGATGTTTCTCAGATTATCTTCTTTTATGTTCCATAGTTTTCATTAGACCATTGCAGCCTAAATGTTTATGTGTAATAAATTCTATGTTGAATCAAATAAAATATTTCTTTCTAAAGCTACAATTTGTAATTTCTACTTGGGACCTTCTCATTTAACACAAAAATTGCTTTAGATAATCTTTTGTGAGTATTTTCAAAGTAAAACTTATTTTGCGATTTATTAGATTAATCAAATTAATCTATCTATCTACAGTATCTATCTTTCTTTCTTTCTTTATTATTTTTTTTTTTAACCAAGCATTTTTAATTCCAGGTTTAAATTAGTTTTGATTCCCTGTATGTGCATGATTGCGCTGGTAATTTACGACAGTCATCATGACCTCACAGCGGTGGGCTCCTGCCTAGCATTTTTGTCCTTAATTTGTATTCAGGTTCAACATTTTCCAACTTTTTGATGCTTCCACTGCTTGCTCCTCTGTCAATCCCACAATTCCCTGTGCAAGCCTGCCACTCGGCTCCCATAGAGAATGAATTGGAAACAGCCGCTCACTCCACACCAGTGGACATGTAGGGTGAGTCTTTGTCTCCAAAGCAGGCTTGGGATGCGTCCAGTCATGTGACCTGGGCAGGCAGACTATATGTGTGTGTGTAAGTGTGTCCAAGGGGATGTGTGCCAGATATAAGCTCTTCATTCATCTCAGCAAAACAGCTGTGAAAGTGCTGAGTAAAAAATTCAATTAAGAGCCAGCTGTGCTGTGCCTCACGTCTCCCTTCAGCCAGATCCTTCTCTCCCAGGCTCCTATCTCCTCCTTTTTTCTTTTTCTCTTCTGTAACATCCTTCTGGCAACCCGCCTGTGCTCCAACACCACCCCCTACTGAGTGAGACAGCCCCCCAACCACAAAGCAACCCCCTTCAAATAAATGCCCACTTACCCCCTACAGCACCCTCTAATTTGTGTACATGGCTGCAAGCTCACACAAATATATTTATTTTTGTATTTTTTTTTATATTGGGTTACTTGGAGAGAATGTTTATATTTTAATATTATTTTATTGTTAATATAACCTCAAACCTTATTACTGTCTTTTTTTTTTTTAAACTAACTTTTCTGTTTAGTGGCTTTCTAACAGAAAAAAACTGAGATAAAATAAAATAATAAATAAAATATGTTTTAAAAAAATATAAAATTATTATTATTATTCTTATTATTATTAAGAAAAAATGTCTCCTAAATTTTGGTTTGTATGGTGGCGTAATAATAATAATAATAATAATAATAATAATATTAATATTAATAACTATGATTACTACTACTACTGCTGTGGTAATAATAATAATAATAATAATTATTATTATTATTATTATTGTTATTATTATTGCTATTACTACTACTATGCTACCATTACAAACTGTAGTAGTAGTAGTAGTAGTGGTAGTAGTAGTACAGTAATAGTAATACTAATCATTTTTATTATTATTATTATTATTATTATTATTATTATTATTATTATTTAATATTATTATTTTATTGTTAATATTAATATTAACCTTATCATTACTTGTTTGATTTCTAAGCAAAGTTAAAATATTAATATTAATAAAAAGAATAATTAAAATAAAATAAAATAATAATAATTATTATTATTATTATTATTATTATTGTTGTTATTATTATTGCTATTACTACTACTATGCTACCATTACAAACTGTAGTAGTAGTAGTAGTGGTAAGCAAAGTTAAAATATTAATATTAATAAAAAGAATAAGTAAAATAAAATAAAATAATAATTATTATTATTATTACTATGACTATTACTACTATGAGTTGTAATAGTGGCGTAATAATAATAATAATAATAATAATAATAATAATAATATTCAAATTATTATCAGTAATAATAATAATAATTATTATTATTATTATTACTACTATGGTTTGAAAATATGGCGTAGTAGTAGTAGTAATATTTACATTATTATCAGTAATAATATTTATAATAATAATAATAATAATAATAATTATTATTATTATTATTATTTTTTGTTGTTAATATTAATATAATTAATCTCAGACCTTATCATTATCATTTTTTTTTAACTCACCTTTCTGTTTAGCGGATTTCTAACCCACAAAAGCAGAGTTAAAAAAAAATAATGATACAAAATAATAATAATAATAATAATAAACTACTACTATTACTACTACTACTACAGTTATGGTGGCGTAGTAGTAGTAATAATAATAATGATAATATTCAAATGATTATCAGTAATAAAATGAATATTAAGAATAATAATAATAATTATTATTATTATTATTATTATTACAGCATTGTAGCCCTTGTCATTTTCTTTATGCCAGTCCAATTTTATGCATGCATTTAACTCTAATCATATATCCACTCTTAACCACAAGGCCCCAGTACTGCTTTGTAAGCTAATCACTTGTAACTCTATAACTTCAGGTTTTTAATGAGCTAATTTGCATTTTAGGAATTAATCAAAATTGATTAAATAATTAACGGCGCAATACATCTTACTCAAAATTTAACAAATGTGGTTTAGGAACATGCACACAAAGCAGTGCTTGCATTTACAGTGACATCATTAACCCTGAAACTTGCCGCTGTTATGAATGATGATGCAAGCAAAGCAATCAGGAAATGCTCATTGCACATCAAAGCCATCGATAAACCTCCTGTCATCTTCTGTCATCGTAAGTGATGGCCTGTTACGTGTTCTAGAATGTCCGTTGCCATGCAGCAATTAGAAGAAAAAGAATATGTCGCCTACATTGTGGTTGGCGAAGCGAAATGCCTCCTCCACACTAATTCCAGAATGTAGCCGTGCAGTTTACCAAAGTAATTTGCCCTTTACCAAAGTGCCGCTTCTAAAGGAGTCAGATTAGATTCTAAACCCATGTTGTTCCCACATGTACCTCATTCCTGGTGGAAACGAGCGTTTCTGAGATTTAGGAGCTAAGGAGAATTAGGACTTCAGTTAATCTTCACAAAATATCCTCTGCCTGACTACCTCAGAGATGAGGGTTCAAGAAAGCAGCTGACGTCGGACTTCTTCGCTCAGAACAGTTGGGGGAAGTAAATTAACTCCTGCATGTCAAGCACGTCCAAACGTAGGCACATTCTGTTCTCCCACAAACCCTGAGAAAAAAAATCTTCATTGTGTCCTCCCTATGCTTGGCCTCATGCTGATTCTAACAGTCTCATCTGCTTACAAGCACACCTTTGCTCTCTGTGACTCTCTAAGCCTTGGTGGAAATCTAATAGCAGCAGGTGTGGATTGAGAGAGAGGATTGCATTGCCCTTCTCATTTGGAGTCAGAAGAGAAGCTCCGGCTCATAAATATACAGCGTTTGGTGGAATTGGAATGCAGCCGAGGGGTGAAATATTGAACATCCATGTGCACCCATACAGTGTGCAATATTTCATGCTTCCTCATCATTTTAGCACAGCGTTGCCATTGCCTTTGTTGTCTTGTGGAATTTACAAGTTGATATCTTTGTTGAGCCTATTCTGAGCTCTGACTGCTAGCCTGTCCTGAACTTTCAAACAAACATATACACATTAGTTTGCATGCAAACTTACACTGGCGCAGCATGACTATCATGTTTTCCATCTTTGGCTTCCAAAACAGTGTGTTTACATGCAAAAACAGCCATTATTTGGCTCCTCAGGCGTGATGTGGTGTGGTATCTGCAGGAAAGAGACTGATAGACCGCTCTCTGACATGAGGTGACTTTGGCGTGTTGTTTGCATGTAAATGTGGGTCTCCTATGGAAACATTTTCTCGTACGCCTAGTTGCCTAGTCCCAGCCTCACACGGCATGCCTGTAGACCAACCGCTGTCCATTTCTTGATGGTTTGATGCATAATTCTCTCAAAAAAATGGAAAGATTTATCTTAATTTAGCAAGCTCTGATCTGGCATCACACAACTTCTGGGAGTAAGTGACAATGAAGATCAGAGTAATGAATGCTGAAAATTCAGCTTTGCATCACAGGAATAAATTACATTTTAAAATACCAATAAAATATGAAAGACATTGGAAATGTGACATTAATTTTCTACAGCCTGTAAACTTATACTGTGTTAAGGACTTTTCCACAGATGCATGTGCAATTGAAGAAGCATGAAAAACATTTTTAAGCACTTTCGAATAAAGATCTGTAAAAATTTTAAACACAGTATCCTAAAAAAAAAAAAAAAGTATTTATTTAAAATACACTGCCATTCAAACGTAGATCAGTAAGATTTGAATGTTTTTGAAAGTAGTTTCTTATGCATCAAGGCTGCATTTATGAAACATTTGTGAAATGTTATTGCTATTTAAAATAATGTTTTTTTTTTTTTTCAATTTATTTTAAAATATAACTTATTCCTGTGATGCAAAGCTGATTTTTGAGTCTTCAGAAATCATTATAATATGCTGATTTGTTTAAAAATCAATGTTGGAAACAGTTGTGCTGCCTAATATTTATTTTGGAGCTTATGATACTTTTTTAGGATTCTTTGATGAATGAAAAGTTAAAAAAGAACAGCATTTTTTTGAGTATCGTATCATTTTTATACCAGTGACTTTTTTACAAAAAAAAAACAGTCATGAGGGTCCATTTTTTGAAATTGAGATTTATACATCATCAATCTTTCCATTGATGTATGGTTTGATAGGACAATATTTGGCTGAGATACAACTATTTGAAAATCTGGAATCTGAGGGTGAAAAAAAAAAAAAAAAAAAATATATATATATATATATATATATATATATTGAGAAAATCTCCTTTAAAGTTGTCCAAATGAAGTTCTTAGCAATGCATATTACTAATCAAAAATTAGGTTTTGATATATTTAGAGTTAAAAATTTACAAAATATCTTCATGGAACATGATCTTTACTTAATATCCTAATGATTTTTTGCATAAAAGAAAAATCGATATTTTCTACCCATACAATGTCTTTTGGCTATAGCTACAAATGTAATTGTGCCATCTAAGACTGTTTTTGTGGTCCAGGGTCACATATACCATATTTTGTGCACCAGTGAGTGAGAATTGGGATCTGGTTCTTTAGAGTGTGCAAGTGCCAGCTGGCACCTTCACACTAACTCATTCCTTGCTCTCCTTTTACTTCCTCTCTTTTTCTTTCTCTGAATCACAGGCAAATCAACAGTTTGTAACAAAAGGTAGAGGTTGGCTTGTGTGAGGACAAATGGTCAGTGTTGTGGCAATGCTGAAATTGTATCTTTGTGACGAATACCGACCGAACCATGGATTAAAGCCTACTGATCTTGGTTGCAGGACAAGGAAAACAACTCCATGCTGAGCAGTGTTGGTTTGAAGCAGAGAGAATAACCTCATTGAGAATCACAGCTTGGTACAAAACAGTTTCTCTCTCTCTGGCCTCTATCTTGTTGCAGGTGGGGGGCACAAGCCAACATGGACAAAACTGAATGCCTCCCCATCTTTGTCTCCAAACAAAATCTCAAGCCGGAACACATGCTGTGTCATAACCAAATCAGACAATCACCCGTAGAGTGTAAGAAATGTTTGAAATGCGCATTTCAAAGAGCAGCCATGGGGTTTTTCTAACAAGGTGTTCTCAAATAATCAAGTTTTAATGTTGCCAACCTATAGGGAAATATGTAGTAGATCTTCGTTTGGCTTTGAATTACGCAGAAAAACCCAACAACGGCTCCCTGGTTATACGGTAGGCTGTAATTGCATCCTATTTTCATTCTGCCCTGTTCTCATGCCTATTTAAAGTAATGTCATTGCAGGTGCATTAATGCACCAATCAGAGTGTCAAATTTGTGGAACTAAAAGACCAATTTTCAGTCACCTTGTTTGTGTCCAGGGCAATACACCCTCTTACCATTTGTGACATACTGTACCTCTTAAAATTACTTGTCAGGGATGAGGTGGAGATTATTGATCATGACTGACTTGTACTAAAAGGACTTTAGTGAAAAGACATTCACCAGACAGATGAAAACCTGCAATAAATTCATTTTGCCATTGACATTGTTGAAGAAGGCTGCACATGATGGCAAATGACACAGGTTTAAGTCTTGGATTGTGCTGCATTTGGTAAAGACAGTGTTTATTATTATTCAGGATTGCTGCCAATAGAGAAATCATGGCCCAAAAGCATGGCTCAGTTTCATTCATTAATTATAAGCATGATGTGAATCGGCCAGTATGTGATCAGAAACAGTAAAAATTAATAGATTTGAAAAATGCTGTTTTGAATGGAATGTGTGGGTGCTGTCAGTAGCATGGTCTGGATCTTGAAGTTGCTTTCGTTTTTTAGGAAGGTAAATGTGACAGGAAAAAGAGAGAGAGAGAAATACCAGAACCATAAAAAGTTTTATTACTAGCACAGAATCATTTGGTAAAATTATAACATTCATTCATTTCATTTAACTAATTAAATGATCAAATTATCACATGTGTCTCTATAAATGGGCATTTTTTTCTGGGCATCCCAATGGCTAAATAAATAAATAAATAAATAAATACCTGAATTTACAATATTTTATTATTATTATTATTATTATTATTATTATTTTTTTTTAATTTTTTGTAGCTTTCAGAGGTCAGATATTTGTGAATAATGGTTGTTATCCATATCAAGCCCCTATAACCACTCATCCTTCCAGAACAGTACTGGAACTGTAAAAAGTTTTATCACTAGCACTAAATCACTTGGTACAAAATTACAACTAAATAAATGATCAAATTATTACATGTGTCTCTATAAATTGTCATTTTTCCCCAGTCATCGCAATGCCAATAAATAAATGAATAAATAAACAGATAAATAAATTGATAAATAAATAAATAAATAATGAATTTACTCCAATACTTGATGGGCAATTTCTTTTCAATCATCACAATGACAAACAAACAAACAAACAATAAAATATAACTGAATTTACCCCAATATTTTTTATTTTTTTTTTGTGTGACTTTCAGAGGTCAGATATTTGTGAATAATGGTTGTTGTCCATATCAAGTCTCTATAAGATAGCTAACAATATTTGATTCTGATGAGCAATTTCTTTTGTCATTCCAATTGCTAAATAAATAAATAAATAAATAAAAATAAAATAATATAAATAAATAAATATTAAAAATAAATAAATAAAACAACAACAACAAAACAATATTTAATTCTAATGGGCAATTTCTTTCTAGTCATTGCAATGGTTAAATAAATAAATAAATAAATAAATATATACATATATATACATTTAAAAATTGAATTTGCACCCATATTTGATTCTGATGGACAATTTCTTTTCAGTCATCCCAGTTGCTAAATAAATAAATAATAAAAAGCCTGAGTTTACACCAATATTTGATTCTGATGGACGATTATTTCCAGTCAACCCAGTGGCAATAAATAAATAAATAAACTGAATTTACACCAATATTTGATTCTGATGGGCACTTTTTTCCAGTCGTCCCAATGGCAAAAAAATAATAAATAAATAAAAAATAAAATAAAATAAAAATAAACCCTTACTTGAATTCAACCCCAATATTTGATTATTTTTGTGGCTTTCAGAGGTCAGGTCACAGCTGTTATCATTTCATGTTATACTATCTTAGCGCAAATGTTTTTAATTATTTATTTTTGTTCTCTTTAGATCAGTATTTCATTTGCATGTGTTTGCTTATAACAAGTGTAATGTACAGTCAGATCCTGATTAGTTTTCTTGGTTTATTTTGCGATGATGATCAGCTCACTGTACACCGTGTTATGCCTTACATGAATAAGTGAATCCAAATAATTCTGGATACGGTATTACAGATGTTTCTCCCCCCTCTCACACTCCAAAAGAAAAAAAGAGCTGATTTTCATTCTTCTCACATCTCAAGCAGGTGCACCCGCATGCGAGGCATGTACCTGAGGAGCGAGCGCATACTCCTCAAGGGAACTACAGTTGTATCATTCTCTTAGGTTCCGTTCGATTCGAAGGACGGTTTGTCAGCTCATAAGTCCCATCAGCGCTAATATTTATCCGCTCGGACAGATGCTTGAGGCGTCACTCGCGTGTATCGGTCAGTTGTCCCTCAGCGTGAATGGTAGCGTCCGATCTCCCTCACACGCGCTCATTCAGCGCGCGCCTCTGTTTCGCTTAATCAAAGCAGAAGGTTGTAGAGACTCGCGATCTTACCGTGTTTCGCCGTGTGCGCATTTTAAGACAGCGGGATCCCTACGGACGGTCATCGTCTAACTGGCTCTCCAGTCACTGGTTATTAGCACTCAGCGTTAGGCATTTTATCCGCTATCCGTTGCTTTCAAGTGTGATGCTATACATTTAAAGGAATTGACAGTAATCTTAAGAAAAGTATCGACTCGTCGGCGTCGCGTTTGGAAGGTGCTCCCCGAGGGAAATAAAAGTTTCCTTCGGGAAATGAACAGCCTGTTCAGCGCAGGTAAGATCTTACATTTATATGTCAAGCTCTGTGCGCTTTTGCCAGTACACGTCTACGTCCCCGGTTGTTTTTCTACACTTGTATGAATGCTGAAAATACAACTAAACAACCGTGTCGCTTCCTTGACAGATCCCTTTGATTAAACTGACCCTGTCGTGATCCTAGTCCTGGTAATGTGTATCTGTCTCGCTGGTTTCATCATCCTCATTATTTCTGGCGCTTGAGCGGAACGCCGAAAGGACGCGTCGGACACTTTTTTCCTAGTTTGCAATTGTCTCTCGCTTCCGCCTTGCAGTTTTGTGTGTTTTAGAGCTAAATTGCTGAGAAACGAGAATCGAGACAAGCTTCCAGTCCGTCACAGTCCGGTTTGAGGAGACCGCATACCGACACTGTCCATCTACGAGGCGCGCTCTCGTTGAATCGTCTGACCCTCTGCACCTATTTCCCTTCCGGCTATTGACAGCGACGCATAAGGTCATGTATCATCAACAGCTGCAGAACATGCCAGAAATGGCTAATGGTGTAGCCGCAATTAGTGTTTTATGCTCTGTTAAGGTCAGAAAAGGCACAGACCACTACTTAGTGTTTCAGCAGGGAAAACAGTGTTATTGAGTCAATTTACAGCAAAATATTCAGTGTTTTTGCTCAGATGGTTGACCATTTTGCTGCTATGCACTTAAAGGGATAGCTCATCCGAAAATGAAAATTCTGTCATCATTTATTCACAACTCATGTTGCTCCAAACCTGTATGACTTTCCTCTGCTGGTGTTTTTCTGTGTACGAACAATGAATGGTGACTGAATATGCCAAACTTCAAAAAAGAGCTATGTTATGCAAATTAAGTTTTAATATCAGATGGTGCATTTGTGTTAGATATTTTTGATAAATTATTTGGTTAATCATAGCGGAGAAGCTATAAGTCAGATGAGTCTTCTGTGCTATAGCCAAGAAAGTTATTTCTCATGGTTAAATTGTAGTCTAATGGATTAGGTAATCCAACAATGAGCAGTTTACAATTTATATGGCATGTTTTGCAGTGACAATAATGTGTTTGGATCTAGATTATTCTGTGTTTGTGCACTTTATACAGATAGATGGATATGTCGGCAAAGAGCAGGCATTGATTCTTCTCATTTATCTTTCAAATGATGCATTATGCACAAGCACAACTTGGTTTAACACCTATTCTCCTTCAGAATGTTCAATATTGTGGAATAACAGCTGATTTAATGTTCATGACATGGAGTAAACAGGTACGACTGGCAGTGTGAATGGGGCATTAGAGGGCTGATCCCATCTTGACAGGAGTTGTTTGCCAATGCATTTAAAAGGGATCGTCAACTTAAAAATTCAAATTGATTTACCCACCCATGCCGTTCCAAACTTCTATGACTTTCTTTCTTCTGAGAATGTAAAAGAAGATATTTTGAAGAATGTTGGTGATAAAACGTTTTGACGTCCATTGTATGGACAATGAATTCAATAGGAACCAAAACTCTTTGATTACCAACATCTATCAAAATATATTCTTTTGTGTTTCACAGAGGAAAGAAAATGATTTTGAATCCTTTTAAGTACCGAATGTCTAACTGCATTGCTACAAGGTCTAAAATACCCTCTCGTTCTCTCTCCGGAATGCTTGCTCATGTTCTTTCCTTCTAGCTGTCTCAGAAGAAAGTGGAATGACTTTACTGGATGATTAAGAATCATAGCTGTTATCATCTCATGTTATACTATCTTAGCGTTTGCTGAATGTCCCTTACTGTGTGAAAGTTTAAAGTAGGTGAGTTAATGTACTTATTGATATGAGTCGGTCAGAAAATAGATGGAAAAAGATCAAGAGATGGAAGCTCCCTGCTGGGCCTCTGGCTTTCATCCGCTCGCGCTATCTCCCCCCGATCCTTCCCTTCGCCTGATTCCCCTCTCATATAACATATCTCTCAATTAGAGCTCAAAATCAAATGGACACAGAGTAGAGATCAGCCGAGGGCGAGGAAGTGCGAGTGTGTGATGTTTGAACAGAATGAGTCAAATCTTCTTCAGTTTTCACAGATACAGACTAACAATCTGGCCAACTGCGTATTTGTGCCTTCCTTCTTAAAAACCCACATGCGGTTTCAAGGGGATGAAGATTGGACCGATTATCCCACTATCCAGTTGGCACCTGCCAGACATCGTTATCAGCCTGGTGTGTGTGAAAGCCGACAGAATATTTAGATGTAAGCAGTAAATGTGTAGATAACTCTCAGCGCGCACACACACACACACACACACTTTGAACGGCTAAACAGCTTTAACGCCGGACAGCCGTGCATGTCATACACAATCCCTCATCCTGGCCCAGTTGGCACAGTGTAACTCCAGCTAACATGGCAGAGCAAGCAGTGAAGAGCCGATCACACTTAGCAGTGCTCACTCTCACTCAGTCTCTGTTAGTGTGTGTGTGTTTGTGTGTGGCCTTAACCCCCTTAAGCTCACACACTGGCTCGTTGCCTTCTTTGGGCCGCAAGCAGCACGGCTCTCTTTGCGAACTCCAAAATGAGAGCAGATGCTCGACTCAACCTAGCTCTGCTGAGCACCTTTGCTGAATGTAAACTCCTTCTGTTTGCATCCCCGCGTACCCTGAAGCCTCGCTTCGTAAGACTGTCATTTTTCATGCTTAATGTAAAGACATGTTGACAAACAGCAACAAATGGCCAACTTGTATAAATATATGCTTTAGACTCATCTTCCTTGTTCTTTAGGTAAATGTTCTTTAAGGCCACCTCAGGTTATATTTAAACATCTGTCACTCTGCAGCATTGGGAAAATCTAGTTCATACAAAAATGCACTACACCCAAAGCTTTCACTCATCATCATGTTGTTTCAAACTTTGTACAACTATTTTGAACAAACAGTATTGGTGACCATTGATTTCTATTTTTATGGAAAAAAATTTGAAAAAGAAATTTCACATAAGAATGTCTTACAGGTTTGTGGTGAAATAAGGATGAGAAAATGATGACAGATTTTTTCATATTTGGAAAAACTGTCCCCTTAAGGGCTATGAGTAACACATACATAATGCCATATTTTGTTATTATGAATTTTTTCTGTAGTTTACACCCACGAGAATCTCACTAGATCCAAAAAGCTGTGCAAAAGCTAATAGCTAATAATAACATATTTAGAATTGTTTTTAATTTTTAATTATTATTATTAGTAGTAGTAGTATTTTATCTAGGGGTAGACCAAATATTGGCCTGGCCGATTATTTGCGCCAGTATTATGCGTTTTTATGCTTATTAGTATCGGCCATTTTTAAAAACGGTTTGCTGATAAAATAATTTAAAAGCATTTTAAAAGGGTTTTGTCAGAGCCCTTGTTTTTAGAGATGCACTGATTGCAATTTTTTTGGCCGAATCCGAGTGTGACCTGCCGATACCTATTTTCTTTCTAGGAATTATAACTGGCAGCATATACAAAGAAAAATCTATACTTTTTTTTTTTTCAATGCAAAAAAATTATTTGCATTATAAAAATTGCATGCAATTTTACATTACGTTATAATACATTATAATACATTACAATTCAACCAGTCTGGACTAAGTTACAGATATTCTCTATAAATACATTTGAAATGAAAAATTTTAAATGCATAATAATTTTAAAAGATTAATGTTTCAAATATTTTAAAATAAGAACTGTTGGTAAAAATACAATAATACTTTTTAGGTGGTGGCAAATGAGTCATTAATGAGTGAGTCATTTAGTCATTAATTCAACCGGTTTGTTCAAACAGTGGATAAGAGGCAACCAATCACGTTTCGCTGTAAACTTTCAGTTTTTCACATGCTTTTAAAAATTCAGCATTTAGTTGGTCCTAATAGGCGTTTGTCGTCACAGCTGTAAACACGATGGCTTTCTTATTTGTGAGCTGGCTTGGTGCCACTGCATTTTTTTGTTAAAGAATGCAGAACGTTAAAGAACGATTTCCGGTCTCCCGGAAATCCTGTAAAATCTAACCAATCCTTTATGACTTTGAAACTCCTGAAGTGTTTCAGCTAAGTGTGCCATATGCATCAGACATTTAACCAACGTTTTGTGGGCATGATGTCTGAGGCTGAGACTAAGAGGCAAGTGACTGTCTTTATGAATGGGTCACTGAATCATTGACTCACTTGATTCATTTAAAAAACTTGGATTCGTTCAGTAAGTAAACACTGCTGTGTTGCTCAGAGACATGCAGCAGTTCTACTGTGGCTTTGATTGGAACTATTTTTATCAACAAAATTTAGCAAAAACAGTCAATATTGTGTCTAAAATTTAAGTCACTTAATTTTAACTTGTTTATTGAACTACTGTTGTATAAAATCAGTATCACATTGCAATCATGTTGAAATTGGGGGAAACGTTGTGCAATGTTGCGTACCTTTTGAACCAATATATATGTATATGTTGGTTCAAAATATTGGTTATTGGTTTATTTGGTTTAAAATAATTGGCATCGGTCAATTCTCCTTAAGATCTCCTTGACCCTGTTTCCGGAGAAGCATTTAGTCTAAGAAATTGAGTTTCAGCTTCTTTCATTCTTTTCTATCTATTTTTTTGAGTACATTTATTTATTTATGTCCATACATTGAATTCTGTAACCAGATTTACTGGATTCCAATGGCTTTGTAGCATGTGTTATATGAACTATCTTCTTTCTCTTTTTATGTGTGTACACAAAACTTCAGATCTGGGTTAGCGCTGGCAGTATTTATTTATACCCACACTGGCGTCTTCCACATTTGAGGACGCACAAGAGCATCAGTCTTCATTACTGTCAACATAAGCCTGACCCTTTTCAACCAATTAGCATTGTTAGACAAAACTCTAGTTCACGCTTGTGTGAGTGTGCTCTTGTAGACGTGTTTGTGTGTACATATTGGCTCGGCTGATGTTGCGAAGTCCATTTGCAGTTATAGGAGTGTCTGCATCATTATCAAGCCCCCCGCCCCAGTCCTGCGTCCTTCAGCCAGGTCCGTGGCGTGTGAAGGAGATCTGGGAATGAGACCAGATAGATGGGGTGTGTGTTAGGGAATGGAGTGTATGAAGATGCACTAATGGATGAATCTGTGTGTGTTTTCATGCTTGTGGTCAGTGTTTTGGCTGTTGACTCGGCATAAAATGCCAGATTTGAAATGCCGTCTCACAGGAAGTCACAAAATGCTTGTGTGTGTTGTGTTGACACATTAGGTGTATGGCCTCTCCCCTGTCGAGCACTCTGACAGATGCAGCCTGTGATTCCAGTCCTCAGCAGATTAAGAGATTACAGTGTTGGGTGGGAGTGTATAATAACCCTAATGCATCTAAAACCACATTCACACACGGGCAGCTGAGAACATCAGAGTGATGATGAACTATATTTGCACTCTTCAATATCTCTGCATGATAAGTCTGGACGACGTCCGACGATGACCACAGAGTTTAACGGCTGATAGTTTCACTTCTAGCCAGGTCAGGATAGATGCGGCTTACCTCAACATAGCAAGGCTCAGGTTGCTGTCGATTAACTAGGTTACGGCGTTAACTTGGTGACGGTGTCAAATCCATGACCCAGACAGACTTGCAACTACATAGCAGCTTGAAAGCAACTTTTAGCACAAGAATAGACTCTTTCGCACTCAGTGCTGCAAAACAGGATGGGATTATATATACTCCAGTTTAATTAATTAATTTTTTCTTGAAAGATTCAGCAAGGATGTACAGTATTAACCTGATCAAAAAGTGTGAGAAATATAACATTTGTAATATTATAGTACATTTTAATTTCAAATAAATGCTGTTCTTTTTAACTTTCTATTTATCAAAGAATCCTAAAAAATTAAATGCATCACAGTTTCCACAAAATATTAAGCAGCACAACTGTTTTCAACATTGATAATAATAAGAAATGTTTCTTGAGCAGCAAATCAGCATATTAGAAAGATTTACAAAGGATCATGTGACACATGAGTACTGATGCTGAAAATTCAGCTTTGATCACAGGAATAAATTGCATTTTAAAATATATTACAGTAGAAAAAGTTATTTTAAACTGTAACAATGTTTATTCAATCAGTGATCAAATTAATGCAGCCTTGGTGAACATAAAACTTTTCTTTAAAAAAATCTTACCAAACCCAAACTTTTAAATTGTAGTGTGTGTTTCTCTTCCTGGAAAGGAATCAAAAATATATATTTTTGATTGTACTATACTATACAACATGTACCTGTCTCAGAATAGCAATTTTGTTCGCCCCATATTCAATAATAGGAAATACGTCAGCACAGAAAAGTTAACTATGCTTGTCAAACAATTTTATGTGGCCTTTACCTTTCAGGAGCTGGGTCGTGAATATATATGCCTGTTTGTCTTTGTATAAACAAGGGTTTTAGTTGTTAGCGAGGGAGTTCCTGATTGATGGTGTCTTATTGCAAAGGTAAACTCAATGCTGTTTTGGCAGTGGCCCAGGATGCTATCTTCAGCCTGTATCGGAGAGGAAGAGCCCCCTAGACATCTGTCACCAGTGTCTGCCTGCTCTGATACCCCGCCGCTGGCACTCTGAATTGGTGCTGAGTTACAGCAGAGCTTCCCAAAACCATCATCCGACTGTGATTCCTGGCACTGGCTGTTCCATTCAGTGGGGTGAAAGCGAGGGGACACTCAAATGATGTTCAATCTAAATTTATACACTCCTTTTACTGATGCAAATTTCTGTGCTTTAAGCGTAGATGTTTACCAGAAACTGACTGAGCCATAGTTCGTACTTTATTATCAACATGTTGTCATTAAAAGCTTATTTAGCGCTCTCTCATTCTCTCTCTTTTTTCCCCTCATTTCTTTTGGCTCCTGCTGTTCTGCTTGATTGTTAGTTTAATTTGCAGTTCTTGAGGCTTGGTACATCATCATTTGCATTCTGCTTTTGCAGGTGTATTTCATAGTTGAATTACCTGTTACAGTATATGTTGAAGGTTCAAGAAAGATTTGATTTCTTAATTTGTGACGCTGAATGAAAAGTAGCAATTTAATTGAGAAAAATTAATCGTACTGACCCCAAACGTTTGAAGGATGACACGTATTTATATAATAACAATTATACCTGTAGAAATTGATCAATAATTAATTAAAAACCATTTTCAGTCATAACTGTACTGTATATTTAACTGACTGACTGAAATAGTTACATTATTCGTGAGATATCACAAGGATTTTTATGCTGTGAGTGTATGCATTACCAGGAAGAAGAACAACATTGTGAGCAACAGATAGGGATGAGGAGAATTTTGGAGTTTAGATCAGATAACATCTCTTGAGACTCTAGACAAAAGTAATTTAATAAACTCAGATGTTTCTACAGCTAACATCATGTTTAATTCATTAAATTCTTAAGAGAGTATTTTAACAGTTCTGTTTAAAGACATAATGAATAAGGATAATATAAGAAGATGAGAATAAGAAGCCTGCACTTTATAGGATATGGCTATTTGCTGATTAGCAGTGCTTTAAGGCAAATTAATAGATAAAGATAACTTAGTTTAGAAAATAAATGTCCTGCTTTTACATCTTTATTGAGCAAATGTTGTGATGTGCCTCTGTCATTTAAAAGCGTAGTTTACCCAAAAATGAAAATTCTGTCATTAATTACTCGTTAATTACCTCGTTTTTTTTCTCAGAACACAATTTAAGATATTTTTGATGAAATCCGAGAGCTTTATGAGCTTTCTAGACAACAACTGACACGTTCAAGGCTCAGAAAGGTAGTAAGGACATCTTTAAAATAGTCCATGTGACATCAGTGGTTCAACCGTAATGTTAGGAAGCTAAAAAAAAATACTTTGTGTGCACAAAGAAAACAAAAACTACAAATCCATTTATTTGAACCAGAATATACAGACGAAGAACTGAGAAAAACAGAGGTTCTATTTCAGAAAGCCAGCTATGGCGTCAGCAGCACCACACGTATGCATTGTTGTGCTCTCCTGAATGTGCGGCGAAGACTGACATGGAAGAGAAGAAATGATTGAATAAAGTCATTTATGTTTTCTTTCTGCACCAAAAGTTTTCTCATAGCTTTAGAAAATGAAGGTTGATCCACTGATGTCACATGGACTATTTTAAGGATGTTTTTACAACCTTTCTGGGCCTTGAAAGCTGCTGTGTAAAGCTCTCAGATTTTATCCAAAATATCGTAATTTGTGTTCCAAAGATGAACAAAAGCCTTACAGATTTGGAATGACTTGAGGGTGAGTAAGTAATGATAGAATTTTAATTTTTGGGTGAACTATCCCTTTAAGCTATGATTAAATAAAGCAGTGACAAACAATCTTCAGAGGTCCTAGAAGAAGAGTTATGACTATACAGTTGATGGTTTTTATGTATCTGTAGATAACGTTAGGGCTGAAGGAAAGCCAAAGATTTCCGCTGGTAATTACAACATCACATTTATGTGTACTCATTTTGTAAATACAATCATTCTGACGTGACCTCAAGAAAGCATAAACACTCAGACCTCCATCTAAAAAGATGAAATTCAGCAGCTGCTCTCTCTAGCAGTGGGTCTCCTACAGTGATTAGTGTAAAGGGACGAACAGAATACTAAAATAGGTGACACAGAAACCTGGGGTCACCGCTAAGGGTCTGCAGAGACTTCTTGCAGGTGATAACATCTGTGTTTGTTAGAGAGAAATCCTCAACTGCTTCCCATTAGTTTGCTAAAGACCACCTGCATAATCTATAGCAGTGCTTCAACAATGACCTGCTGACATGAGACCAAAGTCAATCTATTTCGGAAAACGTGAAGGAACATGTACCAACAGCAAACCTCATAGAGAGAGAGAGAAAGAGAGAGAAAGAGAGAGAGAACAACTACTGTAAGTCTGTAATCCCATTGGCCTCAATCCCATTTAAATCTGAAAAAGATATTTATGCATTTCAAGACAAGAACACACAAGCAGAAGAACTGAAGCAGATCATCTCTTGAATGTTCCCAGTTTGAGCATCTGCAATTAAACACATTTGCCAATACAAGATTTCACATGTTTGTGATTTTAAAGGTGCTGTAAACAATTAGAGATGTTTTGCTAACTTTTTCTGACTTAACCACTGAATTACACCACCACACCCTCTAAAGACATGTCAGCAAATCTGAACATGCAAAAAGTATGAACTGCATTCAGAAGTGAGCATCAAAATGCCCTACTCACTTGAAGCGCGTATACTCTGAAGGGTGCATGTGATCATAAAGAGCAAAATTGCTTCTTGAAGTGACCTGTTGTCTGTACTCTTTGCTAACGGCCTTGTGCAAGAGCCCTTTGTGAGCAGATCCAACTGCTCAGTTTAATTTCGAATGACCTTTTGAATGACGTCCAGTTCCTGTGCTGCCTTTCAAGGCAAAAATGCGTTTGGGATTCGCCCGTTATTCAGAACAGATGTTTCTGATTCGCTAGTTTTCTGGCATGCAGTTTGTTTGCTGTTTACAAAGCCTAAAGGTGTCATAGAGACAGGTGTGATTATCACCGGACACCTATTACATTTATATCTAACGCTTTTTAATCCAAAAATACGCCTACAGTGCTTTTAAGAAAAAGATGCAATTGCCATTTCCATATTTACCTGACTTGAGATACATGCACTTTGAAAGATATGTAATGTGCAAACCATTTGTGGCAACCATCACGCAGAGAGCAATCTCGCCACTCACCGCTCCTCACTAATATCACAAGAGAGAGGAAAGAGAGGTCAGGCCCAATGATTTATGGCTGCGATGATGCATCCCGGCCCGGAATGATTAATCTCTGCTGGGAACACTTTCAGGAGTACAAGTTTAACCTCTGAACACCCTCTCCCCAAACACAAAACACACACGTACTCTCTCGCGCATGTATGCGGCCATTTCCTGGGAGTTAGAGGAGAAAGATCTTACCTCTTACCTGGGCACGTTTTGTATGTGATGACCTTTTGTAGGTGTGCCTCTGTCCTCTGTCCTTGATAAATGCATATGTGTGTGTAAATACCACTTGTAGGGTGCACGTCTAAACCCTTCCATCTTTTTCACTTTTAAAGTATTTGTCCCTCACTTACATCTTTCACTGATAGCCGCAGTGAAACAGTGTTCTTCTATTGATTATAGGTGCTAAAAGCATTTGTGTTATGTTCTGTAGAGCAGACCAAAGGGACGTTTTTAGGTAGAGAAATGGAAAGCACTGCTAGTTCAGACAAATGCTTTCAGCTTTCCAGCGACCTTCTGTGAGCTTCCTTTTGAGGATGAATTACACAAAGAAAATGGTTGGATTATACTTCATCCCCAGATATGAGAAATGGGGGAAAAATAGGTAATTTTTAATGAATAGAAAGACAAAATCAGTTATATGTGAATAATTTTAAGAGAATAAGAGAGATCATACAATATGCATTTTATTTTTTTTTATTTAGTACTGTCCTGAGTAAGATATTTTACATAAAAGATGTTTACATATAGTCTACAAGACAAAAAAAATGCTGAAATTATTAAAATAACCCCCTTCAAAAGTTTAGGAACCCTTGGTTCCTAATACTGTGTGTGGTTACCTGGATGATCTACGTCTGTTTTTTTTTTTTTTTTGTTTTGCGATGGTTGTTCATAAGTCCCTTGTTTGTTCTGAACAGTTAAAATTTTACTTAATTTGTCTTCCAGGGAACATGCAAGTATCTTCTGTTGCTTCCGAAGGGCAGTACTAAATGGAAAAAATATATATTTCAACAAAATAAGAGAAAATTTGGATGACATCATCCTGTTCAAAAGTTTTTTCTTCACCCCCCCCCAGCTCTTAATGCATCGTGCTTCCTTCTGGACTGGAGCATCAGTGAATGTTTGAACCTTTTTTAATAGTTGTGTTTGAGTCCTCAATTGTCCTCAGTGTGATGGATCTCAAAATCATACAGTCAATGTTGGTCTTGAAATATGCAAAAGATGCAGGAAAACTGAAGAATCTGCAAGACCTAGAGGATTTTTCTCAAGAACAGTGCTCAGTTTAACTGTTCAGAACAAACAAGGGACTCATAAATAACCATCACAAAACAAAAAAACAGTTGCAGATCATAATATTTTTGTTATGTGGACTATATGTAAATGTTTTTTATGTAAAATATCTTATTGAGGACAGTACTAAATAAAAAATAACAAAACAATAACAAACAAACAATAATATTGTGAAATATTATTACAATTTAAAATAGCTGTTTTCTATTTTAATATCCTCAGTATCACATGATCCTTCAGAATTAATTCTAGTATGCTGATTTGCTGCTCAAGAACTGCTCAAGAAACATGTCTTTATTATCAGTGTTGAAAACAGTTCCGCTGCTTAATATAAAAAAGGGGGAAAAATCAGCTTTTATTTCAAATAGATTTTTTGCATTATAAATGTATTTTCTGTTCCTTTTGATAAAATGTGTGTGTCCTTGCTGAAATAAAAAGTATTAGTTTCTTTAAAAAAAATGCATCAAAGTAAAGAATTATGAAGGCTAACCCACTGAAATCTCAATCCTAAAATAAACTGGCTTCACTTTCTTTAAACGCATTTTTTCTCTTTTGAATTATGAAATATCGCATTCCTTGCCATTTTGTGAAACTCACCCTTGAACTGTCAGCTCTACACAATCACCTAAATTCATGTCTGCGCTTTGAATGCATTGGACATTGAGCGGTTCTGCTGAAAGAAAAGACTTCCTGTTTAACGCACAAGAATCTGTACAGCTATTTAAGATTAAACTGTCCTATTTCATTCATCAAAATATGAAATAAATCTTTTACCCACCCTCAGCTGATACCGGGCATCTCAGCTTTTGTGCGTGTGCTTGTGTGGCTAACAGCTCTCATCTCTTTCATTAATTATGCACGACAAGCTTGTGATGGTCCTGTTGCTGCAGTGCTTTATCAGACGGTGAAGGCCACAGTCACTGATGAGTGTTTTTCTGAATGCTCAAGCGGTTTGAACTGAAGCATTTTGTTGCATTAATAGATGTGATCTTTTTTATTTTTCCTCCACCGTGAGAATAGACAGCAGGTGCTGTGTGCATGTGTTCTGTTAATCTGGTTGTGTGTGTGTTGTAACCTGGCCATCAGAGCATAGGTGACATGAAACCTCAGTCTGTGGTCAGTGGAGGGAAACAAGCTGTGTCACTCTAAGAAGTCGGACACAGTATTATTTCATTACAAGGCTTGACGTCAAATGTCTGGTAACACCGATCTGGAAATGTGGGCTTGAAGAACACGCACGGTAAGATTTAAAAACAACCACTGTCTTCAGAGCGCCTCTTTTCCACTCTCCTTTCCATATCCTCTCCTCTTTGGCGAAGAAATTTGTCTCTCATTCCCCTCATTACCAGCAGCATGTAAAAGCTGCCTAAACAAACCTAATTAGCTCATTAAGAACCAGTCTTAACTACCTCCTGGGCTTTGTTCACATGCTGCAGACTTCTAAATGTTGTGGCTGATTTACTCTTGTACCGTGTGATTACTTTGCCGGGTTCATAGTATCTCCGACTGCATTGCCCCAGCGCCGCTCCCGCGCGTCTTACCGTACGATTCTCCGGCGCTCTCCCACTGAGAGCCTTCCATTACAGAACACACTGACGTTAAATAGGAGATTGGTATCATTAAATTCACATTAAGCGGGCAGTAAAATATTGATATGGAAGTGTGCAGCCGTTTGATTTGGGTGCAGAAAAGGTAAAGAGCATTTCAAATCAGAGATGAGTCAGAGATGCGCCGTTGAATTTTAATGCTTCTATTACCACTGATGACAGAGCAGGTAAATTGTTTTTTTTCCCTCCCTATTTTTAAGTCATTGTGATATCACCCATTCTCCTGGGAAAAACACTGTTAAATATTTGGTGAATGAGCTCAGCATTTATAGATTGAGCTCAAAAGTGATGTGGCTCAGCAGTTGCAGGATTGAAACATCGAGCTATAGGCCATGGTTCAAATCTGGTTGAATGTTATATTCTCCTGACTACCAGCTATGGAGTTTTGTCCTCTGTAGAGGACATTCGTTTTTTGCGATTTCTCTGAGACCTTACATGTCAGAGTTTTAAGCCTGGATGTCCTGTACAAAGCACATTCAGGGCTTTTCAGAGATATGAATGTTTGGAAGTTTCACCATAATCACTCCCTGTCCTCTGTCTTTAAAACATTATTTAGTGATCACATATAACACCCTTATGGAAATATGATCATATTTTGTACTATTTAAATCTGACTAATTTTCACATTGTCTGTCATAAAACAACATCTCAAGAAAATGTTGTGGGGTTTTAAATCAAAATATGACGTTCTGTTATGAAACAGGACATCAATTTCGTACATGTCCACTGTAGAGGACACCGGGACACATTTTGAGAGACAGAACAAGTGAATAAGGAAAGAAATTATATTGCAATATTGCTATAAAATATTAGATATTATTATGAAAATCTTGCCAATTATTACTCTTATTTTTTCATTGTGTTGCCCCAAAAACACAGTAATATGCAAATTAGACAGTTTATAGATACATTGTTTAGAATGGGAAAACCCATTCATGGCCATTGTACACAGATTTTGTGTAAAGAAAAAGTGTATATCAAAATGTTCATCCCTATATAAAGTTTGGTATAAAAACAAAAATCCTACTGTTTTTGCCATAATGACTTTAAAATATACTAAAATCACTACAAAACTTTTTTTCCCCCTAGTAGTCCAGTCCTGTTCCTCCTTCCTCTTTCCTTAAATGTTTAGTCATCTCTGTATTTAATCAATAATGAAAGTTCAAAATTCAGTACAGAATAAATTTATTTTATGTTTGTATTATACAATAGGTGCCCCAAATTTTTATCACAACGGGTCAAAATTTGTGAAAAACATGATTGAGGGCTGTGAGCAGAAAATATTAAAATTGAAATTTTTAGGAAATCAAATTCATTTTTACCCTCCGTATTTCAATGCAATTAATGACTGAATGAATACATAAATTAATTTAATATGTTAAAACAATCAAATCAAACACCATTGGTTGACGACAGTGCTTTTTTGAGCTGGTAGATGCTATACAAATTCTGAACAAACTCAAAATACTAATGATTTACTTGCAGCTGTCTCTTCATAATAAACTGAGATACTGTAGAAGTATGTTATGAATAATCAAATTACATACTTAAGCTTGAAATAGCCCTGCAGTAAGACACATTGTACCATGTTGTCGCTCAAGTAATAATGAGGTTATAAAAACTGCATGTATAACTTATTTATTATACAAGAAGTAAAACTGTTTAAAATAGTATAAATTAAATATAGCAGCACACTGCTAATACAGCTTGACATGTCATGTCAGATTAAATTCACACTCACTGTAAAACAATCACATGTCTTGAAATCATCGTGAGCACAGTGTCATGATTCCGTTTTCTTATTATACAGGATTTTTTTTTTTTTACTATGGTTGTGGTTAAGTCTTCTACCGCTTCGCCCAACAAGCCTGACTCCATTAGCAAATCAGGGATCTGGGATAGGGATGGAAATAATCTCGTCCAGTACACAAACTCTGTCATATCAGTGTAACCAGGCTCGATCGTTGTGTCGGGTAAAGAATAGATTAAATGTCTTGGCTGATTACAATCTGATCCACCCTACGGCTGAGCTATTCATATTTGGTGTTTACAGAAAGCGGATGAAAGGTAAATCGACAAAAAAACACTTTAAAAACGCTTTAATATTGCATCATCCCGACATACAAATCATATATGATGTAATAGCGTGAAGTACTGGATATAGCAGGCTACAATGGATTGCTATGCATGCATGTGTGTATTTGTAATATTTTTGCCTCTGCCAGTTAGCAGTGTTTAATCCTTGGGAGTTTAATTAAGTCGGCGCTGTAATTAAATAGGCAGGTGCTAATTTGTCTTAAGTCTTCAGTTATTGGGTCAGTATGTGACTGTGTGAGCGTGCCGGCGAGCCTTAAGCTTGTTTTGGCGCTCGTATGCGCTTCCCGTTATCCAATCACGATGTGTTTATGTGGTACGCGGTATTGAGGGACAGAACTACGCTCTATTTGCATATGTAGATAGAATATTGCGAGCAATGGGTCCGCAGACTCCATTTAAAGCAACAGATAGTCATTTGCACACAAAACAGCCACTTCTGCGAGGTTCCTATTGAATTTACATGCGGATCGATTTTGATATTTGCTGACAAGGGTGCTTTTTTAAGTACTTTGTGTCTTGTAGCCGGCAGGTCATTCCGGCTGGCCTATAGATTGCACATGAAATAGGTCTTTGTGTTTGATGAGTCCACTGGCTTGCCCTGGGCTCACCTCTCGATGTGTGTGCGAGAACGATCCGTCTCAGCCGTAGGGACCCAGACTGGCTTCAGTGTGCGTATTGATCTATTACCCCTCAGAAGACCCTCACGCTTTTACCCCGCAGACTTGCACGACACCAAGCCAAATCTCTGTCTCCCCTCTTTTGTATACACGAGTCGTCTCTCTCTCTTTTTCTCTCTGCCTTCGGGCTTTAGACTCGTTCAGCTCCTGCTCTCTGTGTTGGCCCTCATATTGATGTAAATTGTCATGCTATTGGCTTGTTTATCTGTCGGTTTGGCTCCGAATGGAGTGTAAGTGACAGGTAGTCTGCTCTGTAGTGTGTGAAGAGAGCACTTCAGATGAGCCGCTTTTCTTTTTTTTTCACGAGGAGCCACGGAATGAAGTGTCAACATGGACCTGGGCTCCTGGAGGAAGTGATGTCGTGACACATCACGCAGCTGACCTTCCCGTTGCGCCGCTGAACTGAAATTAAAAATTAATCTATAGTGTAAAATCACCCAAGGTTAATGAATTATGAATCGCTGCTAATCTGCACAGAATCAGACTGGAGGAATTCTTAACGCACTTCTTTGTTAATTGTGTTTTAACACTGGCTCTGACAGTCGGGTCGACTCTCCGGTGTTTATTCTCTCCTGCGAGCTCACCTTATACCGACAGCTGATCTGCATTACAAATACGGCACATTACCTGAATAACCACCAAATGACAAATTCACACATTTCCCTAAATGCTCACATTACCGCCACATGCAAAGCAATTCTGTATGAATTTTGTCTGTGGTTGTGAATGGGTCTAGAAGCTGCTTTTAACTGTTACATTTTTCATATCCTGTAGGTTTGTAGACTAACTAACTTTCCATTGAGTGTTAACATTAAATATGGAACCTGGTTTCTGTCGTCCTTAAAGGGGTAGTTCACACTATAAAACCAAACAGCCAAATTAACTTTAAGGTGAGACAATGCAGGTGAATAGGGTAAAAAATGAACTAATAGTTATCACCTTACTTACTCAGTTGATTGATTACATTGATAATTGCAAACATTTTTTGTATTGCAAGTTTTCTAAAATGTTAGGTTTAAATATGCAAATGAGGCATTATTTAATGAAATATGTCCTAATTTGCATACATTTCTAGTACAAAAATCTAAACACTTTCAGAACTCTTGTTTAATTTTTTTGACATATTAGAGTCAAATGTTTTTACAGAGGGAATTTTGGGTATCCCATTTCAGAAAGGGTATCCATAATTCAGAAAAACAATATTTTTTATTTTATTATTTTTTGGGGAGGGGAAATCCCTCTGTAAAAACCTTCAGGATATAGGCAGGAATAAAAATGTGACGTCTGGTGTGCGTAAGTGCTACTGAAGTGAAGATTTATGGCTCAGTGTAGGAGAAAAAACGGCCTTTAATGTTATGTATTGTAATTAAAATCTATTGACACAAATAGATAAAGTGCTATAAAAGAAACACTTAACAGTGTCTTTTGGATGTTTACTTTCCACTAGTCTGAAAAACCACTTTATAAAAAACCAAAAAGCCCAAAACCTTGACCGGTGCATGAAAAAACAATGTTTTTGCCTCGCCTGCAGTGTCTCCCCTTAAATTCATTTCACTTTCATATGACTGAAAGTTCATTGTACTTAATAGAAAAAAGTTATGAGATCACAGTAACTGATTATATTAGGCTGAACTTGAACTGAATGAGTAGCAGCAGATTTCCAGTTCCCAGCATGCTTTAAGTTAGACTGTAAGGAGAATAAACGTTATAATTAAGTGTGATTTTGTGTGTTTTTGCACAAGTTTAAAGGGTTAGTTGACCCAAAAATGAAAATTCTGTCATTAATTACTCACCCTCATGTTGTTCCAAACCCGTAAGACCTTTGTTCATCTTCGGAACACAAATTAAGATGTTTTTGATGAAATCTGAGAGATTTCTGACCCTACAGACAGCAACAGTACTTTTATGTTCAAGTCCTAGAAAGGTAGTAAGGGCATCTTTAAAATAGTCCATGTGACATCAGTGGTTCAACCATAAAGGAGAAGTGAGCTTTCAGAACAAAAATCAGATCATTCACTCAACCCCTTGTCATCCAAGATGTTCATGTCTTTCTTTCTTCAGTCGTAAAGAAATAGTTTTTTGAGGAAAGCATTTCTAGATTTCTCTCCATGTAGTGGACTGCTATGGGCTGCCCCAGAGTTTGAACTTCCAAAATGCAGTTTAAATGCAGCTTCAAAGGGCTCTAAACAATCCCAGCAGAGGAAGAAGGGTCTTATCTAGCAAAACAATTGGTTTAAAAAAAGAAGAGTAAATTATCTTTACATTTTTGTTCTGGATGTGAACTTTTCCATTAATGTTATGAAGCTAAGAGAATACTTTTTGAAAAGCAAAAAATACACAAAGAAAACAAAAGTAACAACTTCATAAAATTATGGTTGAACCACTGTTGTCACATGGACAATTTTAATGATGCCCTTACTATACTTCTGGGCCTTGAATGTGTCAGTTGCTGTGCTGTCTTTGAAGAGTCAGAAAGCTCTTAGATTTGATCAGAAGTCTCTTAATTTGTATTCTGAAGATGAATGAACGACATGAGGGTGAATCACAGAATTTTCCTTTTTGGGTGAACTGTCCCTTTAATATAGGGAGAGGTGTATAAGTGTTTAATGTTCTCTTGTGTTGGGATTTACATAGGTTTCTGTTATTTTGCAGTTTTGGAGTTAGCATTGTGGTAGAAGAGTAGCGCATGAGGTTAAGTCAAGGATGGGCTGCGAAACCTTGAGAATATATTATGCTGTATGTTGCTGAACTGTATACATGAGTTTAATGATAATCGCTTTGCTAGTTACATTTGCACATGCAAATTTGACATTTCCTGCAGGCAGTTAACCACAGAAATTAATGTGTCATTTATACAATCAATTGGACAAGTTAGTATGTGTAGTATAAAAACACAATTTCTGCAATTACTAACCTTGATTTAAAGTCCTATAAAGAAATATTAAATGTGTTCTGAGTTCGTCACACCACAGAAAATTGTTATTAACCACCCATCCAAATTTAAATGACTACATATATATATATTAAAAAAAGGCAGCAGCTATTTCCACTAAGTTTAGATGCTATTTACACTAAGTGAAAATAGCATAGTTTTTTAATGATAGATGCTATTTGCACTAAGTGAAAAAAGCTGTTTTTTTTTTAGCAATTTGCTATTTACACTAAGTGAAAATAGCATATTCTTTAGCGATAGATGCTATTTACACTCTGTGCAAATAGCGATGGATGCTGTTTACACTAAGTGAAAAAGCAGTATTTTTTTGCGATTTGCTGTTTACACTCTAAAATACACTAACACACTAAGTGAAAATAGCTATAGATTTTATTTACACTATGATAAAATAGCAGGATTTTCTGCTTTTTGTACTACTTATTGCAAATAGTGGCAATAGGTGGCAAGATCTGCACCTCAGTATGTAATAATAATTTATTGAATGTACTTTTAATTAAATTATTAAAGGGGTTACATGTTGTTTGAACATTAATGTGTGTTGGCAGTGTATGTACAAATCTACTCTATAATGATAAAAATCCATGCAGTGGTTTTTAATTAATCTGTAAAAATAATATCTCCTTTTTCAAATTGAGCCATTTTCAGATGCCTATCGTTGTGGCGTCACACCCACAGAGGCCACGTCCCGCGATAGTTGATTGACATGAGCGTCTTACCTCAGATCAGCTATAACAGTCCAACCTCCATTGTTTCAGTGCCGGAGCGGGGATGTAAGTTAGACAAGAATATCTCCGGTTGAGTGATTGAGGTGTTGTTTTGCTGGATGTAATAATGAACAGTGGTTGTCATTTACTCCTGACATCTGAGCCGCTGAAGATGCAGTGGATTACATTTGTTTGTGAAGGGAATGTGATCTACATAAATGCGTCTATGTTCACGCAAATCATTCGTGATCCAGCATCACCTACAGCAGAAGTGGCTATAAGGGTTTTTTTTTTAACCTCTGCAATCATCTTTCCTAGTAACGTGCTAGTTAGCAAGTTTGGCGGCTAAATGTGCTAAATGCGGCTAAAGTAAACAATCTCCGAGCAGCTTGTCACTCCACAGAGAGTAGAGAGGGGCGGGGCGAGCAGAGCTCATTTGCATTTAAAGGAACAATCCCTCAGAATGGGAGCTCATTTTGACAAGGTAAAAAGGGTGTTGTTTTACACAACCATTGAGAATTTTTAGCCAGAGTATATTATAGACTTTTCATTAAGAGCCTAAAGAATCATATCAACTTCTGGAAAAGGCATCCGATGACCCCTTTAAATGGATGCCACCTTATTGGGACAATAAAGCCCTCCCTACACCTACCCCAACCCTACCCGATACTTTATTTTCAACTTTATGATTATTTTCTACGTTTTATTTATTTATCGTCTTTTGTAATGTTGACTATCCAAATCAGACGTTGGTGGGCGGAGTTAGTGTAAATAGCCTCTGCCAACAAGGCTGGCCATTTTGTAAATAGAAACTTTGGGGAAAAAAAACTGTCAAGTAAATAAAGCAAGTTATCAAAATTTAGTATTCTCTGCTCTTAAATGCTGGGGGTGTGTCTGCTGTTAGTGCTGAAACTGCACCTACTTGCTGGAAAGCTGCTGCCTCTCTCAACTGTCAAATACAATACAGTTTAAAAAGGAGACCAAACTGTTTTGTAAACAGTTCAGTACTACATAGTTCACAATCTTTTTGTATTTTCCGAAATACATTTCTAACATATATAATGTGTTTAGAAACAAATCTCTGAAGTGCATTTATACAGACTTAACTTATTAGAGATGACATCTGTCATAATTCACGCTCTGTCATTTTGCCTCAAACCTATATGACTGTGAAGCACAAATGAAGATGTATTTTCCATTCTATATTATTTGTAAATGTTAATCAGGGTAAAGCCAGGGTCAGGTTTACAGTGAAGTGCTGATAATCCTGCTAGTCTCTCAGTGCTAGATTAGGTCTGGTCCCACAGTGAGAGGAAGCTTTTCTCTGTGTACTCACAAGCTGCTTCTCAATAGAATTACACGCACCCCGGCCTTCAGTCACGCTGGTAAACTCACAATGAAGTGTGAAAGTTCGACACACGTCCACCGCAGTCCCCTAAAGACACAGTAAAGCATACACAAATGAAAAGCGCACATGCGTATGTTACACGCGTATGTTGTTGAGCTTGTTTTGTGAACACTGGTGGGTGGTAAGACTGGTCAGGGATTTGTCAGATTAACAGAGCTGTCTCCGGTGTCAATTTGGGGGCAGAGAGCTTCTGACAAACAAACACACATACACATACACTGCCATTCAAAAGTTTGGGAT
Source organism: Labeo rohita (assembly GCF_022985175.1). Lineage (NCBI taxonomy): Eukaryota > Metazoa > Chordata > Actinopteri > Cypriniformes > Cyprinidae > Labeo > Labeo rohita. The sequence continues at coordinate 6,542,627 of NC_066882.1, forward strand.
CAGTAATGTTTTTGATGTTATTTAAAGAATTCTCTAAAGAAGCTCATCAAGGCTGCATTTACTTAAAAAAATACAGAAAAACAATAAAATTGTAAAATAATATTACCGTTTAAAATACCAGTGTTCTATTTTAATATATTTTAAAATAGAATTTATTCCTGTGATGCAAAGCAGAATTTTAATCAGCCATTAGTCTTGTGTCACATGATCCTTCGGAAATCATTCTAATATGCTTATTTATTACTTTTATTATTATTGTTGGACACAGTTGTGCTTCTTGAAATTTTTTTTTAAGTTAAAAAGAACAGCATTTATTCAAAATAGAAATCTCAAACAAAGTCTTCACCATTATTTTTAGCAATTTAACACACCCTTGGTGAATAATAGTATTCATTTCTTTCAAAAAAAAGAATAGAAATTTGCTGATCACAATGTTTTAAATGGTAGTTTATATGGTTAAAAAGATTTCTATTTTAAATAAATGCTTTTTAACTTTTTATTTATTAAATAAATAAATAATCCTGAAAAACAACTAAGGTTCTAAGGTTCTAACAGTCTAAGGTTCCAACAAAATATTAAGCAGCACAACTGTTTTCGACATTGGAAAAAAAAAAAAAAAATCAGCATATTAGAATGATTTCTGAAGGATCGTGTAACACTGAAGACTGGAGTAATGATGCTGAAATTTCAGCTTTGCATCACAGGAATAAATTACATTTTAAAATATATTTACACAGAAAAGAGTTATTTTCCATTGAAATAATATTTTACAATATTAATGTTTTTTCTGGGTTTTTGATCAAATAAATGTAGCCTCGATGAGCATGAGAAACTTCTCTAAAAAAAAAAAAAAAAACATAAAAAATCGGCTTAATCTTTTTTTTTTCTTGAAGTACCAGCCTTTAAAGTGGGAAGCATGAAGAGTAAAAACAATGTAAAACCCAAAAATAAATAAATACATTTGTTGAACATAAATGCAAATAAACTGAATCCTTGTCCTAGTTACTATACTCTTTCCTTTCTGTAGAAATATTTTGAATAGATTTGGTAGTTTTGCAATATATTTGTGTTTAATGGCTGTTGAATTCTATTATTGATTGCTGGCAATTGATAGCTGTGCTAGTTTCATGGCTTTCATGTACAGTAACTTCTAATCATAAAATAAAATAATTTCCAAAATCGATATTCCATGTCTATCAATAATTTTGTATTGTTTTGTTTTATAGAATCCATGCAATTTACATGTAATAAGCTTTTTGGGGTAGTGTATACTCTAGCAAAAATATGGACAAACCCAGCGACAGCGACTAAATGTTTAACCCAGCTATATGGCTGGCTTATAATGAACCTAGCTTATAATGTAATTTTAAGCAATAGTTGTAATTAATGAAACTACCCAGAAGGTTGACCCAACATCTGGGTCAAAATAACCCAATCGCTGGGTTTGTCCATATTTCACCCAATTTTGGGTTGTTGCATTTTAAGAGTGTATGTACATAAAGTGAAATCTGTTGAATCTGAGGTTCAAGCATTATTTAAAGCAAATTTCAACATTTCTTTTTAGCTTTTAAGGTGAGAAAAAAATAGAAATTTGTACGTGTTGTTGTACTAGCTCAATTGCCTCTGAAATTAAATAGCTTTTAGCTGCACAGAATTAAGAATTGTGTTGTGTTAGTCTATGTGGCATAATATGCATGATTGTTTTTCTTTCTTTCTTTTTTTATCAGTCGGAGGAAGAAGACAAACATTCGGCTCCTGTTCTCCCTTAATTCTTTCCTCCTCTAGATGTTGTAAGTAAGTTGATTTTCCTTTGCTCATATGTCACTACAGGCTTATTGGACCAGCTGGCCCGTCAGTCTGTGTGCGAGTGCGATCTGCTTTAGTGAGCTCTGCTGCAGCTGTCAGGCTGACGAGTGAAACCCTGCTGTCCACAATCACACCAGATCAGCTCAGACGTGTCCGGTCTCGCGCCGCACGGCTACCGGGCTGCATTAGTGCGGATGTGCCACAGGAGATGCTTTGCCACTGTAACAAACGTGTTTCCTTGGCAAGAGCATTTCAATAATGTACTCCAACAACAGCAGAAGTAAGTTAGACAGCTCCAGGCTGTTGAACAGCATAGCTGAAAATAAACACAGGTATTACTATTTTTATGCCGTGCGCTGTGAAGGCGTAGCCTATAAATCTCTTTGGAGCTTTTTAGATTGTTAGATTTTTATGGATGAACAATGTGCTGTGAAAGAACAGCGTGTTAGTGCGAGATTCTTGCGTTCGTAGTCACACCTGTGTGTGTTTGTGAGTTTGTTCTGCTCTGTTCCTAAAGGAGGTTGACAGCTGTGTGTATGAGTCAAGCGCTACATTTAATTCCGCTTGTGTACTGACATGAAAGCCTGCAGAAATGACCTTGCTGCCATATATTCACAAACAGATGCACAGAAATATATTTGCAGCCACCTATCAGAATATAAAAGCCATGTGGAGGTGTGTTTGAATAAATGCTCCTTCAAATAAATGCATTTTTGCCGCATGTCAGGAATTACTTATTTAGTTAGTTTTTAGTTTTTGGCTTTTTGTCATTATTGGGCTGTACATGAACAAAGAGGGAGACTTTGATGAAAAATAATTTAAGTATTTAATTCATATTTATATTAATATTATTTTTTATTTATTTTACTTTTCATTAGGACAGTGGAAAACATATTTATTAATATTGTTTATTAAATTGTAAGTTTATTTATTTAATTAGTTACTAGTTAGTCAGACTGTACATGGACAAAGTGGGAGTACATGGACAAATTTGATGAAAAATAATTAAAATGATACTGTTTATTAAATTGTAAGTTTATTTATTCATTTATTTTGTTAGGCTGTACTGTACATGGAAAAGCAGGATAATTTGAAAAATAATTTTAAAAATATTCTTTATATATATATATAATTTATTTATTAGGATAGTGTGACACATTATTTAAAATATATATTTTTTATTAAATTGTAATTAATTAATTCTTCAGTTTCCTGCTTTTTGTCATTATTAGGGCAAAGGGGGGGAATAGGATAAAAATACATTTATCATTTATCATTTACATTAATAGCACTTTTTATATTTATTTATTTATTAGTTATTTTATTTTTTATAAGGACAATTGGGAACTTCATTAATAATTTTTATTAAATTATGTTAAATATGACTATAAATCAGTATTTTATTAACTTACTAAAAATGTCAGTGATTAATATTAATATAATAATATTAGGCTTTATAATATAATATAATATAATTATATTATATTATATTATATTATATTATTTATTTTGTTAGGCTGTACGTGGACAATTATTTTAATTTTATTAAAATAATTAAAAGATAATTAAAAGATATTCTTATTTATATTAATATCTTTTTTTGGTTTGTTTATTTTACGTTTTATTATGATAGTGGAAAACATTATTTAAAATTGTTATGTTTTTGTTAAATTGTAATTAATTAAGTAATTAATTAATTAATTAATTCTTCAGTTTCTGACTTTTATTATTATTAGGGCAAAGAGGGGAATGGGATAAAAAAAAAAATATCATTTTTATATTTATTTATTTATTTTACTTTAATTAGGACAGTTGGAAACTTCATTAATAATTTCTATTAAATGATCAGGTAAATATAACTATAAATGAGTATTTTAATAACTTAATAAAAATTAATGGCAATAATTAATATTAATTTAATTATATTAGATTTTATAATATAATAATATTAGGTTTTATAATATAATATACTATAATATAATATAATGGGAAAATAAGATGAACATTCCCACTCTATGTTCAGCTGAATATTCTGTTTCCCTTAGAAATGCATCACAATATGGAGGTTTAAAACACTGCAGACTCAATTTCCTGATGTCTTTAAGTTTGTCCAAACTGATCTCAGAGGTAACATTTCAAAGTCCAGTGAAAGACAGGACCTATTAACAAGGAGCATTAGGAGTGCCCATTAACTACAGTGTGAATGAGATGATGCCCTTGATGGCTGGACCAGTTGATTGAAAGGTTTCTGGCATGATAATTAATCTCCATTCGGATCAGCACATGGGGTCATTTAGCTTGTACAGGTGTACTTTAAAATCCTGCATCACCTTTCAGGGCTGCAGTCGCTTGGCAAGGTTAGAGTTCTAAACAGTTCATCTCAGCCACACAGAAACAGAAAGTGTAATTAGAGTTCATTCACATGATGCTGCACATAGAGCGATTTCAATGCTACCGACGTGTGCCGAGTCTCTCAAGGTCTCCTTCGGCACACTGTAGTTGACTCGAGCTTTAGTATCTCTGTGTAAATAAAAGATGTCTTAGAGTTGAAGTAAGTTGTTTGAATGAGACAAGCTCTGTAAAGAATAATACTGTATAATTGATGGAAGCCTGAACCGCACTGCTCAGACTTAATGCAGTGCAAATTTAAAACTGTCAATAGTTTAAAGCTTGTTTATAGATCTCTGGGATCATTAAACACTAAAGCATTTTACCGAGATCTTTCAAGCTTGTACTTAAATGCTGAGATTGTGTCAAGTGCGCATGAGATGCGAGTTGTGGATATCAGCTGCTATTGAACATGTTTGCGAGACGTTAAATTGGAAGAGTACAGCATAAGAAGCGGTTCAACAGGTGGGTCTGTGAGCATTAATCTATGCTGGGAAAGACTTTGGCTTATAGCTGCATTTGCTTAGATCTCCATCTGGAACCTCTGACCACTGAAACACATTGGAGGGATCTGACTAATGAATGAGATGCAATAAGCCTAATTTGCATAGAAAGAATGCATGTTTACTTAAATAATCACAGTGCAGCATATTTAATGTCTGGCTAAACTGGATTGTACTGTTAAATGATTACTTCACTTACAGAATAAAACTTTCCTGATAATATACTCACCCCAGTGTCATCCAAGATGTTCTTTCTTCAGTTGAAAAGAAATTAAGGTTTTTGAGGAAAACATTCCAGGATTCTTCTCCATATAGTGGACTTCAATGGGAGCCAATGAGTTGAAGGTCCAAATTGCAGCTCCAGTTCAACTTCAAAGGGCAGACCTGATCATGAAACCAGGATACTAGCCGAAGAATAAGGGTCTTATCTAGTGAAAAAACAATCTGACAAAAAAAAATATAATAATAACCACAAATGCTCATTTTGCATCAGCTCTGCAACTTCACGCATTGCGTAATCACTTTTGTAAAAGGTCAAGCGTGGTTAGTTTTTCGTCTATGTACTTCAAAAAAGTAGGGTAGGGCGAAAAACTCAATCTCATTTTCTCCTCCGACTTGAAAATCATCCAACATCGTTGTTAGGCATTCAAGTGTGTAGTGCTGAAACCCTGTTGAAAACCCTGTAATTGTTAGAAAGGCCAAGGATCAGCAATCTCCACATAAACTGATTGAGCGGACCAAACCTTAAGTCGTAGAGACTTGAAACTTGGAGGAATGGTAGCACTCACACAGTCTACATCATTAACAAGGCTCACCCCAATTGGCCTGACGGGGGCCCTACAGCGATAAAAAGTACGAAATCACTTATAACTCCTAAACCGTTTGTCGCAGGCTTAAGTGTTTTATGTCATTGGCTCATACCTGACAAAATGCTGTCTCGGATTCGATGGCCAATGAAGTTTGAGCACCTATTAGACAAAGTAACGGAGGTCGATCGGAATGAAACTCGGTGGGCCTGTTTGACTCACAGCCCTAAAGGTGTGTGAGAAACCTCTTTTTTTTAAAGGCGTAAACGATTAAGCCTCTAGAACCATCAAACTGTTTGTTAAATGATTGAGAAGATGTAAAAAAAGCTACATTTTTCATTCAGTCTGGAAAAAAACACTGCAGTACGGTTCTCTAGACTCTATAGGTTAATAATTATTGAATACAAATGTTGAAATTTACCCTTTGGGAAGCTATAACAGGGTCGTTAGAAAAGTCTATAAAGCCTAAACGAAAACTCAAAACTTACAGAAACCGGGTGAGCACATGCCATAGGTCTTTGTAAACAAGCATGTAAAGTTTTAGGGAGATCAGACTACAGCTGACGCTATAACAATCATAAATGTTTAAAAAACATCATATTTCTCTGGTTAATTACCTGGATTATCCAAAAATGCTTTTTCAATTATTGATTTAGGTGTTTGTAGGCTTGCTAAATAATATATAATATCTTTCATATGTGCTTAAATGCCTTGAAGCGCTTTAACCCCCGTAATTGCTGCTTGCAGCTGTACTGTATTTTTACCTTTTTTTTGTAAATGGCCTTCTTTTCATTGCATGGTCGCTTTGTAAACACTGGGTCAGTATGTCCACCTATATCACGTGTGACCTTTCCAACGTGACTACGTAATGCGTGAAGTCAAGCTAGTGCATAATGAGCATTTGTGGATAAACATTTTAAAGGATAAACATTTTATTATTTATTTTTTAGAAAGTGACCAATCGTTTCACTAAATAAGACCCTTATTCCTCAGCTGGGATCATGTGGAGCCCTTTGCAGCTGCATTGAAACTGCAGTGTGGACCTTCAACCTTTTGGTCACCATTGAAGTCCACTATACAGAGAAAAATCCTGGAATGTTTTCCCCAAAAACCTTGAGAAAGCAGACTGAAGAAAGCAAGACCTGAACATCTTGAATGACACGGGGGTGAGTAAATTATCAGGATATTTTTATTCTGCAAGTGAACTAATCCTTTAACGTACATCTGTTTAGTTCATTCTAAAAGCTAAAAGGCTTAATAAAAAAATAAATAAAATAAAATAAAATAATTATTGTGGAATATTGAATTGTTTTTTAGATTTAAATAATTGATTTCTCAACCTCTTTTGTTCATAGATTAAAGATAGTTAAGCAGCTTGTTTGCTAATGGTGGGATCTAAACAATATCGCTTGAAGGAATGTGTAATCGATCACCTGCCCAAAACAAAGCCAGAAATGAACTGAAAGAGGAAATGAAAGCAATTGACAAACTTGCTAATTTACAATGACTTCACCAACAAAGCACAAACTATCTATTTACCCTCGTAGGCATAATCTCATTACGTCTTTTTATACATTAGCTTGGCCGTATTGATCTGATATTACCAGCAAATTAGCAGAACCGCTAAGAATGTAGACTGGTAGTTAATCTTTTATTAAGCCTTTGATAAATGACCAATGGCAATCAATGTCTATGAGAAATGGACATTCATCTACTTGATGTTTTTTTTAGGTTAAGAAACCAAGATGAACTGAAAGAGATGTGTTATTCACTGTTGAGGATTGATTTTTGTAAGTATATTTGGTTTTGATTTTTTTTCTAGAAATTCTATAAAAAAAAAAAATTCTGTTATGAGTGTGGTTCTTCTACATTCCCTCATAGTGCATTACTGTATGTAACTGATGCGATTGTAGGATTATAGCGTCTACATACCGCAATGCCTTTATTAAAACCAAATCTCTGAATAGACTTTAAACCTCTGAATTTGTCTGTTTATTCATTCCCCAGATGAGCTGCAATTTAATTTCCAAACGGGGCCTCAGTGAACAGCGTGGTACTCGCTTAAGTCGAGTGTGTTTCATTTGAGCAAAGTATGCTCTCACTTTTTCTATTGCTTTGCCTTCAATTGGATCAGAAGATTATCTGTCTGGATGAATGGCCTTTGTTTCTGTACATTAGTGTGTATTAGTCTCTCGGCGTAGACGGTTCGCTATTAAAGAGCGGTGTAATGTCATCAGCTCTGACAGGACAATGTGTGATTTGGGAATATTTCAGATTGGCCGCTGCTTCTATCTGCTCGTCTCCGCCCACTGTGCACGAGGCACGCGGGAGGTGAGAAAAGCTAGCAAGCTTGCATCGGCGGTTACGTGTTTAGCATGTGGGTGTGCTTTTTGGACTGAATAAACCTATTGAACAGGGACCCCTGTGATTTCACGTCACCCATAGCAAGCAGGGAAACATCCCGTGGGTCTTCGCTCGGAAGTGTCTGAATTCTCGACAGCGCTGAGACCTGTCAAATAAACCTCATTCTGACTGCATAGTGGTGCTTTGTTAAGCTGTCTCATTTTCCCGTTTCCCTCATTTCGTTGCATACCAATGGCACGCCTGTTTCCCAAAGGGTTAAGGATCCAATCTTCCAACTGCCGGGATCTCGTCAGGTCCGCCTGTGCCGTTTGTTCCACGCGTGGAGAGACTCGCGCTCTGCTGGGTGGGATGTGGCATCCGGGGTGTGCTGAAAAGGCTTCTTGCTGATTAAAATTATAATTTAGTGGATGGTGGTGAACTGATTCCCCGAATATGCCTCAAATGAAGTCTTTCAAATTAACTGCTTTTCTCTATCGATGTGAAGACTTATAAATAGGAGAACCTTTAAAGATGGAGAATATGTCAATCAAACAGCACCCCATGAAGACAAAGCCTCATTAGCTATAGGAATATAGGGCTGGTTTTAATTCTGGGTTATCTATCTACTATTTTAATTTACCCACAGTTCATGCCATTAAGGCTTCTAATGCGTACTTCAGTGGCATGGTTCACATTTTTGTCCTATCTGCTCTTTTTTTATAGTGTTATAAATATTTGGATTTTAATCTATGAATTAAAAGGAATACATAAACCTTTTATTTTATTTTATTTATTTTATTTTATTTTATTTTATTTTATTTTATTTTATTTTATTTTATTTTATTTTATTTTATTTTATTTTATTTTATGGCAAGAACCATTGTTTTCCTGCCCAAAATCTAATGTAAATAATATTTATAAAAATTCCAATATTTATTTATTTATTTATTTATTTATTTATTTATTTATTCATTCATTTAAATACATAAAATATAATTGTTATACCCAATGTTGATCTGATTATTTTTTATTATTATATTATATTATATTATATTATATTATATTTTCTTATACAACCCAATAAAATACAGCATCTCATTTTTGGCAAGAATGTTGTGTTATTGCTCAAAAAGTAGTATAAATAATAATTATAAAAATGAAAATATATGTAATTTTATTATTGTAATTTATTTTAGTTTTATTTACCTTTTTTGTTAATTTGTTAATTTTATTTACCTTTTTTGTTAATTTTTATAATTAAAATTCGATATTTATCAGTTAATAATTTCTGATGTTTAATAATAATAATAATAATAATAATAAATGTACTATCATTATTATTATATAGAATATAGTAGCATTTAAAAATATTTTAATTTTTGTTTTTTATTTTGTTTACTTATTTTTTTGTATTTACATTGTGTGCACTCACATATATAAAGTGGATTTTATTTTGTTTTATTTTATTATTTTATTTTATTTTACCACATGACATTTTTAGAGTTGTAATAATAAAAAAAAGTTATAAAAGTACAGGAATGCGAAGACTACACTTTAAAGTAGTTTTTTTCCCTTGGACTTATTTGTCATTGACCCCTATAATTCTCCAAAGGCACTTCAGAGCAGAGGCTGGATCATTTTTAAATAATCAAAGAGACAGGAACATTCTTCCCCAGGTGGTCTACTTCATTTAAACTTTAATGACCGCATATATTTTGTGCTTCTGGTGTGTTCACGTATATGTAGCAAGCCCCTCCAGCCGTGAGTGGTCATTAATAAACGTGTGTAGAATAAAAACAGGCCTGCAGATAGGCCGTCCATTTGACCAAGCAACTAATCAATGAATGAATCATGTATACACACATCCAACATAAGATCAACATCAGGTGGTTGTGTGTGCTTGTGTATGTGCACGGCGTGAGCCAGAACCTGCAGCTGTATGAATATGGAGGGGCTTCTGTGAAGGTCAGCGGCTCTCTGGAGTGTTTGAGGGTTGTTACTGATGCCTTTCCTTGCATTAACAAGGCCGTTAGGTGCATGTCCATATTGTTACAGCAGCACAGGAGGTCCTCCTTCAGGGATGAGAGGCTTGACAGCGGCGGCGCTGAGCTTTTAAAGCTAAGAGTATCTTTACTGACTATGAATAAGTAAAGGTGTCTGTGTATCTCTGCTCATTACTCTCTCAAGTGTTCAGCAAAATGCACCATGATTGCCTCAGAAGGTGATGGCTGTCTTCAGTTGGGAGTTGTTGTCTAGCGGATGAATGGAAATGGTTGTTTTAAAAGGCCGTATTAAGGCAAAAACAAGTTAAATTGGGGCCATGTTTGCTGGTGCTGAAGCCGGCAGGCTGGAATATGTGTGGTATTGTTCTGACTTTGAGAGAACGAGGTGGATCTGACATACAGTCTCATTACAGGGGAGGTTGGCAGTGTTGCGAGCGGTGTCATCAATTATGAAGAACTTGTGTGGTGTGTAAGTGTGGGGCTTATGAATAAAGCAGTGTGTTTTTTGTTTATCCCACAGGATTAGATGTGCTGACTGAGGTCAGGCTCTCTCTGGGGCTTTGGGTCACTAGAGTATAAACATCAGAGAGAAAAGCAGCCAGACCACTGGGATACTGTGAAACGGGGTGGGGTGATTTCCTCAGGACACACTCATCTCCTCCTGGATGTGTGTGTGTGTTTGTGTGTGCGGGATGTTTTTGTTTCTACGTAACGTATAGCTAGACCTTGCTGTACAATCCAGCTTAATTTGGTAGCTGTATTTTGGAACATTGCAGCTGATTTTGAGCTGGATTTTAAATGATCCAAGCTAGGCATTAGCTGGTGCAAGCTGATCTTGGATCAGCAACCAGTAGCTACCAGTTAGGTATACCATTGTAAAGTGTTTGAAGTGCAACCAAAAAAGATAATTTCATCACCCAGTGGTTCCAAACTTGTATTTTGTTTCTTCCACTGAACACACAACAGGATTTTTTGATAACCAAGAATTAGTCAGAATGAATGAATGAATGAATGAATGAATGAATATTTATTTATTTATTTATAATAATGATAATAATAATAACAATAATAATAATAATTATTATAATTATTATTATTATTATATTTATTTATTATGGCCAGATTAATACATGTATTTATAAAAAAAAATAAAATAAAATAAAAATTAAAAGGGCAAAGCATATATACAAAGACTTGAATACACTGTAATATTAATAATTATTAATTATATTAATAATACACTGTAATTAGTAATATTGTGAGACATTATAATTTAAAATATTTTTTTTTTCAATTTATTCAAAAATGTAATTTTGCTGTGATTGCAAAACTGAATTATCATTCTCATAAACTGATTTTGTGTCAAGAAACATTTCATATTATTTTTACATGTTAGATTTTTTAGGATTCTTTGATGAAAGAACTGCATTAATTTAAAACATATATATTTTGTTACAGTCTTCACTGTCACTTCATCAATACATATTTTGAATTCTGAATAAAAACAGTTATTATTATTATTATTATTTTTTAAAACGTACTGACCCTAATCGTTTTAACTGTATATTACTAAATATTATATTTTATATATTATATTTTTCAAAGCTCAGACTCTTATGTTATTGACCCAGCTACCAGCTAGATTTTTCAACAAGATACAATCCAAATTCTGCCAGAGCCCTGTAGTATATATACACTACCATTTAAAGAAGTCTATCTAATTCATTTGGGAAAAAAAAAACAATAATACTGCGAAATGTTATTACTTCCAAAACAACAATTTACAGATAATGTACTTACCCCCTTGTCATCCAAGATGTTCATGTCTTTCTTTCTTCAGTTGTAAAGAAATTATGTTTTTTGAGAAAAACATTTCAGGATTTTTCTCCATATAGTGGACTTCTGTGGTGCCGCGAGTTTGAACTTCTAAACTGCAGTTTAAATGCGGCTTCAAACGATCCCAAATGTGGTTGTAAACGATCCCAGCCAAGGAAGAAGGGTCTTATCCAGCGAAAGTCCTGAGCGCTTTTTTAAACGCCACCGCCGGCGTCTTTTTCTGCAGCTCAGAGCGTCTTTTCAAGTTGAAAAAAGTTAAACTTTTCTGAAAGAAACGCCCTACGTCAAGCGCCTTTTTGACAGCTGACCAATGACAAGCGAGTAGCCAGAACTGACGTTTCCATAACAAGAACAACAAAAAAAAAAAAATGGAGAAGGTGCCGGTAGATAGACTTTTATTTTATTGTTGTGAACCGACATTTTCCTCCCTGTTAACTTCAAAAACTGAAACGCGGCTCCGACAGCCTTGTGGGCAGCGTGTCGACATGTACGCCATTGCACTTCAGGCGTCTCTTTTTGGAGTCCCAGCTCGTAGACCCTTCCTGATCCCGTCCTACCTCTCTCTCTCTCCCACTTCGCTTCCTGTCTAAATACTGTCCTATCAAATAAAGGGCAAAAATGCCAAAAAAAAAACACCAGCGCAAGAGCAAGCTTCCTCTTTTTTCGACATTCATGCTGTTTGTTATAGCAACAAAAGACGCCCTCGGCTGCATTGCTAAAAAAGCGCCCTTGTCAACATGTGAACATAGTGTATGAACATAGCCTTGATGAGCATAAGAGACTTCTCTCTTATGCTCATTACAAGTCTTACTGATCCAAAACCTTTGAGCAGTAGTATATATATATATATATATATATATATATATATCCTCCACCAGCTCCACACCCCTCCTCCACCTCCTTGCATGTTCATTTGTGAGATTTTTAGAAATATTTAAATGATGCATTCAGCTATCTGCAAGCGCTTTGTACTCTCAGGGCCGTTTAAAACCTTTAACCATATTCAAACAGATTTCCTCCGACCTCATCCACAATCAGCACAGAAATTGTGAAATGAGTGTGCGGATTCCATGTGGGCTTCTGTGACCCAACTTCTCCTGCCTTCTCGGCTGACAAAACTCCTTTTCTCCTCTCTCTTTTCCTTTTTTTCTTTCAGTGTCATGTTGAGTTCATAGCTCATACATTTATACAGCCACGGCCTGACCTTTCTTGTTCCACGTGCCCCATTTACTATTGTTATCCTTCACACGAACGTCCTCTCGCTCACCCTGAAGCGCACAAGCTTCCTTTAGGTTCCTAGCTTGCAACAGACCCCTAATCTATTGCATAGGCAAGATGAAGTCCCTCAGGCAGGGCCGCTATTCCCTGCTGGAGGTATAATGAACTCCAATCTGTCTGTGTTTGAGCCTCAGCAAGAGGGGTAGTTGCTCTGGGGCCCTGAGAGAGATGGGCTCTGCGATGTAGACTCTGCTAAGGGCTACACTGTCCTGGAGCTTCTGTAATTGTCTGAAGTCGAAGGGTGAGGGTTGGTGAGGGGAGCGGTCTAATTGTTTCACTGTTTAACTGACTGACTCCATCAATATCTATTAGGACTGTGGATTGCAGGTGCAGGGCTGCTTAATTCACTTCTGGTTGGGGTTTTATCTAGCCTGGTGTTATAACATTATCATTCAGCGGAGAGTTCTTCCTCTCTCCGTCCTCTGATGAGCTGCTTTTTAGTCTTTTTAGCATCTCTCGCTATCCACAGCGTGCTGAGTATGCGCTCAGGTTATGCTAGGATATATGACACCCTCAAGTTTGACTTATAAAAAAAAGTTTGGCTTGATGATACACATTTAAGAATAAATGTTCCACCAGGATTACACAGCCTGAGGGCTTCCAAGATCCTTTTTATTTTACACATAAAACTTTACTAGTTTATTAGAAAATCAACTACAAACTAGAGCTCTGCAGTATGAGAGAAATGCAGAAAAAGTTATATGACATATATTTCACTTTTATTGTGAAGGCAAATGTTTTATTTCTTTAGACTAATGTGCACTAATGCACAATAAGAACGGGAATGTGCATTAATAAAACCATAGTCTGGTATGTTGTTATGAATTATAGTATGACATCAAAACCTTTTATTTTTGAAGAACCAACAAAAATGTATTTATTTTTTCTAAACTGTATGACTTGCTTTCTTCTGCAGAACACAAAAGAAGATCTTTTGAAGAATTTTGGTAATCAAACCCTTTTAGTGACTATTGACTTTGAAAAAAGAAAGAAAAAACAATATCAAAATATCTTTTTATGTTCTGTAGAAGATTGAATGTCATACAGGTTTAGATTGACATGAGGGTGAGAAAATGATGACAGGACTTTCATTTTTTTTAGGTGAACTCTCCCTTTAGGAGTGTAAAATAAAACTTGCTTACAAATTATTCTGATTTCTCATGCCCTAGTTTGTATTGTTTAAGGTAAGCAGCTGCACATCTCCATTTTTCCCTCCATGGTGCCTGTTAGGTGCTTTGAGGGCTGATTTGGTGATTGGATTATCTTCAGAGCAGCAGAAATGAACCTGGGTTGTCATAGCAATCAGGAAGTTCCAGTAGTCTCATGTTATTTCACACCTTGTTTAAATTGCCATTTTAAAGGATTGGTCTTAATGGTGTTCCTCCTCAAACAGAAGGCAGAGTGAGAAGCTTTATTAATTTACCTGCAGTGGGAATGGAGAAGGCCTTTAGAATGACAGCTATTTTAATACGGTCTGGGGTGAGCGTGAGTGTGTGTGTCACATTATGTCCACACACCCACTTTGAGGGTGAGACTTCAACCCTATTTTAATATTCTTTCTTTCTTTCTTTCTTTCTTTCTTTCTTTCTTAAAGAAGTCCACTTCCAAAACAAAGATTCACATATAATGTACTCACCCCATCTTGTCATCCAAGATGTTCATGTCTTTGTTTCTTCAGTCGTAGAGAAATTGTTTTTTGAGGAAAACATTTCAGCGTTTTTCTTCATATAATGGACTGATATGGTGCCGATTTTGAACTTCCAAAATGCAGTTTAAATGCGGCTTTAAAAATGATCACAAATGCGGTTGTAAATGATCCTAGCCGAGGAAGAAGGGTCTCATCTAGCGATCTGTTATTTTCATAAAAAATGTACATACTTTTTATTCTCAAATGCTCGTCTTGCCTTGCTCTCGTTGAACTCTGTGTATTCTGGCTCAAGACAGTTAGGGTATGTTGAAAAACTCCAATCGTATGTTCTCCCTCAACCTCAAAAATCATTTCAAAATCACCCTACAGCGCTGCAGAAGTTCCGATCCAGTCTTTGCCAAGTAAACATGCAAAGAAGATCAAACACCCTTAACGAAAAAGGTAAAACAGCAATATAGGACGATTTTGAAGTTGAGGGAGAACATGAGATGGGAGTTTTTCGACATACCCTAACTGTCATGACAAAAACAGTTTAGGCAGAGTGAGACAAGATGAGTGTTTGGCATTTAAAAAGTATATAAATTGTATAATTTTTATTAAAATAACCGATCGTTATGCTAGATGAGACCCTTCTTTCTCGGCTGGGATTGTTTACAACCGCATTTGGGATCTTTTGAAGCCGCATTTAAACTGCATTTTGGAAGTTCAAACTCGGGGGACCATATCAGTCCATTATATGGAGAAAAATTCTGAAATGTTTTATTCAAAAAACATCATTTCTTTACGACCGAAGAAAGAAAGACATGAAAATCTTGGATGATGAGGGGGTGAGTACACTATATGTAAATTTTTGTTCTAAATGTGGATTTCTCCTTGAAGTGAGTTGGATGTTTGCACGTAATTAGTTTTTAACGTGTTTAATTATTTATTTACTATTATCTTTTATAGATATATAGTACAATTTAATAATTTTTTTTTAAATAAATACTTTTACTCATCAGGGATGCAATCATTTGATCAAAAGTGAGAGTAAAGGCTTTTAATCAGACTACAGTGACTTTTTTATGGATTACATGATTTCAGAGTCCTGTCATCATTTTCTCACCCTCATCTCAATCCAAACCTGTATGAAGTTCAATCTTCTATGCACATAAAAAGTTATTTTGATATTGTTTTTCCTTAGTTTTTTTCAAAGTCACAAGTCACTAAAACAGTTTGATTACCAAATTCTTCAAAAAATCTTCTTTTGTATTTTGCAGAAGAAAGCAGGTCATGCAGGTTAGGAAAAAATGTTTTTCAAATCTTAGGTTCGGCCCACTATTTTTTGGTTCTTCAAAAATAAAAGTTTTTGATGTCATACTATAATTCATAACAGCATACCAGACTATGATTTTATTAATGCACATTCCTGCTCTTATTGTGCATTAGTGCACATTATTCCAAAGAAATAAAACGTTTGCTGTCACAATAAAAGTGAAATATACATCATATAACTTTTTATTCCAAAACAAGATAATCAGGGACAAAGGAAAGTGCGGAGAGGGAGCGAGAAAGTGTAGGGAGAAATCAGAGCAGAAATATTGACTAAATGTTTTATTTTTATTTTAATGAATTAATTTATTTTAACTAACTATTAGCCTTTCATCAGACTCATAAACCCACTGCACTGCATTATATACATCAAAGAAACTTTAACGTATATAATGATTAATGCACTTCATGTTTTAATAACAATGAATGGAATATATTTTCTTAATCTTTGCTTTGTATTTTTATATCAGTGTGGTAAAAGATTATTTAATTTAAATCAATATAACAAACAACATGGATCAAAAGTAATCTAAAAGTAGTCTGATTATATAACCTAAAATGTTTAATGCAATGAATTACATTACAAACTACAATTTTTGTATTACAATTTGCAAGTAATCTACCCATCTTTTTTAAATAAAAAAATCTGTGTTATCACAAATAATGTTAGGCAGCAAAACTGTTTTCAACATTTCGTCGCCTTAGAATTATAAGGTTCTATCTGACATTTTTGTCAAAATTGAGTTATTTAGGTGATGTTTCTTTTGTAAGCTGTGTACATTTTGGGCCTTTTTTTAGGAAACAAAAATCGTTCTATCTACAGAAGTCTATGGAATGCGAAAACTTTGAAGGTCAATGTCTCAAAAGTGCTCAGAATGCAGATAGAACCTTGTAATTCTAAGGCAACGATTTATACTACTACTACTACTACTTTTCTTGAGCACCAAATCTGCATATTAGAATAATTGCTGATAGATCATGAGACACTGAGGGGAAAAAAATCTCTTTTTGATCAAATAAATGCACCATTGGTCAGCATAAGAGACTTCTTTCAAAAACATTTAAAAAAAAATAATCTTTTTGACTTTTGAACAGTAGTGTGTATATACAAAAATTTGGTATAGAGATCATTTTTATTCACAAATTGCTAATATTTTCACAGTTAAAAACAAAGAAATGTAAACTAGCGAACTGAATAAGCATGACTTTTTGTGAAATAGTATTTTCTTGTAAAATGTATTTTTTACAACTTGGATTTTCTTTTCTTCCCATTGCACTCAGGGAGTTTTATATTGAATTGTTCTTGTCTGATATGGGAATTTATCTTCCAGTCAGTTATTAAATACAGCTTAATATCCATGATCTTTATGAAATTTCATTTCAGAGCTTAACAATAACTCATAGCTTCTTTCTTGGTAGCAGAAGGTGACTTCCTGGAGGTTTAGTTGTACTGACACCTCACCTGGCTTTGATCACTACCTAGCTAGAAATGCCCACTGGCCCTTTAGGTGGGAAAACAGAAGTTGATACAATAAAGTCAATATTTCTGCACTGATTTCCCCCTACACTTTCTCACTTTCTCTCTGCGCTTCCCCTGTCCCTGATCACCTTGTTTTGGGCTGCTCATTCCCTCCTTCTCCTCCTAAGATGACAAACCCCTGCAGCTGTCGATGCTGTAGTTGGGCAGAAGCGTTTGAAAGCCTGGTGAACTAATAGAAGTGTTTATAAAGAGGCTTGCTGTGGGTTTTTTTTTTTACTCTTGACTGTTCTCTTGTTGGTTACGGAGGGGAAGATGTTGCAGCAAAAGCTCTTAGGCTGCTTTTTCTCTGCCGCAGCCTGAGGTACGAGAGTGGGTGTCTATGTGTCTTGACTGTGACTCACCAGAGTGCTTTCATTCCCTATAGTTTGACTCTCCTGTGAATGCCATCAAGTACATTGGGTCAGGAAATGGATTGCAGATTGTAAAATATAAGCTCCACTGCTGGTGCAGCACTGATGGAGAATATCTGCCGCCTTTAGTCATGTGGCTTCGTCTTGTTTTTTTTGCGAAGCGTTGAGCGACACACAGACAGGCTGTCAGATTTAGGACTCGTCAGGTAGTCCGCTGTTGGCTGAAGGTTACCGGCAACATCTCTTGCGTTGAAAATGAGCCAAGGCAAACTTAGGCCCGTTAGTAACTCAGAGCTCCAGTCGAGCGTGAATATCATATCAGTCATTCCACGAGTGAAGTTCAGCTCTCCGCTCAACAAACATCAGTGACATGGCCTTTTACTGCAGGTTAAAACTCCGTATGCTAATTTGCACGATGCCCCAAAAGTCACAGCACGTTTAAAACAGGAGCTGACTGACAAGGCAAAATGATCTGAATCAGCTTTTTTAATTAAACGGAGTCAAAAGGCTGCTTAACATCGCTTTTCCAGGGGTGAGGAGAGATATTGACAAACTCTCCATAAATGTCATACTTGCAGATGTGTTTTGATGTTCTATGAATTATAAATGTTTTCAGGTTAAATAATTCTTCGGAGGGCAGAGAGGACGAGAGCACGAGCAGTATAAATGAAAAAAAAAAAAAAAAGAAGTGCATTAGCATACAGTAAACTGTGTCGATCTCTCCTCCGCTCCGTGGCCTGTCTTTTATTTACAGCTTGCGCCTCGTGGCAGTTCTCACTCTCCATCAACCCAATTAGAGGAAGTGTGGGTTGTCTGACCCCTGGTGCCGCCGGGTCGCCGGCGAAGCAATGGAGACGCTTGCTTTGTGTAGCTGCGAGCCAGCCTTGTTAGTATTGCAGACACTAAAGAGCCTACGCTAGCCAATCTTAAGCGCCGCAGCTTTCGCTACCTTTGGGAACCGGCACTATGAATGCAGATACACGAGCAGCGGAGAGGTTTTGATCGCTGTTTCTATAGGTAATGGACTGTTAGGTCTCTAGGTTGACGTGAGATCACAGACTGAATCACTTGGCTCTGTTGATGCCTGTCACGGTTACTTTGATTCTGTTCGCATGTACGATTCATGAACGGGTCGTTCTACACATGTGGAATGACAAATAAAGACCTACATGTGAGATGAATTTGCATTTAATTGCGAGATCTTGCAAGGGCGGGAAAAAAACGTGTGATTTTTGTGAATTGTTCAAACGGTCCTTCATTATTTTGACAACATGAAATCAAAATCGACCCCTTTGCTAACAATAATAAATGTCCCTGGTCTTGTCGAGCACTATTCATCAGTGCACATTATTCTGAAGAGAGGAAAAAAAAAAAGGTTTTGTCATAGATGTGGCCTGCTGGGTAATGCATATGCTCCCCCACGTCGCTTTGTGGTACTTATGTGTGGGCAACTGGATTTGGCATCCAGCTTGGGTCATATTCTGATTTTACACAACAACAACTCCGTAGCATTTCTCTTCTGTGCTGTCTTAACAGGCAAAACATCTATTAAAAGTAAATATTATAAATGAAAATAAAGGCTTTCTACAACTCTGAAATTACTTAAATCTATTACCCAGTAGAGTGCTGCATGAATGAAAATGACAGCTGAATATGCTGTAGATGAGTGAGGAGGATTTTTCTTGAAATCCTTCTGAGCAACATGTGGCGATTAGAGATATGCATCTCATAACTGAGGCCAATGCGATATGCATCTCAATTCATAGCCAACAATACGATACATTAAAGATGCGTATGAAGCAGCTACCTGATTCACCCCTATTACAATGCAGTGCGATCCGATTTTGATTTGATTTAACACAATGCGATGCAATGCAATGGAAAAAATATGATATGCTTTTTTTCTTTGGTTCAGACAGGGAGCAAATGATAAATTAACTTGAGAGTCTTTTCTTATTTCTAAACGCCTCGATGCCTGTTTCATAAAACAAGTTTACCAAATCAGTCAGGCTTATTCAGATAATCTGTCTTATTGTCTCTAAAACTGAATTTCTACATAATAAAAGTATAGTGCATCCACTAGTAATTATATATAAATAAATTGCCATTTACTAATGCAAATATGTTCGAAATGATGCGTTGTGATACAAATGCCAACTTGTATCTGATGCACATTTTTTTAAATCAATGCATCTCATCGTTAACTTTTTATGCTGATGCACTGAGAGAATCGGTGAATCTTCCCATTCCTAGTGGTGATGTATGGGTTGTTTGATTTATTTATTTTTAAGGCTTTCTGATCCCAAGACTCAATTAATCTCTCCATGCATTAGGACAATATGGACACTCGTCTTCTTCCAGGCAGATTTGTAACATCTTTAGTTGATTGGAACTTCTTAATTATTGTCCTGATGGTGGAAATGGGTGTTTTCAATGCTTTAGCTGTTTTTTAAACAGCCACTTTGTATTTTGTGAAGCTCAACAATCTTGTTCTGCACATCAGAACTATATTCTTTGGTGTTACTCCTTATGATGGATGATTAAGGGAGTTTGGCCTTTGCGTTCCTCAAATGATACAATACATTGTATGGGTCGAAATTATTGATTTTTCTTTTATGCCAAAAATCATTAGGATATTAAGTAAAGATCATGTTCCATGAAGATATTTTGTAAATTTGCTATTGTACGCTACATTTTTGATTAGTAATATGCATTGCTAAGAACTTCATTTGCTTCAGCTTTCAGATATAAATATAGATATTAATTTAAAAAAAATTGACTAGTTTTGTGGTCCAGGGTCACATATTTATAATCCTGTGGAACAGAAAGTAATGGATGGACAATTTCATGTTCCTAGTCACGCTGTTTTGCTAAAAAAAAAAATGTAAATGTGAATGGGAATATACTTCAGAGATATTTTACTCATAAGAATTTCTAGGAGCGCCAATAATTGTGGACAACATGCATTAGAGAAAAGAAACGTTTATTTCATTATATGAGATTTCCCCCACTTTTTTAGTTGTTTTACTTCAATGAATGGTTAGAATGTTATGAGGTGTTTAATGAAAGATCTAAAGGATAAACAATGCAGATTTATTTTCACAGCCACCTTTGCTCATATGTGACCCTGGACCACAAAACCTGGACCTGGTCTTAAGTAGAATGGGTATAGCCCAAAATACATTGTATTGGTCAAAATTATTGATTTTTCTTTTATGCCAAAACAATTAGGATATTAAGTAAAGATCATGTTCCATGAAGGTATTTAGTAAATTTCCTACTGTAAATATGCCAAATCTTAATCTTTTTGATTAGTAATATGCATTGCTAAGAACTATATTTGGACTAATTTTAAGGCAGTTTTCTCAATATTTAGATTTTTTTGCACCCTCAGATTCCAGATTTTCAAATAGTTGCATCTCGACCAAATATTGTCCTATCCTAACAAACATACATCCATACATCAACGGAAAGCTTATTTATTTAGCTTTCAGATGATGTATGAAACTCAGTTTCAAAAAATGGACCCCTTATGGTTTTGTGGTCAACGGTCACATATTTACCAAGGGTGTCAATATTAATGGAGGGCACTGTAGCTTATGAAACAATAATCCAAAAGCCAATGGAAAAGTCCTATTGGCTTTTTATTAAGCGAAGCCATATCAGGCCATACCAGCAGCGCTTTATAATATCGTAGGTTGGTCTACACAAAAGGCACTGATATACTCTCGGTTAAATCAGAGAATGAAATGTTGTTACGTCATTTCAAACTAAATCCATTTGTAGTGCATTTCAGGAGTTCAAAACAGCTTTCCATAAAAGTTTGTCTGACCTGGTAAACACCTTTGAACTACTATTGGTCCATAGAGTTTATTGAAATCTTCTCCGGATCATTTCTCCTGTTCAGTCCATCAAGGTCAGATGCGAACACACTGAAAAACATCTACTTTACAGTAGAAACTAAACTTTAAATTCTAGCTGAAAGTGATACAGACTCAAATATATTAGTTTTCTTCACACTCTTGAGTTGGTTTTGCCCTTCTTTGATTCTTGTGTGGTTTTAAAGTCGATAAATACTACATCTGTACCACATTTAGATAGGAGATAGGAGATGTAGCACATCTTACAGCCACAAGGATGTTCCCAACCATAAACAGGAAGCTGTTAGACAGTCTGTTTGTCTGTGTACCCCAAGGCCCATGAGCCCAGTAAAAGAGCATGTCTCATCAAGCCAGCATCACTTACTGCAGCGATAAGTGTTCTACCTCACACGGATAAGCAGCAAAGATGCTTCTGTATAATATTTCCCTCATTTCTCGAATCCCTCTGTCTGTAGCGGAGGCCGCTGTGGATGTTTGTTTATTTGTGTGTGGAGGTTTCTAGTTGAGTGGTGCGACGGCGCAGCACTTGCGGTCTGCTCTCCAGGCATGCTGTCACTCAGAGGGAAACAGAACCCGTGACCCATAAAGCCCACAGGTTCTGAGAGGAGTGTAACTAATGGATGCCTCTTAGAGAAAGGATCCCCGCGGAGCTGCACACACTGCCGCCACAGGGCAGAGAACGAGACAGAGGGAAAGGATGAAGTGTGTTATAAACATAGGTGCTGTGAAATGGTAAGAGGGGTCAGGAGGTATAGAAAAAGGGAGGAGTGAACAGAAAATAAAGGCAAGTGGGGAGAAGTTACTGAAAGTCTGAAAGAATTGAAAGCTCTGAAAGGGAATTGGATTCCCGAAAGGTGTTGGTCTTTGTGTTTATCAGTCAGGGTTGAGTAGTTTGTGAACAATTCTGCGTGTATAAAACAAACAGAACCCTTGTTAGTTTAATAAGGGTATAAAAGTAACCTTTTGCCATAACAGTTGCAGGTGAATTATTTTTTAATTTATTATTTAATTTATATTATTTATATTTATATTTACAAAACTGTTTATTTCCTGCCTTTGGCCTTATGACACACCTGCGGAAGGTTAGTTTTTTTTTTTTTTTTTTTTTTTTTTTTTTTTTTTATTATTTTTGTAATTGGCTACAAAAGGTTTATTTCCAAACTTTGACACACCTTTATTTTATTTTATTTTATTTTATTTTATTTTATTTTATTTTTTTTTTTAATGTAACAGCTGTAGCAGTTTATTTTATTTTATTTTATTTATTCACAAAATACAAAACTGTTTTTTTTTTATCCAGTGAAATAACACCACGTATTGCTGCTAATGAAGTTTTGTAATTATGTAATGTTTAAAAAAAATACACCCTTTAGGTAATGTGCATCAATGATATTTCCTGCAGTAGATCATAAAGAAATGGAAAAAGACAAAAAAAAAAAAAAAGGTTACATATGTTAATGTTTTAAGTACATACGTTAATGCAATCTCTTTGTTGTATAATGTGTATTTTTTTTCCCCTGTTATATCAGTATCAAAAGATAAATATTCTTCCTTAGAAAATGTGCTTTTAGAATTGCCTTAGTTTGTGAGGATTTGTGTGAGTGTATTATTGTCCAGGCTGAATTATTTACTGTAACTGTTTGTAATCGGAGCATCATTCCAGGAAGGAAGCCACATAAAGATCTCAGTATTGGTGTATTTCAAGGACATTTCCACACACAGCCTACTCTGGTCATTTTGGGAAATGCCACTGTCACGCACCCCTGAACTGACCCCTTTCTGCTTGTAAATATTGCCCCCTTTGGTTAAATGAGAAATTGCAGTGCACATTCTCACTCGTATGATTTAGTGTAAATACATACACACTGAAACGACATGCTGTCAATTGTAATAACACAATACCTGCGCCTCTTCTTCATAGTCTGTGTTTGTTTGTGTGCGTGAGTGAGAATGATGTTCAATCACTGATTTCCCATGTTTTTCCCTTTCTTAAGAGCCGGTTCGATTCGATCTATCAGCGAAGGCATATTTGTGGAAGTCTTTTGTTCCGCCGGGTGCCGTGTTGTTGCTTTCTCTTTCGACTCCGCTATTTCATTTAAGCTATTTATCATTCATCCAAAATCGCCAGGGACAAAGAAGAAAAAAAAAGAATGGAGTGAATAAAAGGATGGGGAAGTGAGAGCTTCCAGTGGAGGATAACAGGGTATAATAGGCCCCAGAAACAAAGCAGCTCATTGATTGTGTAATGAGCTTTTATCTGCGGGTATAATTGCCCTGCTTGTGTTAGCTCATGTTCGCTCACTCTCTGATGAGCAGCTGCCCCGCCTAACGCCGGAGCGTCCTCAACTTTACTTAGTGTTCTTCCGAGTGTCACGAACTACGTCTAGTTGCGTTTGATGGATGTCCTTGAAGTTGAGCGGAGTTTTGCGGTTGAAGGCCACGCCTCTTTATTTTAAATTAAAGTTCACCCTGTAACCCCAAGGTTGCCTGTTCCCATAAAAACGAACAAGTGCGATCTGACGTGTTCCCCTGGGTTTTATTTTTCATTGTGTTCAGACCCAAAAAGCCTCAAAAACTAGATTTAAAAAACCTATTTAGAAACAAACAAACGTAAGACATTAGCATCCAGCCCAACCGCACCGCTCTCCAGTCCTGAGGCCCTTCATTTGCATGACAAAGGCTCCCTTCAATTATTTAACAGGCCGTATTTGATCAACACCGGAGAGCCCAGTGTTCTTCTGCAGGGACAAGCTGGATATTTTCCCTTCATTATTCATGAGGAAAAGAAAAGACGGCAGAGGAAGAGGAACGGACGGGAGAGAGAGCAGAAGAATAGATTGGGTGCAACAACAATGCGGCCGGCTTCAGTTTCATGTGTATTAAAAGTTTTCTTTTTTCGGCTTCAATTAATATTTTAGAGCAGGTGAAACTAAGACGGACGTTTCTTCCTTTCGGGACCCTAGTAGAGGCTAGGAGGTCATGTTATTGCTGACCCCTGACTCTGTAGTCAGAAGGGTCAAGAGTTCAAAGACTTTTTTATGTGAGACATTGTGAAGACAGCATGTAAGGATGTGAGGGTTAATGCTAATGTAACCTGAACTTAACTCAAGTGTTCTGCGGTCGACACAGTAAGCTGTGTGTGTGTGTTACACTTCTGCCCCACTTCACAGGCATTTTGTCTTCTCAAGTATATAGTCTGGTTAAGGTCAGGGCATTGGACCCTGTATTTTTTTTAAGTTTCTCTGTGTGCTTAGTCACTAATTAGATTCTGGTCAAAAGACAAAATCTTTATTACATGCAGATTTGCTCGTAATCCATTGGAAACATGGCAAGAGCTGACTAAAATCACCAGGCTTCTCAGTTAGATTGAAAACAAAGTCATTTTTAGATGCAAGGTTGATACAGCAAGCATCTTTGAAAATGAAAGCTCACTCTGCTGCCTTCAAATCTTTGCACAGTATTCAGATTTTTGTTTGAGGCACTTTGTAACTAGTAAACTAGATGAGCCACGGGCAGAACTGTATGTTCAGTTTGTCCAGTTTGAGTTACAGTGCACAGCATAAATGAGTACACCCCCTCTAAAACTTAACAAAATCAGCAATTACTCTTTACTTAGATTACATGTTAGGGTTCTTTGGAGAGCCTGCTTTATCAATTACCAAAAAAGTATGTCAAAATTATCCAGGAAAATAAGATTGTCTTATCAAAGTGATAAAATGTTGTGCTGCAAAAATGAGAAAAAAAAATGTGTAGGTTTAAGGCTATTTTTGATCAACAGGTATGTATATTGAACCAAAGTTTTTAAAGACAAGCAATTTCCTGACAATTAAAAGTGTTATATAGCCTACTGAATCATCAGACTTAATGCTGGCAGCAATGGAATCACTTGGGAGAGAACTGCCAGGTGACTTATTTCTCAGTATAAAAGAGGACAGTGGTTCAAGAGGAATGCCAAATTATTGTTTGAAGTGTGAAAATATAGCAGAAGTAGCACCGACATTCAAAAACAATGGACTTGTGACAAGGTTTCTGAAATAATCATGTCTTCACTTTAAGTTTTCATTTAGTGATGAGTGAGTTCTTGCTAGAAAAAGAGCAGGAGAAATACCATGCAAGCTATGCAAAGAGTGACACTTTATCTTACAGAGTACGACGCAACCTGCAGAAGTGACAAGCATGGTTGTTGTCACTACTAGAATTACCTACTGTAGCCAAAGCACAATAAACTCATTTAACCTCTTGCAAGGCCCATATTTCAAAATATAGACTTCTGGGAATCTATTCGGACCCAAAAGCATCCAAAATGTTCTGGTGTTGCTAGAGGAGGAGTACAGTGAGAAGTGCCTGGTTCCCACAGTGACGTTCAGTGGTAGTAAAGCTCTTATATAGGGCTGTATGAGTGCTGATGGTGTGAGGGAGTTGTGCTTTATCAATGCTGTCACGAATTCACACACCACTGTGCGATGTAATACAAAAACGTGAAACAGAAGATGCTACCTCCCCTGCATTATTGGACATTTTTTCAGCGTGACAATGGAGATATTCATTCTCCCAAGGTGAAAGTCCTTCAGTAGACATGGATTTCACTCAATCTTAATGCTCTTGAGTAGCTGTGGGGGATTCTGTAGAGACGAGCTGAGCAAAACTCCCTAATAAAGACCAGGGCCTTTAAGGAGGTCGTCCTCCAGGAGTTAAACAGAACAGATATGAAAATTTGTCACAAACTTGTACACTCAGTGCCAAGAAGTGTCAGAGCAGTATACTCAAAGTTCTGGAGGACACACTGAGTACTGGAATATTATACATTTGCTGAATTAAATCTAGGGTGTACTTATTTCTGCAATCTTTCATTTAAACAAAATTGGCTAATTTACTTATCTTACAGAAAATATTGGCCTATATTTTGTTGTTTTTATTAAGTATATGTTTAATACATTTCAATTTTGCCTCTCCATGAATTATAGTAGTAAACAATCTGTTCTTGTTACTTTTGGACAGACATTATGATGGGAGAAATTATGATCACAAAGTCTATAAACTATTTCTGCTATTTTTCTGTTATCTGTACAACAGTTTGCCATTCTCTTCACATAATTTATCATTGTGGCAAAATCAATTTGAATCTCAATTTCAATCTCAGTTGGCTGTTCTGTGGCAAATCTTTTGATAAACTTTAAATCCACAGAATATTTGGTTGTAAGATTAAATGAGAAGGTATTGGATACCTTATTTTTCCCGTAAGAGCAGCCATTCGTAAATTTTATGGGTACAGCTTGCGGTCTCACCTGTGTCCAACTATTTTCCAACTATTCATTTAGCCATTTGATATTGCAGATTGGTGTGTCTTACCTTATTATTTTGATGTATTATCTTAACTATGAACACTATGGATTGTAGTGGAAATGGTTTTACAGTTTACTGCATGTTATTCTTCTCGTTATATCCCTATAGCGGATAATGAACCAGAAGTCCTGCTAGTGGGCTTACTTCCATGTTGAAGAATAAGATTGATAAGAAATGTCATAGCTGGTAAATACTCTGAATTCTATTAATTAATTAATTAAGAGTTAAGTGTTCTAAATGTATGAATATTAGTCTTCTAAGTTCACCATACAAATGAAATAGCACCAGTCACCGAAAAAGTAATTATTAGCCGCCTCTGCCTCTTGACTCTGTCCCTGCCAGTGGTCCGGCCTCAGGTGAGTGAGTAACCCACCAAACCAACCCTCCATTCCATCTACTGCGTCAAGTCAACTAAAGGCCTGAAACGTAAATAATGTGACTCATAATCTTCATATGTCAGTGCCTCAGTGGTGTTGCTTTTGTACAGCAAGACAGTCAATACTCAGGCCAGTGTCTGAGGTTGGTAGAGCTCAAAGAGCATCTCTGACATATGAAAGCAATGAGTCAGACTCTTCGTCACACTCTTCGTCACACTTGTCAGACAAGCCATAAATTACCTGGACGACACAAACGGTATTAAAAGAATATTTCATGAAAAACATGAAAATTATGTCATTAGTCGTACTGTTCTAAACCTGTATGTGTTTCTTTCTTTGTGGTATTTTGAAAAAATGTTTGCTTTTTGTTTTTATACAATAAATGTCAATGTTTTGGATCACCTTGACTTTTATTGTAAAGACAAAAACAGTTAGATATCCGTTATATTCTGTTATATAACAGAAATGTCTTCTTTTATGTTCCAAAGAATTCATACAGTTTTGGAATGACTTAAGAGTGAATGATAGCAGATCTTTCATTTTCAATGACAAAAAATTAGCTCATTATAGCAATAATACATTATCAGTATCCATTAGCGCTGACGAATTAGCCATCCGTACCAAAACCCAGAAGTTCAGAATTCCATTTTCAAGCAGACTTTGGTTTGCACAGAAAGCTCTAGTGTAAAAACACCCTTAGCTTGTGCTGATTTCCATCAGCATCAGGTTTTGTCAGCCGGAGCTAGAGGCAAGCGTCGCATGAAGCTCCACAGTTCTTTGTTCTTTCTGTCATTTACGCATGAGAGCGGCACCGGTAGCGAAGCCGTGAGCCGCAGGTCTGGAGAGAGGAAGAGGAGAGCAGCCCGGCCGTGTTCGCTGTGGCTGACGCTGTCACCTGCGGAGTGACTGTCAGATCAGCCTGGAGTTTGGGCTCTCCCTGATGTTCATCGCTGGGGAGTGTGGGTAATTGGAGAGAATCGCTTCTGTTCCAGCACAGCCGTGCCTAGTCTCAGTTCAGAGCCAGTCTGCAGGAAGCAACACTTTTCCCCAGCAGAAATCTTATGTCCTAAGATCACTTCAATTTGTCAAATCTCTGGCTTGGGCCTGAATGTGAATGAGACACACAGGCAGCTCAAGTCTGCGTCGGGAGGTGCTTTTGTCCTTGACTTGTATTTCACTTTTCATTTTGTGTTTTTCTGTCTCTATGAAAATCACCTTATGGAGGAAATCTCTCCAAACTGAGTCACGCATTAGTAATGGCTGAGATGAACCAAGAGTGCATTAGGATAAAGTGGCAGAGAGCATTCAGAAAGCCCAAAACAGTAGGAAAGACTGGAGATGTAGAAGTAGTTCTCATGGTTGTGTTTCTGAGGGCATGGTGTCTTGGTATCTATTAATTATGAAAGCCTGGTTCTGCCACTGAATAAAAAATGTAAAAAAAGGTAATTGCGACTTTTTATCTCACAATTCTAACTTTTTTTTTTCTCGCAATTGCGAAATCACATCTAAGAATTGCGTGACACAAACTCGCAATTCCAACTTCTTTTTCTCAGAATTGTGAGATATCAACTGACAATTCAGACTTTTTTTTCTCAGAATTGCATGATATAAACTCACAATTGTCAGAAATGTAATCAGAATTGCAGGATATAGACTAGACTTTTTTTCTCAGAATTGCGTGATATAAAATTGTGAGATATAATTCTGAGCTTTTCCTCTTAGAATCACATGTTTCTTTCTCGCAAATCTGATATTTATTTCAGAATTGTGATCTATTTTTTCTTAGAATTGTGTGATATAAACTCGCAATTGCGAGAAATAAAGTCAAAATTGCGAGATATAAACTCAGAATTCGTACCTTTTTTTTTTACATTTCTTTTTAGAATTGCAAGTACTGAACTTGCAATTGCAATTACCTTTTTAAATTTTTTATTCAATGGTAGAAGAACCATTTTTGGTTCCACAAAGTACCATTCAGTCAAAGGCTCTTGAAAGAACCATCTCTTTCTTACCTTTTTATAATATGAAGAACCTTCAGAAAGGATCTCCAGATGTTAAAGGTTCTTTATGGAACCATTTAGACAAAGAAGGTTTTTCTTTAGGATCATAAAGCACCTTTGTTTTTAAGAGTGTAGTCCTGTATGGCTTCCTTCTTAAAAACAAATGTTATGAGATTTTTTCATAATATATTTGTGTTCCACAGAAGAAAGTCATACAGGTTTGGAATGACATGAGGGTGAGTAAATTATTTTTTTAAATTAGCTATCCTTTTAAAGCCAATATTATGTTTTCTACTCTTCTACAGAATTATTTCACAGCAAATCTGCCAGATGACGTTGAAAATTCAAATTATATGCCATATGTTACAAATGATGGCACATTAGTTTTCTAATATGTTTTATTTGCTATTATTATATGATTTTTTTTCCTCAGATATGAGATTGAATCCTTGTTTAGCCCAGATGCCATCTGCTCAAAATGAACATGTGTTCATGGCCAAAAGATTACTTGGAAATTACAGAGTGAATGTGTATTTGGAGTTTAAATGTACGACCGAGCAACGAACACGTCGGATAGAGATAGACAGATTGAGAGAACGAGGTCTCGTAGCCAATCTTGAGTCATCTAGCTCTCACCACACATTCCATTTCCCACAGTTCAGAAATAGACAGCTTTGTCAGCTTCTTTGGCACCGTCTTGTTTTCAGGTATGAATAACAGCCAGCTGATATCTTCTCCATTTCTGATATCTCTCTTTCTCTCTCTCTCTCCGAAGTGCGGCTGATCCTCCTACCCCCCCCCCCCACCCGAGTCCTCGGCAGGGGAAGACGGGTGTTATGAAACAGTCTGTTATTCATGCGTGAGAGGGCCTCATTGCGGATCAGCGTTATCGTGCCTTTATTTAGTCGGAATGATAATGAGAAACAACAATGGATTCAGGTTATGGGGATCTAACTGTCCTTGTAATAGCTGTGGCTGTGTGTTGACATCCTTCTCAAAAGATCCATACGCCCCGTCAAAACATTGCTGCACAGTCAGAACGGCACCGATGAGTACAAATGTGTAAATAACAGCCTAAGTTGCCGTTTACGCAATTAAAACAGAACAAAGCAAAATACGTTCTTTGTGAATTTTTTTTTTTTTTTTTTTTTTTTTTTTTTAATAGGCTAGCCAAGTCAACTAACAGCACTTATTCATTTCCAACATCATTGAGATTTTTCCTTTTGTTTTTAAGCGATAGATTCGCATTTCAAGTTGGCAGATTCTCAAACTCTCAAGGGCCACTGTTTTCAGCCATTGTTATATATCCACAAGCTCTTACCCAAGTGTCTTTTTTTTTTTAGATTGTGGTGAAATCGTTGCCAGATAACAGCAACTGTAATTCTCCCTATGACACATTGTTATGCCGTTTTGTAGGAAAGACATGAGTTGTAAAATAACCGTTGTCATGTATTGTCATGTACATCCAGTTAACGACTAGATTCCATGATATCTCCCATCAGCTGCATCACTCACTCTATATTTTTTCAAAGTGTCTTCACACGTTGTACTTTCGCCGCATGATACAGAGATGGCAGTCTGTAGTGTTCTCCTGTCAGAAAGCCATCAGACTCAACTCGCTCTCAATCGCTAGCATCTCTCACTTGCACATACCTGAAGGAAATCGTCCATAGGTGTCAAACAATCCTAGATAAACTTCAGCTCTGTTCCAAATCCTAATGAGCTCTACACAGGCAGCATGAAACCTTAAAAGTGAATGATTTGGGAATACTGAATGACAGATGCCATTGATATCAATACAGTTTGTCATTCTCGTGTTAGTATGCTGATGGCATGGCATTTGAACTTCCAAAATGCAGTTTAAATGCAGCTTCAAACGATCCCAAATGCGGTTGTAAATGATCCCAGCTGAGGAAGAAGGGTCTTATCTAGCGTAACGATCGATTATTTTCATTAAAAAAATGCTTGTCTTGCCTTTCTCTCCCTGAACTCTGTGTATTCTGACTCAAGACAGTTAGGGTATGTCGAAAAACTCTGATCGTATTTTCTCCCTCAACTTCAAAAATCATTTCAAAATCATCCTACATCGCTGCAGAAGTACCGACTCAGTCTTTGCAAAGTGAACATGCAAAGAAGATCAAACACCCTTAACAAAAAAGGTAAAACAGCAATATAAGGCGATTTCGAAGTTGAAGGAGAACATGAGATGGGAGTTTTTCGACATACCATAACTGCCATGAACCGGAACAAATACAGTCCAGACAAGCACAAGACGAGCGTTTGGCATTAAAAAATATATAAATTGTATTATTTTTATGAAAATAAGTGATTGTTTCTTTAGATAAGACCCTTCTTCCTCGACTGGGATCGATTACAACCCCATTTGGGATTGTTTGAAGACACATTTGAACTGCATTTTGGAAGTTCAAAATCAGGGCACCATATCAGTCCATTATATGGAGAAAAATGCTGAAATGTTTTCATGTTTTTCAAATACCGACATGAATATCTTGGATGACAAGGGAGTGAGTAAATTATCTGTAAATTTTTGTTCTGGAAGTGAATTACTCCTTTAATGGGCCTCAGTTTGGTTTGAAACAGAGTAGCCTTTTTATATAGCTGTAGGTAGCACTGAGTCAACAACTTTCCAGATTTAAAGTAAAATAAATAAATAAATAAATAAATAAAATAGTAACAGCAGTAGAAATACTTCTTCCTTGTCAATTTTTAATTAGCTTTTAAATACTGTTTACTAACAATGTCCACTATCTAAAAAGTGCTGGCTTAGCATCACAGAGAGATTTGAAGGTATAGCAAGGTAAATCCCGGGGGCCAGTGTTCTAATGTCACTGAGCACAATGCATAATGTTCACTATAAGTGTCTAATGGGAGATGTATCTGTGTATTGCCTGTCCACCATCAGCCACCTGTGTTGATAAATATCTCCTTAATCTGACACATTGTGCATTAGTGTCTCAGACTGAGAACTAATGTCGTCCATTAGCTCGCTCTCTCCCACACCCACTAACATCACAGTGCCAGAAGCCGCTTAGCATCCACTTATAGTTGTTAGTGTGTTTCGGAAAGTGTCTCAACATCAAACGCTCAGGTTTTCTAGTGTTACACGCGTTAAACTCCCATTTACACGTCATGACGTACTGAAGTTTGTACGATCGATTGTGGGAAATTATCTTTGGATAATGTAGTTTGTTTGACTTGATTTCATTCAGATTTTTTAGAGGTTGCTTTGAAAAATCATGGGCTATAAGGAAGCTTGCGCCATCTTTGTTTGAAAAAGCATCATATGAATTGTCTGTATCATCTTACAAAAATATGATGTGATTTGACTAGTCATAATTCTGTGCTGTTGTACACTGTGTTTTTAGGGTGTTTATTCTGTCCTGGGCCAGTGTGGCACGTACCAATAACGTACAATAATAACTATATCATCAGGAGCCGGTTATCTCGGTGTTCCTTCTGTCGCTCGGCCGCCGTCGTGTTTCATTCACCTAGAGTCTGAAGACATCTGCACCTCCATCTCCCTGACACAGAGCTCATTTTCAGCTTCAGTACATGTATTCTATGGTATTCTATTCTATTCTATTCTATTCTATTCTATTCTATTCTATTCTATTCTATTCTGTTTTCATCTTTTCTGCAGAACACTATGGGTTCACCTGCATAAAGTAGCAACACCTAATACAAGTCCTTTTGATCTGATCATGCAAAGCACATACAAGGGTTGGCAGAAATGTAAAAGAGAAATGCACATATATTTTTTGTTCATCAGCATGCAATAATGCGCTTCATTACATGCAGCTAATGTTATATAGTCACAATATTATAGACCCTCCCATTGAAATCACAAGTGGCCACAAGGAATGCATTTGAAACGCATGCTAGCAGTGATGTTACTAGTAGGGCTGCCACTAACGAGTATTTTTTATATCGGTTAATCTGTCGAGTAATTTATCGATTAATCGATTAATTTTAACTATTAATTTCCTACAAAAAATCAACGATTTTACTTGCAACTTTGCCATTTAGTAGTATACCATAAAAGAGTAAAAATGTAAACAAAACTAATAAAAATTAAATAAAAATAAAATAGTTACAAAAATCTGAGAAAGTCAGAATGTTCTGAATGTCAATATATCCACATGTTCTGTGCTTCTCTTCATTATATTTTTAAGAAACAGAAATATCATTTACCAGAATTTATTTAGGAAAAAATGTAAATACACAGTATTTCTCGAAAGAAAGAAACCGTTAAAATGGAATCCAGAAAAGTAATGGAAAACACAGAATTTGGTAAAAATAAAACTGTAAAACTCAATTAGACAGGCTTTTTGATTAATAAACTTTAATTTAACCATAAAAACAGAGTATAGAAAAACTAAAACAGAAAAAAATGAATTTGGAAAATAAAACTGATTTCATAGGACCCTATAATAATTATAATAATTTCTTTGTGGTAGTAAAAACATGTGTAAGTGAACAATAGCCTTGAAAATTACTTAAAATACATATATAATAGCAATGAGGCAATAACAATTAGTTCAAATAAAGTATCAAAAGCAAGAAATCATATAGTTTTATTGAACAAAACTGTTAAAATACATAATGTATTATAAACAGTAGACCTAATGTACATTACGCATTGCAACAAAGGCCTGCAGAGGGCGCCAGCGGGCCTGACGATTGTTTTTACACATTGTGCGATCTAATACTTGTTTAATATTGACCAAGCATCATTTAATTCAAATGTCCAATTTATCTTTAAAATTTGGCCATTTCTTTATGACAGAAATGCTATAGCCAATGTAATTTAATTAAGTGAGGTTTTGAGCTTTTATTTTGAAATCGCTTTGAACAGGTTAGCATATTGAGTTGTATTCTCCTGTGTTTTATTTACCTTACAAATCTGATAAAATGGCACACATTGCATAAATAAACCCAAACTCACACCAATATGCAGAGATGGAGTTTGAGATGCTCCACACATGTAAAATATAACAGTTTGTGTAGCAGCATTTACTGTGAACAGCCGCTATGACAAGTAACCTACACGCATGTAAACAATAAAAGCACATATATATTAAACCTTCATCGCATATATTTATTTATTGAATCGTAGCATTTGTGAGTTCACAATTATGCTTAATTATGATTTTTTAAATGGGTTTATTATATATTGCAGCCTTGGAAAACAGTCCAATAACGCGTTTCAGGGATTCTCCTCCGTGAAATGCGCCATGTCCGATATTTTGCCAGTTAGTCGATGTGGGCAAAATGAAATTGTCGATTTTTAAAAATTAAATACTCAAATAGAATCGACCAATCACGACAGCCCTAAGTTACTAGTGAAATAGGATGTTAATACGACCTTAGAGTCTGTTTAGGCCGCAGACCGCTTTGGTTTGTTTTCAAACACAGTCTGACTGCCTGTGCTGTTATTTGCCATTGATTGAATTGCATTCGTGTGTTCAGGCAGTGTAGGCATTTTCTGGCTTATCTACATTAGTTACTATAGGGTTTTTGAGCTGTCAGCATGATGCCAAGAGACTTTCTCCCATAACTGCTGGAAGCAGCAAGCTGGCAGTATGGAGAGAGCTGACAGAAAGCTGGAAGTTTGTCCTCGGCTTATTTACGTCATGGCGTTCGGCCACGGTGCTGAATTCAAACCGTGCATGTATGAGACAGCAGGAGTGACAGAGGCAGGTTTGTGCTGCTGTATTTTATCTTATGTACCATCGACAGAACTGTGTATAGTGGGTTGCAGAAGAGGAGGTTGCTTGACTTGACTATTTATATATTTTGTGGCAGTTTTTTAAAAATTCACATAGAGATGTCAACATGTATTGCCACTTTGCAGTTCTGTTAGTGTTCATACTGGCTCCTAATCTAGAGTTTTCGCATTGCATTTAACCCTGGGTTTACGCCTTTTCAAGCACTGCTTTTGCAATTCTTTAGTCCCAAATTGCACTGCCATTTAGATACAGACAACCAATCATAACCTGCCTTTAGCAGTTACCTTATTAAATATTCATGTGCTTTGCACAGTCACAGAAATCTTCATGCTGTGTTTAGTTTCAGCATCTGAGAGAAATAGTGTAAAACGTTAAATGGCGATTACGAAAGTGTTAATGAGCAATGAAGAAACGCTATTATTTTTGCCATGTTTTAGAAGACTTAAGATACCCAGATCGGATTTACATGGTGACATTTCCACAGATGGACGAGCGGTTATTAAAACAGGTTGCATGCTGTATTTGTCTCATCTGTGTTACAAAATTTATAAATATGCAAATAAGAATGTTAATCCACAGTTACGAATGTTCAGCATCAAATTCCATAACTTAATTACCCAGGATTAATTACTAACCCAGGATGAGGTATGGACAGTACATGGAACTAGATAAGCAGGATTATGTTTACCCAGAGCTGTGTTACAGTTTCAAGTATGACACGTCAATATGTGTATCTGTATCTTAGGTAATTGCAAGTCCTTGAAAATGTGCACTTTCAAGTTGCTGAAAGTGTTAATGGTGTTCCACTTTGCTAGACACCCCATACTTAGTCATCTGAAGTTGACATTCAATGCACAACATAGCCATTTTTTTCCTGGAAATTGCTTTAGAGCCGTGTTTCACCTCCTAATCTACATAGCTAGAACAGAATGAGGCTTTTGCAGTGTGTTTGCATGTGCCAGAATGCAGCTGTAAGTGTTGCAGATGCGATCAGAACGAAAGCGCGTGCAGTGCTTTGATGCGGGATGTTTTGTATTGGTGTTTGTGAAGATGAGAGCCAAATCAAGTGGAAAAGAGAGGAATGCTGGAGATCTGCTTTGTCCATAAGCACTTTTAGTCATTGAAATGGAGAGACAGATGTGTTAGATCATGACAGCTGTAAATGTCAAGAGGATAAACATCTTGAATAGGCACTCATTGTGTTTGCATGTTTCCTTGCTCATGCATTCGAGCTAATGTGTTTTCTGTTGTGTGCTGCTAAATAAATTATCGAGAACACGCTTAATGTGTCCCTCGTCCCAGATTCCCATGCATTTTTACTTTTTGTTTTGCTTTGCTTTGTGTGGATGTTTTGTCTTTCTTGTCTGTTTTTTTTTTTGGTCCACATTTCCATACATTTTTACATTTTGTTTTGATTTGTGTTGATGTTTTGTCTTATCTTGCTTTTTGCTTATTTGTTTTGTTGTTTTGTCCTATATTTCCACACATTTTTACATTTTGTTTCGCTTTGCTTGGTTGTTTAGTTTAGCTTAGTTTAGTTTAGTTTAGTTTTTCATTTTCATACATTTTTGCATTTTGTTTTGCTTTGCTTGGTTGTGTTTTGTTTTGTGTTCCACATTTCCATACATTTTTACATTTTGTTTTGCATTGTGTTGATGTTTTGTCTTATCTTGCTTTTTGTGTCTTTTTTGTTCTGTCCCATATCTCCGTGCATTTTTTATTTTTTATTTTTGTCTTATCTTGCTTTTTGTTTGTTTAGTTTTGTTTTTTTTTGTCTTTTGTTGTTTTGTTTTGTTTGGTCCACATTTCCATACATTTTTACATTTTGTTTTGCTCTGCATTCATGTTTTGTCTTATCTTGCTTTTTGTTTTGTTTGGCTTGATTTTGTCCAATTTTCAATTTCCATACCTTTTTACATTTTGTTTTGCTTTGCTTGGTTGTTTAGTCTTTTTTTTTGTTTTGTTTTGTTTTGTCCAGTTCAGTCCACTCCACATTTGCATGCGTTTTTATATATTATATTTCTTCTCTTGCTTTTTGTTTCGTCCCATATTTCCATACATTTTGTTTTGCTTTGTCTTTTTTTTGTCTTATCTTGCTTTTTTGTGTAGTTTTGTTTAGTCCCATGTTTCCAAGTTTTTTTTTTTTTTTTTTTTTTTTTTTTTTTAATGATTTGTTTTGCTTCTCTTGGTTATTTTGTCTTTTGTTGTTTTGTTTGGTACACATTTCCATACATTTTTACATTTTGTTTTACTTTGCATTGATGTTTTGTCTTGCTTTTTTTGTTTGTTTTCTTTTATGTTTTTACATTTTGTTTTGCATTGCTTGGTTATTTTGTATTTTTTTGTTCTTTCTTTTTTGTTTTTGTTTTGTTTAGTTTCATTTTGTCCCATTTGCATAAATTTTTACATTTTGTTTTGTGTTGATGTTTTATCTTGCTTTTTGTTTTGTTTTGAACAATGTTTCCATGTGTTTTATTTTTTGAACATTTTGTTTTTCTTTGCTTGGTTGTTTTGTCTTTTGGTTTAGTTTGGTTTAGTTTCGTCCACATTTCCATACATTTTTATATTTTGATTTGCTTTGCTTGATTGTTTTGTCTTTTGTTTTGGTTTGTTTTGTTTTGTTTTCTTTTTTTCCCCCTGACAACCCTTATTTGAACAGCTGAGGTGCAGATCTCATTCAGTAAGGAGTCACTGTTGCATCAGGGTGAAAAAATTGCATGCTTCTCTGTTGAAAAAACCAAAGAATATTTGTAAGAATGATTCCTGTCCATGGTTGATATATTCCCTGTGGTGCAAACATTGGATGTTTGCACGCCTCTACCCCTTTACTAACTAGAAGCAGGCCCGTGCAAGGAGCGATCGCTGTTGAGGCTCACATTGCCTGCTTTTGACAAATCTGCTCTAATTGCTCTCTGATTAGTATGTTTCTCAGAGTTGCTGAAGGTCACTTTCCGGAATGGGTGAAGATAATTACTGCAGGATGACATGTGCTGCCAGCCACAGGGACAGAGGAAGACTTTACACAAAATGAAAGGAAACACAAGGGGATGGAAAGTGATGCTGAGTGGATACAATTAGAGTAGGAACACATGCGCGAGAACAATGTGTGTGTGTGTTTGTAGGGGTGTTTGTGGGTGGGTGTGTGTGTGTATTTAATAACCCCAACATCCCATGTCTGAGTTGAGAATATGAAGCAACGTTTTCTCAAAGACTCTTTTGAGCCCACTCTGAATCTCTTCACTCTGCGGAGATTAATCAGTCTGCCGTAATCACCCTTCAAACTCTACCTTTGTTTAATTAGACCATCCAGCATAGAATCAAGAGTCGAATAAAGAAAATTTCACTGCCATTGAGGGACTGAGAGACATGACCGACGGAAGAGCGAGGATCATTTGTGCTGTATTACTTAAAGCAGTGTAGCAGTGCATTTTAGGTTAGGAGAAAATGTTCTCATCAAACAAGCAATTCTTTTGTAGAGGGCGTCTGCTCCCTCAGCGCTCTCAATGCGGAGGCCGCATCAGACACTTTCTTTGCTTTCACGCTCTCTCAATCCCCTCTTCCACTTTTTTTCTTTCATCAGGGTTATGTAGATGGTTTTTTCCACTCAGGAACTTTACAAGGACACCTTGTTTCTTTGAAGACAATTCACTTGAGAAGCAAACGTAAACATTATAATCCCAAAATGCCATTTAGAATTCATATACTGATGAAGGGCACAGCTAATGAATATGTTTCTGAGAAATAAGCTTTTAAGCAAGTCCCTTAAGGCATTTTGCAAGCTTATGTCAAAAAGCCTTTGATTTCTGTTGAAAAGGGGAGAGAGAGATAGAGATATTACTGGATCAGGTGTAAATGAAGTCAGGAACATGGAGTAGAAGTGACACTGCAAGACTAGGGAAACAGAAAAATGTGTTCATTTTTTATTTTATTTATTTATTTATTATTTCATTTTATTTATTTTTATATTTTATTTTTTAATTTAATTAAATTTTTTATTTTATGTAATTTATATTTTATTTTATATTTTAATTTAATTTAAAATCTAATTTTATTTATTTTATTTTTATTTGATCTGATCTGATTTGATTTGATTTTTATTTTTTCGTTTTATTTTATTTATTTGTAATTATTTTTATTAATTATTTTTTAATTGTATTTATTTTTTTATATTATTTTTTTTAATTTTATTTAATTTATTTAATTTTTTAATTTATTTAATTTAAAATGTATTTTTTATTTTATTTTATTTATTTATTTATTTTTTTAATTTAATTTTATTTTACTTTATTTTATTCTCTGTATGATCCAATGAAATTCCAGTTGTCAGAAAGCCTTTAATTTCTGTTAAAAAGGGGAGCGAGATATAGAGATATTACTGGATCAGGTGTAAATGAAATCAGGAACATGGAGTAAAAGTGACACTGCACGACTAGGGAAACAGGTAATGTTTTTGTTTTAATTTTATTTTATTATTTAATTTAATTTAATATAATTTAATTTAATTTAATTGTATATTTTTTTTATTTTGTTTTATTTTATTTAAATTTTTAATTTAAAGAACTTTTTTATTTCATATAATTTATACTTTATTTTACTTTTAATTGAAATCCAATTATATTTTTTTTATTTTATCTGAATTTATTTTTTATTTTCTTTTTATTTAATTTTATTTATTTTTTTATTTTTATTTAAAAAAAAATTTATTATAATTTTTTAAATTATTTTTTATTTTATTTTTATTTTTCAATTTCATTTATTTTTTTATTTATCATTTAATTTTTTTTTCTTTTATTTTATGCTCCGTACGATCCAATGAAATTCCACTTGACTATCCTGTTTCACTCGTTAATACGTCACTAAAGTGACGTATTACTAAAGTGTAAGTACTAAAGACGTAAATACTAAAGTGAAAAGGGGTTTCAAAACAAAATAAAATCGATTTGCCTTGGCATCACCTCACATGTAATAGATGCATCTTGACCTCTGTCATATAGTCATGCTCCCGTCTATTTCCATTTACAGGCCTATTTAATAAGCAGTTAGAAACACAACGAAATGACAGATGCTCTTTGTTTGCAGTGTGCTATACCTGGTCCCATCGTTCATCTGTTTTTGTTTTTCAGAATAGCATCTTCACGGGAGATAATTTCTGTGCAATCTTTTACGTTTTCAATTTACCTTCTCAGCGTCTGCTTCTCTTTACCATTGGTCCCTCTGTGTCTCTGCCTCTTTCTCTCTCTCTCTCACTCCCTCCCACCGGCGTATTGGATTTTCAGTCCATTCTAAATAAATTTAGCCACTGTGTTTTGTTGTAACGAGCTCTGTCGATTGCCTAAATGTAAGTACGCACAATTTACACCACTGACTCGGCCATTTGTGGAATGCTTTAACATTACAAACAAATAAAAAGGCACTATTGCCTGTAGGCTCTCACTGGGAAGTAACACTGCGAAGTGACTGGTGGATGTGCATTTAGCATAAAATCCCAAAGGGCCCCCATGTAGCAGAGGAAGAGAACATTTCCCTTCTCATTTCCATCAATATGACAACTACGTCACACTACTGCTTTACAAGACTGAATGTTTCCCACTGCACCAGTCTGTATTCAATGTATGTGAGACTATACAGTACCTACACGTTGTTGTCCACGTGTTGCTTACTTCTGAAGTTTTGACCTGACTTTTTGAAACGTTCACTAGCTGTGCCGATGTCCTTGGATTAACAGTCTGGCCGCTGTGGCAAAATGGCTGTTATCAGTGGGGGATCCAGTGACATTGACCCAAAGCATTGTGTAGTTTCGTTTTCAGCTGAGGGTCAGATCTCTTCACACCCACTGTCTCAAGCCTCCCTGGAGGTCCCACTCACACTTAACCTTCCACTGTCACCCATGCTGTGTTCACGGTCATCAAGCCACCTTGGAGGTCATTTGTTTGGCGGAGATGAATGGCCGACAGCACTTTTTGTATTGCTCATGTACCGCTGTACCAGATCAATTTTCATGAGGCTGGACATAAATTTAAAAGAAAGCATTGATACAAAAGGAAGAATGAAGTTGTCATCATACGAAAAATAAACCCTGGCAGGTTGATCAGGGTTTATTTTGCAATAACTACTGGCTAACTGTTCACACTCTCTTAAATAAAATAATGATAAAAATAAATAAATAATAAACGAACAAGCATTTTTAAATAAAAAGAATGATTTAAATAATAATAATAAATTAATAAACAAACAAATATGTTTAAAAGAATGATTTAAATACTACTACTACTACTAATTATAATAATAGCAAATATTTTGTTAAATAAAAAGAATGATTTTAATAATAATAATGATAATAATAATAATAATTATTATTGTTATTATTACTATAAACAAATTATTATATTATTATATAAATTAATTATTATAATTATTATATAAATTAGGGGGTCAGTAGTATTTAATGCTAAGTCTAACAAATAATAACAATAATAGTAATATTAATAGTAATTATAATGAATGATTTTAATAATAAATTAATTTATAAATATTTTGTTAAATAAAATAATTTTAATCATATCATAATAATAATAAACAAAGAAACAAACATTTTTAAATAAAAATAATCATTTTAATACAACTACTACTACTAATAATAAACAAACAAATGTTTATAGATAAAAGAATGATTTCAATAATAATAATAATAATAATAAATTAATTATTATATTACTAATATTTAATGCTAAGTCTTACAAACTAATAATAATAATAATAATAATAATAATAATAATGGCAAATATTTTGTTAAATAAAAATAATGGTTTTAATAATAATAGTAATAATAATATTATTTCTGCCCCCATAAATATTACTGCTCCCAATTTATATAATAATTTGTTTACAATAATAATAATAATAACAACAACAACAGCAACAACAACAATAATATTTTATACAATAATAATAATGTTTAATTTAATTTAAATATAAAGAATGATTTTAATAATAATAATAATACAATAAAAAAATAATAATAAAAAATCAGTCAGTTATACAGTGTAGGTCATTATATAAGAATATCCAAATCAGATGTTCCAAACAGCCTGGTCTAAACTGAATGTTTACTTACTTTGAGTGTTGTTTTG
Source organism: Labeo rohita (assembly GCF_022985175.1). Classification (NCBI taxonomy): domain Eukaryota; kingdom Metazoa; phylum Chordata; class Actinopteri; order Cypriniformes; family Cyprinidae; genus Labeo; species Labeo rohita. The sequence goes on from NC_066882.1 coordinate 6,584,920, forward strand.
AATGTAAAATACACCGCCATGTTGGATATATGGGAAAGGCAGCCATTCCTGCTCTCTGCACTCTGGTGCACCCTTCATTTCATCCCGAATTTCTTCCTTCCAAAAGATGTCTCTCCTAATGACGCTAAATCTAGCATGCTTAATTGGACCAGTGAACTATGTTATTGGAGCTGGAACCGTGTTTCTATTGGCCCCAAAGGCAATTTCAGCCCTGTGACACCAGGGGTGGGCGGAGGGGGAGGAAGTGCAGAAAGTGTTGGATTGGGCTGGTGGTCGATAGAGAGAGGAGGATAGACAGAGCCAGTGAATGTTGTCACTGCTTTGCAGGATCTTAACTCAGAAATTGTCAGGCACTTGTTTATTTAGCATGCTTTTCAGCATCCGAGACTGGGTTGTAGATAAAATGGGACATGGTAGAAGAATGATGCACGTTATACATGTGGCACAGCTGTGGGGGATGAAGTACCCTTGGGAAACAGTGCTGAACGTCACTTTAAACTTTTCCCATGTTCAGTCTTTTCATTAGCGGTCCTTCAAACAACAGCCTCTTACGCACCTATCAGTGGATATGTGTCTGCATGCTTTGGTTTGTAGCAAATTTAATCAAAACATGTTTTTCCTCTATACATGCGTCACATCCAAGAACCGTTTTATATTTTATTTTATTCATAGCATTTTTCATGACATTATTTATTTATTTTAGTAACCAAGCAACCCGTTCCGTGTCGGTGCTTCATATATAAGGTGATACATTCTCTGATTGTTTTCTTGGAATTTGCAATGCATTTATAAGTTATTGTTGTTCACAGAAAATATTGCCCACAGATGTACATTGACATACATCATATCACAAAAACAGAATATGTTAGTTCAGTTTGCAATTGTGAAGGTGTGAGTCATTTTTCAAAGACCTGCCAATACGCAACCACAATATTTGCTTTGTCATATTGAGACGTGAGCGTTATTGTCTTGTTTATCACGCAGGTCCATCTTGAATTTCCCACTGTAAGATCTGGCGGCCTTTGGCGACGGTCCTGTGAGCGTGCAGCATATTGCATATTCCCTCCCCCTGTCATTGAGCCCTCTGGGTTCAGCTGTCCCTTGGCCAGACCAGCCTTCAGTCATCTGTGACTCTTCATCTGATGGACATTAATTGCCTCCCTCCAGACTTGTTTGCCGTGACTAGGCCCTGATTATGATGTCATGTGCGCAAGGTTGTGTGGTGACCCATGGCCCATAGGCATTCTGGGAAAACTAGCTTAAAAAGCTATTCTGGTGACCAGTCGCACTGCCTTTTTCTGCCCATGAGACTCATTAACTAAATAAAGACATTTTCAATAGTCTCACTGACATTAGAGAGAGAGAGAGATTTTTTTTCTTTCTTCTATTTTAATATATTTTAAAATATAATTTATTCCTGTAATGGCAAAGTTGAATTTTCAGTGTCACGTCAATCAGAAATCATTCTAATATGCTGATTTGCTACTGTAGGGACATATCTTGTTATTTATTTAATGAATAGTAAGTTTTAGATCATTTTAGGTCAATTTTAAGTATCCTTGTTGAATGAAAGCGTTCATTTCTTGCTGATCTCAAACTTTTGAACTGTAGTGTTGTTTTTAACTTGCATGACTTTTTATTTAGTTGAATGAAACACAAAAGTAGATTTAGCAGGGTGTTCATATTTTTTTTTACAATGTAAGTGAATAGTGACCTTGGAGTTTTAAGCTTTATAAATGATGAAAAACATAAAAATGTTATAAAAGAAGTCCATATGACAAATTTGTTATGGTGACAAATGTTAGCTTTGTTTGAGGTATAAAAAATATTCATGAATTCATGTGTATATTCAAATATGGCATGTCAAATTAAATTGACTCTTTTCCTCACACCAACCTATTGCAAGACTGCAAAACACTAGTAATGTTGTGTTTTAAAAAAACTAAAACTTTACCAAAATCTCTTTTTATTTTCATCAAAAAAGGCAACAAAGTATTACTGTGGACTGATGTACACGCCTCTACTACTGTGTGCAAGGTGTGCGGTTGCTAGATATCAAGAGTTCAAATCTCCAAATCAGAGACATTCTATTGAAAGTGCAATACCTGAAATGCAAAAATAAATTTTTCAAATGTCAACAATCCTACGATTGTAATTTTAAGAAAAAAAAACTATTTTTATCAACTTAACCATTATAAAGCATGACGAAAATGTGACTAAGATTTAACTGACTTAAACTAGACTAAAATGCTCAGACATTTAGTTGACTAAACAAAAACAGGACAAAGCTGACTAATTTTGATAACTAAAAAGGACATTTGACACAGGACTAAGACTTAGGCTAACTTAAAAAAATGGCTGACAAAATTAACACTACATGGTCAAATAAAAAAAAAAAAAGGTAAATTATCCCTTTAAGGGTCATTCCACCAAATTAGTGCCTTTTCAACTTGGAAAAAAATTTAGTTAAACAAGAAATTGCATTGTGCCATCTCAGGCTAATGTAATTTATTATTTTATGATTTTTCAACCTCATGTTTTGCTAGTTTTGTCAACCCTGTTACCGACAACCCTGTTACTACTAGATACTATTTCTAATTAGAAATCATATGCCACTGAATGAAAAAATGTTTGAATTTTTTACACAGACAATCTTTAAAAACAGGGTCAAGCCTAATCAATGTCACCCCTGTTACCCACATCAAAACCTGTTACTCTAAAAAGTAACAAATTGCTAGCTAATAGTCAAGTTCACAAAAGCACGTATTGTACACTTTGAAAGGATTTTACTTGTAGATATTGATTATATTAAATATAAGAAATAATTGTTTAAATTTACATTTTAAAAATGGTAACAGGATTGACATTGCATGATGGCCCCCCTCAGTCAAGCCTCATAAATCATCAAAAATAGAATATTATAGAAGAGTGAGAGATACATGCGTATGTTTTAAGTGTTGGGAGATGATGTAACCTCCCTAGAATCAGGGGACACCAATAAAATGATTTAAATTTTATATAAAAAATGCATACTTGTGCCAAAAACATTGCTTAACAATGAGACCATATTTAGAACAATATGCAAATGTGAATTTTATATCATTTTTCCTTCATTTTGCAAATTAAACGCCCTGCTGAAAAAGAAATACCATAATGAGGAACAGGCCAAAAAACCTTACCCTTACCAGCATACATGCTATTTAAATTATTTAAAATAATATTTGATTGACTTTTTTATGTAATATTGACGAAAGCATACAGAGTATTGTTATGTTTTTAAATTACACATTTATTTGTTGTTATATTAAATCAGTGTTTGATTATTTCTTCATCATTTACTCACCCTCAAGTTGTTCCAAACCTGTGTTAGTTTCTTTCCTCTACTGAACACAAAAGAAGATATCTTGAAGAATATGGATAACTTAATAGTTGCTGGTAGCCATTGACTTCATAGTGTAAAACAGAAATACTGTGGAAGTTGATGGTTCCCACTCATAAATTGATTTGTGAGCCAATCCTAGCCAGTCCTTGCGCGTCCAGTATTTGTAACATGGGGTTTTCAGTGGGTTTAAATTAGAGAGTGAGGGCGTGAAGCGATTTCGGTGCTTTTATCACCGCCTTCTAAATTGAACCGTGATGATGAGGAGGGGTGTCCTATTCACCTGATGAAGACCGCAGATGAGTCGGCCCACTCGCGGTTCTCCCGCTGACATTTCCCGCACAGGAAATGTGTCTCCACTGGCATTTATTCAACGTGGAGAGGTTTCGGCTCCTGGCCGCGCGTGTCATTTACCCAGGAGGTGTTTAAACAGTGCTTCTGTGGCTTTCTAACATGTTTTGCCCTGCCCTTCTCGTGTCCTGTGATATGAAGATTAAAACCAACAACAAGGCAGAAGAAAAACGCAGCTTCACTCAGCCATAACGTGGCACCTCTGTCAGTTTGCTAATTACTCTGCATCACCACTCTCTACGGTGGCATTTATTGCAAATTTGAATAATTTGCCCAGCAGATGGTAAGAATGTCAAGCTGTGACACAGATTTACTAATCTTCCCCGAGATGACGCTTCGAGGCTGTCAAGTGTATTGTTTTAATAATGCTGGGAGGTGCCGGCGGGTGACGTCTGACCGGCTCTGGCAGCCCTGGCGCGGCCCGTGGGTCACACGCTCCCGTCTGCTCTCCGCGCCGCCTGTGTCAAAGTCCCGACGTCTCTTTAACCCTCATCAAGGTTGTGTGGAGAGGAGATGAGAGGTGCACCTGTGCTCCTGAGCCACGCTCTCACCTGGTGCTATTCATGTACCTCATCTGCTGTTGTTGCAGGCGTTAGGCTTGTCAGCTTTTCTTAACTTCTGAACTTCTCGTCGGGCTCTCGGCATATGTTCGCGCGCCTCGCCGAAAGGAAAAAAAGAAACGTTTACCTTTGGAAGTGTGCTTAGATATGCCTTTTTCCAGCACTGGAAACACTCGGCGGAGCATCACACCGTCTCGGTTATTTCGCCCTACGTGAGCTGTAGGTTAATGTACGTGTTATTCTGCTTGTGCGCGATACGCCGTGGGTTTAGACGTAATCTCGCCGGAGCTGTAGAGGAAGTCATTACTCAAACTCCCAGCAGACCGGGCCGTGCGCTTTCTCTAACTGTTTCCCCTAGCAGCAGCTTCCCTCCGTCGGTCCTTAATTACCGCACGCGTTTGCACCTTTTGCTCTGGCGACTGCGCGGCGGTGACGGTTGGTGTTAGCTGCGACGTGTCAGCACAGCACCTCTGACTGCCTCAAATCCCTTTGTTTAGAGGCAGATTAAGAAACTGAGAGCATGGGCCGGATGTGGATTCTGGGATTAGTCTAATAAACAGCCGGTCTTGTTGCTGTTATATGTGCAAGTGCGAAATTAAGGGGGTTGACGGACAATCAAGGGACATTTTTAATCTTGATATCATGAGTGAGAGAATTTAATATGGATAAGAAGATGCAGTCAAACCAAAAATGATTCAGACACCAGATATAATTTTTGATTTATGTAAGTGAGGATAGCAAAATAAAGTGTGTGACATATTATACCCAAATATTCTTCATACAGTGGACTACCAGTAAAATGTATATTAATTTGTGACCAAAAATGATACAGACACTTTGACCTGACCATGTTTTGTGTGTTTTTTAAAGTATTGATAGTTGTGTAAGTATTGTCATACTAATAGTTGTGTGAATTTTTGGTTGATTGTAATCTGACATTATCAGGATTAATTTGTTCTGACACAGTTTAACTCTAAGTTCTTGTCATATTTTACTACCATTTTCCAAACTATAGCGAATAAACTGATAATGTGACAAATGTTGAAGGTGTCTGAATAAATTTTGGGTTGACTGTATTTTGTATATCGGAGCAATATGGGTCTATAATTCTATAATTAGGAGTACATTTAGTATTTGACAATGTGAAGAAAATAGTTTTCCTTTTTTCCAAAAACCCAAACATGACCTGAGCTGCTTTGAAACAATCTATATTGTATAAAGGTGATCTGTAGGAATATGTGCATAAAATACTGTCTATGTTTGCTACTGTCCACCATGTTATTTTTTACTGGGTAACACAGTTGACAGATTTGACATTTTTATGGAAGCCTAGAACTACTGAACATGTGGTATGTTTAGAAATATATTTTCATAAACAAAACATAAGTTTTAGTTAAACTGTCTTGTTAAAAGTTGCAGCAATAATACTTGTGTAGCACTGTTGACAGTCAATTAATCCACTCTTGACAGGTTTGCTAGTTTAACCAATATTAGAGGAAAGAGAGAGAACATAACTTCTAGTGTTTCATCCATGTGCTTCTAGAGGAAATATCATCATACTGTGCAAATTATGTGAGAATGGGACAAACCATTCCTTTTTGAGGGGGACGGTTTCTAGTGGGAAACTTAGTTGACAGTGGTTTTTCAGACACAAATAAACACTTATTATTTTTGAAGCGCAAACCGAAATGTCTTGATAACCTATTCTAACTGAAGGCAAAACTATGAAATTAATTTATATTTGAGGTCATTTTCATGCTTAAATGCAGAGTAGAATGAGCAACTTTACAAAATCGGACAGCTAAATTCCAGGGTTGTATGTGATATGAACATCATTTTTGAACAAAATAGATGGCTTTTTCAACATATAGTAGTGTGATTGGGAAAAATATAATTTTGTACTAGAAAAGCCCAGCATCTGGGCTTTATATAGATGAAAATATGTTAAAAATAAACTTCACGGACATGAGATGTACCCTCAATTATAAAATGACCCATATCACATGAGTAGCAGTGTGATATGGCTGTATATTGGCACGCCCGTAAGCACAATGCCGCAGTCTAAACAAGTACATTCTTGCCTAAAAAAACTCTTAAAACTACATTTTGTGACACAAAATCTGTATTATTTATTATAGTGGATTTGGGCGTCTGCCATGACACTAGCTGTGAGAAATACAAACAGTGAAATGTTTAGAGTTCTGATAGAGTATCGCACTCCTCTCAGCCAATCAGATTCAAGGACCACAAAATATTATGGTTATTAAAATTAAATATGTGTGTAGTGCATATATTTTTATATATATTCTTCATGGCTGGGTGAGCTGTTTCTTTAGGCTGTGAAATAACATTGCACTGAATCTGGGTGAACTGTATCTCATCTTGTTTGTGCAGGCTTGAATATTCTCACAGGTCAACTCATATCAAAGGTGATTGTTGTAATACATTTTAGAATAGAGAGCAGCTTGGCACTATTTGCCTGATAATATGAATCTCTCTTTACCTACAGAAGGTGCGATATAGAAATGGAGAGGGTTTCCCTGGAGAGATGGGGGAAGTAAAGAAATATATATATAGAGCGATAGACGGTGCGAGAGAGAGAGAAAGTAAGAGTGAGAAATTGAGCATAGGTGCATCACTAGAATTTGGTCGTGTGGACCTAAAATGGCGGCCTGGTTCCAGCTGAAGATTGCCATGCACAGACTCTATCCTGTCGGTCATACCTACATATAGGACATGATTAATGACCCCTGCCTGGGAGAGGATGCACTCATTAAAATCTTAATCAAAAGCCACACAGTTCTCCTCTGTTCTGCTTTGCCTCGCCATCAAGGCTGCGGCACAATTTCAGATCTGTTCCTCTAATCTGTCTGTGAAATAAAGGCACTGATGTCACACGTTAAAATTACACAGCAGATCTCACGTCTGTATGCTCCACATGCTTAAGGGAACTCTCCCCTTTGACTCCCTCCTAAAATAAAACCAAGGAGCTTATCCCATTGGCTCTCAAGTAAATTGTGCCCTGATGCGTATGTGTGTTTAATTCAGTGCATTGGTAAGGAAATGTCTTGAATCGCATTTCTCTCTTATTTGCTTTGGAAATACATTTTAAGCATGTGGTGCCAGTGATAAATGAGCATATATCACTGCTGGAGAGAGAGAGAAAAAAAAAACAGTTTGGATGAAGATTTTGTAAGAATTTGTCATTTCTGTTCTATCTGCTTATTACCATTGCCTGGCTAGGGATAATACAGATAACAATTGTGTAATTTGCTGAATTACAGAAGCAGAGGTCAAGTTATTACTAATTTATGTAGTGCTTTGTGTGTTGATTGATTCACTTAATATCATTTAAATACATTTCAAAGCAAGAAAGATACATTTCATTCAGCTTATAACTGTAAGTGCTGTGGTCTCAGATAAAATACCTTCTCATGTTTCAACTAGACAGTTTGTAGTCATTCTGCGTTTTTAGCATTTTTGCATTTTATGACTCAAGTAATAGCTGTATTTTTTGAGGGATCGGAGGCTACAGACCAAAAGGAGAGTTCAGGGCCATGTTTGTTTATGTTTGTTGTCACTTCATTCTGGGTTTAATGTTGCTGGTGCAGACATTTAGACTAGAATGTGACCCTGCCATCTTAAATAGAACTTTATGTCATTATTTACAATGAAGCTTCAACTTCCGAATCTCTGAGGTTAAGGGTTTGTTTATGTCTTTGCCTTGATAAGAGTGCTCCCAGCTTAAATGCTTGCTGATCTCTCTGTAGCAGCCAGATTTTTCATACTGAGCTGTCTCCGCGGAGACCCGTGTCATTTTTAAGCTCTCGCCCTTGAAAGTTCAATTTAGGCGGAAGCTCTTCGGCGTGCCAAAATTTTGCCTCTGTAATTTTTCAGATTAACTTGCAACACTTCTATCGTTCTCCTGTAAAGCCTTCAGTTCAGCTGCGATTTCATGGTCTGCACTGCTGTTTTATTTACATTCTCTGTTCTCTGGCATTTGTAGCTTGCCTATGTCTTACATAGACTGTGACTGTGCCGTTTTGTGTGTTGGAAGAAGTTAAGATCATATTCTTAACCTGAAATTCAGTGTTCATTCATCTGTGTACATGTGTGTATGTGTGTTCACTCAGGTGTGCTTACTGCTTTTAACAATCATCCATGCAAGTAAACAACTATACACACGCAAACAATAGTTGTGTGTATAGATAGATAGATGGGTAGATAGACCAGACAGACGGACAGACAGACAGATGAATAGTTGGATAGATGGACAGACAGATGGATAGACAGACAGATAAATAGATGGATTGATAGATGGATAGATAGACATACGGTAAGATAGACAAGCACACGGATAGATGGGTAGATAGACCAGACAGACAGACAGACAAATGGATAGACAGACAGATAGACAGATGGATGGATGATAGATAGATAGATAGATAGATAGATAGATAGATAGATAGATAGATAGATAGATAGATAGATAGATAGATAGATAGATAGATAGATAGATCGTTAGATAGTTAGATAGATAGATAGATAAAGCACATGGATAGATGATAGATAGACATACATAAAGATAAACAAGCATGTGGATAGATGGGTAGATAGACAGACAGATGGATAGATAGACTGATAGATAGACAGATGGATAGATAGATAGATAGATAGATAGATAGATAGATAGAAAGATAGATAGATAGATAGATAGATAGACATAAAGATAGACAAGCATGCGGATAGTTGGGTAGATAGACAGACAGAGAAAAATCGATGGATAGATAGACTGATAAATAGACAGATGGATGGATAGATAGATATATAGATAGATAGATATATAGATAGATAGATAGATAGATAGATAGATAGATAGATAGATAGATAAAGCACATGGATAGATGTTAGATAGACATACATAAAGATAAACAAGCATGTGGATAGATGGTAGATAGACAGACAGATGAATAGATGGATAGATAGACTGATAGATAGACAGATGGATGGATAGATAGATCGATAGACAGATATATAGACAGATAGATAGATAGATAGATAGATAGATAGATAGATAGATAGATAGATAGACAAAGATAGACAAGCATGCGGATAGTTGGGTAGATAGACAGACAGACAGACAGACAGAAGAATAGATGGATAGATAGACTGATAAATAGACAGATGGATGGATAGATAGATCGATAGATAGACAGATATATAGGTAGATATAGATAGATAGATAGATAGATAGATAGATAGATAGATAGATAGATAGATAGATAGATGGATGATAGATAGACAGACTGACAGAAGGATAGATAGATGGATGGATGGATGGATGGATGGATGAATAGATGATAGATGGATAGACAGATGAATAGTTAGATAGATAGATACTGTAGATTGATAGACAGATGGATGATAGATAGATAGATAGATAGATAGATAGATAGATAGATAGATAGATAGATAGATAGATAGATAAAAGGACAGACAGACAGACAGATAGACAGATAGATAGATAGATAGATAGATAGATAGATAGATAGATAGATAGATAGATAGATAGATGGATGGATAGATTCTTCTTCCACCTCTTCTCTCCACTCCATGGTTCTCTTCATCATATCCCCCATCAGTCTCTCTGGGGAGGATGGCTGTCCTGTGAAGGGGGGAGTATCAGCGGGCTGAGCCTGAGGAGAGGAAAGCAAGATCTGCTCTGAGCCCTGAGGCCTCACTTCTCCTCCACTGCCTGTAATGAATGGAAAGACTGACCTGGTTGTGCTGCAGCCTGGGCTCATATTGACCCGGTTCTCCTCCACACCATCGTGCATCATCTCACCACCGTGGTGTTAAAGCAGCCCCAGGGCCCTCCTTTAACCAGCCCTTCCTCCATCCCAGACGCCCACGCATGTGACGCTCTTGCAGAAACCCACAATGTCACTGCACCTTAAATCAGCACTGTGAACAGCCCCTGCAGCCCAATGGCTGACCAAATAACCCACTCCAGACATCAACAAAGTCTTCCAGTGCAGGCCCGGTAGAGTGAATGAAGGTCAGATGCAATGAATAGAAGACATTTTCTTGACTTTAAGTGGGACTGTTTCATATTTGAACGTACATATACGGTAATTGGTCATTCATTTGTAAGCAAAGACTCCACAGTCTGAAGCTTTGCCCGTTTTATATTCGCCGTAGTAAACACTCCCATTCTGAACCGTTAATGGCCCCTGAGATTGAATGTTTTATTTTAGCCCATAATGAGGCCTTTATAAACATTAAATATCCGCTTCTAATCAACAGACACTGGAGGCAAATCTTAAAATGACCTTATAGTCTCCTTTAATGAATCCACATTAAGCCAGTGTCGCACGCTTTGTCTCTCTCGTTCTTTTATGCGAGTGTTTCGCAGTAAATAATTATCGTGTTAGGTGACCTGATTATTTTTCCTCTGCATATTCAATTATTTTCAGTATTTGCAGGACAGCTAGTGGCCGTGTTGTTATGTAATGATCTGTTGCCGTGCAGGAAAATCACCCTCTCCGTGCCGAATACAGGACTGTCCCTGGGGCGGTGGACTTCTCCTCCAATCAAGCTAATGCAGGAGGAACAGCGTGGAGAGCGCTTGTTGAGGGGGACAGGAGCAGGCCGAGTTTGTTCTGACCACACTTAGTAAAACAGACAGGCACAGAGAGGCTGGCTAAAGTTCCCCCTGATGTTCTCTGTACTCAGACAGCTCAGGTATAATAACTCTGCGTGTTGGTGGAGGAAGGCTGCCTGCAGCTGGACTAGTGTGGGTGAATTTACTTTTAATTAGTGTCTAATTACTGTCAACTCGCTTTCACGCTAAAAGCGTGGAATCGTGTCTGAAGTTAGAATGGCGTTTGTGTCAGAAACATGGCCTTTGTGGGTAGAGCACATGCTCTGAAGAGTTGCATAGTGACAGCTAAATAAAAAAAAAAATAAATTGAAAAACTCTGCAGAGAAAATTAATGAATTTTATTTTTGAGATTACATGCTCTGTATTAATTCAGCATACTTGGTTATGACTCAAGCAATAATTGTCCACACTTGGCTTTAGTAACTTATTATTATTATTCTTGTTGTTGTTATAATTAATATAATTACTTCAAATTCATAATAAAAACCCAAAATACAATGAAAAAATAAAGTTTTTTTTTTTTTTTTTTAAATAATAACAGTACGTTTTTTTATTTTTTTACCAAGGCTACATTTATTTGATCGAAAATACAATAAAAAGTTTAAAATAACATTATTCTACTTAAATATATTTTAAAATGTGGTTTATTCCTCTAACTGTAAAGCTGAATTTCCAGCTGATTTTTTAAATGCTGATTTTGTGCTCAAGAAATATTTAATCTCATTTATTACTTTGTTTGGTGCTAACAGTTTTTTAGGATTCTTTGATGAATCGAAATTTTAAAACAACAGCATTTATTCGAACTATAAATCTTCTGTAACATAATAAATGTCCTTAGTGTCACTTTTAATCAATTTTTAATGCATCCTTGCTCACTAAAAGCTGTTACAGTTTCTTACTTACCCCAAACTTTTGAAAGGTAATGTACTTATGATTAAATTAGTCACAGCTAATGTGATTAATCACAGTTAATCACAAAAAACCCCATAAAAACATGATTAATCAAAAAAAAAAAAAAAAAAACCTAACCCCAAACTTTTGAATTGTAGTGTTTTGTGATTAAATCAGTTACCACAATTAATCACACAATACCATGTAAGTTCATATATATATGTATATATATATATATATATATATATATATATATATATATATATATAGTTATTATTGTTATTATTATTATTATTCTAAATACATTTAAATTGTTGTACTTTAGCAAAGTATTTTCATATTAAAAGCGCTTTCAATAAAATAAAATAAAGTAAAATAAAGTAAAACAAAAATGTGGTACTTATCTTTGATCGTTCAGGACTGGGGGTAGCTTCTCAGCCAGTATGCTTAGGATTTAAAATAGATTAGTTTGTTTTTGTGTGTGAGCGTGTGATACGATCGGGCCGGGCTGTGTTCGGTTGCCTGTTTTCCGCAGCACATCCAGGCATCTGTGATTATCCTCTCACGGCCACAGAGGGAGCTTTTCTCACTCTGTCTGCGATAATGAGGGAGAGACTCGCAATGCCCTCAAGTCATTTCCTTTCTCCTCCCCCTTCTCCTCTCTTTCACTCTATCACTCATTCTTCACCGGCATCATGACTTCACTCCTCCACACGTCTCACTATTTCATCTGTGATTATGGCTGTAATGACAGCTGCTTCTTTTTGTTTAGATGTCTCTCCACGATTTTGTTTAGGAATGCATCATTCAACCAAGTTGAGAATTAAACTTTAGCAGCCCCTTTTCTGTACTTATCTTTAAACAAAATCAGTGGTGAACTATGGAAAACATGGTAAAATGTGTTACAATGTGCCACATTAAATTCTGCAACGCTTTCTGATTCTGTTGGCGTCTGTATTTTGGATGCTTTGATGCTGTTGAAATGTCCTTAGTTAGTAAGATTCTCTAGAAATCTTCTCTGGATAAGATTTGCTATTTTGGCTATCACTATGTTGGTCCATTAGCTAGACCAGCACTAATCAGCTTAAACCAGCAATTCATGCTGGTCGTTTCAGCAGGGAATATTTATTTTGTACTCTATTGATTTGTGTTGTTTTCTGTTGCCAGGTGAAGGACTGTACAGCTGTTGAGACCTCCACCTCACGGACTGATCCGATCATTGGGCTGCAGCGGCTGTCATGGATCTGAAGGAGCGCAGACACCGTACACTGACCCATGCCCGCTGTGGGAAAGATTTTCAGTTCACCACCTCCTCTCTGGACCACGACGAATGTCGCGTACCCACCCAGAAATCCTACAGCTCCAGCGAGACCCTGAAGGCATTCGATCATGACTCACGCCTGCATTATGGGGGATGTGTGGCGGACCTGGTGCATCATGAAGCAGATGAGTTCACCAGACAAGGAGGTAAAAACACACAGATACACCACAAAATATAGACATGCTCATATATAAAGCACATTTGCAGCACAGAATCGGCAAATATACAGGGTTCTAGGGCTGCCTTCGACTAAAGATTCACATATAATGTACTCACCCCCTTGTCATCCAAGATCCAGTCGTAAATAAATAATGTTTTTTGAGAAAAAAAAATCAGCATTTTTCTCCATATAATGGACTGATATGGTGCCCTGATTTTGAACTTCCAAAATGCAGTTTAAATGCATCTTCAGAGTTCAAGGAGAGAAAGGCAAGACGAGTGTTTGAGATTAAAAAATATTTAAATTGTATTTTTTTAATGAAAATAACCGATTGTTACGCTAGATAAGGCCCCTTCTTCCTCGGCTGGGGGTTCCTCGTTTACAACCGCATTTGGGATCGTTTGAAGCCACATTAAAACTGCATTCTGGAAGTTCAAAATCAGGGCACCATATCAGTCCATTATATGGAGAAAAAAAATGTTTGAAATGTTTTCCTCAAAAAACATAATTTCTTTATGACTGAAGAAAGAAAGACATGAACATCTTGGATGACAAGGGGGTGAGTACATTATATGTGAATCTTTGTTTTGGAAGTGGACTTCTCCTTTAAGTCAACTAGTCGCACTACTGTTATGAATAATGATTATGAATGTGTCATGGAAAAACAGTAAGGAGGCTGCATTAACATAAACTTAATAATTTATACTAGTGCTTTCATTGTTTTGGGCTTAAGAGATGAAGTTGGTGATTCGCCATCTCAGCAGTAGGCTAGTGGGTGCGCCTGTGTGCATGTTTACATACAGATTACATAATCTGAGAATATTTGTTTTCTGTTTGAATTGGTTCATTTGAAAGTAGATATTTTGTTCTCTATATATATTTTTCATGTCTGTAAAGCAAGTATATACAGAGTTTCAGTTAAGTATTTTTCTTGATGCACAGATGGCAGAAAGTGCATCCTGTTTGCTTTTGTTTCATTATTATATTTTACAAAAGCACAATGTTTTGTTGTTATTGTTACTTTTACATAGTGCACGTTAACATTAGATTGAGCGGCCATGTAAAGTTGCTGCTACTAGCAGTATTTCAGATGATAAGCCATATTTGAGGTTGATGAAAGACTGGTGAGCATTTGGAAGTCCTGCCTGATGTATTGTTTTACCACACAGACCAGCCGTTAACCGTCTGTTTGTCACAGACTGCATGACTTCACCAATTCCTGTGGGGTTTTTATTTATTTATTTTCCTGCACCTAAACAACAAATAAAATTTTGGTCGACCAATCCTCTATTTGTTAACTAATGGTTAGTTGACTATTACAGACATGTTTTGGAGGGATTATCTTTTTTAAATGACTTACACTGACATGTACGACTATACTGACATTGGCTTCTTCGTGGCTAGTGTTTGCATATTTCTTTTCATTCTGTAACCTACTCTTTCTTCAGATCTGTGTACTAGTGTTTAATGCAACTGTTTTTGACAGCGCTGATAACGTTTCTGACAGATAATATCATCATATTTTTTACATTTCTCTTACCGAATGTGGTAACCTGTCAGCAATAACATGTCCGTGGGCTTTTTTGATTGCTGGCAGTTTAAGTGCTGGCGATGTATTGTTGCCAAATATTGCTATTAAAACAAACAAAAACTGAAAAAAAAAAAAAAGAACCGAAATTATTTAAAATCTTTTGCAAATAAGATCAAATAAAGATATTGCTGACCCTAAACTGCAACTTCCTACTTTATTCACTTTCTAAAGTATCAAATTAAGTGGAAAAGACAAGTCCAAAAACACTTAAAATAGCTGAATCACAGAGGCTGCGCCCATGCCTCACTCACAACTCTCTTTCTCTCAAACCTTGTTCACTTCAGCTGTGTCTCGCAGCGATCATTTTCACACAACGGATGCTAAACATTCTTGCAAACTGTCTAAACTGAATTATACATGTCATGCAGACATCCATATGAAGAGTTTAGCAGCAAATTAGTAATTTAGAGAGCAAATTTTATTTTTGAACATGAAAAATTTACAGAGGTTCGGACCTCGGTGACCTTATAGCTGGCTACGGGCCTGCCTACAGGGTTCAGTCCTAAATCATTGTATATACAGTATTTATTTCTTTCATTCTTTACTTACTTTTTTGACAGAAATGAATTCTTTTAGATATTAGGAATGCATTCAGTTGATCACAATTGACAGTAAAGACATTTATAATGTTACAAAAGGATAAATGCTGTTCTTTGGTACATTCTGTCAGAGAATCTGAAAAAAAAAATCTTTAACTGTTTTCAACATTGATAATAAGAAATGGAAGATAAAGATAAGAGAATGGTTTAATAAAACTAATGTAAAAAATCTGACCTTTTTTCCCTCACGATTGTGAGTTTGGATCTCACAACTCTGACTTTTTTTTTTCTCTGTATTGTAAGATATAAACTCACAATAGTGAGCTATAAACTCAGAATTGTGAGATATAAACTCACAATTCTGAGAAATTAAGTGGCATTTGATATAAACTTGCAATTGCGAATTCTAAAGTCAGTTTATTATATCATGCAATACTGACTTTTTAACTCACAAATGTGAGTTTATATCAAGCAATTGTAAGACAAATAAGAACTCCGAGTTTATATCTCACAGTTCTGAGTAAAAATGCCAGAACTGCAAGTTTGTATCACGCATTTCAGAGAAATAAGTTAAAATAGTGAGATTATAGCAAAAAAAAAATTAGCTGCCTGGTGAGTGTAAGATCTTTTTGGCAATTTTACAGACCCCAAACTTTTGAATTATAGTGTATATATAACTGTGCAATGTTTGGCCTTTAATGATGACATATGCCTAATGTTTACCACCAAATTACCAAATTACACACTGTTTAACTTTACTATAAATCAGTCAAAAAAAATTAATGGTTAGGTTTTGTTTTAAACCAGAATTGCTTGGTGGCACTTAATGTGTGCACTAGAGAAAAAAAAATGTGATGATAGAAACATTAGTCATGAGTATACTAACTAGTCCGTTGAGTCTTACTGCAGTTACAGTATGCAAGAGAATAAATGTATGGATCTCATAAAGGTGGAGATGTTGTGCAATGTTTCAAAAGAGGAACATTTTCATTTTATAAATACAGTATTCTGTTTTTTTCATAACTCATAGTTTGTTCTAAATGCAAAGGGCGACTTAACATTATAAAATAAAATAAAATTTGTGTGCTTAATTTTCCTTAATAGTTCTGCTCTAAAAAGGAAACATACTGTAACTACACCAACAAAAAAAGACAGTGGCATTGTATATTTACTGTGTTTTACCTTTGCACAGCAGAACAAGAGCAAATTTAGACATATCAGGAATCATTTTGAAATCAGATCATGATTTACTTTAGATTCCCACACCTAGAAACTAACTTTTTTTTTTTTTTACTTTTATTTTAGGGTATGAGCAGAGAAAACATTAGGGTGATTGTATGTTTTTGAACATGGATATCTGTGCTTCTACATGATGTGTGTCGTACAGAGAAGGTGTACAACAGTGTATTCTGTTGCAGGCCATGTCACCGGTAGCTAATCCCTCGGCTCTGTGTTTACGCATGCTGCTGTAGAGAAATGCAACCTGATCTCAGTGCAGTTACTTCAGTTACAGGAAGTGCCTCCAATTCCGCCCCCTGCTGCATCAAATGTGTCACCAATTCCCAGCAGACGTTCCCCAGCCTGATGCCACTGATCCGCCGTCACCTGTTCAGTCTGAGCCGTCATATAACTTACGCCGGTCGACCCACTTCATGCCTCAGGCTGTAGACTTGTTGCCGACTCTACGCAGGGATGTTCGGCACGGTGCCAAACTGCAGATGCATGCTAAAATAGCAGGAGACCTTTGATCGGTGCGGATCCAAATTGAAGGTGACTGGCTTACTAGCTCAGACTTGACTGATTGGTTCAGATGCGGTACCTCTTGTTTAATCTGCGTGCTTTACATCCCTTTTTGAACGTCTTTGATGATGCTAATAAGGGAAGTCAGCCGCCTCACCCGAGCCTGGCTAGAAAAGGAAGCAGTAACAGGAAGAGCGAGCGAGTTCTGTCGAAATGCCGTGGCGTCATAATGAGCAGGCTGCCGCGGATCCGGAGCGAAGCCGCGGATGGGTCATCTTTGAAAAAGGCAGTGTCAGGCCTGCGAGTCGTCCTCTGCGTGAGCCGCATTGATTGCACCGAAATGGATTTCAACTCGATGTCATTGATCACAGCCAGAGCGTGTTTTCAGAGCGAAAGAGGGAGACAAACCCGCTGGAGAGATTGCAGCCTTTTTTTTCTCTCTCCCTCCATTCAACTGTTTCTTGCCACAGCACTTAGCCACTGACAACAGATCCCAGAGCTCTCGCAGCCCGGGGTGGAGTGGCCTGCGGTCCCTTGGGGACGTGCGGTGACAGCGACAGTGAGCAAGAATTATGGGTAGGTGTAGAGAACTGGATGGAGGGAGGACAGAGAGACAGACTGACAGGCGCAGCGGCTGTGGAGCAGCAGAGAGTTGGTGGCCGTCAGATTGATGCCGCTCGGCTACTTAAGGCGATAGCGGCTCACTGACTGCAGATGCATCCGTGGGAAGTGTTGCCACGGGAGACTAACAGTGTGCAGGGGCCATATGTAACAGCACTCAAAGGGCACTGCCAAATTACGCTCCTCTCTCCTGCTCGCTCACATAGTCATCACGGCCCACGTTAACGGTTGCGCGGAGAGGAAGCGAAATATTACTTTTCAACTTTTTAAAAGAGCTATTTTCTGTTCGAATGAACAATCCAACCTTTCACTCCGAATCCATTTTGTGTTTGTGGACGCCGCATGCTCCTAATGCTCCTCAGAGTCACACTGAGAGTAGATTTGACTTTTAATGCTCTACACTTTAAGTCTCTTTGCTCTGTGGGATATGAGGGCATGCTCACAGGTCAGGATTGTCATTCAGACAGCATTAATACTGTACTTAAAGCATTTGTGGAGTGCTTTTTTGTCTATATACTGTACTGTTAGACTTTTAGAGATACATGTAATAATTGCTGCTATCAGCCTTTTTTAATAATATTGAATACTTAATTGGTGCCTGTTTGTTTTTTGTAAGGCAATCTTTAAAAATTAATTGTATTCATTTAATTAAATGTAATACTTGGCAGATCTCAAATGAGATTGTTCAGTGCTTTGATGATTCACTTATAGCATAATTTGATTTTTAGCATTTTATTATTAACTTGGTTTTAAGCATATTATCTCTACAAAATAGCTAATAAATAAGTAGCATAAAATATGATGAAAAAACATAAATAATTAAGTAATTAATTAATTAATTAATAATTAAATAATAAATAATTAATTAATAATTAATTTTTTTAACAATAATTAATTAGTATCAGCCAGGATTTTAATAGCAGCACATTCCTAACAACTTTATATAGCCAATTTTCAAGTTTTTTTTTTTAATTATTAGTTCTTAGCAATTTTATTAAGATCACACTAAAGACGAATATGAATAAAAAGGTAAACATTCTCAATGATCTGTTTATTAAAAATACTCAATTATATTTAATGTTAAAATAATTACTTCAACTGAAAATATACAAACTGCATCCACACATGAATTTTGTCTCCTTTTTAATTATATTTAAAGAATAGAAAATAAAAATCTGAAAATGAAAAATGTTAATGCTTTACAACAAGGTTCATTAGTTAACATTAGTTAACTGCATTAGTTAACATGAACAGTACTTTATTTTATTACTACAGCATTTATTACTCTTAGTTAATGTTAATTTCAACATTTGCTAATGCATTATTAAAAATTAAAATTGCTAATGCGTTATTAAAAAAGTGTTTGTTAACATAAGTTAATGCACTGTGCATGAATGTCTGTACTTTTATTTTTAACATTAACAAAGATTAAATAATGTAATAAATTTATTATTCATTGTTTGTTGATTTAAAATACAGTTGTTCATTATTTGTTAATGTTCATTCACAGTGCATACATTCAAAAAAAAAATACTGGGTTTTATTGGCAACCCTGTGCTGGGTAAATATTGAGCAGAACACATGCTGGGTTATTTTGACCCAGCTGGTTAGGTTAAATGTTTTTACCAAACATGTTGGGTTATTTTATTTAAGTCAAAAGTTGTTTAAAAATGATTATATTGCTGGCTTAAAATGGACTGGAACTTTAAAAAAACAGAAGTACTAGAGGCAACAGCAATAATCAAAAGATTTATTGTTAAGCAAGAACACATGGACAAAATACAAGAAAAGCTGAATTTATTTGGGTGAATACAGCATAGTTTACAATATTACATTTAAACTCATTTAACAAGCATTTTAGACATTAAAAATCGAACATTTAAAAGTAACATTTAAATTTTAGAGTATTTAACCATTCTCTGTAATAGCTTTTTACTGAAATAGCGCTAAATCTTGTGCCGGTGTGTCACCAAAATCTGAGCCGGTAAAGGGCTGCTGTTCGGTGGGGTAACTACGAATTTCAGACCACGGACTCGAAGCTGAAAGATGCTGTGACTGACTCCAAAACCTGCTCAAAAACAAACAGCACTGACATTAGAGAACATATTTTAACATCAAATAAATTTCACTAAGTACTATAACTAATAAAATCCATGTATTTTACGCAAGGCAAAAGGCGTTTCCATCACGCGTAAGTGACTGCTGCTGATGCAGCTGATTAATATATTGTATTGTATGTTGTGTTGTGCAAAATAATATCATTTACAGCACAATAAAGACTTTATAAATTAAATACAATGTATACAGACTATTTTGCTGAAGAAGTGCACCAAATTGGCGGTGCTGAGAACCGCTCTTTCCTGTAGAGGACTCAGAAAGCCCACAGTCTGACTGTGATCATCAGCTGGCTTGTTTCGTCAGAGACAAGCTCAACCCAGCGGTTGGGTAGAAAAAAAAAATAACCCAGCTTTAAAAATGACCCACCAACTTGGTAAAAATATTCAAAACAACCTGATAAAATGACCCAACGGGCTGAACCCTGCATTTGGGTTAAAAAAATTAACCCAGGAGAATTTCACCAGGAGTGTAATAATAAAAATAAAACAATAACTTTAACCCAAAAATAAAAGTCATTATTGACTAACCTTCATGTCAATTTTTTTTTTCTGTGGAACATAAAAGCAGATATTTTGAAGAATGTTAGTGACCAGTTTCAGTTCCCATTGACTTTCATTATATGGACGAAAAAATACAGTAACAGTCAATGGCAACCGAAATTTGATTACCAACAAAATATCTTTTTCTGTTCAACAGATAAAATGATGCATACAGGTTTGGAACGACATAAGGATGAGTAAACAATGCTAGAATTTCCGTTTTTGTGTGGACTATCCCTTTAAGCAATTTGCAATTAGTTGTTAGGAGTGGCATTTTAACCAGAACAGTGGAAAATTGCATTTAATCAGTCAAATGGTTGTAAATGACATAGTATTGAATTGATGAGGTGAGGTGGATTCCTAATATCCCTTGCTTTGATTATAATTGATCTGGCCACTTATTTCTATAAACAGATGTGTTAGACGTCTCAGTAATGGCCCCTCTTAGGTGAAAATGAAAACTGAGCTGGGCTCTTTGGCTCACTGGTGGCTCTCAAGCGTATGGTCCAGCTGCGAGCAGTAGGGCAGTAGATCGAATGTTCCATCACTCTCCGTCCCTCTATGTCTTCACACCCCCGCAGGGGCACATCTGTGTCTATAGATGCACATCTGTGTCTGCACAGGCCGTCAGTAGAGACAGCCCGTCCTGCAACACCATCAACTGCAGCAAGCTTTTTACTTTATAGCTGTTTGCTTCTGTTGCTCCTCAGCATTTGTGTTTGGGACACCGAAAAGTGAGGCTAATTTAACTTGTTAAATTAGTGCAATTAATTATAAATAAGATGGTTATTTATAGTTTTTCATCAATTGACAGCCCTACCTGACTGCATTAAATGTGCATCTGGGGTTTTTATACACTGTCATCACTTGTCACGCCACACAGAATGACAATTAGTTGCCGAACTAATGAGTTTCACATCAGGAGCTTTAGCGGTCCCTCAGGGTGTTTGTTTGGATCCAGTTTGATCCCGGATTTGTTTGTTGGTTCTTGTTCCGAACGTCACAGGCTCTATTGTGGATTTCAGAGGACCACGGCACCCTGCCTAACCCCTAATTCCCACTTTATGAGCTAACTAAAACAAGCTGATAGCTTGCGCTAGTATTCAGAGAGAAGCAAGAAGGAGATATTCTGTTTAGGAGCCCCTCAGCAGTTTGTTTGTGACATTGTACTCGCCTTTTCCCAGTCCGTCCTTCTCTCATCGCCCTACAGCTGCTGTTTTGATGTGGAATTAGCTGTCAAGTGGCACATTTCATTGATTATTTTATTTGCTTGATTCTGTGCTTTGTTTGTGTATCACAATAAATCTAGGCATGAAAAGATCAAAGGCAGAACAAAAGACCTGGCGGGTATTAAAAATAAAAGACTGTGAGATT
The DNA here is from genome assembly GCF_022985175.1 of Labeo rohita. Lineage (NCBI taxonomy): Eukaryota > Metazoa > Chordata > Actinopteri > Cypriniformes > Cyprinidae > Labeo > Labeo rohita. The sequence continues at coordinate 6,606,768 of NC_066882.1, forward strand.
AAATGCAGTCTCTCCCTCTCTGTCTTTCTGTCTCTCTCTGTCCTCGTCACATTCTATTTCTCATTGCCCTGTAGCCTCGTCCACTCTCCCAAACACCCTGAAACTCTTTTCACATCAACCTTGAGACAGCTGAGAGTTTTCTTGTTTGCTCATTGATGGCTTGGGAATTGGTTTCAACTGTCCCTGAAGCTTCCAGACGCCGCCTTTGTCTGTAACTGCTTGTCAAGGCATACAAGCAAAGCAGCTCATTTCAAGGCAGAGATTTTTACACCCAGGGTATTTAATGAAAAAAAAAAAAAAAAATATATATATATATATATATATATATATTATTAAAAATTTGAAATATGCTCAAACATTGATCCTTGGGACATGGAAACAAAAATGTAACCGCATTACATTAGTTTCAAATAGCAACGTTTTCATTTGCATGTCTTAAAAGGAATCAGACATGATCACTAGTTTTGTAGAGTATGATTTAGCACATTAAAACCATCTGCCCCCTGACCAGCTTAATATGGCCATTTTTTATGTTTATTGTATTAGTTTTTATTTTATACGTTTAGTTTTGTTTATTTTAGTTTAGATTTATTCTAATAAGTTATTAAATGTAATAAAAAATAATAATATAATTGTCAAATATTTTATTTATTTATTTAGTATTATTATTATTATTATTATTATTATTATTATTATAAAATAATTGTTGAATAGTGTGTGTATGTATAAGGGTAACACTTTACAATAAGGTTTCATTAGTTAATGTTAGTTAATGAAAATAAAGTCGTTCATTGTTTGTTCATGTTAGTTCATAGCACATTAACTTTTGATTTTAATACTGCATTAGCAAATGTTGAAATAAACATCAGCTAAGATTTATAAATGCTGATGTATTGTTCATTCTTAGTTCATGTTAAAGGGTTACTCCACCCCAAAATGAAAATTTTGTCAAGCCTCCCGGTTTTCATTCAAAATATCCTAAATTGTGTTCCGAAGACGAACAGAGCTTTTATGGGTTTGGAAAAACATGGGGGTAAGTGATTAATGGTAAAATTTTCTTTTTAGGTTGGAGTAACCATTTAAGTAAAGTAGTTAACTAATGTTAACTAATGAACCTTTTTGTAAAGTCTTACCATGGAAGTAAATTAGGTACATGATATTAATTAAATCTTTAAATACTTGTGCTTATTTTCTGTCAAAGCCTTAATGTGTCAACTCTGTCACCCACTAGAAAAACAAACTTGTCAAGTACCAAATTCAGCTTAACACCTAAAGATATTCTGACTGTGGTAGCAGTTTAATAGATCGAGCTGAAAATCTTCTGAAACCATCCTGTAGTCTCAATTCATTAACTCACTGAAGTGAATGATAAATATTTGACACATTATTTTTGTATCTGACTGTGTGACACGTATTGAGTGACAGGCATGGAAAAACATGCATTTTGTGAAAAGCTCAAGCAGCAGGAGATTACACCCAAACATAGGTGAAAACTTAGAACAGAGAAAGCCTGTATGTATGTTAGTGTGTGTTCTATATCTATCTATCTATCTATCTATCTATCTATCTATCTATCTATCTATCCATCTATCTATCTATCTGTCTATCTAGATTGTAAGTTACATTTTTTCTATTCTCCAATTACATATTCCATTTAGCATTTACAGTGTTTGGTATTTGGACAGTCTCTGCTCACTGCTGATCTTAGGTTGTACGTATATGCCAGCAGGCTTACAATAATTGCATTAACACGTCCCTTAATCTTTTAAGAATTTAATATGGCATATTCTTGTTGAAAGCCTTTAATCTGTTCTGGAATCTCTCAAGGCAGATGCACATTATGATCACAGCCAACATTGTTTCATTATGTTATCTTGATTCCCATGAGGGCTGAATCATTATTTAATCGTATATTCATATATATATACACATGGCCTCTGCTGTTTAGCCCAAAGAACAATGCTATTTTTTGGGTAGCAAATACTATTTTTACTACTACTACTACTACTACTACTTCTGATAACAACAACAGCAGCAACATTTTTTACATTTGTTTTTATTTGTTTTATTTTTATTGTGTGTGTGGGAGTGGAGTATACCGTATCTTATAGGAGACCTTTTTTGGTCCCCGTGAGGAAAACAGCTAATAAATCAAACAGAATTATGTTTTCTTGAAAATCTAAAATAGCAAAAGTTTTGTGTGAGGGGTAAGTTTAAAGTAAGTGGATAGAAAATACAGTTTGTACAGTATAAAAACCATTATGTCTATGGAATATCCCCATTAAACATGGAAACCTGTTTGTATGAGAAGTGCCAAACCCTTCACAAACAGCTATTCATGTTTTTCTTTCTTCAGTTGCAAAGAAATTAAGGTTTTTGAGAAAAAAAAATTGTGACCTTGGACCACAAAACCACTCTTAAGTAGCACAGGTATATTTGTAGCAATAGCCAACAATACACTGTATGAGTCAAACTTGTCAATTTTTTTTGTTTTATGTCAAAATTCATTCAGAATATTAAGTAAAGATCATGTTCCAGGAAGATATTTTGTAAATCTCCTATTGTAAAATATATCAAAACTTCATTTTTGATTAGTAATATGCATTGCTAAGAGCTTCATTTAGGCAACTTTAAAAGTGGGGACATTGAAGGTCCAAACTGCAGTTTCAGTGCAGCTTCAACAGGCTCTACACTATGCCAGCTGAGGAATAAGGGTCTTATATGTAGCAAAATGATCAGTCATTTTCCAAAAAAAAAAAAAAAAAAAAAAAATGCATTACGTAATCACATTGGAAAAGTCACACATGGTTTGTTCTTCATCTGTGTACTTCGGTTCAAAACAGTAGGGTAACAGTAGTAAAAACATCTAATTTTCTTCTCCAACTTCAAAATTGTCCAACATCCTTGTTTTTTTTTTTTTTTTTGTAAAGTGCATTTGACTTTCTTTGCACGTTTGCTTTGTAAACACTGGGTCGGTGCTTCTGCCTACAACACACGTGACCTTTCCAGCGTGATTACGTAATACGTGAAGTCAAGCTAGTGCAAGATGAGCATTTGTGGTTAAAAAGTATATATGAAGAGTTCTGAAGCAAAAGCCCCTAAATCCATCTGACGTATTTCTTTAAAATGAGCATTTCTTTCTGGCTACTTTGTATAGGTTTCTATGTAAGTGCTGGTACTTCTAATTGGGCTAAGGCTGGAATTTAGCGAGTTTGAAGTAAAAGTATTTGATGGACGTATAATATGTGTCAGGAGCATTCACTCAGTATCATTATCTCATTTTTGACCGAGATGGCTGTTAGCTGGTTTTGCATCTGAACTCTTCTTTTATATATATATATATATATATATAAAAAAGGACAGATTGTTTTGTTACATAACATCCTGAAGAGCCCCTTGAAGCTGCACTGAAACTGCAATTTGGACGTTCAACCCATTGGTTACCGTTGAAGTCCACTATATGGAGAAAAATCCTGGAATGTTTTCCTCAAAATCTTTAATTTCTTTCAACTGAAGAAAGAAAGACATGAACATCTTGGATGACATGGGGGTGAGTAAATGATTCTGGAAAGTGAACTATTCCTTTAACATTAGATAGCTTACAGGATTGGAATGTGGCCATTTTACCTTTTTATAAAAAAAATAAAAATAGTTTCAGTGACTTTCTCTAAATGGATTTACTTTCAAAGCTAGAGTGAATTGACTATAAATACACACCTGTGAGCTCTATATTAAAGTTAATACCTTGCTTGGCAACCACAAACAATTTACAGATAGAATAATATAGGTTACTAGTTATGTCCCTGTGGGTTTCGGCCCTTCAATTCATACCTTGGAACACCACGGCAAATCACTGTAGCCGCAGTGGGTGGCTGAGACATCTAATGAAGGAGCTTACCGTGGCATCAGGGCTCCATATCCAAAAGGACAAGTCTCAGTGGGCAGTCTGAGCCCTGAAGGCCATCAGGGGGTCAGCTGGTAGTTAATAGCACTCATGATATGCCGGTTAAACTCACAGTTTGGACAGCTGTGACACCTCTTCTGACACCAGCCTGCTAAGCTCTGTCTAATTGCAGATGGCATTCCCAGTATCTCTGAGGCTGTTGTTTTATCCCTCCGTAGGAATGATTCTTTTAATTATTAAATGTTTGGTACAGTATACCATGGCTAAGTGGCTGCAATTTGGGGCGCTTTTGCCCTTGGGTTCAATTATGGAACTACGCTGCTGAGCGCAGAGTATTTAATACTTTGTCAAATCCAGTCTTATAAAGCATCTCGCTCAGCGCCTGGAGACTCTCCATAAACCATTCAGACATTTCTCATGGTTTTTTTCAGAGGTTAAAATGACACTTTGTGTAATGAGTAGCGAGCTTGTGGTGTAATGGGAAATACTGAAGGTCTCATAAATTAGAGATACGTTTTGGTGCTCTCTCGTTTGATTAGTAAATACAACTCGAGCTATTATACGAGCGTAATGGAGTGCCAAATGCAGACAGATGTTTCGATAAAGTTGTCACCGCAAATTTACAAACTGTTAACCAGACGCCACCAATGGGACCCCAACTGGAATGGCAAAAAAATACACTCACCCTCTTAGCACTCCCTTAGGATTCAGATCGGCTTCCTTCGGGTCTTCTAACATGTCAGGCTTTTGCAGCATATGTGATGGTGTTAATACCAAGGGTTTATGTCAGGTGGTTTACGAGAAGCAAAATGCCTCCCAGTGGGGTCAGATCTATTTCTGCGGCCCAATTAAAAGGTGTTGAGTGGCCGTGCGGCGCAGGTGGCTCACATGGGGCAGGGCGTTTGACACTGAGGGCCCTGTTCTTGCTTAGCTGTTAACTCTACGTCCCAACATTAATGGGGGCCCTAATGATGTGCTATGCATCTTGGGAACAAAGTACGCTGCGAAAACTCACCGGACACCCACTGCTGAGCGTAAACCCTCTCAATTAACACCCTGCCCTTCCGAGACCACCGATGATAGCATACCACCTACAGCGCCAGCACGCCCCACGCAGGATCTGATGTCACAGGGACAGGTAGGAGGCTCTGAATCAGACAGCGTGCTAGATGTGATACTCACACGTTCAGCCAAGACGAAGCGGCGGTTTCCGCCCAGTATGTGCTGTGTTGGGAGACGATATTTTTACAGTAAGGTGTTAATATATTGTGCAATTACTTATAAAAGTAACTAGTCACGTTTTGACATTTTATGCTGAACACGTGTCTAGTTACTTTTTTTGCTTCTTTTTTGAGAAGATGAGAAAGTTCTTTTTTGTGGTTAAGAAAGCACGCATGTGTTCTTAAATGTAATCCTATTAAAATAAAAGCAGCTTAATATAAAGTTTTATATATATTTGATCTTTCTATTCAATCCTTAAAAATAAAATAAAATGTTGCACAATTCCTTATAAAAGTAACTAGTCATGTCTTGACATTTTATACTGAGCACGTGTCTAGTTACTTTTTTCATTGATTTTTTGAGAAGATGAGAAAGTTTTTTTTTTTTTTTTTTTTTTTTTTTTTCTAGTTGAGAAAACACATGTTTTTAAATTCAGTCCCATCTAAATAAAAGCCATTTGATATAAAGTTAAAAAAATGTTACAAAAAAAAAAAAAAACACATTGAAAAGCATGGAGTCGGTAAGATTTTGTTTTTGGAAGAAATTATTATTATTATTATTATTATTATTATTATTATTATTAATAGTAATAGTAATAGTAATAGTAATAAAAATGATTGATTCATTGATTCATTGATTCATTCATTTTGGCAAAGATAATGTAACAGTAAAGAAATGGATAATGTTACAAAATATTTCTACTTCAAATAAATTGTCTATTTTAATCTTTCTATTCATAAAATAATCCTTAAAAAATAAAAAAATAAAATAAAATAAATGCACAATTCCTTATAAAAGTAACTAGTCATGTAACATCTTGACATTTTATACTGTACACGTGTCTAGTTACTTTTTTCTTTGCTTTTTTCAGCACTAGTTGAGAAAGCACTCATGTTTTTAATTTAAATCCTGTCAAAATAAAAGATATTTAATGTACAGTTAAATAAACACAATAAATAAATAAATACACTACCACTGAAAAGGGTCGGTAAGAGTTTGTTTTTTGAAGAAACTAAAATAATAAAATAAAATAAAATAAAATAAAATAAAATAAAAAAAAATATATAAAGTATGTATCACCGTTTTCACCAAAATGATAAGCAGCACAACTGTTTTCAACATTGATATATTTCTGAAGGATGATGTGGCACCAAAGATTGGAGTAATGGCTGCTGAAAATTCAGCTTTGTCATCACAGGAATAAATTTAATTTTTACATTGATAACTGTTATTTTAAATTGTAGTATTTTCATTTGTATATGTAATTTGTATTTGTATGCAAAAAATCTGATAAATGCAGTATTGTAAGCGTAAGAGGTTTCTATTAAAAAATATTTCAAAAATATTACTGACCACACCCTAAATATTATACATATTTTGTTTCTTTAGTAAGACTGCGTACGTTAATATGCTTGAATAAAAAAAAAAAAATCTCAAAAATGAAAGGTTATGTGTATGAATTATGGTGTAAATTAAAAAGTTAACTGTTACTTGTATCTGTGGCAGGAGCTCTCCCATGGAGAGCAGTGTACCGTCAGTCAATTATGGGAAATCTGTATCTCTATCAAATGTAGGTGTAGCAGTCACAAGCGACATGATGGAGAACCCAACTGCGTCTCCATAGCAATATAATTATAGAGCACTGCATTAACTAGTTGCTTGGAGAGCACAATACAGTGAGTGTTGAATAAGAGGCAGATCTGAACGGGTGCTGATTGATTAAAGGTGTCGTGGTTGTGTATGTGCGTGAGCTGAGAAAGCGAACGGACCTGGGTGTAGATATCTAGAGGGATGCAGAGCCAGCTGTGTCATTTCATTAATGGCGCCACAATCCCACGATCCACTTCATAGCCTACCTTGCCTAGAACCCAGCAGTCTGACCTTGATTTATGTCCTTTCTTCTCTACACACCTCCTTTTCCTCATATCAGGGATTTTTTCGTTCTCATATTCTCTGTATTAACCCTGTATGCTGAATTTGGTGTAGATACAGTTTTCGCTTTGAAAATACTTGTAAATTTCATTACTTTAGGATGACCATATTTTAGTTTGCAAAAAACAGTGGGGGCCAGATGCGTTGGGCGGTTGAGGGAGGTTAAAAAGCCCCTAAAGTAGCACAATGACCATATCAGAATATTTCATTTCCATTTGCAGCATTTCAAAGATTTAATCCACGAGAGAAAATCAATCCTTTGCAAGAGTTTAAAATTAGCCCAATTCTGTGCAAAAAATGTGGATTTGGCAACCCGGACATTTCGGGCTATTTAGAAATCCTGGCCGGGCGCATTTTTTTTTAGGTCCAAAAAGAGGACATGTCCAGAGAAAAGAGATTGTATGGTCACCATAATTAATTACAAAGAAACAGCAAGTTACTGTAGTAGTTTGTTTTATGACACGCGATAAATATAATATAAATCTTTTATTCAGACTTTTTTCGGAATATAAAAAATTTAGAATTTTTTCTAAACTTGTTTTGATCTGTGAGAGGTAAATTCAAAATTGTGAGGTGATTTGAGAAAAAAAGTCTGAATTGCAAACATGTAACTGAGAGTTTATAACTCACAATTCTGAGAAGAAAAGATAAATTTACAATTGAGCAAAAAAGTAGATTTTTTGAGATTCTAATTCAGAGGGTAAAAAAAGTCAGACTTGCAAGGGAAAAAACTTCAAAATTGTAGATAAAAAGTTGTCATTTTAAATTAAATTCACATTAAATTATTATTTTTATTACATTTGTTTTTGTTTTGTTTTTTTAGCATTTTTGTAATTTACAGCATATACAGTAGCTCTAAAAAGTATGTAGACACCTAATCCACACTGTAAAAAGTCTGAATGTCGGAACTCACTTAACTTTTTCGACGTTTAGTTGGTGTCATCCAACCAAGATCTTTTTGTGAAATTGGGTCTTTAAATAGATATAATTTGAATGTCACTTGGTTTGATATTCTAACACAGTGACAGTTATTTGTTTTAAAATGTGCCTAAACTTTCCAAATACATTTTAGATTCACTGTGCGTCATTTCTCCTACATATTTTATGTAGGCGTGACAACTTAAAAATGGCGTACCCCACGCTTAACTTTTCCCAAAGTTTCTTTTAAGAAAGGTTAAGTTTCAATTTGTCAAGTGGCAGATTTAAATAAGATTCAGGCAGCGCTCGCTTATTCTGGCGGGTTCCCACAGAGTCCCATTTCCTCAGCGCATGCCTTCAGTAACAATAATAACCATCAGCCCACAGAACATGAACAAACATGCAGCACAAAGACGCTCTCTGGAGCAGGTCCATTACCCGTCATCATCAGTAGTGGGGTGTGGGGGGTTATAGAGAGACCACAGAGAGACATGCAGATCTAGGCGCAGAAATCACATCCTTCTCCCTGCTGAAACGGAGGTCTTTTTATATTACTCAAACGGCCAATCAGCCCCCTCTCTCAGGAAAGTCAAATGCTTCTTTCATGGGTCTGATGAAGCATAATGACCAGAGGACAATTTCCACTCTCGGGGCCTAAAATGGGATTTGAGTCAGTCCTCGGGGGTGTGTAAGGCCCGTAAATTACCTCAGTGTGTGTTCGGGCACCTGTAAAAGGCTTTAATGCAAAAAACATAGGAGCAAAACACACCTCCAGCCTGGATACGAGCACTGGATGTCAAATTAGCGTCTCTAAAAGCCCCTTTTTTAAGCCCCTACGCAACTCTCCTGTGGTCTTAAGAATGGCTGAAACTAGTTCTGAACTTTTTCATAATTTGCCTTCTTAAATGTAATGGGAATTGAGATGAAAGATACTGTTAAGGTTACAAAAAGTCATTTCGGAGAAGTTGTGGATGGATGAGTAGATAGATATATAGATAGAACGATAGATCCATTACTTTAGATCAGTTGACAGGTCTTTAAATAACACCATCCACAACTGTGAACTCAGATCTGCACAGATGGCTTCTTACTCAGCTGTACATATGTGAAGTGCACACACACTGTTAATCACTGTGATAATGTATTACTTTTTTCCTCTCTCTTTCTCTCTCTCTCTTTCTCCAATGATCTGCCTCCCACCTTCTCTACCAGTTTTTACCGTATTTATTTGCATTTATATTTACATTTATTCACTTGGCAGATTCACCAAAGTAGCTTCAAAATGCACACACAGTAATACCACATATGCGCAGATAAAGCTGGAATAGCCAACATGTAAGAGCTTACGGTTATGTTAATCTGTATACATTAAAGATAAACTGTAGAGTACTTGTACGTTTCATTCTGAATATATGTACACATGTATTAAGATTTTTAGCATTTTCTGTACTGATCTCAGAGTAGCTGAGTTGGATGTGATATTTTTTTGCCCAGCACGCCATAAAAAAAATGCAAATTACTATATTGTTAACAGTTTCTACTATTCATTGCATTCTTTGCACTGTTGTTTTCATATTTATATAAGAGTCATGTGCATGTGGAGATCATTTAAAGTGCAGATTGTTTGAATTGTTCTTCTAGTGTGAATTGAGTTCTACATACAAAGTACTGTTTAAAAGTAATTAAAATTTTAAAAGAAATAAATAATGCACTAAAAAAAATCAATGCAATATTGATTGATTTGACTGATTGATTGATTTAGAAAAAAAGAATTTTCAAGAGTTAAGAGTTTACATTTTGTAATTTTTTTTTCTTTAGAATTGCATGATATAAATTTGCAATTGCAAAAAAGATATATGGTCCTAATTCTAAGAATTAAGTAAGAATTGTGAGATATAAACTTGAAATTGCTTATTTGAAAAACTTGAAAAAGTTATAAGTCAGTATTGCATGATATACTGTAAGCTTGCAATTGCGAGAAAACTCAGAACTGCGAGATTTAGACTTAGACTTTTTTTCTAAGAATTGCGAGTTTATATCCCACAATTCAGAGATTTTTTCCTCTGAATTGCGAGTTAAGTCAGAATTGTGAGATTGCCAAATCCCAAACTTTTGTAATGATATTTTATGTGCAATGTATGTTTGTTTGAAAATCATATTAACATCTAACTTGCAGTATAATACCATTCTGTAAAATACTATTCCAAAAAAAAAAAACAATTAAAACATATACATCAACTATTTAGTTTATGTAGTTGTCTGTGACCTGTAATATGAAATGTGAAAAATATGACCTGTAAACAGTATATCTTTAGATGGTGCCAAAGTAAATAGTAGTTCATTATAAAAACTGTGCTGTTTTAGACAACTGCAGAACAAGGACAAATTGGTGTACTGCCTCAGAGACCATTGACTTGCTAGCTGCAGGAAGCAGTTTAGTAACCTCAGCAAATGCATGACATGTAGGAATTGAGTTCTACTATTTGAGGGCCACTGTCAGGAGAAGAGTGAGCACAGGAAATAGAAAGCCAGAGGTCAAGAATATATGGAGCGCGGTGGCTCTTACTGCAGCCGCTGGCAAGTGAAGAAAGAGACATGATCCCTGATCAGAAGAGCGTATGAGAGACATGAAGTCCAGATCATGAGAGGTAATGAAAAGTGTGTAATTGAGTAAATAACCCAAAAGAGAATAAGATTTCACGTTGTAAAAAAGCACTGCATCCACCAGCCAATGTGAAAATCTGAGCATCTAAAGTGTTCATGAAGAGAGAATGAAATACACACACACACACACACACACACACACACAAACAAGATGATGTTATATTTTGGAGAACTTTAAAAGAACATATTGAAGTTCCGAGACATTTTGATAACATTACAAGGACTTGAAGACAGTAGGCTTGTTTCTGCTGCCTTTCTCTGCGAAAGACCACCTCCTTTGGGAGTTGTGATTTCGACAGGCTTTGAGTGTGTTTTTGGGATCGGTCCCTACTCCGGGAATGATTCCCAGTTTGAGAAAGAGATGCCCATTCTTTTGGTTTACTATGGTATTTTTCCATCTGGCTGTACTAGAAATTTGTAAACATAAGAAGGGAACAAGATGGTCTGTTTCTTCACAGTCTGCAGATCTCCATCAAACATTAGGCATGTATATGGTACATTCATGCATATAGTACTGAGAAATTAATAATCAATGTCTCCAAGTACACATTCACATGATGAATGTGTGTCTATGTAATATTAGCATTTTTAGGGGCCAAACACCGAAGGAGCGATGGTAACTATTGTGTCCATTGGGGTTCTTCTTCTTCTTCTTCTTCGCTTGCAAGAAAATTGTGAAATTTGGCACACTGATAGATAGCCACAGCAACATTAACTGCTGCAAATTTGAAGTCTCTAGCTCAAACTCTCTTGCGCCACCACTTGTCCAAATTTCACTCATGTTTATGTTAATAACTTTTGAACCGTAAGGCAAAAAATGTGAAATTCTTTTTTCTTCTGATTCCTTGGCTCATGCCGAGTCGAATAAACACCAGAACTTACGGTTTCGTTTTTTTGCTATATTTAATTGTTCAAAAAAACTACTTTTTCGAAATCGTCCTAGACGGTTTGTCTGATTTTCAGACCGACCATGCTGGCAAAAAGTTATGGAATTCAAGTTGATTTGTCCAACTGTTTTCAAATAACGCATAAACGAATTTGATGAAAAGCACGCAAAAATGGATGTGAGGCTATATCTCCTCAATGGTTTGCCGTATTGAGACCAAGGTTGGTGTGTGATATAACAAGCATGACCTGAGTCTACCTGCAACGTTTCGGCACAGTGCCACCTACTGGTCAGAAGATATGAAAAACATTTTTGCTATTTTCGCTTATAACTTCTCAATGGTTTCACCAAAAATCACAAAACTGGTCTCTTTAGATTCAGTGCATCATGCCGAGTCAAACTATACCCAAACATTTTCCCATATTAGTCATTTTGGGCTTCGGCCATTTTGAATTTTGTCAAAAAATGCTATATTTTTTACGAACGCATTGGCGTATTGTTACAAAACTCAGTATGTGTCTTCGGCACATGCCCCGACAGTACTCAAAAACTTTGGAGGCAGTGCCGCCTTGTGGACAGAAGTTATAATGAGATTTTGAACAATGCTGATAATGTTTGTTTACATTAGCCTACTCTAATAAAACTGATCTTGATGTATTTTTTGGATCATGCTGAGAACATCGATACCAATTATGCCATAATTAAATGAACTTCCTGTCCGCTTTTTTGATTTATGTTGAAAACATACTTTTTCTAACTCTTCCTAGATCGTTACTCCGATTTTCACCAAATTTGACTCGGATCATCTTCAGACCATGCTGACAAAAAATATGGAATTTCGTGTTGATTTACAGTATGAAACGGTTTTCGTTTAGCACATCAACAAATTTGCTGAAAAAGACGCCAAACTGCACCTGAGGCTGTATCTCTGCAAAGCTTTGACATATTTAAACCACGCCTTGTATGTGTCACTGGCACCTCAAACTGACCACGCCACACAAATTTGGCAACAATGCAACCTGCTGGTCAGAAGTAATACACCATTTTTAAACATTAATAATGACATTTTTAAAAAATGCTGATGACTTTTGTTTGCATTAGACTTTTGTAATGAAACTAGTCTCAAAATATTCCTTGGATCATGGTGACAACATAGATACCAATTATGCCATTAGCATATTAGCTGGACTTTCTGTTCGCCATTTTGATTTATGTTGAAAACCAATTTCGTCCACAGGGCTTGTGTCCACAATCGTTTATCCAATCTTCACCAAAATGGAGTCAGATCATCTTCAGACTGTGTGGACACAATGACTTTATCTTTATCTCTGCAAAACTTTGACATATTGACACACTGAACACATCTATCTATCTATCTATCTGTCTGTCTATCTGTCTATCTATCTACTGTATATATTTTGTGGAATGAAATGCTTGGAAATTGTGCTTTTGATATCAAATGGAATGACATACTGTACCTTTGTATATGAAAATATGTGCAAAATATTTGTCATGTTGCATACCATCAACAAATGCAGTCTCACCTGCATACTGACAGATGCTACACATACACACCTAGGAATCATTTTTTTATGGTTTGCCGTCAAAGATGTTTTTGTTTCATACAAACCTGCTTTTTCCTTTCCGTGCTTTTATGAAAAGCAATAATAAACAGTGTACAGTGGAAAAACCTATTTGTGAGGTGTTGGAAGAAATGTTAGAAGTGCAGTACATAAAGCCGATGCCGTTTAGATGTGATAAATGTATCAGGCTAGATGTGAGTTTGTTGGTTATTAAAGATGGTGTTTTGTGTTGTTGTTGCCCTTGCAGAGTACATGGATCTCTCGCCATTTCTGAGCTACTTCATGTCAGGTACAGTACGGTCTGACTAGAACTGATAGCAGTAGTAATGTGAAGCAGTATTATGTTTGTAGCATTACTAGTAGCATAGAAAAGTCCAGCGTTATTTTGTAGTTGTGTAGTTAAATAAGTAGTTGTTAATGTGTCCATTTATCACAGCATTTAAGTTAAGTAATTTTGAAAAGAGCAATTATCTTTGAGCTACTACAATCAAAAGCGTTTTGTGTTTCATGTCCACCCACCACATAGTCAGGAATACAGAAACTATGAACGTCTCTTGATTTTAGCAATATCGATCGCAGCCGCTGTGAAGATTCCTGTCTTAAAGAGTGTTAATGAATGAAATTGCTTCTTCATTTACAGCTGATGGAGGGCATGCATTGACTCTTTTAATTACTGGAGAGAAGAAATTGGTTGTGCATGCCTTATCCTTTAATTGTTTTCCCACAGCCTGTCCTTAATTGGGACTCCGTTGTGTTTATCGATTCAGTTTGATGTGCTTTCATTTGGATGACGTGCAATATATATATATATATATATATATATATATATATACGCATTAGTTAGCAGAGGGCTTGTGTCCAGCTCTCTGTGAATGTGGTGAAGCAAGGTTTTGTGTGTGCATGAGCGCAGTCGCCAGCACTCATCAAAGTAGGAGGTGTGATGCTGTGAGGGAAATTTCGCAGCAGGTAAAGAGCTGCAGGATAAAATAGGCCCCTTAGCCCTGCACCACACATAACCTGACGTCTGAGCTGACGTCCACTGATTTGAGCTGTTAAACCTCAGGCTCCTGCTGCCCCCCTTTGCTTTGTGAGTCTCTGCCTTAATATAGTTTGAATGTTCAATTCAGCTCTATTCAGTTTATTTGTATAGCGGTTTTCAAAGTACACACTTTATTGTTCCAAAGCAGCTTTACAAAGAATAGTGCCTTATAACCCTCGGAAAGCGCATAGTGGCAGTTTTTCTTTTATTTACTTATTATTTTTAATATTATTCTTTAATGCTAAAAAAAGGGTTGAGTTGTTAACATAACATTCGTTTTGTACGTCATTGGACTTTATGTATATGACTTTAAAGGGGTCATCAGATGCTAAGTTCACTTTTACATGCTGTTTGAACATTAATGTGTGTTGGCAGTGCATGTACAAATCTACCCTGTAATGTAAATCTACCCATGCAGTGGTTTTTAATTAATCTGTAAAAATAATATCCCTTTTTTTCAAACCGAGCCATTCTCAGAGGCCGCTCCCACGATAGTTGATTGACATGAGTGTCTTTACCTCAGATCAGTTGTAACAGTCCAACCTCCATATTTTGATTCCAGAGCAGGGATGTAAGTTACACAAGAATTGTGCGATTGAGGTGTTGTGTTGCTGGATGTAATAATTAACATAGTGGTCGTCATTTACTCCCGAAGTCTGAGCTGCTGAAGATGCAGTAGATTACGTTTGTTTGTGAATGGAATGCACCTCCCGATCTACATATATCCGTCTATGTTCATGCAAATCATTCATGATCCAGCTTCACTTACAGCAGAAGTGAGTATAAGGGTTTTTAATGAATCTTTGCGATCGCCTTTCCTAATAATGTGCTAGTTAGCAAGTTTAGCGGCTAAACTCAGCTAAATGCGGCTAAAGTAAACATGCCTGTCACTCCACAGAGAGAAAAGAGGGGTGGGGCGAGCAGAGCTCATTTGCATTTAAAGCAGCCTCGACCAGAACGGGATGATTTTTGCAGAGCTGATTTTGGCAAGGTAAAAAGGGTATTGTTTTACACTACGATTGAAAATTTTAAACCAAAGTATATTATAGACTTTTCATTAAGACCCTAAAGAATCATATCAACTTGTGGAAAATGGGCATCCGATGACCCCTTTAAGGCTGTAAAATTTATAACGGGATGAACTTTATTACATCTGACAGTTTTGTTTAATTGGTGAAATAATTGGTGATGATTATATTGTTATAAAATGTTTTCAGTGATGACTGTAACATTATCAGAACTGACTGCTTTAGGTTAAAGTCTCTTCACAAGGTTAAATACATTTGTATGAGCGTGATATGTTTATGCATTTTGAAATAGATTTTATTGGTTTTAAATCAAAGTTAATAAAATAGTTTCACAATTTTACTAAGTAAGGCAATATATTTTAATAAGAGGATAGTTTTGTGTTGTAAAGGCTAGTGAAATATATACCTTTGAAAGTACACTCTAAATAAGTGGATGAAATATGAACAAACCAGTAACTGGTTTGTTTTGACTCCATGGTTGGGTTAAATGTTTAACCAAACCTTCTGGGTAGTTTTATTTAACTCAACTATTGCTTAAAATAATGTATTACTTGCTTAAATGAACCCAAAATAAATTGGAAATTAACATTTATTATCAAGAAATGAACATATATTAATAAGTTCAATAAATAATAATTAAACAATAAGCATTTTTTTTAATTTCTTTTTAATAAATATTCACCTTTTGATTGTTGCTGATGCATTTGGTAATTATTTGTCTGATTTTTAATTTACATCCTATTTTGGATTCATTTTAAAACAGCCATATAGTAATTTTTAAACAATGGTTGAGTTAAAACTATCCAGAAGGTTGGGTTAAACATGTAACCTAACCAATGGGTCAAAACAACCGAATCGCTAGATTTGTCCATATTTCACCCAGCGTTTGGTTGTATTTAACCCAGCATTTTTGGGGGTTTATAAATTAAATTGTTAAGAGTAAAAACTGTTATTTTGGCCTGTCGCCACTCCTCCTTTGTGTCTACAAAAAGCAGCAGATCAGTGAGGGACACTGATGCCAATACCACAGATATTTCAAGATTTGTGGTTTCACAGTAAAAACTAATGCTAAATAACACTCCTTTTGTAAAAGAGTTCAATATTATTATAAATTTGAACAAATGAAGCAAAAACAAAGTGTGATCCTTCATGCATTTCACAATTAAGTAAACATTACTCATGCAATCATTGTAGTAATCACTCAGAAATAAATTAAGAGCAATGAGTATTTTTCTCTTTTTCTTGTCAGTATTGTTGTTTGATCAAAATGGTAAAATGGTATCATAATACAGTTTCAGAATCATTAAAATGTTAATTATTTTACCAAAATAAGAGGGATCATACAAAATGCATGTTATTGTTTATTTAGTACTGACCTTCACATAAAATAATTTTACATATAGTCCACAAGAGAAAATAATAGTTGGATTTATAAAAATGACCCGGTTCACATCCCCTTGATTCTTAATACTGTGTTGTTACCTGAATGATCCACAGCTGTGTTTTTTTGTTTAGTGATAGTTGTTCATGAGTCCCTTGTTTGTCTTGAACAGTTAAACTGTCTGTGTACAGTTTTCTTATTTTGCCTAAATATCATATTTGTTCATTTAGTACTGTAATGTTTCCCAGAAGACAAAACAAGTTAAATTTACTCTATCTTCAAAGTATTTACCCCCCGTAATAGTTGCATATGAGTTCCAAATGGATGGATCTCAAAATCATTCAGTCATTGTTGGAAAGTGTTCAAATGCTGGAAAACCAAAGAATTTGTGGGACCCGAAGGATTTTTTTGAAGAACAGCGGGCAGTTTAATTGTTCAGGACAAACAAGGGACTCATGGACTCTAAATTAAAAAAACAATTTTTAAAAAAACCCTGCAGCTGTAGATGATTCAGGTAACAACACAGTATTATGAATCAAGGGGATGTAAACTTTTGAACTGGGTCATTTTTATACATTTTTTGTGGACTATATGTAAAAATCTTTTATGTGAAATATCTTATTTAGGCCAGTACTAAATAAACAATAACATGCATTTTGTATGATCCCTCTTATTTTGGTGAAATAATTAACATTTTGCAGATTCTAAAAGGGGGGTGCAAACTTTTGACCTCAACTGTACATGTTTGTTTTAATATGAAGTCACTACCAACGTAATGTATGATATCCTGTGTTTTATGTCCTGCCAATAGATCACTTTTAGTTTTGGATGCTAGAGGATGTATGCACTATGTAAAACTAATTCATTAGTTTAGTTAACTTATAGTGTGTTTAAATTACATGATTTCTTCACAGGTTACATCACAGTGAATTCTTCCAGGACATTCCCTCCATATGCATCTACGACTGACTGATTACGCTTTGTTTTACCACTTTAGGGAACTTTACTTTAGCCGAGCTGGGCATTTGTGAACCGGCCCCGCATCAGAACGCATACTGCCCGGAGATCGGCCTCTTGCAGCGTGGCTACTCTCTGAGCGCCGGCTCCGACGCTGACTCCGACCCAGAGGGACCGATCTCACCGGAGCGAGCCATCCAGCTGTGGGCCGGCCACGACATCAAGTCCCGCCGCAGTTCTGGCCTCTCCAGCCGCGAGAACTCAGCTCTCACCCTCACCGACTCCGAGAACGAGAACAAGTCTGACGACGAATCAGGTGAGAGATAGTGTCAGAGAGCGAGAGTATGCGAGAATTAGCAGAGCAGAGAGCGTGTGTCGTGTTTATGAGAAACCGAGGGTGCGAGAGAAATCTTTAAGGCGTTTAGAGTGCAAGGTGTGTGTGTGTGAACAAATGCCAAAAATGTGCAACATGTGATAAAACATTCACTTTTATTTGTTCGACTCGTTTAGAGCTGAATGAATTTCATTTCATGTTGCTCTTACCTGGGTGTCACTGTGCATCGGTAATCATTTCCCAAACCACATCTGCTTTTGTTAGTCAAACTGCAGTGATTTAAAGCTAATCTGCCACTGAAGACGTGCATAAATAGACTGGATACAACATGACATGTCACACTCAGTTAATATAAAAAGATCATACACCGAAAGAAGTTTTTTTAAATGTCAAAGGACGCGTGTTCATCAAGCGAAAACATTGTGGCTTTTCTCCTCCCACGCAATTCTCCACACATCTGCCTGCATGGATGTTACGTTGAATCCCGTCTGAATCTCTCTTTGTACTTTTCCTGGCAGGAATTCGGCAACATGTTCCTCGATTCCACACTCCTTGTTAATTTGCTGGCATCTTAAATCTTAGCGTAGTTTGTAGAAAGTGTCAGAGCAGGTTAATGAAAAGACAAAAACTCCTAATTAATTGAGTTCTCACCGTATCAGACCTCAAACAGATCCGTCAGCCGTGAATTCTAGCGTCGCACAAACTCGCTCTGACAATTTATCAAACTACTCTATAGCTATTAAACACATAAAGAAACACCTTGGAAAGCAGTCGTCTTCATCTCGCCGGCTGATAATTGCTTCACAGATAATTGCCACGCTAATCTCCCGGCCGCTGTTTCCTAGCGCCGTCTTCGGTTTTTACGGCAAGGGAAGCGCGTGGGCACAGCATGTGCCAGTCACCAGATCGCGTGCCTGTCTGCTCCGACAGAAGTGGACGCGAGCTGGACACCATCTCTCAGCGCGGCACCGTGGCTCATTCCTACTGAAATACCAATTAAACGTTGTCCAGGCTGTGCCTGATAATCTGTGCAGGGTGTGTGAGTCACAGAGGAACCGTCTATGGTAAATTAAACACTTTTTTATAAGCTTAATAATATGTTGCCTTGCACCAAGAGCAATAATACTAAGATTTAATACATATGTGACCCTGGACCACAAAACCAATCATAAGGGTCAGTTTTTTAAAATTAAGTCATGTATTGAGATTATACATCATCTGAAAGTTGAATAAACAAGCTTTCCGTTAATGTATGTATGTTTGTTAGAATAGGACAATATTTATTGCTATTACATATATATTACAACTATTTGAAAATCTGGAATCTGAGGGTGCAAAAAATCAAAATATTGAGAAAATCTCCTTTAAAGTTGTCCAAGTTCTTCGCAATGCCTATTGCCAATCAAAAATGAAGTTTTAATATATCTTTATGGTAGGAAATGGAATCATGGAACATGATTTTTACTTAATATCCTAATGATTTTTGGCATAAAAGAAAAATCAATAATTTTGACCCATACAATGTATTATTGGCTATTACTACAGATGCTACTTACGAATGATTTTGTGTTCCAGGATCACATATAGTCAGTCAAAACATATGAGTTGTGATGCTTTTTTAGGGGACTAAGCACCGATTTTCAGCCTATTTCAGTTATTTTTGTTTTATTTTGCCATATAAAAATATGATACTTATATTATTTCAGCTATAATTATATTGTTGCACCATGCTATTCTGAATAGCATACTACCTTTACTCTTTCTACAATATAAATATTAAAGCTATGGCATGCTAGCCATACTGCTTTTACTCTATCTGTATGATATTCAGTATGATATTCTGAATATTGTGCTAGCATGTTTACTTTTGTGAAGATATGATTTCAGTGTCCCATTCCAAATTGCACACTGCTTTTATTGTTTCTGCCATATAAAGATATGAAGATATAAAATGAGTATAGTATTCAAAATGATACACTAGGATACTGCTCTATTTCTGTCGTATAAACAATTCAGTACGACATTTCAAATAACATACCTGCATGTTTCTGCCATATGCAAAATAGAATTATATATAGAATTATACTATTAAATAGCGTACTGCTGTAAGAAAAACTACAATATAAATATTTGAAGTAATTAATTCAATATGAGATTGGCATACTATTGCATTTTCTGCCATATCTTCATATGTTCATAACAATTCAGTATGATATTTTTAATACTAGCATACTGTTCTTACTGATTCTGCAATATGAAAGTTAGAAAATATAAATTCTGGATACTATTCTAGAATTTTACAAAAATATATATATTTGAAGCGATTAGCATACTACTCTTACTGTTTCTGCAATATGAAAGGTAGAAAATATCAGTTTGGCATGCTGTTCTTGTAATTTGGTATGCAGCTGGCATACTAGCATACTACTCTTATTATTTCTTTCATTTAAAAGGTAGAAAATATGAATTTGGCATATTATTCTTGTAATTCGGTATGCATTTGAGATCATAGCATACGGCTCTAACTATTTCTGCCTTATAAATACGTAGTATTATGCTATTCTGACTTCAGCCCATCTTAACTGTTTCATTGAGCGAATGGTTCATGCGTCTTACTAATGGCAGTGTCTAACATATGCCCAAAATCAGGCGGCTAAGAGCCAATCAAAATTCAGATGTTATTATTTTAAATTGTGATTGGTCAATCATGAACGTTCCTATGTAAGTGATCAGTTCACCCAGTTTTCTAAGAACTGGCCTTATGCATCCATTAAATCTATTATGTTCTCCAGGAGTGTTCTTGGATTGTTGCTTGTGGCTATATATATTTATTTCTTTTTCTTTTTTCTGTGTTGATGCTAACATGAAAAACTAGATAGGGTGTGATTGATACTTCTGTGCGCCTTTGCTTGAGAAAATCAAGCTTTCTTGCAGCTGAACTGAATTAGAAGCGGGATATTGCTTTCAGTAGATGTGTTCTCACAAGGAAGAAAGCGCATGTTCAAAATAGAAGCAAGTAAATCTGTCATTTCTCTCTTTCCACTTCTAACATGCTTTGAAGCCTCACCCCTATCTTTGCCCCTTATCTTTTAGTTTCTTTTACATTTTTTGTGCATGGTGATGCACTTTAATATACTTCTCTCTCATCTTCCTCCTTTTGCCTTATTATATGAATGTGTCAGCAGCACCAATCATTTTGAAAGACAGGTGTCACTCACAAAGGGAGAGTGAATGGGGTCAGAAGAAAATTTTCATCCATTATCACCCTCCGTCTGCCTCTTTCCAAATACTCTCCCAGACGTAAAGGCAGCTTTCAAAGTCTACCACCCGCTTTGACTAAAAACATCCATTTGTGCTTTTGAGATGTTAGGTCTAGACATGGACATGCTAGTCAATATCTGATTGGGCACAGAGTCAGAAGTTGTTGAGATAAAAATAGCAGGCGCTCTTCAAGGTTTCTTCAGACAAGCAGCTTTTAGCAAAGATTTAGCAGCACTGAGCTTTAATTATTTGTTTAGTGTTATTTAATGTCTGTTAAAAATAATGCAAGTTATTCCACTGTGATGGATAAGATTTATAGTGAAGAAACATACAAAGCATCTTTTTAAATTTCAATTAAATCAAGTTTTGACTTATTCAGTACAAGATTTTGCAAAGCATGTAGCAGGTTGTAAAATACACACCGTCAAATAAATAATGTAACATTTTATTCAGTATTCATCAAGTCTGAGAATTGTGCCGTATAAAAGTTAAAAATAAATACCTCTGGATGTGCAATATACACTACTACGATTTTGAAAGTATCCTATGCGCACCAAAACTACAAATCAAAACTATAGTAACAAAAAAAATAGTAATATTATGAAACTTTATTACATATTTTTGAAATGTAGTTTATTCCTATAATGGCATAGTTGAATTTTCTGAAGACATTACTCCAGCCTGCAGTCTGAAAATTGGTGTGCTGCTTGATATTTTTGTAGAAATCATGAAACATTTTTTTCCCCAGGATTCTTTGATGAATAGAAAGTTCGGAATAGCAGCATTTATCATCCTTGCTGAATGAAATTACGAATTTCTTTAAAAACAAAAAAAGGATAATTAACAGTATTTGACATTTAGTCAAATTTAATAACAGCCATATTTTATTAGATATCACATATCATAAACATCCAATGTGGGCTGTGGTGGTAACATGTCCCTTTAGATCTTCTATAGTGATCTTATTTATACAAAACGATCCTTCCATTAAAGTTGGCCTTATGTTTTCCGCAGCCATTTATGTGATATGGGTCAATCAGGGGCTTGTTGCATAAACTGCTTAAACACTATAGCCTTGTTCACACTGTCAGTCCAAATCTTACTATTGTGCATATCTGTTTGGAATCCAAGCATGTTTAGCAAGTGTGAACGGCAAAATGTCACGTGAAATATGATTTTTACAAATCCATTTTAAGCTACATTCATATGGGGTTTGAAATCATATTCAAATCACATTTCTGAAAATCTATGTCAGTCTGACTGCTCTGAATGGATTCTGTGTAGGATTCTTCTACGTCACTTTGTCATGGCGAATAAAACCTAAACATGTCAGAGACTGTTGTAGGAAACATGCTGTAAGTCATTGCAGAAACAAAGTTGTTGTGAAGTGCAGGTTGAGCAGAAAATAACAATATACTGCTAGTCGGCCTGCTCTGCACGCCTGTTTGAATTTTGAGACCAGTGTAGAGAACAAGCCTGCGCGTACCAGCCACCCACGTTTCTGCTGCTGCTAAACAGAGTAGTCCAGTGCCACAGCTACACATTGTCATGTTGTAAGACAACATCTGTATTGCAAACCTTTTCATGTTGCTGTTGTTGCTGTTTTGATATATGTATATCAAAACAGCATATGTATATATATGTGTATGTGTATATATATATATATATATATATATATATATATATATATGTGTGTATATGTGTGTGTGTGTGTGTGTGTGTGTGTGTGTGTGTGTATATATATATATATATATATATGTATATATATATATACACACACACACACATATGTGTGTGTGTGTATATATATATATATATATATATATATATATATATACTTTAATATACTTCAGTACTATATTCAGCTAAAACAGCCTGTACTATATAGTATTAATATTCTTCCTGACCTGTCGGCCGTTGTACTGTGCTCGTAGCCTGTGCTCTTCATGTGCACGCACAAATGTATTAGGCTATATTAAAGGGCTGTATCATATTCAAACCCAAGTTAAACTACGAAAATGCAATGTCGTTGTTATGTCAGTTAAGTCATGAAGTTACAAAAAGGCGATTAAAGCTGCCTTAAAACTGCATGTAAGTATTTATTATTTATGAGTCACATTTAAAGCAGTGTCAGATCCAAGTTCATCAGCGGCAGCTTTTAAAGTAACAGCAGCCAAAATACATTAATAACCAGCTGCTGTAATGTCTGTTAATCAAATAACAAAAATAAAAAAGGAAATCAAAATCTTCTGTATTTACATCAGTGGTTCAACCATAATTGTATGAAGCTTTGCAAGCAGACAAATATACGCGCATGCGTCATCGTACTGGCAAGAATGCGCATCAAAGACTGACCTGGAAGAGAAAAAATGGTTGAATAAAGTAGTTATTTTTGTTTACTTCACACACAAAAAGATTGCACATAGCTTCATAAAATTAAGCTTGAACCACTGATGTCACATGGACTATTTTAATGATGTCCTTACTACCTTTCTGGGCCTTGAACGTGATAGTTGTGTTTCTGTCTATGCAGGATTAGAAAGCTCTTGGATTTAATCAAAAATATCTTAATTTGTGTTCCAAAGATGAATAAAGGTCTTACAGGTTTAAAACGACAATGATAGAATTTTCATTTTTGAGTGAACTTTCACTTTAATCTCTTTTCTAGCATGCTAGAAGAACCTTGATGTGCACTTGTTTGTAAACAGTAATTTTGTATAGGACATTGTTCACCATCATAACAAAAGCTTCCTTCACACTGTAACTTATTTTGTACTGCACACACTATCAGATAGTTTAGACTCAGCTCACTTTAAAAGAGTCAATAGTAAATTAAAGAGTTCGATTCCCTCTGGGACAGATAAAACAAACCCTGATTCGACTCTCGCTGCTTATCGATGGCGTCTCTTCCATGTGAATATTCTCCTCACTTCTTTTTGATGCCGGGTGAGGTGCACGGGGAGCTTGATAATGAGGCCAGGTGATTGTCTTATTAAGCAGGCTGGATGACTGAAAGCCTCTTCAATTTGAGTGACTGATTAATGCCCACATGCTACGGCTCCCAGAGCAAAGAGTCAGTGATCTTTACGTGTCTAGGGCTCCATTACGCTGCACGGGCGCCGTCATTTCCTGCCGCTGTCTCTGTAGTATTTATCTCCAGTATTTCAAGTGAATGTGGAGGTGCAAAGTGGTGGACGGTGAGGTTGTCTGTGATTGCTGCACACTGCAGCGTGTTTGTTTGCATAAGTATTTGTACTCCAGCCAGATAAGAAATTATCCCATCATTCGGTTGCAGTCCCATGCGAATTGCGTTTGGCAGCGGTTCGGCGATCAGCGTTTCGCATCACGTTCGGTAAACAAAGCCACCTTGGCGCCCCATGCTGCGAGAAGAGCGGCCGGCTTTTGTTTGCTGGATTATTTGTATTCTCCCACACTGATCTGCGTCACTAAGCGTTTAAGAAGCTTTGTTGGGGGCTCGGAAAAATTGTGTTTTCTTCTTGATGATTTCTTCGTTTTCTGTTACAAGACATTTAAGATAATTAAGTTTGAAGCGCAAATGTGTCCCTGCTGTTTGTGTCTGCCTGTGTGGGAGGCCCACGACCATAGACGTGCGTGCAGCGCATAACAGAGAGGATTGTGGGACTGACCATTACGTTTCATTATTACAATAACTGCAATTGTTTTCCTTTTTTTTATCAGCTCCACTTACTCTGAATGAATAACCATGAATCATGCTTTGGTTAATGCGAATTTTGCAAGGACGTGGGGGCGGACTCGCATTAAACCAACAAGATTGAACCAAACCGATCGTGCCCCTTTTTTGCAGACGCGTAGCGCGAGTAAGATTTGTGCCGAAAATTATGGTATGAATGAGGCTCTCTGCAAATAACTGCAATCAATCCTGTAATGGGAGCATCAGGAGAGGTCTCGTTAATAAGGAAGAAAAGAGCATCAGTAGAAGAAGAGAGAAATCAAAGTTGCATGCTGGGATATTCATATCTTAGAGAGGAGACTGGAATTATTTGATACTCGCTGAAATGAGTTGACTGCATGTGGGCTAAAAGAACACCGTGCAGATGCATGAAGGGGTTTGTATGTTTGCAGGAAGTGTTTAATGAATATTTCACTCTTTTGCACGCTTTTATAAAAGGGATGCTGATTGGTAGGAGAGCTGTGGGATTGTGCGACAATGTATTTCTTGAAATAATGTTTTAACTAGTAATCCTCAAAGATACGTATCAGCTTTTAACAATTATTTCTTACACACATTTAGCTAATGGAAGAGCCACTCAGTGTTAAGTACCAACTACTCATGAACTTCAGTTCACTTCTGCTTTTTCCTCGCCGTATTGTCCTTTGCCATTTACAAATGTTTAACCTCTTATCTAACACTGAATAGAAACAGGAAGTCAATAAACAACATTCAGATTTTCATATGGACAGTGGTTGACAGTGAAGTGGATAAAATCATTTGTGAAGAAGCCTCTCTATTTTCTGTCAGAACTGTTGAGCGCTGGGGTTGAGTAAAAGCTTTCTGCGAATCTCCACAAAGGTCGTATCGACCTCTTCCACTAAAGTTGTAAAGGAGGGAAATGTCATAGAGTAATTTGATGGAAGGTAAACAAACTCACACATTTCTGCCAGACAAAAAAAAAAAAAAAAAAAAAAAAAAAAATGGTGCTGACGGCGTGTTACCACAATAATATTATTTTAGAATACTGTGGTAACTTAAATTAAATCAAATCAATTAATCAATTATGTATATAAATAAATGCAGTTACGGAGAATAGTATTAGGCTAGTCGTTTGATCTCAACATGTCAGACCCCATGAGACAACTACACTGCAAAAAGTTTTTACCAGTTTCAACTTAAAGTTTTAACCCAACCATAAAAGTATACCCAACCATTTTCCCCTTAATAAAACATTTTAAATAAAATAAAATAAATAAATAAAAATAAATGGTAGTTTTCAACCTTTTTTTTCTGATAATGTTTGGGAAATAATTTCTTACAAAGTTTACAGTACACTGTAAAAGTTTTCTCCAGTTTCAACTTAAAAACTTAAGTTCAGCAGCTGCCTTAAAATTTTAAGTTAAATCAACTTAAAAGTACAAGTCATTTCAACTCATAAGTTAAATCAAGTCATTTAAATGTATTTTATTGTAGTTGAAATGACTTGTACTTTTAAGTTGATTTAAAATGGTTAAATTGTAAATTGTAAAATTTGTATGAATTTATTTCCCCAAAATTATCAAAATTACTATATAAAAAAAAAAGGTTGAAAATTACAATTTATTTATTTTTATTTATTTATTCATTGATTTATTTTATTTTAAATGTTTTATTAAGAGGAAAATGGTTGGGTGCACTTGAAAACACAAAAATGTACACTGCTGTTCAAAAGTTCGCGATCAGTAAAATTTGTCATGTTTTTTTCGTGCTCATCAAAGTTGCATTTATTTGATCAAAAATACTAAGATTATTTGATGTATAAAAAGTTAAAAAGAGCAGCACTGATTCCAAATAGAAACCTTTGTACAACATTATAAGTCTTTACTAACACTTTTTTTCAATTTATCATGTCCTTGCTGAATAAAAGTATTAATTTCTTTCAAAAAAAGAAAAAAAATGACTGACCCTAGACTTTTGGACAGTAGTGTACAGTGTTAGAAAAGATGTGTATTTTAAATAAATGCTGTTCTTTGTAACGTTTTATTCATCAAAGATTCACCAAAAAAGTATCACAGGTTCAAAAACAAATATTAAGAAGCTATTTCCAACTAATAAATCAGCATATTACAATGATTTGAAGGATAATGTGATACTGAAGACTGGAGTAATGATGCTGAAAATTCAGCATTGCGTCACAGGAATTAATTGTATTTTACAGTGTAATAAAATAGAAAACAACTATTTGAAATTGCAATAATATTCCATAATATTCCTAGTTTTTTTTCTGTATTTTTGATCAAATGCAGTCTTCATGAGCATTAAAAATCGTACTGATCCCAAACTTTTGAACGGCAGTGTATTTTCTTTTATTATTTATTTTTTTGCCAACCTCAACAACCGCTGAACAAACGAACAAATAAAGTGACAAGCTGCTGTGCTTTTCGTTTTCCCAAACATTTAAGAAAATTTACGATCAGCCGGCAGACGTGCTCGTAAAACTCTGTATATTGTCGCCATTCGCAGGTGAAAGAAGAACACTTGTAAATTTCTGCGGCAGAGTCCACGCCTCACATCTGAATTACACTGATCTCAGCAAAGAATGATTAAAACATGCATTAGATGATATAAGAGTCGTTGTGGACATTGATTCAAGCATTAAATATTCCTGCCTTTTACATCTCTCCCTTGAGAGGTCTCCTTCAGTCTTCCTGCTTCCCGTAGAATATTGGAGTCAAGATTGCCATTGCTGGCTTCATTACATTGCAGCTTTAGTTAATGAAACGGACCCAGGCCGACGCAGGGGCCCTTTATGTGCGCCGATCAATCGGGCCCCAGTAAATCTGAGCTTAACCGTCCTTTCTCATCTCAATGCTCTCTAGATTTTTCTGCTGCCCACTGGCCGGCCGTCAGACACCATAATATATCATAAAGGGGGGTGAAAATGGAAGTTATATTTAGCTGACTGACCTTTCTGAGACGTACATCTGTCTGTCACCCTACAGTCTTGGTGTGTGTGCTGCGCTGATTGTTATTTACTGTCGACAAAGCTGGTTCTAATGTCAGCTCGCGGTGCTCTGTTAGTCGTGACACACACATACACACACACAGGCTAATACACTTGGAAGGACAAAGACACATCATGTTGTTAGAGATCTTGCAATCTGAAAAGACCTTCCTACCTCTCTGTGCTTTATATGAAAATTCATGCCCAATCAACATGTCTCTTCTTTATAAACTTTAAACGCTTGTTCTCATCTTTATGTCTCTCTCTATTTATCTTAAAAATAGAAAACGCACACACATACGCTTTCACCGCTCCTGCAGAGTTATTGTGTTGAAGGGAGCAAAACAATAGTGATTTTAAGGCACTTTTATCTGCATCAGGACCAATTTACTCTTGCCTTCCCAAAAACCGACAATTTCCATCTCTTAACTGAACAGTATGTGGCCTCTGCCGCACCTACATCAATGCAGTCAGGAATGATTGTGAATGCCACATTGTATAAAGACTTTTATTGTTGCAAATAATGCTGGGAGAGAAAGAAAAAAAAAACACCTGTGCCTGTATTTTCTTCTAACACTTTTTCTTCTTTCTCTTTTTCTGTTTTTTAGAAATACACAAAGTCTGTGTTAATTTGTCAGACATGATCACGCACTGTAGAAACAGAAGTTTGATTGTGGGAGTGCAGTGTTCAGCTGCTAGGCTGATTACTTTGTGGAACATTTGATGTCTACAATGTGCTCTAATTCGCTGTTGTAATGGAAGTCATCAGTGCTAATTCTCATCTTTGATTTTCGACAAAAGATGGTGATTTAGCATTGCCCAGGGTTTCTCAGACACCTGATGTTCTCTTCTCAGACTTGAAAGCAATTTTATTATTAATATTTTTGAGAACACATTTATTACATCTACCCCCCCACCTCCCCCGAGTCCATTCATTTTTTTTCTGTGGTTCTTCATTGTATTTCTCTTTCTTGTAATCTGTTTTGAGCACCATAATGCCAGATAACTGTCTTCAAAACAAATGCATTGTACTAGTAAAAGACAAGATTAAACATTTGCAGTTACTGTTTATAATTATATTTGTATTGATGTACTCATTGATGTAGTCCATTCTTATACGTGTGTATACGCACTTGCATTTACATATGTCAGTATACTTTTTATTTTTTTATTTTTATTATTATTTACATCATATGATATAGGTTAAAAGCAGCATACTAACACGAGTGCAGTTTTTGTCCAGAATATCTGCTTAATTACAGTTATAGTAATGATTTGTTACTGAAAGAATTACATATTTGAACAAATCGACTGAGCTAATGAGTCTGTGACCCATTTGTCAGTGACTTGCTTCTTTTCTGAATGAATCAGCTATTTGAATCAGTTGAACGAATGACTATATGATTTGCCCATGAAGACAGTGTTTATAAAAACTTGTTTTTAT
Organism: Labeo rohita; assembly: GCF_022985175.1. NCBI lineage: Eukaryota > Metazoa > Chordata > Actinopteri > Cypriniformes > Cyprinidae > Labeo > Labeo rohita. The sequence continues at coordinate 6,635,997 of NC_066882.1, forward strand.
ATTTGTCATATTATCAAGATCATATTTTTAATATATATTCTTTGTTTGTGTGTGTGTGTGTGTATATATATATATATATATATATATATATATACAGGTGCATCTCAATAAATTAGAATGTCATGGAAAAGTTCATTTATTTCATTAATTCAACTCAAATTGTGAAAGACGTATATTAAATAAATTCAGTGCACACACACTGAAGTAGTTTAAGTCTTTGGACCTTTTAATTGTCACATATAACAAAAACCCAATTCACTATCTCAACAAATTAGAATACTTTATAAGACCAATACAAAAACACATTTTTAGTGAATTGTTGGCCTTCTGGAAAGTATGTTCATTTACTGTATATGTACTCAATACTTGGTAGGGGCTCCTTTTGCTTTAATTACTGCCCCTCTCTCTCTCTCTCTCTCTCTCTCTCTCTCTCTCTATATATATATATATATCATATTTTTCACTTTTCATATTTTAGTATTTAATTAAAACCCACTAAACGTCATTTAAAACCCATTCATTTCATGCAATTCTAATTGCAACATAAATGCACTTCTGAAAAATGCATATGTGACCCTGGATCACAAAACCAGTCATAGAGGTCAACTTTTTTAAATTGAGATTTATACATCATCTGAAAGCTGAATAAATAAGCTTTGTTAGGATGGGACAATGTTTGGCTGAGATATAACTATTTGAAAATCTTTAATCTGAGGGTGCAAAAAAATCTAAATATTGAGAAAATCGCCTTTAAAGTTGTCCAAATGATGTTCTTAGCAGTGCATATTGCTAATAAAAATTACATTTTGATATATTTACAGTAGGAAATTTACAAAATATCTTCATGGAACATGATCTTTACTTAACATCCTAATGATTTTTGGCATAAAAGAAAAATTGATAATTTTGACCCATACAATGTATTGTTGGCAATTGCTACAAATATACCCGTGCTGCTTATGACTGGTGTTGTGGTCCAGGGCCACAAACATAGTATATATGTCGGCTCACTGTATTCTGGGATTGACTTTGTGTCTTTAAATGTGTCTACATTTATCACCTTAGATGTAGGGTAATTCAAGATATGTGAAAGGGCACCATAATTTTGCTCATTTGCCTATGGTTTTGAAAGGTCTTTGTTGAGTATGCAATATAAAGAACGCCAGATTGGTCTGGGCTGCCTTAAAACTAGGTTTTAAAAAGATCTTTTGATACCACTGATTAATATTTATTTATTTTTAAGAACAGAATGCTCTGATGAATAATGAAGCACAATATGAGGAGGATTGATGTTGATTTCAGCACAGTCATCACGTAGAGCGTGTTCCCCTATTCTTTTTATGGTTAATTTGGAACACAACAAACTGTATTTCCCTTTCTTCCCACAATTTTAGCCAATGTTGTCAATCCAGAGTCAGTGAGTGTAACAGAGCGGCGTACAGCAGCGAAGGCAGGCCTCCAGGGGCCGGAGCCAATGCGATTCGTGTTTGGGTCTAAATAAGTTGATTGAGTTTGCTGGTGACAATGTATAGTGCGAAGGACTTGGTAATGTTGTTAGAGAATTAGTGCCCCATGATGAATTGTGCGACAGAGCGGCTCTGACAGCCCCATGGTGGTTTACTCTTAGCTGTGCAGTTTATACTCATTTAAACGCCAAGGACTTTTCACATTTGTTTAAGGCATTTATTCCTGCCCCCTGCGTGACAGCCCAGCTCACTGTTGAATGGTAAAAAGCCCCGCATGTTTGGATGAAACATCAGCGTTGCTCGAGCTAATCAGGTTGCGGAGCTCTCCGCCTGCATGCTGGGTTTCTTAGCCTTGCATTTTTTGGGATATTGAAGGGTCCTGTATTTCCACCGGGTTGCAGAGGAAGGCGGATTGGAGGAGAGCCAAATTCTCCTCTCGTCAGAGTCAGCGAGCGGCACTCCACCGAGCGTTCCCTATAACAGAGCAATAACAGCAGACAGGACAAATCCAGCAATGAATACAACTGTGTTTCTGACTCAATAAAGACACAGAAGAGACAGCGCTGGATTTGAGCCTGTAGGGCTGAAGATATTAAACACGCAGAGTACTTTTTAATGTGTTGGCTTGAGCTGCCATCATTCAGTGAAGGGGATTATTGATCCTGGCTGCCATTTCTTTCCTCAGTCACTTCATAAAGAATCGGATGACTGGGGAGGGACCGCTGGGTGTGGCATCCTCCTTCTCTTTTCTCCATTACTTTACCTCCTGATGGCATCGATCTCCAGGCTGGCCTCCTCTCCAGAGAGCCGCCGGAGCATCTCTCTGGGCTAGGCTAGCTGTTATTACAAACCTCTCCCTTTAGAAATGTGCTGTTCCTCTCTAAATTATGTCTGGAACGACCGTCTGACCATTTTGTACCAAGCTCTAACCAAAAGAGGAAAAGAGATTATTGATTATTTGAACTTCACAAGGATTGTTAGCTGAACAAGCATAGTGGTGTTGATAATTGGGAGGGACAACCTTTTATGAAAGCCGAAACTTTAAGTTTTAATATCAAAACAGTTCTGCTGTTCATGCAGCGGCAAAAAGATAAATAATCTTTTTATGCTGCAGACAATGTTTTATCCTTTTCTTTTCTCTATTAGTGAAATGTCAAACAAAACCTTCATAGCTAAGACGATGTTTAACAGTTCAGAAACAAAGTGTTTATCTTGTCAACTAGTCAACAAGTTTCATTCAAATTCAAAACTTACTCAATGCTAAGGTTAAGTAGTGCATATATCGTAATATTTTTTTTTTGCCTACTTCTGTCATTAAGAAGTTAAAAGCAAGCAACAAGAAGTACTTTTTATATATAGTAAATATATAGAGAGAGAGAGAGTAAAAATATCTTTGAATGACACATATTATGCTACTTTTTACAAGATGTAATATAAGTCTCAGCTATAAGTTTGAAAATGCCTATTTTGAATGGAAACGCAAATGAACTGCTGCTCCCCGCCCCTTTTTCAGAATATGGCTGTGCCTTTACAGCTTGTATCTCAAATACTCTGCCAAAAACTTCTGTTTGGTTTTGAAGATCATGTCTATTGTGCTAAAATCATGTGTTTTAAAGCCATATCAGTTTAACCCTTTAAGACCTAAAGGTAAAATAGGTCATTTTCACATATTTTGTTTATTTGACTGTAAATTTCTAAACGAATGTGCTATTTTCAAATGCATGGTGTCAATTTTTTCAGAAAACAAATGGCATTAAAAAAATACAGTTATTGACCATTAATGTTGTGTGGTGAGTTTGTAAACAGAATTTAATTAGACAAAAAAATAATAATAATAATTTTTAGATGGTAGTTTTTTATACACCCATACATTTACACACACTGACTCATTTTAGCGATGCACACACTACATATGGAAAAGTCTCACTTAGCCTGCTCCCAAGTCTCATCAAAAATCATCCCATGTGATGTTTACTCCTCATTTGCCGTGTTTTTGTTTGTTTCGTTTGCTATTTTATGCAATCCAAAACTCTGCACTCCCTATCTCTCCATTTAAATTCTTTCTTCCCGCTCTCCCGGAAATCTGCGGTCATTTGCAGACGGAGCACAATAAATTACCGTAATAAGCCATATATTGTCAAAAAGCATAAATTGTCTGCTGTAGGGTCCTACAATTTCTGCGATGCAGAAAATGCGGACGGAATCACAGAATCCAGTCATAAAAAACGGAATTTACTGAATAACGCGAAATGTCACTGAATTTGTAAAAGTTTGAATGAATTAATCAAAAATAGGTAATTACACTTAAATCAAACCACAATATGGACTAGTATCTGTAAATATTACGCCGCAAAAATACCATTTAAATGTGAATCCTGCATGTTCTGCGTGTCTCTGTTTTAACGAACTGAGCAGATGAGCAGTTTTGTTTACTACACACACTGAAGTGCACATGACACTCGTGGTGATTTCAGCGTCTGCTTTTTCACTAAATGAGGACATAAATACATGAACAATATTTGCTGAGAGTCACTTTATGAGCATTTGACTGTTCCATTTTAGACCGTTCCACCGTTCCAAACTAGTGTTATATCATACACACACAGAAATGTAATGGTAGACATGGCAACCCGTCAAAATAAAAGTCTGGTTTAACTTGAACACACTGCACCAGATATATATTGCTACTATTACTACTACTACTAAAATGAAACAAACATTATTTTTTAGGGTATAATCACACATTTCTTCCATGTTTTAATTTCAATAGTAAATTACCCTTTGTTTGCCAAAAAAAAAGTTTGCTTAATTTTCAATAATTAAAAAATAAATGAAATTAATGTTTTATGCCTTCATTTGATAACCAGAACATTTTAAATACACAACACAGAATTTCTGAGGGTAAAAAAAACAAAAAAACTCACAAGGCTATTTTAATAAATTTGAATAAATTAAGTATGCATTCAAATAATTAGACATGCTAAAACACAGAATTTAAAACATATGGTGAGAAAAAATAAAACATTTCATAGAGCCCTAAACATGTCATTTTTGTTAAACCTTTTTTAAATTGGTGTGAAATTGTATTGCGTTTAAACTGTCAAATACACACAAGTTCAGCGTTGGGGGTAACGCATTACAAGTATCTTCTTTCAAGTATCAAGTAACGCATTACTTTCTAATTTTTTTTTGAAAGTTACTTTTTCAAATAAGATGTAACTGTATTCTAGACTAAATGTGAACATGCATTAATTTATCTCAAAATGAATAAAAACAGTGAAATGCAAACTCAGAATATGACGCAACCCTGCAATAATTAAATATGTTAAATAAAACAAATATCCTTCATGTATTTAATCCCATTTTATTAACCAGTGTCTTTGCTGCTGACATTTGATGATGCAGTTCAACCATACTAATAGGCAAAAATTGCTTTAGATAAACTAACATGTGTGCTTCATTTTTTTTTTTATAGCTGAAGAGTGACCTCCAGCATAAATTAACTTCTTTCAGCCTGAGGTGAATTCATTTCACTTTTGGTGTAAAAGGGCTGTTACATTAGAACTGAATTAATATTAAAAACAAAGAACGTAAGTAACGCCAAAGTAACGTAACACATTACTTTCCATAAAAAAGTAACTAAGTAACGTAATTAGGTACTTTTTCAGGGAGTAATGCAAAATTGTAATGCCTTACTTTTAAAAGTAACTTTCCCCAACACTGCACAAGTTTATGTTAAAAACACACATACGTTACAAAAACACAGTCAGTTATGTCTGTGCAGGTAAACAGCTGAGAAAGAAATCGCATGTTTATGTTAGATCTGTGCATTAAGTGACAGCAATGTAATAAAAACAGAAAATCACTCACTTCTCTTGTCTGAAAAACTTCTATAGCTTTAATAAGAAGACATTTCTTAGTTGAATGCTGATTTTGAAGATAAACATGACGGATTGTGTCTCACTCACTGCTTATGATTTATGGGGAGAAGGTGGATTTTTATCAATATAGAGTGGTTTTGTACACACACTGGCAACACACATTTATGTTTAAACAACATGTAAAAGTGAATTTTGCACAACAGGTGCCCTTTAAATCAGAAGAAATTTACCCCCCAAAATATTAAGTCTTATTCAAGAATTATTACTGCTTATTTTTGTTCAGTGTTCTTAAAGCCACCAATGACGTTTCCACACATCTTTCTGATTTCCAGTGTAAGCTTTTTGTTTGTGTAAATATTGAGAAATTATGGCGTGCTTGAATTATAATGATGCTTTATTAATGCAAATAAGGCTGAAGCCTGAAACAAACACATCAGGTTGTGATCAAAAAATATATTTTTGAACGCTACATTTCATGAGGGATATTACCTTATGCGGTTGTTGCTACTGTGGTGAGGAAAGAGTGTTCTGCTATGATTGCTGCTCTCAGTCGTGGTGTTGTGCTCAGTGAGAGCAGGACTCTCATTCATCCATGTCCTCTACCGGAGCAGTGGGCCGCACCCTCACCTTCATCCTTTCACCATCCTGTTTCTAATAAATGTGCAAATCGCGTTGGTTTGTGAACCCAGGAGCTTGTGCTCATCAAGGTCACTCCATGGCCATGTTGATGGCAGCTTGTGGGTGGAGGAAGAGAATAGAAAAGACAACTTTTCCTCTCTGACAAAAGCAATGTGGTGTCTTTTCCCCCCGCTGTGGGCGAGTGGATGCAAATGCATTTAGATATATGAGGAAGGGCTGTAAATATATGTGAAAGTAACCTTGAACTTGATTTTTACAGTTTTCTTTTAGGTAGGTTTATGTATTTATTAACTAATTTATTTATCAGGAGCAAAAACAGATGCACAGGGCCCCTGTGAATTTTAACCTGGTTCATTTACAGCTGAAGGAACTGATTTACTAAAATTAATTCAAACTCTGAGCTTAGTACTTAAATAGTGTTTAAATATTGCATCAGCTTATAAAGCGACATGTACATTATCTCAAAATACAGCAATGTAGCATTGTTTGCATCTCCAAAGCCACAGATTCCTAAACTGGGGTTTACAAGCTGCAAGGGGTTTGTGGATTAATGGATGACTAATAATTAAATGATAAAATTCTAATAAATAATTTAAGAATAAAATAGCACTTGTATTGCATAACGTTGCATTTTATGTGACCATTAACCGATGTCAGAAAACCGTAAACATGTAAATAGGTTGTATGTTAAATTATTGAAAAACTTCAAATCTCAGAGAGCACTTAAAGTAAATATTTTAGGTTGTGCTGGGTTTGGCTTACGAAGAAGTTTAGGAATTCCTGTCCTAAGCAAAAAGGTAGCTTGTTGCTGTAAACTCTCCTGTCTCACTGCTGAAAAATGTAGTTAATTTACTAGCATCACTGCTGTTAGTTGCTTCCCAATGCTGATCAGTGCTATACAATATTAGTTCTTCTCTGTCAATGTTGCCCACGATGACAACAACACTGGGTGAATGGGACTCTATCCTCCAGGTAGCCACTGCACTCTTCATCTCAGCATATTCAACACCCATTACAAATTCCAATTATTACTCTCTAAGCCGTACAGATCCTGAAAGCTTCTGCATCCTGTGTGGTGATTTGCTCTGCGGCCCCTTATGGGTGTCTCCATGGGAGCCATAACAGTAGTAAAATATTACCCAACATTTTTTCAAAACGTGCTGACTACAACAACACGCAGCTAATTGAGAACTTACTCGCCAATAATGACTTATCATACTCTGCTCAGCACAGTGCTGATGCAGGCAGGCTCATTTAGCAAGCCAGAGTTTACCACTTAATGAAGTCTGAAAATGTCAGATGGAAAGAGAGAAAGGACGAGGGTTTGCATATGGATTCAGCCATTGAAATCCCCTCACTGCAGTGCCTCCTGAGTATTTATTTATGTATTTTTGGTTACAACCTTCATTTACACATTTGCTTAATGGGCAGTTCAGCGAAAGTATACAGTAGTCCTGTTTTCATTTATGTTTTTGCTGGGTCAGTAGGTTAAGTGTGTATCATAGCCATTCTCTGGTGATGAAAGAGGCAGTGTAATGTATCACTCTCCTGCTGTTCTCCAGCTAAAGCGGCGGTAACAGGCCTGTTGTTGCTTTGCCTGTAAGCTGTCAGTCAGCCTAACTGTGGCCGATTTCATTTCATTTTTTTTTATAGGTCATTTTCCCCTAGACTGTTGTCTTCTTCTGGATGTATCTCTCTCACCGCATACAACTGTTCACACTTGGCCTCACGAAGGCCAGATCGAAGATCTCAACGATACCTATGGTGTCCCACAGGGCTCGGTTCTTGGCCCCATTCTGTTCCTCATCAACTTGATCTCACTAATTGAGATCATAAACAAAAGAAGCATAATGTTTCACAGCTATGCTGACGATAAACAGCTCTATTTTAAAACTACCCCCGTGCTTCCACAGCACTAGTAAAGCATTGCCTTTATGGATTCAGCCTATTTGCAGCCATAATCATAACGTTTTATCCCCTTTTAAGTACTTTTATCTCATTCTTTTCTCTGAGATTGCTTAATGCAATGAAGAGTGCTGTACTAATTAAATGATTATTAGTAATGAGGTAATAGTGAAGATAAGATTGATATACAGTATGCATTGAACTGGGTCTGTATATGCTAGATATAAACACCCTGATAACTGAAGCTGTGTATGTTTTCAGTCCTTTCTTTGCCTACTGTACAGTGATGGTAGCTATTGTTCTGGGGGATGACATAGATGAATGGAGGTAAGGATGCTCTAATTGTTTCTTGTGAGGGGGGCTGTCTGGTTGGGCTGTCTAATCCCCCTTTATGGAGGGAACCTCCACTTCCCTTTTCTCTGTGCGCAACTAACCATACGTGAGAGCTGTTTGCTCTCTCAGACATCCAACCCGTCTTCCCTTTTTAACTCGTGCATTAAAAGGGGCATCCTCCCCTTCTTTTCTGCCCTTCCAGACCTCTCTTCCATATTCTCCTCTGATTTCTTCACTGTTTCTTCTTCACTTTACCATTTTGAGCTGCAGTAGTGGGGCAATAATACTAGCATACTACTAATACTAACAATGCTACAATGCTAACATTTTTTTTATCGGCTCGTTTTAAACCCAATTAATTCCAATAATTTCTTTAAAGACTTACAAAGTCACTTGAGACAATAAGTGACTATCTATCATTCTTTCTATCTATCTGTCTATCTATATTGTGAATGTATTTGAACTGTCATTGAAGATTCTTTTAAAAGATTTGTGCAAAATCTGATTAATTTAGAAAAGAAACATATTATGAGTGAGTCATGAAATCATTCATTCAAACGATTTGTTCAAAAACATTGATTCATTCTGTAATGAAGCAATTGACTGCATTTATGAGCGAGTCACTGAATCATTCACCCAACCGATTTTGTTCAAAAACACACAATCATTCAGGAACCAAACATAACTACTATATGGAGCTTTGTGTATCTGTGGTTCTGCTGGCTTTGGTGCTTTGTGTATCTGTGGTTCTGCTGGCTTTGTTTGGAACTATTTTCATTGGAAGATGATGGAGTCAAACAAGGCTGCATATACTTGCAAAAGAACTGAAGTATTGCAAAAGAAAATGAGTTTTTGGGGAAGAAAATGTGCTTTTTTTTCTTTGCAAAAGAAGTTTTGCAAACAAAAATAAAGAATTGCAAAAGAAAATGAAGTATTGCAAGAAAAAATAAGTTTTACAAACACAAATAAAGAATTCCAAAGGAATATAAAGTACAGTGAGGAAAAAAGAAGTTTTGTAAACCAAAAAGAATTGCAAAATATCAATGAAACAATGAGCAAAAGCAATGATTTTTGCAACACATATTTTCCTTGGCAGTAACAGATTTTAAACAAACACACCCTTGACTCTGCCCCCATGTCAAAACAATGCCAGAAAGTAAAACATGCAGAAATGTGAAGCGCAAAGGGAAAAAACAGTATTTTAAATGCAAAATAACAGCAGCGTTGCAAATGAATTAGGAGCTATGGCCATGGAAAATGTTTCATTTTCATTTATATTTTGCAGTTCTTTATTTTTGTTTGCAAAAAGCACATTTATTTTTTCTCAATACTTTCATTTTTCTTTTGCAAAACTTATATGCTCTGTTATAAGAGCAATATCACAAAAGCGTGCATATGGCGTTGCTACAATGAACAGACAACCCAAGCCATCATTGCTACTGCTAATGTGACTTTTGCAAAAAAGTAACTGAGCCATAAAAACATGTTCCACACACAATGTATTTGGGATATTGTTTGTTTTCCTTACATGTTTACGTATTTGTGGGCTGAACCGTTGTACTGGTATAGCGGCAACTATAAATTCTTAACAATTTTAAAGCAGCTTCTCCTTCACTACTTGGTTGAGTCGTGAACCAGACGATGACGTTCGGCACAATAAATAGTGAGGCTGAACCAAGAATGGCCCTGGTTCAATTATTAGCTTTGTACAGTCCAGGGTTTGCATGAATACCACAGTCAGAGCCCAGGCCAGCTCAAACTCTCAACTCCATTTACAACACTGCTTCAGCAGGGTCTCGGCCCCCACCGCCTGCATAACAAGATGTGCCTTGAGTAATGTTCTCATCTGCTGGAAATAACACAACTAATAGTAAGATGCAACAAGGCCCTGCCGCTCCTATTATCAATATGTGGCAGGAAGCGAGAGGGGCTCGGCGGCAGATGCAAATTAGAAAGGGAGAGAAACTTGTCAGACTCAGTCACTGCTGCTGAAATCATTCTAATCTTTTTACCGAGGTGAGACCACAGGAGAGCTCAACAACATGCAGGCCTGTGGCGTATAGTCACATCCTGTACGTTTGTGAGAAATGAACCTGTTTAAAACATGAGACGGAGCTATAGAAAACCACTTACCTGGGAAGCGCTTTCCGTCTCGGTGCTTTAATGTATTGTGTGTTTGTGCTTTCTTTTTTTCTGTGCATAATTTGTTTTCTTTTACATTTATCTTTGTTGTTGTCTCCATTGTTTTCCCTTTTTCCCATGGCACCGCTGAAGCGTACCTTGATGATGATGTGGATGATTTCGATGACCCTTTCGGGGATATTCCATTCAGTAAGTTGCCATTGAACCCCAACCCCTGTGAATATGTCCAAATTGAATTCAACATCCTGATCCTCGAGGAATATGTTTTGTTACGTTTTACGTATTTGTGTGTTTCCAGCCATGTGCTTGTAAAATAGACGGTCATTTCCTGTGTAGCCTCTATTAACCTGATCCACCTGCTGCTGTTTATTGTGCCCGAGTTAACTGCCCACCTATCAGAGGCTTCCGGCCAACACATGAGACAAAGTCCTCTGTTATTTGCTCATCAGTGGCTTTGCCACCTGCAATATTGAATTTCTAACCATTTTATTTAATATTCCTCAACTTGCTTTCCACGGATGCAACACAAAAGGCATCAGGACACTCTTTCCTGGCCTTCAGAAAGGTACATGCTGAACTAAACCCGTACTGTAGCTGTTGGTGAAACTAGTGTGAGATTTGTTGTGGTTTGTTGTGGTTGTTAGTATTCGAAAGCAGTAGATTCCCTTGCATCACGGGACACTATTTTGCCACTTAACTTTGCCATTTGTTAATTTGGTTTCCTGTATTTGAAGAAGATTTCCCCACAGACTCTTTTTGCCTTCAGACCCAAGTCTTATTTGCGTTGTCTTGAAGCATGGATTCATGGGTAATGCTTTCTTATTGAATTTTAAAGTTTTCATTTGTAGCCAATTATGCAGTGACAGCAGACCGCATTCCGTTCGGCTTTCTCTCACTCCGAGATAGTCTCCGTGATCCCAGAACAGACTGCTTAAATATATTAACACGACTAATCATCTCCCAGATCATCAGAATAAACTCGCAGAACTGACATTCTCCCGTGGATAATGGATCAACCGCTTCCTCGGACTCGACATCTAAATACGAATATAAAATGCAGACGCTGTATGATAAGGAATATAAAAGAGCCATCAGACAGCGGCGTGCAGATTCGGATGAGGAAGAGGTGAGATTTCATCAGATGCAAACAATCACTGTGCCTCTGAATTGGAAAGGAGCAGTTCAGAGGTGACCTTGTGAATACAAAGCCCATTGGCTGCCATGTGGAGTTGTAAATCAGGGGTTTGGAAATAGCGTTATTTTTAAATATGTGTTTCTTCTCAATCTGTTGGTGCTTATTAAGAAAAAAGAAAAGGAGAGGGAAATTGACATACACCACACATGCACACTTGGAGATCCACTCGTAACGCTCCTGATGGTCGATCAGGACTCAGAAGAACAGAAGACAAGACCCCGTGCAATCAGTGCCGCTCACCGGGTCTGATTGATTTGCTAGTTTCTGTGTTGTCAGTCTTTTCCTCCGCTGTGGCAGATTGTGTCTCCAGGAAAGTGTAGGACATTTATTCGCCCCCCCCATCACAAGCCTACACATTATGAACTCCATTAATCATTACTCTTTAAGAGACTCTGTAACCAATTAGTTTCAATGTTTAGCAAAAAGCAGGATTTTCAGTCCATTTATCATGGGCATTGTATAATTATTAGAACAATTACCTTCTCGGCGGAATGCGCCGTTGCTGTTTTCTATCAGGGGACGTGAAGGGCTCACAACTCCCGGTCCTTCGTTCTAAATGGTTTTGCAGTGACAACTTAATTTGTGTATTTCATTTTGATTGTAAGGTGGCAAACGATAATAATGAGTACTTGTTTAGCTTTGGGCCTTTTAATGCATCTGAGTCTTGTTCTCCTGTTCACTTTTTTTCCAGTTTTCTAGAGGTAGGGGAGCTAGAGGATGCTAAACACTGCAGCTTTTGAAAGTGGAGACTGTGATGGAACAATGGAATAGTAAACTATGGTTAGCATGTAGTTAAAAAGTCTTGGTGATGATGGCACACTGGGATCCCATATGATGGTAAACTACACAAAAAGTCTTGAATATCTTACAAAGATTTGATGGCATGAACCTGGCAAGCCCAAAGGTACTCATTAATAGTAGAAGCCTGGTACCTTGGCTGTAACGGTTTCTCTTCTTTTTGGTAGAAAATGATGGAAATAGCTTGCTAACTATTATTCATTCATTCATTCATTTATTCAAATGTCACCTTTTTGGATCTACTTTGGAATATTTGTGTTTGGAGTATTTATAATTGAATGTTTTTAAGTAATTTGATGCAAAATAATATAATATAAATTACAAATTATTTGCTGGAGCCATGGAGAGTGTGTGTGTGTGTGTGTGTGTGTGTATATATATATATATATATATATATATATACAGTTCAGTGATGCATATAATTATCATACTCATCTTCAAAATGACTTCTTCAAAATCATCTTGTAATTTATAACTATTTCATATTTACTTTTTATTTTCATATCTAAATCATTGGTGGCATTATCAGGATTCATTTTTTTTATTCTTTTTTTTTTTTTATTCTTACTGTACCAACGGTACAGCACTTTTTTTTTTACTCTCTGTGTAATAGCAAAAAAAATTATTTATAAAAAAAAAATTCAGTCAAAATGTCGCTTTTAACATGTTTTAATTTTTCTGATAATCAAATTAAGGCATTAAACATTTATTTATTTTAATGAAATGAAAATTAATCCCTTTTGCCAAACAAACAGAGGTTTTTCTGTTATTTCTGTTATTATTATAATTTCTGCATTTAATTGTTTTATTTAAATTTGCCAAAAAATAGGAATATAAACACCTACCTTATACTGTACAAAAGTAAAACAAGACTAATACATTTCTGTTTTAATAAATAAACCGTACTTTTATTTTGACAGGTTGCCGGATAGTTTTTGTGTGTATACACTGATATGATGCTAATTGTCTCAAATGAAATGGTAGAATTCACATGAAGTGACCCTCACAGCACCTCTGGAGATTTAAGTTCATACATTTACATCATCATATAATGAGACGCATAGGCCGAAAATAACCCCGAGCGCCACATGTGCTTCAGTATTTGTGTAGTAGTAAACAAAACCGAGTTTCCACCATTAATTCATACAGAGCCAAGCAGAACATGGAGGATTAATATTTAAACCGTCCTTTTGCGTTTTAATATTCACAGATAATAGTCCATATCGCGACTTCATTTAAGTGAGAGACGTACTTTTATTTTATTCATCCAAAAATGGACGATTTCTGTTGCATTATGTGCTATCGAGTAAATCCGTTTTCCCGTCCACGTTTTAGCGGAGGGGAAATTGTAGAAGTGTGACCACGTAGAGACAGGATAAGAGAAGTTAAATAGGAGGCTACTTCGTTTGTTTAATAAAAGAACGAAGTATAGACCTGTTCTATAGCAAAAGGTAACCTTAAATGACGTCTGTTGTGATCTGGCGCTATATAGAAAATGACCTTCAAGGGGGGCGGGCGACCCCCCTAATATAATGGCAGTGGGAACACTGCAAACCATTTCACCCTCTCCCACACAACTTGGTGGACAGATAAAATCTGCGTACTCCGACTCCCAACAATTGAGTAGCAACCAATCAGATCTGAATAGGTGATTTTAGTCAGCTCACTGCATTTTTATATGCAACATGCATCAAACGCTCCACGAATGGTCCGAGGCCAAGTCTGGTTTCTGATGTCCTTCTAGACCCTGAAGGATTGCTTAGCAGTCACAGTGCTAATTAATTACAGCGGCAAAGCCATCTGGCTATCAGTAATCCCAGGTAACAGCTCCAGACAGCTTTCAGCTGTCATTACATCGTTAGGGGTTATGCTGTATCATGGCTAACATACGTTTACATTGAGACGTAATGTTTTCACTGTGTACCGTATAGCTGATTTGACTTGCGATAATAGTAGGCTTTTATTCTTGGCTTTGGCATTTCAAGTTGGCATTTCTTTCACACCTACTCTCAGCATTCCTCCTTCCCTTGAATATCCCTCCATCACACACATTTCAGATTCTTGCAGTGAAGGCGATGGCCCGATTCTGTTTGTTTTGCCAAATTCTTCGGGTTTGTTAATTAACGAGAGTATCAGGGTGTAATGGTCACAGTGCTCCGGTCTGGTCATTTTGACAACACTGCAGGAGATAAGAGCGATGGAGAGAAAGAAAAGGAGATATGGACTTGGAGAGAGCCAGACAGTATGAAAGGTTAAGAAAACAGGCCTTGTGCAAATTTCGTCCACGGTGTAGCATAAAGATGGAGTATATTTCTAGTTGTGGTGATAGATGGTATAAATTCATGTTTACTTCCCCCTCTGGCACAGCAATGCTTTGTTTTTCTCACAGCAGAGATTTTTTTTTTGTCTTATAAGTTGGTATGGATTCCAGAATTGTCTCCAGCATGTGTAAGTAAGGCCTCACATCACATTCATCTCAAACTGCCAGATAGATCTGATCGGTTTGCCAGATCAGGCCCTGAGACTTTCATTTCCAGAAGCTTTCAGAAGTTACATGGCTCAATTATTATTCAGTCCTCGTCTGCTAAAAGATCTTCCTTCCAGCCCGGAGGCATGATGGGACGCCCACCCTGGTGTGCTGCAGGCCAGCCTCCGTCGGCTCAGTGTGGCCCCCTGCAGGGCTTGGCAGGTGGGCATAACTGCATCAGTGTGATGCTCAGACATACTGGCAGGCTAGCAGATGTGCCTATTAGTAGGGTGAGCAGGAGTCTCCATCCAGCAGAGCATCTCTTAACACTCATCATCTTTACTGGTTTATCAGAGCCCCAGCGGTGTGTCTGAAATCTCCCAGATAGCCGCCTTCCTCTCAAGGTGACCAAACTGGCACGAACCTCCTGCCGGTTTCCAGGAAAGTGGTGGGGTTGGACTTCTGAGATCTTTAGCCTCTTCAAGTCCTGCTTAAACCTCTCTCCTGCCATTCATTTATATCTCGCGGCACATTTTTTTGCCCAGCAGACTGCAAAGTGCAATTCTGCTTAATGTGTTTTTTCTAAGCTGCATAACAGGGAGTATGACATTATACATCTGGTTTTCTTCATGTATGGCTATGGATTTAGTCATACTTCACAATCTTACTAGTTTGTTTAATTTGTAAGTAAAATATATTCACACACTTGAGGTCAAAAGTTTACATCTCCCTTTCAGAATCATTAAAAATGTTATTTTACCAAAATATGAGGGATCATACAAAAATGCATGTTATTGTTTATTTAGTACTGACCTGAATAAGATATTTCACATAAAAGATGTTTACATATAGTCCATAAGAGAAAATAATTTGAATTTATAAAAATGACCCTGTTCAAAAGTTTACATCCTATTGATTCTTAATACTGTGTTGTTACCTGAATGATCCACAGCTGTGTTTTTTTGGTTTAGTTATTGTTGTTTATGAAGAGTGAACAACTTGTTTGTCCTACAACTTGTTTGTCCTGAACAGTAAAACTGCCCACTGTTCTTTAGAAAAATCCTTCAGGTCTCACAAATTCTTTGGTTTTTGTGTATTTGAACCCTTTCCAACAACAATGCATTAAGAGCCGGGGGTGAAAACTTTTGAACAGAATGGGGATGTGTAAATTTTTCTTATTTTGCCTAAATATCTTTTTTTTTTTTTCATTTAGCACTGCCCTTCAGAGACTACAGAAGATAGTTATGTGTTTCCCAGAAGACAAAATAAGATAAATTTACTCTGATCTTCAAATTTAAAAAGTTTTCACCTGCTGGCTCTTAATGCATTGTGTTTCCCTCTGGAGCATCAGTGAGCATTTGAACCTTCTGTAATAGTTGTATATGAGTCCCTCAGTTGTCCTCAGTGTGAAAAGATGGATCTCAAAATCATGCAGTCATTGTTGGAAAGGGTTTAAATACACAAAAATGTGTGGGACCTGAAGGAGTTTTCTGAAGAACAATGGGCAGTTTAACTGTTCAGGACAAACAGGGAACCTATAAAATATAACATATATTGATGTATAAAATATGACAAGAAGCAGAAAATTATGGCATATTCTCTAACGTATAATTTACATAATAACGGTTTAATTTTTCTTTTTTTTTTTTTATTACCTGGAAACCATAAATTTCAGGATTTATGATTTACTAGTTCATATGACATTCTGTATTTGTTTTTTGTTTTTTTTAAGCTAAAATTGCTATATTCTGAAACATACCATTTCTGTGAAATTGCTATAATTTTGGACATGCCACCCACCCGTTTTTCTTACAGATGGATTTGCTTGTTGCAAACGGTGGCTTAAGCTCAAGATTTCATACTTTTTTTAAACCCGAAACTCTTTCTGCTTTGCTTCCAAATCCTATCAATATTCATCCAAGCTCCCATGGTTCCATCTCACACCCAGGATTCTCCCTGAGGGCTCCTCTGTGAGCCCCCTGCTGGCCGCATACTCTCGCTGCAGGACGGGGAGGGGGCCTCCCGGTGCCTCCCGCTAGTGTTCTAATCCAGATTGATCTGCACGGCACGCGGCTTCATCGATCGTGCCTCTCCAGGCTCTAACGGAGGCCCTGCAGTCTGAGTCTGCGTTGCATCCTGTTGGCAAGCCTATGCGTGTGTGCCTGTGTGTGTGTCATTATATGTGTCAAAGCATCCTCAAATTGGTCTTCTTCCATTCATTAGCGATCTCTGCAGCAAGACCTGGCATAGATTCACCTGTGATCTCTCCCACCTGTTGTTGTTTGTGGGGTCCCGTCTCTCCCAGGGTCTAGCTTTGGTTCATCTAAACCCACCATGACCAGTCAATAAGCTAATCGTTACCTAATTGGATTTAGCGATCTTTGTGACTTGGCGAGCGCATGAAAAGGATTGTTTCTCTTTGATTAAGGGTGCTAGTGTGTGTTTGGCAGCACTGATAATTTTTATTTTTGTGTTTGCGGAAGAGGCCAACAATAGAGGTCTGTAATTTTTATTAAAAATTAATGGATAGTTCACCCACAAATCACACCACAATAAAAGTATTGTTTATTTATTCATTTATTCATTCCGCTATCTAACACAAAAGAGGAAGTTTTAAAGAATATCCTGGCCACTCTATTCAATATAATGAAAGTGAATGAGATCAGGGCTGCATTCTTCAAAATGTATTCAAAAGCGTCATGAATGTATCATGAAAGTGCACTATATTCAAGGTCTTCTGAGGCAATGGAATATATTTATTTGAGGAAGATCAAATAAATTGATCAGTTGAACTCATTATTCATACCAGTGCACTGTTAAAGGAGAAGTCCACTTCCAAAATAAATATTCACATGTAATGTACTTACCCCCTTGTCATCCAAGATGTTCATGTCTTTCTTTTTTTCAGTCAGAAAGAAATTGTTTTTTGAGGAAAACATTTCTGCATTTTTTCTCCGTATAATGGACTGGTATGGTGCTCTGATTTTGAACTTCCAAAATGCAGTTTAAATGCGGCTTCAAACGATCCCAGCCAAGGAAGAAGGGTCTTATCTAGCGTAACAATCGGTTATTTTCATTAAAAAATACAGTTTAAATACTTTTTAATCTCAAATGCTCATCTTGCCTTGCTCTCCCTGAACTCTATGTATTCTGACTCAAGACAGTTAGGGTATGTCGAAAAACTCCAATCGTATTTTCTCCCTCAGCTTCAAAAATCATTTCAAAATCATCCTACATCGCTGCAGAAGTACCGACCCAGTCTTTGCAAAGTGAACATGCAAAGAAGATTAAACACCCTTAACAAAGAAGGTAAAACAGCGATATAGGATGATTTTGAAGTTGAGGGAGAACATGAGATGGGAGTTTTTCGACATACCCTAATTGTCATGAACCGGAACAAAAACAGTCCAGGCAGAGTATTGTATTATTTTTATTATTTGGGATCGTTTGAAGCCACATTTAAACTGCATTTTGGAAGTTCAAAATTGGGGCACCATATATAAAATAATTTCTTTATGACTGAAGAATGAAAGACATGAACATCTTGGATGACAAGGGAGTGAGTACATTATATGTGAATCTTTGTTTTGGAAGTGGACTTCTCCTTTAACAGAACAGAAATGGGTCAGTAAATTACACTCCAGAAACGATTCAGTCAGCTTTGTGACAGCTGATGTGAACTGGATCATCTGATTCATTGAAAATATGTGACTCTAAAGAATCATTTGTTCACAAATCAACATCACTTCTGGTGCCTTTTGAAATTGGTTGATTGATTGATTGATTGATTGATTGATTGATTAATTATTTGTAATTTTGAAGCTTGAAAGCCCCAGTTTAAATCATTATAATTATATTAAAAAGGATGTTCTTCAGACATTATCTTTTTGTGTTCGACAGAATATGCCAAAATGATTCATTAAATTCTCCTTTTGCAGAGAAGAGAGTCTTACATGTTTGGAACTAGTGCTTTATGGGCATCACGCATCCCTAGAAAAACACATGACACCAGAGTCAGATCCAGAGGTCAGTTTTCAGCTGTACTAGTCTGAGGCGGGCTGTTACCACTAACAGGACCGACAGCGTTTGCAAATGCATGAACCAATCACAGGTAACCTTCCCTCAAATGCTTCTGCAGTTCCCATGGCAATAGGCCGCCTGTTGCAATCTCTCAGGGAAAAGAGCATAGTCTTCGCATGACACGTTCCCTTGGTGACACCTGTATCTTTGGGGTTAAGAAAAAAAAAAAAGCTGATGCATCAACGCAATAGTAATTGGCATCTGTTGAATCAAGAGCAAAGAGGCTAAAATTAAAAAGGAAAGAAAAGAAAAAACAACAATGAGGAGCTGTTATTCTGCTCCGCACCCTCAGAGCTGATCTCACAACAGAATCTGACATTGAAAATATTGAGTGGACAAATGAAGCATGGTTTTGCTCGCTCTCCGGCAGGCTGCAGACCATGCGTCAACCTGATTTAATTCTCCTCCTGTCTGGTTTTCCAAAAAAGCTGCCTTCTGTCGCTTACTTAGCGTGTCACCAGGGATGAAGTGACATGGAACTGCGAGTCCACGAATCCATTTTAATTCTCACCTCCGAAGTGGATCTAGTCTTATCCCTGGAGAAGATGTGGATTTACAGCAGGAACAACAGCAGATCCAATATGCTTCATTTGCACATTGAGACAGATGCAAGTCAATTTATTGACATCAAATAAGAACGCGCCATTGATCGAAAACGCATTGTTCAGCAGAAAAGCTGTGGCTAGAATGCCGATATTCTCATTTAAATAGGGCTTGTCTCAATCGTTAGACCCTCTAATAGGCCTGCTTTGCGTTACAATAAGTTGCATAATGGCAGAATATAAATATAAAAACCTACATCAACACCTTTGTTGTTCAATTTACAAGAAGCTGTGTTTCGCTGAGGGTGCTAAACGCTACAGAAATACAACAGATGACGAGTCTTAATAAGTGGGCATGAAACTTTGTGCAGCGAAAAGAAAGATACAGAGAAACAGATGTCTGCTACAGTGTTCGATAAACGCTCAAGAACCGTTTTCCAAATAGGGCACACATCTCAATTTAACCTCGACCTGCCAGAATTCTCTGTCGGAGGCTCTGCTTGCTTTGGCAGATCAGTCGAGAGAGTTATAGAATGTATGTTCTCTACATTCTGACTTTATGATATGCAAATGCACTGTTGTTGAATGTGCATTCTTCTCACTTGCCTTCCCTCTTTGTTGTTTCCTTCTGTCACATACTGCTGTACAACTGCCGGGAGTCAGAGCTCAGATGTTTTCAATGTTTTTAAACCAACCTTAAGAGTCTCGAAAGACTCACATTTTTAAACAGTTTCTGATATTCTGTCTGGATGCATCAAGATCGATTTCCTCCCCTACTGTAGATTCAATTCCAAAATTTGTTCTCACACTAACTTACAAACATAGCAATGCACAAATGTATCCTTGACAGCTTGTTAAAAAACAACAGGAAGAATGGGCTCGTGATTGTTTTTACACTGATTTGCACAAAAATGTGGGGGGGGAAAAAACAAGGAGCTGAAAAAATATGGATGAGACATGGGGCGCTGGCTCACGCTTCCAAATGCGTCGCCCTCCTCTGGTGTTTTTCACTCTCTCGCAGTTTCTTTGGCTTTTTCTTGTTTGTGCACACACCTGAAGAATAGTCAGATTTCAAATCAGTTTCACAAGAATGCATGCTAGAAAATTGTTGGTAACCTTTAGTGTGAATTGACTCAAATCCAAGATTGCAAATGTAAAATATTGAGTCTGGTGTAGTGCACTTGGCTACAACATTACACATACAGTCTATTGTGTTCCACATACTTCCTCCAATTTTGAGTCTCACAGTGTGGCATGAGGCTAGTTCCAGCTACGGTTCGGCAAGAAGACACGGCAACTCTATAATTTTACTAATGGTGCACTTTGTCTTTTTGACTCATCAGGGTTTATTTCTCTCTCTTCCTCTTATACTTCTCTCGTTCTCTATCTGTCACTAAGTGTCAGTTAAACTATTGTTCTGGCAACCACAATTCAATCAATTTCAATTCAGGATCAATTGCACACTCCACAGCTCTATCCTGGCAATCCATGAGGCTCGCCTTCCCGTTGGCTCCTTCCTCTCTGTTCACGATCAATAGGTCACAACTCTCAGTCCTATCCCAAATGAATGGGATTGGCTGTTCACCTATGCGGTTCCTCTTCTCCGCTGAGCTCACACTTTTCAAAAAGGGTGCAGCTTGTTGCTTTCTTTAACTATGTTAGCCCATCACTTTGAACTACTGAGATGTTTGTGTGTAACGTCTTGACTTAATGCCTTCTTCTTTAAAGATATAAGGAATGACCCCAATATCATTCAGCTTCAGGTGCGTATTCTGTTTATTCAATTCGAATCTACAATTAATCAAGATTGCAAAGTGGTTCTTTGGTTTTAAAGAAAAAAGGGTCACATATTCTAGGAACACAGTGCAGTGTATATTTTTCTTTTTTTGTATGATAGCTTTACTGCTACTTGCTTAAAAGCCAGCGGCCTTGGTTTGATACCGTAACTCATGGTCACTATTCATGAAGTTGAAAGACATCATAATTCTCTAATTACAGTCTGTGTTGATATTCCTGATCCATTCTGATCTAGATCTGTAACTCCAAAGTATTAAAGGGATAGTTCACCCAAACATAAAAGTTACCCCAGGATTTGCTCACCCTCAAGCCATCCTAGGTGTATACGACTTCTTCTTTCACAATCTGAGTTATAAAAAAATGTCTTTATAATGGCAGTGAATGGCTGTTGAGATTTTAAAGTCCAATAAACTGCATCCATCCATCATAAAAAGTACTCCACATGGCTTTGGGGTGTTAATAAATGCCTTCTGAAGTAAATCACAGTGAATTTGCAGTTTTAGGTTTCTTTTGCAAGGCAGTCAGTGAGGTATTTCGTTGACCCCTATTCTAGATGATTTGGTCATTACACCCGACCAACCAACAATTAATGGTTGACTCCAAAGCCCTTGGCTCTGGTTGACCAACTTTACCTCAATGCCAATCAATGGATTAGTCCGTTCACCTTCCTTCTAAATCAATGAGTTATTTACTTCCCCATTAAAGATGAATAGCCACTGCTGCAACATAGAATGCTCTAGACCATATGAATAGCCTGTCCTCTTAAACTAATGCACAGTTAATGAAACACTCCTGTGAACCCAGCTCTTCCTATATTCACTTCCACTGATACAGCTTCCCACGCATAGGAAGGGCCGCGGGCCTTTTCTCTGATGCAAGCCATGCTCTTGAAGCTTCCAGATGGTGAAAAGTGGAAAAAGAAAGTGGAAAATTCATTGTGACCACAGTCAAAGCCGATCAAAATGGATCTGTGTAGAATATGTGAGAAATGTACGCGTTTCCATGGTGACAGGAGAGGCTTGGTTGTTGTCACATGGCAAGGATGATGTGTCACAGAATTTGTTGGCGGGAATGCTGTGTACCTCTTTCTTACGCAATCTCGCACTTATGGGTGCATACATATAGATTTTTCTGCAAGGATGGATTATTGTCCTGCGAGAGCCCGGGGCACAAGCCTGTTTTGGAGGCCCTCTTTTGTCAGCCCACATGCAGTTTTTGCCAGAAAGAATTGTATAATATTTTGTAACTGCAACTTTTATGCAGTTTTGCATCGCTACTTGACGTTTTGTATTTCCCCCTCAAAATTCTGACTTTATTTTTTAAAAATTACCCTTAAAAACCAAGAATTAAGACTTTAGCCCCTTCAAATTCAAATGCTTTTTTAGCCATCTTTCTTTTATGCCAAAAATCATTAGGATATTAAGTAAAGATCATGTTCCAATGAAGATTTTTTGTAAATTTCCCACCGTAAATATATCTAAACTTAATTTTTCATTAGTAATGTGCATTGCTATGAACTTCATTTGGACTTTACGGCAATTTTCTCAGTGTTTTGATTTTTTTGCACCATCAGAATCCAGATTTTCAAATAGTTGTATATTGGCCAAATATTGTCCTTTCCTAACAAACCATACATCAATGGAAAGCTTATTTTTTCAGCTTTGTACACTTATGACTGATTTTGTGGTACAGGGTCACATATATCAAACAATAAATAAGTAATCTTACTTGCATTTTCGATAGATAGATAGATAGATTGATAGATAGATAGATAGATAGATAGATATATAGATAGATAGATAGATAGATAGATAGATAGATAGATAGATAGATAGACATTTATTTCAATGTTTCTTTTTTTAATGTTTTTCTTAATGTTTTTCTAATTTCAATTAATAAGAATTTATATTACAAATATATTAAATCATGTAGCAAATGTGATAAATAGTCACAGTTCTTAGAACGAACATACCCTGTATTCAACACAAAGGTCACAACAATATCTATTCATGTATTTCCAATTGTACCAGCAGTCACTGGCATACATTCAAGTGCTGATTGCCTGTATCAATTTTACACTAACAGGGTCTTGTTTCTAGGTGCCAGGCCACCGTGGGGCTTTCAGCTCGAGGCCCCTGGCAGTAAGAGGTCCCAGGGCACTGGCCCCATTAGTCCGAGCCATAATCCATCCTTCCACTCAAGCATAGAAATTCATGTTGGTCTTTTTAGCAGGGAGGTACTTGCAAGTATCAGTATTGTTGTTGTTAAATAAATTTTTTTTAAATAGTAATTAAAATTAAATCTGAAATAATTTGAAATATAAATATTAGATTAAAAACTTAAACCTAAATGAAAATAAAAACATGTTGCTTTGGCAATAAATAAAAAGTGCTAAAAATATATAAATAAGTATTTATTAATAATTAATAATAATAATAGTAATAATAAAGCTATATAGAATTATTACAAATAATAATACAAATATAAAAATAATTTTGAAATGTATTTTAAAAATAATATTTTAATAAAGCTAAACAAACTAACACGAAGCAAAAAATGTATTTACTTTAATAGTACTTAATACTAAAATGGCACATACTAAAATGTTAAATAATACTAAAACGGCAGATTTTGGCACATTTTCACAAGATTGGCTATTAAAGGGGTCATAAAAAGCCCATTTTCCACAAGTTGATATGATTTTTTAGAGTCGAAAATGAAAAGTTTATAACATACTTTGGTTAAATTTCTCAATGGTAGTGTAAAATAACACCCTTTTTACCTTGTCAAAAACAACTTGTTTTGGTGCATGTCCCTTTAAATGCTAATGAGCTCTGCTCATCCTGCCCTCTCTTTTGTGGAGTGACAAATAGTTCTCTGAGAGACTTGCTAACTAGCACATTATTGAGAAAGGCTTTTTGCAAAGGTTTATAAAAAAAAAGCTTATGCTCAATTCTGCTGTAGGTGAAGCGGCATCACGAATGATTAACGCAAACATGGTCACATGTAGGAAGATCGGAGGGCGCATTCCTTTCAAAAGCGAAAGTAATCCTCTGCGTCTTCAGCGGCTGAGATGTCGGGAGTAAATGTTCATTATAATGTCCAACAACAAAACACCTCAATCGCTTGAGAGACATTTCTTGTCTACTGCTGCTTCGGCATTAAAATAATGGTGGATGGTTCACAGCTCACTCAGGGCGGGTCTAAGGTAAGACGGCAGTGTCAATTAACTATAGTGGGAGGGGCCAGTGCAGAACTACGTCATTCTGCCAAGAATCTGAGAATGGCTTGATTTGAAAAAGGGGTTATCATTTATATGGATTAACACTGGGTGGATTTTTACACACTCTGTCAACACATTTATGTTCAAACAACATGTAGAAGTTAATTTTGCATCCGATGACCCCTTTGACTACAAGCAAAAAGTTTGCAAACTAGCTTGTATACCACAAGTAAAAAGACGGACACATACACTCATACATGCAAACACACACGTTTATGCATATTTTAGTATTATGAGAGTTATCACCCTCTGTTCTCTCTTTTAGACCCTTTTAGACTCTTATCAAGCCAAAACCACCACTGTCGTTCTTTAGATGACAGCACATGAAGGGGGTTAGTCATCATGTGCACAAAGCGTGCGTGTGCGCTTGCGTGCTGAAGGCACCCTGCGGGCTGTGTGAGAGGCAGCGCAGTGTTTAGAGGACAGCAGCACAATATGGACTCTGCCCTGATGGAGAGGGGAGAGGAGGGGACTGATGTGATGAGTGTAGGACCAGAAGGGTTGTGCAGGCTTTAGGGTCCATTTGCTGCAGGGTTGTTGAACAGCTGTTTCGCATGCACAACCCAGCTGAAACCAGGTTGAAATGTTCTTCACCTCTGGGTAACTGTGGAGTCTGTGATAGGAGGAACATAATTCAATTTGATGTGAATGAAAATGAGGCTATGAGAGATAGATGTACAGTCCATTTGATGTGTAGCACTAACCTAGGTCATGCCTAGGACAGAGACAGATTCATGCATTGTCTCTGGTTTAAATGGATGTTATGCACAATGAACTATTTATCTATCTATCCATCCATCCATCCATCCATCCATCCAAAATTTTAAAAAATAAATAAAATAATAATAATAATTAATTAATTAATTAATTAAAAAAAACAACAATAATAATTATAATAATAAAGATATATAGAATTATTAAAAATAATAATAAAAAATATAAAAATAAATTTTAAATGTGTTTACTACTTTCATAGTACTTAATTAATACTCAAATTGCGCATACCAAAATGTTAAATAATACTAAAATGGCAGATTATGGCACATTTTAACAAGATTGGACATTAATATTATGGATTGATCTATAATATTTAGATCGATCTATCTATCTATCTATCTATCTATCTATCTATCTATCATCCGTCCGTCCTATCAACTGAAAATGCAAGTTAGATTTATTTATTGTTTGATATATAGTTAGTTTATTCATTCATCAGCTGAAATGGATGTGTTTTTGTGTAAATTGCAAAAATTTATTTATATGTAAGTGTTTTGTCAGTTGCATAGTTAAGATTTGAGGTATTTATTTATTTTCTGATGAAGTATTTTAGTTGAATACAGTATTCAATGGATTTATTTTACTTGTTTATTAATCAGCTGAAAATGTGTTTTTATTATTATTATTATTATTTGTATTTATTTTGATTCATTTATTTATTTCTATACTTTTCCAGCTGCTAATGCAAGAGGTGGGGTATTTGCAAATGTGTTTATTTATCAGCTGATGATTTTTTTGTTTGTTTTTTAGCTGGAAATTTATGGAAAAGCATATTTTGTACTTTTTGTAGCTACTTCTGTCATCACAGCCCCATTTTTGGTTGTTTATTTAAATATGGTGGCAACAAAAGGAATTTGATTGTGGTTGTGTAATGATGAACAATTTCCCTAAAAACTCAGCCCTTCTTTTGTTGGATTCACTCACTGGATGAGTGAATGTTTCTGTATTCACACATTTCAAGGAAATCAACATACAAGTAGCTTATTACAGTTGTGTCGTCTTATTAGGAGAAAGTCAAAACAGACAGCCTTTACCATGACTGACCAATTGAGCTCATAACCGTCCCATCATTGCGTCTCTGTGGGTGTGAGGGGCCGTGTTGAAAAACGTTTAATGAACTACTTGACCTGTCAAGCAACACCTGTGTATGAAGACATGAAAGCTTCTCTTGCCTTTTATTTTTGAGTGTGTGTGTGGTTTTAGCTTGTCTCTATTTTCAACAGGTTACTCATTAAATGAGCATGTCTTTGATGAATGCATCTAATCATACCCCCTACCTCTGTTAAATTGTCAGTGCAGCACAGTTATTTCTTGGCTTTGTATAATAGTCTAAAATGCATCTTTATTTTCAAAATTCATGCTTTCTTAAAAAAAAAAAAAAGAGGTCATCAGGCTAGACAGGAAAAGCTGACCTGCTGTAGACATCATAGAGAAATCCACGAGTGTAAAGTGACATGCAAAACGACACCCACAGCAGGCTTTTCCTTCCATTAAATATTGTATTTACAACTCTGAAGAAAGGCTTTTACCGGGTGAGTCTCGCGGGCGCAGACGTGTGACCTGATTCAGACACGCTTTCCTTTAGGCTCTCGAGACTAGTGAGAGCTGACTGAGAGTTCTGTGATCAAAAGCGCCACTGTGACAGACAAAACTTGCCCTGGTTTTGTCCACCTTCACCTCTATTTTAGGCTTTTTATGTGTCCCACTACTGAATTCATTTTCTTAAGCACATTTTTTTATTTTCTTAGTCAGTCTGTTATTAAAGCCTTTTCTATTCTTTTTTCCCCCATTTATTTTAATTCACAGTCTCCTGCTGAGAAATGCAATCTCTAAAGGGATAGTTCACCCAAAAATGAAATTCTGTCATCATGTACCCATTCTTATTTCATTCCAAACCCAAATGTTTAGGTTAGTAAATATATTTCTAAAGGTGCTGTTAACTTGAAATTTTCACCAGAACAACACAAGTAATCCATACATACAAATAAAACAAAACAAATATTATTATTATTATTTTTTTTATTTTTTTTTACTTTTGACCAGTTGATACAAATAAAATGTCAGTCTATTACATGGACTCAAGTGACTTTGATTGTTGTACATATATCTTTTATAGTTTTGTATATAGTTTTTTGGAGCTTGACATGTCCTGGTCACTCTGGAAGTGTGTGTGTGCTATAAACTAAACTAAACTAAACTAAACTAAACTAAAATAAAATAAAATAAAATAAAATAAAATATTTTTTTTTACAGTGGCTTAAATAAGTATTGAAAACGTCACCATTTTTCTCAGTAAATATATTTCTAAAGGTGCTGTTGACTTTAGAAACTTTAGCTGTTGAAATTTTCACCAGATGCTGGTAACAATCCAAGTAATTCATACATACGAAGCAAACAAAACAAATACGTTCAGAAATTAAGTTATGTGTAATAAAACGGAATATCATGGAAAAAGCATTGAACACATGAAGAAAGGGAGGTGTAAAAAGGCATGGAAAGCAAAGACACTAGCTGAAATCTATCAGTAATTAGAAAGCAATCCTGCCTATTATTAGTGGAAATTAATTTTAGCTGGTTCAGTCCCAACACCTGAAGTACCAGGATGATGAAGATGAAACAAGGGTGGACATTTCAGCAAGACAATGATCCCAAATATGACTAAGGAAACTCTCAATTGATTTCAGAAAAAGAAAATAAAGCTGCTAGAATGGCCCAGCCAGTCACCTGACTTGAATCCAAGAGAAAATAAGAGCTAAAGATCAGAGTAAAGATTTAAAGACTCTGTGAAAGAAGGGGCCAAAATGACACCTGAGCAATGTATGCGACTAGTTTTTCCATACAGGAGCCGTCTTAAAGCTGTCAATACCAACAAAGGCCTTTGTACAAAGTATTAAATTTCAGTAGTTCAATACTTTTCCCCAGTGTCATTCCATTTTATTACACATAACTTAATTTCTGAAATTATTTGTTTTGTTTTATTTGTATGTATGGATTGCTTGGGTTGTTATCAACATCTGGTGAAAATTTCATGTCAACAGCACCTTTAGAAATATATTTACCGGGAAAAATGGTGACGTGTTCAGTACTTGTTTTACCCGCTGTATATCTCGGATATATATGAATGATATAAGGGTGTGTAAATGCTGAGAGAATTTCCAATTATAAAATACTATATATCTATCTAAATGATTTGTTCAGATGTAGGGCAGTGAGTAAGTGGGTGTGTTTGTGTGAAACACAGTCGTATATTTTCATTTTATGTGCATTGCGATGTCAGGAGATATACAGGCAGTTTTGGACCAAAGCAATCGACCACCTCTATCAAAGGGACAATACTGACAGTCATAAAGCTTTCTGGGAGGACTACTCCACCCTCACACTTATATTGCGATGTTTTGTTTTTGTTGTTGTTATATATATTTTTTCATACTTCAACTTTGAGTTCAGCCCATCCACCTTCCCTGAAACAGCACCATCAAAGCTCACTGAGACCTTTATGAGAGCACAGAAAGAGCCTGGTTTGTCTCTTATTCTCTTTGTCCTTTTGTTCCCTGTGCTGGGAAGAGATGAGAGGGAGCAGAAATGATAGAAGAGCTTGATTTGGTTCTCTGTCTGTCTGTCTGTGTGTGTGCGTGTGTTGACAGAAAAGACTGGATTTGGCATGACCACCTCACACAAAGACCCTTAACACGCACTGACCTTTAACACACACTGACTCTTATCTTACGCTGACCCCTACCATACAGAGAGTCTTATCAAGCAAAGACCCCTGCTTCTCCCTGTCAGACGGCTCAACCTCAGACCGCACTTAAGGAATCGAAACGCCTCAAATATCAGAACTATGATGTGAAGTTGAGGTGAGTATATAACAGCGTACATATAACCTGAACCATACTAGCTTTGTTAATGTCGCTGGTCACCTTATGCATGCAAGTGCACATTATTCAAAGGAAAAGAAATGTCATCATCTTCCATCAAAATGGACTAACTTGTTCCATCTCTGAAATGATTTTTCATATCTGCTGGCATAATCACGGCCGCATGGATCAGGAAAAAATAAATATTTAAGATCCCATGAAATCCCTAAATGAGATTTTTGTGGCTTTTAGTCCATGCCTATTGGCTGTCAAGCCGTCTATATGCTAGTGTACTCCTAAAAGCTGACCTTTAGCAGATATACACATTATCATAAATCTATCTCACAATAAACAGCGTTTTTCTCTTGGGAAAACAGGCCAAAAATATTAATGACTCATTTTCATCTCTGGGCGCTCTAGAATAACCCACCTTTGACTAGCGTTAGCAAATATCAGATTGTGGTAAGGCACCCCCTACCCCTTTGTGGTAAGGCACCCCCTAAGAAAAAAAAAGTGCTTTTTTACTTTTCCCGAAGTGTGTGATTGTAAAATGAATAAATAAATGAAATACATATGTTTGTATTGAACATTTATGGAGCAACAGATTTGGTGTGAAAATAAATCATACAAGTTGTTTATTTTGTTTAAAAATCTCATAAATGTATGAGGTGGCAAGGGGGGCCTTTTATCCCAAACACAGGGTAAAAGATTCACCAGCATGGGGTAAAAGACACACAGTATTGATACAAATACTTTAGCTAAAATAATGTTTTTTTTTGTTTTTTTTTTTAAGTGATGTATAAGTTAATACTTATAGTCAAAACAATCACTTTAGCAAAGTTTGTACTGTTTTCTGCTTAATTTTATAAATATAATATATAAAATAACATTTCTTTGTTCGAAAAATCATTTTAAAATGTGTTTTGAAATTTGATGGTTTCATTCTAAACATGCTGATTATCTCTAAAATGGACACCCAATATAATATATGATATTTACCATCTGAATCTAACAGTGTCATGTCAACAAATGGAAACGTCAGCCTTCTCTTAATTATCATGTTAATTATTGTGCCTTTAGCCCCAACAGCAGGGGCGCTTTTTACCCCAAATGCCATTTTTTTTTTACATAGTCTTTCGTTATTTAACAACTGTTTTAATTATCTTAAACAAAACTGAAAATCATTAAGAAAACCTTTGTCTTAAGATATACTGAATAATTTTAGCAATTCTCATTTGCTACTTAAATCTACAACATTTTTAAAAACATCAAATATTAGATCAAGTAAGCACAGAATCGACTTTGTGCTGCTGCCCGCGATCGCATCAAGGATCAGACAATTTTGCACTTATATGTTGAAAAGCGGATGTTTTGGCAAGTGCTACGCAATTTTTTTTCTGCCATCTAGTGGTTAAGAGGAAAATAATATCAAAGGCACCTATTACCCCGTCGACCCTACAAGTTAGTTTTTGATTTTAAATATCTTTTAAAATGTAATTTCTTCCTGTGATGTCAAAGCTGAATTTTCAGCAAGATTACTCCAGTCTTCAGTGTAACATGATCCTTCAGAAATAATTATAATGCGCTGATATGCTGCTCAAGATGCTCTGCTTTATTTTTTTGTGGAAACCATGGTGCTTTTTTTTCCAGGAATTTCTTTTATAAAGAGCATTTATTTCTTAATGAATGGTATACATTATATGGTTATTTCCATCCAGAATAAGTGTTTGTTCTCTATG
Organism: Labeo rohita; assembly: GCF_022985175.1. NCBI lineage: Eukaryota > Metazoa > Chordata > Actinopteri > Cypriniformes > Cyprinidae > Labeo > Labeo rohita. The sequence goes on from NC_066882.1 coordinate 6,666,898, forward strand.
CAGATTATGACCATTAAATGTTGTAAATTAAATTTCCTGTTATTTCAGTACTTGTTTATAGTTGTTATTCTCGCCTTGGCTCATAGATAAAAATATATTTCATTTTACACCTGCTCATACTGAGGAATACCTAGATGCCATTAGCAACTCATGCTAATTACAGCAATACACCAACACACCCGCTTTATTAGAAAGGTTAAGGTCGGACATAAACACATGCAAGCCAATTGACGGTTACAGACTTGGACAAGCATCTTGTTCCAACAAGCATCAAGTTTCAACCTCTTGTTTTGAGTGAATGCCATGCAGGCTTGTATATAATGACAGCAGGTTGGCAAGTGATTACCTCTGATGAGCTCAACCCAAAACGCTGACCTTTTCAAAATGGTGGTGCTGTTGATTCGGATGGGCTTAATCAGAACATACATGCTGCTGCAACATAGAAAAGAGATTTACACTTATGCATTGGTTTATCCAAGGGTTTATCTACTGCAGAAAAACACAGCATAAACCAGCATGGATTCTAAGCTGGTCCAGGCTGGTTTATAGTGGTTAGTGCTGGTATTGTGCTGGTCCAGCCTGGTTTTTGCTTGTATAGTGCTGGTATAATGCTGGTCCAGGCTGGTTTATGATGGTATAGTGCTGGTCCAGGCTGGTTTTTGCTTGTATAGTGCTGGTCTATGCTGGTTAGTGCTGGTATAATGCTGGTCCAGGCTGGTTTTTTCAGGTATAGTGCTGGTCTATGCTGGTTAGTGCTGGTATAATGCTGGTCCAGGCTGGTTTATGATAGTATATAGTGCTGGTTCAGGCTGGTTTTTGCTGGTATAGTGCTGGTCTATGCTGGTTAGTGATGGTATAATGCTGGTCCAGGCTGGTTAATCGTAGGTATCATCACTAATGCTCAGTCATCGCTTGTAGAGTGAATCTACTTTATTTCACTAACTACAACACTGCTTCAGTGTTGCTGTGCTTTTACCCTCTAAAGACCAGGACCATGTGAAAACTGAGCAATGTTTGTTTAACACTAGGGATTTTGCTGTGTAAACATGTAACCAGCAACATGTGTTTTCTTTATCAAATAATTTATTCAAATTAATTGGAAAATTGTCTTGCTGTTTTGGAAATTTTTGGAAAGTTTTGTTGAGGTCTTGCTGAGATCATACCAGCACCCAAAATACAACAAATTCTGGTCCACCAGCACACAGCATCCCATGCTGGGATCTAGCAAACCAGCAATGAGTATCCTATGCTAGGATCCAACAAACCAGCAACTAGCATCCCATGCTGGGGACCAGCAAACAAGCATGCAAAACCTACCTTGTGCTGGTGACCAGCAGTGCCGGATTTTTCAGCAGGGTCTGGATAATTGTTATCCAATAAAATGTTTTTAGCAGCACGTACATTCTTTGAGAGTCAAACCCATGACCTTGGCGTTGTTGCTTTGGCATTGCACAGTGTTAGACCGCAAACCAGAGGATGGGCCTCTTGCTCAATGAGACCTAGTCAATATTGTTCCTTTTCATACACTGTGAATGTTAAGCTCTGCTCTTTGTTTGCATTTCATTAATACATGAATTCATTGTTTAATTAATGAAATTGGTTTGTACAGATGACACGCTGTGAAAAAGAGGAACGAAAAACCCTAGATATCCACACACGCACAAAGAGAAGTAATTGCTAATAAGCGTGCTTGACTCTGTGAGTTAAGCACTTGTGGAGTGGCTGTCTGTGTGTAGGCTACGACTGTAGCGCGCCGTTCGAGAGCGAGCATCCTTATGTGCAACATCCCACTCCGGCCTCTGGCGCGCACACGGTTTGCGTGTGTAATAAGCGGTTATCTCCCGAGAGAGAGGCCCCTATCAATCATGCCGTATTAGTCTATGGAAAGGATCTGCGTGCTGATTGGTCAGGAAGCTCTGCTAATTGGCCTCAGCATGCATTAGGGCTACTGCAGGGGGGGCCGTGTTTTGCCTCGATGATGACGGATTGCGCAGACGGAACATGTGTGTTTGTGTGTGCGCAAGGAGACGGAGGGCCATACGAAGGGTGTAATGGTGGGTTGAAGGGACAGATTAGGAAATAGGGGGTTTAATGATCCCGTCTGCAGCGCCGTCTCTGAGCCAGCTGCATGTCTGCGAGATCTAAAAGAGAAGTTTCCCTGAGGGAGACTCCTCAGATGAGCACTCGCGCACACTGCCGATGCTGCTGTCATGCCAGTTTCAGCTCAGGATAGGTTGGCACGTGACTTGACTGTTTTAAAGGAATGCTGTGTGGATGTGTGCGTGTGACTTTGCAGTTTCAGTAACATCCTCGCTGACACATACATCAAGATGGAGCATAAGTCTTTCCATTCCTTTTCATTCCAGAACGCTTCTCAGCAGGGCTGCGCAAACCTATTACGCTAAAGGCTTGCCGTCAGATCAGTGCAGCAGAGACCGGCTGCTCTGATCAAGGTGCTTAACCTGAGATCTACAGCTACTACTTCATTGTAGTACGACTGCGATCAGGAGATGAGTTGTAAACAGGGTTATGAATGTGTGTGGTGTGGAAAAAGCTGTGGCAGTTTTACTCAACCTTAAACTCTGCTCTGATTTCTCCACAGTCCACAGCTGAATCTTTAAAGTTACTCTACTTCTAAGCCTCTAAAGACAACTTTATACTGCAAAGTTTCTACAGAAGGATATAAATCCACAAAAAAAGAGCATTTGCAAATTTTTTAATGTGGCGCACAGGCAGTATATATTTACATGAATTTACAGAGGAATCACAAAAAGTGCTGGATTTTTTTTTTTTTTTTTTGACAATGTTGCCTTCTGTGTGGATTTGTGTGCACAGCTGACAGAAAACAAGGCAGCAGTAAAGTTTAAGGTAACTTTAATGCAGTGTTTCATTTACACGGATGTTAACGGCATCAAGCTGCCTCTGACACTCGGAGGTGATGCAGACCAGAGCTGACAATTTTTGTCAGTTGTCAGTGAGTGTTAAGCACCGGCTTGAATGCAAATCAAGGTCGCTGTCTTACACCACTTAGGTCCAGATGGATATTCTCTTCTTCTGTTGCATCTTGCCTCTTTTTCTTTCTTTTTTGTTTATTTCTTTCTGTATGTATGTATCAGGGGGCGTTTCCTCTGAGGAGGCAAGGGAGGCAGTGCCTCCTCAAAATATTGGATGAGAAAAAAAACAAAAAACAATGCCAGTATTACAAAATATAAAATTAGAAAGTGTATAAATCACTCGTTTTTCTAAAGAAACATTGTACAACAGCGACACCAGCAGGTAAAGTTACAGTGGGAGACAGGGTTGCCAGGTTTTCGCAACAAAACCTGACCAATTGCCACTAGCACAATCACATTTCAAGGGGTAAAAATCGCATTTTGGGGGGTAAAATACTCATTTTTTTTGATGGGGTTCCCCCGGTTCAATTCGCATTCCAGGGGCTAAATATCACATTACTGGGGTTCCTTCAACCCACGGCAACAGTGTTAAAGTAGCCCAATTTCGTGGGAAAACTGTGGACTTGGCAACACTGACAGGATTCTGTGTAACTTTGAATATGACTGGTTATGTTCAGCTGTGATTGGTTCATGTGATAAATCACACTGTAAAAAATAAAAAACACAATTTGTTGAGTCAGCTTAAAATAAGTTTAGTCAACTTGAAATTTTAAGTTGTACTAAGTAACAATTTAGATATTTGTGTTTGCTAAACTTAACAGATGGGTAAGTAACCCAGCTGCCTTATTTTTAAGTTGATTCAACTCAAATATCTAAGTTGTGACTTAGTATAATTTAACATTTCGAGTTAATAAACTTTTTTTTGAGTTGACTGAACTTAAAATTTTAAGGCAGCCAGGTTACAAATTATTTTAAGTTGAATCAACAAATTGTTTTTTTACAGTGCATCTTCATGAATCAATCTGAATAAACAGTTTAATGGCATTATTGGAAAGACTAATTTTAAAAAGTAAGTAAACAACTCACACACTTAGAAATAACCACTTTGTTATGTCAAAACAAGACTTAAAATGGCACAAAAACATGATATGTAGGAGTTACCAGCTTGGTGAAATTTAAAGTAAGTTTCTGTCTAAGACCAGTGTTTACCAAGTTTTGATGACTGATGATCTGAAAAATTCAAAAATAGTTAAAACTTTGAGGACTTTGCCTACCTATTTCAGAACACCACCGCACACCACTGATATGTGTGTGTGTGTCTGTGTGTGTGTGTGTCTGTGTGTGTGTGTGTGTGCGTGTTCAAAAACTATCATACATTTTTACCATGATGTACAGATAACACCCACTAACAAGTAATTTGTTCTAACAATATCAAGCATGTTTAGAACCATTTCATTAGATGATTTTAAAAGACACTATAAACATCAGTTTTTCTTTTATATACAGTATTTCAATGGGCCAGAACACTTATGTAAAATGGTGAAGAAAAGAGGGGACGGTGACAGTTAAAGGGTTAATGTACTTTATATTAATATACAGAGACTTTTGTGTTGTATTTATATTGTAATTTAAATTTCTCTACATAAAAATAACAACAGAATTACAAATCATGCTAACAAAATTAATAAAAAAAAAAAAAGTCACAACAATTAGTAAGAATTAGAGGCTCATGCAATATAATAAAATGAAATGGATTGCAGTGTTTAACAAGAAATTAATGAATATTAATACTGTTACAGATGTACACAGGCTCTTCTTGTCTCATCTCGTTCCACCCACGTAGACATATGTAGAAAAAGAAAAGGTGTGTAAGTGTTGTGCCGTCAGAGCCTGACAGTCAGTCAGGTCACACACAAACAGATGAATTAACACACAGATGCTGCACTTTTCCGAGCCTTCTCGGCCGATTGGCAGTGTGCTGGGCTGTTGATAGAGCGCTGGCAGCCGTTCAGCAGACTGCTCAACCTCGCATCAAACGCACACCCGCCCATCTCGCTTTTATGCCTCTCCGTAAAAACTCTGTTTGATCTGCCTGACAAAACACACACGCTCACACACGTGTAGGGATAAAAGCAATTTACAGAGAGAAGCCTATGTTTGCGCTGTGACATTCTCTGAACAAACATCATGAACATGTGTTGAGAGTTGCACAATGTTGGGGGGGAAAAACTGACATTGCGATATTTTTTTTTTTCTGTAATGTGTTGTGATAATAACAGCAATTTTTGCTAGATTACTTTAATAGGAAAGAAATAATTGTATTAACAATTGGGGTGGTTTTGTCTGATTTTGCTTTGAGGCACAGAAACACTGTTATCATGAGCAGAATGAGTGTAAATGAACACAGTGCCTCAATTTTATATAATAGTGCTAAGCTTTACTGGGAATTTTATTTCAAACAGTTTTTTTTCAACATATAGTGTGGAGCAGGTTCAGAGGTCAGCTTGTGCTGGAGGTTAACGTCACTGCCGATTTACGCCAAGCGTTATTTGTGCCAAAAACAATACACTCCTCCTCATAAATGAATCCAGTGGAAAATAGTGTATGCAATTGCCTTTTTTATTTATTTACGTGGTCGTTTGATTAAAAAGAATTTTTTATTTTTGAGGGTGTAGGTCGGGACTGAATGGCATTCGCTTATTCTCCTCTCTGTAGATCCTCCTGTTGGTGGTCACTTTGCTCATTCAGTGTGGGCTGAGAGACCATCTGTTAGTCTCGTCTACCGCTGTGACCCTCAAAAGAGCATTTCAGCAGACAGGCGAAACCCTCAGAGCATAGGCGACGGTCACAAATTGTATTATAGACTGTTGTCCAGCAGCACAACTGCTGTTTCCATCAATCTATGTGAATGTCTAATGTGTGTGTGTGTGTGTGTTGGACATGAGGATTGGCTCAGTGTACAGGTAGGCTCTTTGGGGGTCACTGGTGTAACAGACTGTCTCCTAAACCCCCTGGCTCTCCAATCCACCTGTCTCTGTGAAGTGATGAGGGTGAGATCCTGCCTGCTGCACCTGAGACCCTCCTGCACACATACACAAAGATGCACACATAGGCTCTGCTCCAAAACCCAGTGAGCTGTCTGCTGTCCACAAAGCCAGATACCTTCTAAGGCAACATACTAACTGAAATGGAAGCTCACAAGCAGGGTCTCAAATTAGCTTTTTCCAGACCTGCCAAAGGGAAGTGAATTGAGAAGAAGCCAGCCAAAACTATTTTATTTTATTTCATCACATTTAGTTTTATTTTATTAGAAAAATAAAAATTAATTTTGTCCTAAACCTGTAAGACCTTCATCTTTGAACCACAAATTAAGATGTTTTTGATGAAATCCAAGAGCTTTCTGACCCTGCATAGACAGCAACACAACTATTACATTCAAGGCCCAAAGGACAGTAGTAAGTAGTAAGTAGTAAGGACATGAATAAAACAGTCCATGTGACATCAGTGGTTCAACCTTAATTTTGTGAAGCGTCATGGTACTCTTGTGAACGGGCATCGAAGACTGACACGGAAGAGAAGAAATTGCTAAATAAAGTCATTATTTTTGTTTTCTTTGCACATAAAAAGTGCACAACTTTCTTATTATTATTATTTCTTATTATTGTAGCCCAGTTTGTGCTGAATACAGTGTTTAGCCATTTATATGTTTATAAGCAACTGAAAAAAGCACAAATGTCAGGGTTTGTCAAAACTTCTCCAGGCCCCCAGAACACTCCCAGACCCCAGAGGGTTAAAGCTATTTTTGTGTTAAATGAGAAAGTATTAAGTAGCCACTACAAATGTAGCTTTAGAAAGAAATATTTTATTAGATTTAACATAAAATTTATTACACAAACATTTATGCTGCAATGGTCTAATGTAAACTATGGAACATAAAAGATGATGTTCTCAGTATTCTCAGTATTTTTTTGTTCATATGATGAAAGTCATGGTAACCAGCTTTGTTACCAACAGTCTTCAAAATGCTTTCCTTTATGTTCCACAAAAGAAAGGATTGAAGCGACATAAGGGCGAGTAAATGATGACAGATGAACTATCCCTTTTATTATTTATATTTCTATAAAATGATACTCTAAATAAGAAACTAAATCTGCCACCAGGTGGCAGTAAATGTCTTTATGAGTCATTCACTAATTTGATTCCATTTGTTCATTCAGTATCTTTATGAATGGGCATTTGAATCATTGATTCACACGATTCGTTCAAAACGTGGATTCATTCAGAAACTAAACACCGCTGTGTTGCTTGGAGGTGCGCAACAATTCTGCTATGGCTTCAAAGGTAATATGTTCTCTAAAAAATTGTGCAGAAACACATAATATTGTGTTTAAAATATAACACAATATCAACTTCTTATTTACTGAGCTGTTGTATAAAATCACATTGAAGCGCGTGATAGATCAGGACAAAAATAGAAATCTTGTTATATTACTCTTGCTGCCCGTGTGATATTGTGTGATATGTTGATATATATATATATATATGTAATATATATATATATATATATATATGTATATATATATATATATGTATATATATATATATATATGTGTGTATATATATATATATATATATATATATATATATATATATATATATATATATGAGACAGAACACATACAGGGGCATTTGTTTGCAACAGTATCTTGCATTTTAGGGCATAACTGCATTTACGGAGTTGTTGCCCTGCATCATATTTGTCTGTTAACTGTATGAAATATAAGATGATGTACAGGTCTGGCATCCTTTAATAATGTCAAACATACTATAAATATGCGGCAAGTATTGTCTTATTGTATTAATTTGAGTCTATTTTTACCCACAATTAGAAATCTGAAGATAAACAAGATAAAACGTCTGTGAGTAGAATGTAGCAATTTTGATTTCCAGACAGTCTTTAGAAAGCAGTAATAATATCAAATGTGGTGTATACTGTATACATTTTATGATATTGTTGCCGTTAGTTTTAGGTACATTTTTTTTTTACCTTGCCAAAAATTTTACCATGCCAAAAAAAAGGCATGTTTTTAGACTAAATCAAAATTTTTACCCATTTTGTATCTGATAAATAAAGAATGTAACACACCAAATACTTGAAGTGGTGTGTTTTAATTAAATTCAACTCTTTTCTATTAATACTTTTCACTACTGAATAAAATATATTCATTACCATTTGCCCTTGACTTATTGCAGTGCGTTCTGGGATTGCCGTATTCGTGACGGATATGCACAGGCTGTATAATTTTGCTTTGGGAAGAAACTTCACATCTGGGGCACACCTGTGATGCCTAAAAACGGTCCCTCGGTGGGTAGCGCACTACATTTAGAGACAGAGCTACATATATATGCACCGAAGAACATACCTAGCTAATGGCTGGTAACTTGGCCTCCTTCACTGAGTCGAAAGAGGTTGTGCTCCATGTTCTTGTTGAATCGGATCTAAACGATCACATTGTGTCTTGTAGTGGGAGAGAGATAAAAAGAACATGTGTCCTGTTTTGCCCTCATTTTCATGGTCCTCCATTGTAAATGGCCCTGGAGTGCCCTGGATTCTCATACTCCTTTATGAGTATTGATAGCGCTCTCTCTCTTTCTCACTCTCTGCCTCGTACGCTCTCTCTCAACTTTAATGTTTTAAAGAGCAGACAATGTGAATTCGAGAGCTTTGTCGTTCCTGTCGCCATGGTAACCACTCCGGCTTTTGTGGGGCCTGTTGTGATGGTAGTAGTGCTGTCAGTTAGTGGAGTGGAGGGCTGTGAGGGGCCATGCTGATCAGCCATCAGTCAGAACCCTGCATCCCACATGCCGCCCCATGCTTTGGTCCTCTTTGGTCTTTTTTTGTCTTTACACTGCAATGTATGAACAGAAGCCGCATCTGTGATTGTGATTCGTTTTCTCATGATATTGCATTACTTCAGGTCCTTGTATTGATGTTTACTGATATTTATTCATGTGTTTACTCAAATTAGGCCTCTAGTTGTAGCAGGTTTAACATTGTTCCTAGTCTTTCTAGTTTTAAAGGGGTGGTCAATCAGCTGTTATCGCACAATGAAGACTCTTGTTTTCAGCCATACATGCCATGTCATTCTCCGTCCCTCTCGCTCTGTCCTGTGCTGCTCTGTTCTGTTCTGTTTTCACCCTTGTCAGAGGACTGGGCTGAGATCTGATCTGTGCATATGCATTATTGATTCACAACTCTTCTCTCACTGACCAGAGCTCACCGTGTCCTTTATCTCCCTCTTTCTTTCTCTCTCTCTCTCTGCATATTTACTCACTCGCTCGCTCACTAATTTTTGATTTCAAGATCCAGACGTTCAGTCATCTCTGCAAACAAACTTCTGAGGGGAGACTGTGTGTTATCTTTAATGAAATGTCAGCCGTCATGAAATGAAACAAATGCATTAAGACAGAATTATATAAATATATGGTCTCAAAACAAACAGAGACTGAAAAATATCAAAGCTTGTGTAAATCTCTTCATGGAGGTATAAGGTATGAGGTTTAATACTTTTTGTTCTCAAATACATAACATTCCTACATACATGTAAATAAATTGAATAATAATAATAAAAAATGTTTTTTGTTTGATTTAGTTTATAATATTAATAGTTTGTGGTTGTATTAATAATAAAAATAATAATAATATTGAATATTTATTTATTTATTTATTTATTTATTTAAATATATATTACATTTTTGTTTGTTTGAGTTTATGGTCGATTAAAAATTGTGAGTCTACCAGCCATAATAATAATAATAATAACAACAAGAATAATAATTTATTTGTTTGATTCTTTTCTCTTTTTTTATAGTTTATTGTATTAATAGTTTATGGTAGTAATAATAATAATAATAATAATAATAATAATAATTTGTTAGATTTTTTTTTTTTTTTTTTTTTTTTTTTTTTTATTTAGTTTATGGTATTAATAGTTTATGGTAGTAGTAATAATAATAATAATAATAATCATTGTAATTATTAATGTATTGTTTTTGCTGGCTTTTAGTTTTTTTTTTCTTTTTTTTTAATGGTAGACTGAGAATGCATACCCATAATAATAATAATAATAATAAGAAGAAGAATTATTAATTTATTGTAGACTGTAAATGTATATCTGGCTATAAATAAATAAATAAATAAAGAATTTTTGTTTGTTTGTGTTAGACTAAAATGTATATCCAGTCTACCAGACATAATAATAATAATAATTAATTATTATTATTATTATTATTATTATAAATAATAATATATAATAAATAAATAAAATACTTTTTTATTTAATAATAATAATAATAATAATACATTTATTGTTTTTAACAAAAAATAAAATAAAATAAAATAAAATAAAATAAAATACAATTGTATACAAAATGTATATCCAGTCTACAAGACAAAATAATAATAATAATAATAATAATAATTACACACACATGGTGGTTAATGACAGCTATTTTCAGTTTCTCTCTACTGGCATGTTAAAGTATTTTTCAGCCTGGTCAAGCAAATTCACATTAACGTTTAATAAAAAAGCATTTTTTTTTTTTAAAAAGCTCTTTTAGATGAAAAGTGGGACTTTCATTGCTACAGCCACCATATTGGGCCATACATGTTTTTTTCTGTAAATATTTCTTTCAAATCTTTCATCTCCTCCCTTTCATACGGTCCCCGATATAACATCACACTAGTGTATTATTGACTCGTTTATACCTGTCCATCAAAAAGTCATCAGTCGCCACCCGATCAGCTGAAACACATTACACAAAGTTCAATGAAATCCATATTCCTTCCATCTCATAAGTGACCTCATATGCCCAGCGCCTCAGGCATCACTCTGAGCCCTTCTTCTTGCCGTAGCAGCGCTCAATCCTCTTCTATCACACTCTTCAGCACTGTTTCCTCTTCTCTCCTCCCACAAACCCTGCTGTTCTGCTGTCTCAGACACCTGCGCCAGGGTGAAAGCTCTCCCACATATACACGCCCCACCTCATCCCATCCCATCCCATCCCAGCCTGTCCTCTCTGACCCAAAACACATGCTTTTCCTCTTCCCGGTTCAAACACTCGCTCTGAGGGTACGAGCTGCGTGGCGTTCGTGGCCCGAGTGCCGCCCGTGTTTGCACGTGTAACTAAGAGAGCGGAAGTGAATGACAGATTAGGAAAGATAAAGAGGAGGAGGGCAGAGGTGAGACAGAGGAGAGGATAAAAGAGGGATGAGGATGAGAGAGGGGGATGAGAGGGTTCGAGAGCAGAGTGGGGAAGAAGAGGAAGAGTGGGCTGCTATTTTTACAGCTCTCTACTGGGAGCTCCTGTGGCATACCGCTATCCATCTTAACACCGTGCACACACTGAGACACTGAGAGAGCGCAGATACTCTATTTGTATTTGATCGTTCTCTCTCTCTCTTCTCACCCTCTTTACTGTGTCCTGATCCCTGCACACCACGCATGCCACAGGGTTAAAACTGTTACACTCCGCTGCGCTTTCATCTCTTTGCCTATCCGTTTTTATTTTCTGTTTTCACAGCTTTCTTTGCTGTTGCATGTGTGCATTTTTAGCCTTTGACCTAATTACCTAATTATTTATTTATTTATGTTTGCTAAGGTAATTGTTGCTAACTTATCTTTATGTTTAAAGCTATAATGCACAAGTCATAATATATAATTTTTGCTGCAAACATGAATTCCTCATGCAACTGGTTGAGGAAAGGTGTATGCTATTGATTTCCAAGTGATTGATCTCAAATGTTGTATTTAAAATCATGTACTGCCAGAATATGTACTGCATTCACTGTTGAACTTCTGGACTGTTTTTATGAATATGCATGTGTGTAGTACGGTGGTTCTTAACCTTATTGAGTCTATGTCACCACATCTATGTATTTATGTACTATTATTATAACAGTGTTTTTATTTTATTTTATTTAAATTTTTTAATAAAATACTATTTTGAGATGTGTAATATTCAATATTCTGATTCTGTATGTTTTATTAAAACAAACAGATACAGGCCTAGAAGTTCAAAAGAAATATGAAATATACCATTTAAAATTCTATGTATTTATTTTATTTTTAATTTATATATTTTTTTTTTTGCGAAGTCTCTTATGCTCATCAAGGCTCAAAAATATAGCAAAAACAGTAATATTGTGCGATATTTTTACAATTTAAGATAATGGTTTTCTATTTTATTATACTACTATATTTTTTCCCCCCCTGTGATTACAAAGTTGAATTTTTATCAGCCATTATTCCAGTCTTCAGTGTCACATGATCCATCAAAAATTATTCTAATGTGAGGGTTTATTATCAGTTTTGGAAGCAGTTTATTTCTTTATTATTTTTTTATTTAAAATGAACACTATTTGTTTAAAATGGAAGTTATATAGTATTAAAATAGTAACAATATTCACAAGTTGGGGGTCAGTATTTGTTTTTTTTTAATAAATTAATACTTTTATTTAGCAAGGATATAGTAAATTGGATATAATAAGGAATTAATTAAAAGTGACAAAGACTTTAATTTCTAAAATGGTGTTCATGTAATGGTCATGTGACCTTTAACATCAGCCATATTTCCAAATTTGCTCTTTTACTTTTTTCCCAAATTTGTTATTTTTTTTCTTTTTCTTTTTCTTCTTTTTGTTCCAAATTCAGTTTTCTTCATTTTAATTTTTATGGATTTTTTTTTATTTATGTAATTTTTTCTAGACTCTCTTCTATTACGTTTTTCATTAATCAAAAACTGTCTAATTAATTTATAAAAATTTTCTCAAATTCAGTTTTATTTTTACCAAATTCTGTGATTTCCATAAATTTTCTGGATTGCATTTTAATAGTTTCATTAAAATTTGTTCATCGAAAGCATCTGTAACTAATTGATTTTAGATATATATATATATATATATATATATATATAATTTCTTTTTTTTTCAGAAATAAATTTTTTTTTTTGCTAAATAAATTTTTCTTGTGAATATTCTTTAAAAATTAATGTTTTAATAATTTTAGTAGTAGTAGTGCTATCATTACATTAAGTAATATATTTCAGTCACAGTTTCTTCAAGTTCAACAGAACTTTTAATTTGCTGTGAGTTCCTTTAAATTGCTGTTTGTATATGATATGACACTAGTTTTTTTCTCAAAAGAGAAAATAAAATGTTTATGAAGTGACTCTCAGAGTAGTTTTAGAGATTATGTTTATGTGTTGATGTCCTCATATAGTATGTGTATAGTAAACAAAACCATGCGTCTGCGCCATTCATTCACACAGAGACACGCAGGATTCATATTTAAATAGCTTAATATTGACAAAAACTAATCCATATCATATTTTGATTTAAGTTTACTGACCTACTTTTGATTTATCAATCCAAAATTTGGCAAGTTCAGTGACTTTCCACATCATAGAGTAAATTCCGTTTTTATGACTCCATCTGTGTTTTCCGCATCATGGATGTTGATAATGTGTCTGCAAGATTCTGACAAACTGATTTTCACGTACTATATAGTGAGAAGTAGATATGTTTGGACAGAAGAATTTTTTCTCTCACTTCTCTTTTTATTTGATTCACCTTCATCTTTGTGCTAGAAGAGTAATGGAACAATCTGACGGTCACATCCAGCGCTACGACTGACCATGAGCCGAGACAGAGCATTTGAATTAAGATTTACAAAGGCACTCTCCGTACCCGGCGTATGTGTTTCTCTCCTCCCTGCCGTCTATACAAACATCGGTGCTTGCTTTTTCCTGTCACAAGCAATTAATCTGCCCATTGCTTACATTTATTGATCCGGCTGAGATAAGCAATGTAATCTATTCAGTTTTCCAAAGAGGCAGATTTAATGAATGATTTCAACTCGTGTTTGCAGGCATGTAGGAGGCATGGGGAAATCAATCCCTATGTTAATGTGCTGCCCTGTTCCGGGAAGAATCCCGGGGCCGGTGCCAGCCTGCACTTGGACAAACGGTGAACACGCCATCCGTGCTGGAATGAGGATCAGCGTTCTTCTTGGGACACGTAGAGGGTGTTAGGAACACTGCCGAGGCCAGACCCAAAGTGCTGAATTTATCATCTTTAGCAGGAAAAAATAGGAAAGGAACTGTTTTGATCTGGTGGGGCTTTGTGAGAGTGCAGTGGGGATCTGGGCAAGTGCCATGAGTGTGCGCTGCTGTGAGCCTATCTGCCACATCCAGACCACTCTAGACGCTGCTTAGATTATGATCCTTCTGTTATCCCTTCTTCAGAATGCTGTGTACTTCCACTTGTCTGTCCGCTGTATTACACTTATCCCATTAGCCCGTCTTAAACTCATCCCGCTATTAGTCTCCTTCTCTCTCTCTCTCTGTCTCTCTCTCTCTGTCTCTCTCTCTCACTCTGTGTCTGTCTCTCTATCGCCTTGTTAAGCTAAATATGATTAATATTTTATTATTTAAGGCAATATCAGATTTCTGCAAGATTCACGGTTCAAATGATTGTATTAAAGTATTATACTTTATACATTATAAAATCATTGTTGAATTAATTGGTTTAAGTGTTATGAAAAATGTACATAAATTATTGTAAAATATCACATTTATAAAAGTTGTAAATATTAAAGTGTAAAGCCATGTTAAGCTAAATATGATTTAATATTTTATTAAAGCAATATTAGATTACAGAATTCTTTTCTAATGATTATATAAGATTATGCTTATAAAATTGTTAGTTATTTGTTCATGTTATGAAAAAATTCTAATTAAGTAAAAAGCCATGTTACGCTAAATATGATTAATATTTTATTAAAACATTAGATTTCTACAAAATTCTTTTCAAATATTATACTTTATACAGTCATTGTTGTTATGAAAATCCATGTTATGAAAAAATGAAAATAAATTATTGTAAAACACTGAATCTAAAACTGATTTATATATTATTAAAGCAATATTACATTTATTCAAGATTTTTTTTATAAGTTATTATATTAAATTATTATTTATAAAATCTTTGTTGAAGTAATTTGTTCATGTTATAAAAAGTGTAAATAAATGATTGTAAAATAATGAAAATATAAAATAAAGCCATATATAATATAAAGCCATGTTAAGCTAAATATAATTAATATTATATTAAAGCAATATTAGATTTCTACAAGATTATTTTCAAATTATTATATTAAATTATTATTCTTTATAAAATCTTTGTTGAATTTGCTCATGTTATGAAAAACTGTAAATAAATTATTGTAAAATATTGAAAATATAAAAATTGTAGTCAGGTCTAAAGCCATGCTAAGGTTAACATGGTTAATATTTTAATAAAACAGTATTGGATTTCTACAAAATTCTTGTTAAATTATTATATGAAATTATTCTATTTTATAAAATCCTTATTAATTTGTTCATGTTATGAAAAAATGTAAATAATTATTTTAATATATTGAAAATACAAAAATTATTAAAGTATAAAGCCATGTTTAGCTAAATATGATTCATATTTTATTAAAGCAAAGTTAGATTTTTACAACATTCTTTTCCATTCTATTAAATTATTATACTCTATAAAATCATTGTTAAAGTAATTTATTCATGTTATGAACAACTGTAAATAATCATTGTAAAATATTGAAAATATAAAAGTTGTAATTTTAGAAACATATTTTCAAAATAATAATAATAATAAGGATTACAAATTGAAACACTATTAACAATACAGATAATACGCTGAATACAAACATAGATGTTTTGATTGCTTTTTAAGGGAGAGAATATGTGGAGTATCTACTTATGTGCATGTGTTTGTGTAACGATGAAGAGCCGCTGATAGCTGACATTTCTGATTAGTGGATTTGCTCATACTTCAGATTTCATTATCACCCCACCACTGACTGATCAACACAGCACTCATCACTCTGTGTTTATCACATGCTGCTGTGCTGGCACATAGGTGTAAATATGCTGGCAATAATAGGCCTGTCTGCATAGAGATATGATACACTCCAGCACCCATGATGACACACGCAAACCCGCAGAGGGCAGTTGTCACTGTAGACCGGCTTCATATAATTCGCTTCCTCTTTGTGTGCTTCTGTGTGTATCTGCCATTTCATTAAGCAGATCTGACATGACTTTCAGCAAAGGTCCATGGACGTGTGTGTGACTAATAGTGCATTTTTCAGCCTAGCGTTAATTATATTATTTCAGTCGCTCAGATGAAGCCACGTGTTATGTTAATGACGAAACTTTTGATCTTGCATTTGCCATGAACAATTACTGAATTGTGTCTTTACATGTAAGTCAATGCAAAACGTTGGCTATTGTGGTTTATTGTTTTATTAAACACTGATTTACACGCCATCTTTAATGTTATCTTTCACCTTTTTCCATTTTTACCAATTTACCATTTACTGAACACATATTCAGGTCAAATTAAAATGAACCTCATGAAGTTGCAATTCTTTATAAAGCTTCGCTGTGACTTCTTTCAGGAATCAGAATAAATGGAACACTTGGCACCCGAACCTTTTTTGTGGAATTAACATGTGAGGGCGCAGAGAGCTGGAATCTTTGCATTGAAAGTAAACCTTCACAGCACACTTCATAGCTCACAAGCTCTCGGCTTTGAGATGAAAAGATGATTGTTGTCAGGTATGCGTGTATGTATGAATTGGGCTATAAAAAAGTACAAGTTGTAATCTAAAAATGTTGAGTACGTTTATTCTTGCACTCCTGCAGAAGACGGGCATGTACGGAGGAAGTGCACAGATGCACAGCAGGAGGTTTTATATCTGAAAATGCTTCTGTTTTTTCCCCCCTCAAACTTTGACATTCTTTCTTATGACTTAATGTATTAGCATTTTTGTGATTCTCACTTTGCTATTTGTTTAGTGATTAAAACTATTTTTCCCCCAAAATTGTATTTCTTAATTAAAGAACATAATAAAATAAAATTATTTTTCCTTAACATTAACGAATTACTTTACATTACCTTGTAAAGTATTATACATTTAATATAATAATTTGAAAAGATTTTTGTAGAAATCTGATATTGTTTTAATAAAATATTACTCCTATTAAGCTTAACATGGTTTTACACTTTTTTAATGCATGGTTTATAATTTATTTACATTTTTGATAACATGAAGAAGTCACTATAACAATGATTTGATAAAGTATAATAATTTAATATAATAACTTGGAAAGAATCTTGTGGACTATATTCATCTTAATGTGGCTTTATACTTAATTCAAATTTTGTATTTTCAATATTTTACAATAATTTACATTTTTCAAAACGTGAGCAAATTACTTTAATAATGATTTTATAAAGTATAATAATTCAATAAAATAATTTGAAAAGAGTCTTGTAGAAATCTAATATTACTTAATATAATATAAAATTTGGCTTTATATGTTTATACAGTTTTTGTATCTTCTATAATTTGCAATAATTTAATTATATGTTTTCCTAATATGAACTAATTAACGATGATTTTGTAAAGTATAATAATAACATATGACTTAATGTATTATCATTCTTGTGATTATTGCTTTGCTATTTTTTTATTTATTAAAACTTTTTTCAAAAATTGTATTTCTGCTTATTATTATGAATTATTTCAAAATCAAATAAATTATAAAATAAATTATTCATAAGAATTAATTTAATAAGAAAGTAAATAATCAATTTAAATAAATACAATTAAAAATATTTTAATAAAGATCTCAGTAAATAAACAGAGTAAAATGAAAAAAATTGTTTAATAAAAAAGAAAATATTTATACATAAGAGTGTAATGTAATAATATAGAAGACTAAAAAATGCCATTTTAAGTTAATTACATACACTTATATTGCTTTTATTTATTATTATTATTATTATTATAATTAAAGTGCCTCATTTTTAAGGTTCCTAATATTTTTTTTCGGTAGTCTCCTAAAACAGTTTTACATGCATGCAAGGTCAAAAAACGCTTTAGGTTTCTCAAAATATGCATTTAATACACCATTTTCCAGCGATTCTCAAACGATTCATTCGAAGCAGTTCAAAGATTCAAAGGAGGGATTCTCTCTAAACCCCTCCTTTCCATGAGCCTACTCTGCTCTGATTGGTCAGATGGCCCAGTCTGTTGTGATTGGTCTATCGCTTATAGCAGGTGTCAGAAAAGATACACCCATTGCCATAGTTCCGTATTTTGAAAGCTTGATAAAAAAAAAATAAAAAATCTATCCTTTATGATACTTACAGGTTGAGATTCAGTGGAGCCAGCTGGTCCAGATAAACTGGGTGCTTGCCATCTTTTAAGAGCATTTTGTAAATCCACGATTAGAGGAGCAGTTGTTAGTAAAATGACTTGTTTGAGGGTGGGTCAAGTTGTTCATGGCCGGCCAATGTAGAACATAGATGCGAATTATGCAAATGTGTTACCCGGTGACGGATTTGAATTCAGAGTCGATTCTTTCTTTTGGGAGACAATTACTTTCAACTTTACAACTCTGCAGATCGTTTACATTAACATACGGCTACATTACACACTGCATTAAAGGCAATATTGGAAATT
The DNA here is from genome assembly GCF_022985175.1 of Labeo rohita. NCBI lineage: Eukaryota > Metazoa > Chordata > Actinopteri > Cypriniformes > Cyprinidae > Labeo > Labeo rohita. The sequence continues at coordinate 6,685,391 of NC_066882.1, forward strand.
GCATAATAGGGGCACTTTAAAATAAAAAGCTTGATACTTTGATCTGTTGCATTGGGGAATGATGACAAAAATCACATGAAAGGCCCTTTATTCATATCCTTTAGCCTTCTGCAGACCTGTTAACAGTGCTTACAGATGCTGTACGACTACTCTGAGAGATCAACGCACATTGAATTTGCCGGGTTATTTTATTCATAGCAACCTGATCTCTGGTGGGCCCCTGCACTCCAACACTTTGTCTATTCTAATCTGATCAGTCTTTACGAACACCCACATTCCAGCAGCTCCATAATATTCTGACTATATGGAGAATCAACACGCACACACAAACATCTGTAGCGTCTCGCGACATATGCGGGGGTGTGTGGTCTGAAGAAGCCCAGGGGTTGACAGGTCCCAGGTGCCCAGGGTTGGGTCTACAAGCCCTAGAGAGTTGGAGAGTGGCACCTCTCCATGAGGTTCAGCTGTTCTTTCGCCATGCCTGAGGCCCAGCGAAGATCTCTTTGATGGGCACAGACAGACACCTGCGGGCCCTGCACCCACAGGACCTCTGGATGTCTGACTCATACACAGTGCCAAAATCACTCACCTGACACACCTCAGGCTGCCAGTGTTTGACAGTGAAGTGCACACAAATAGATAACAATATAAACACACACACAAGTTTATATAGATGGTGCTGTGTCTTTGCAATGCACATGTTCCTTGGTTCTCATGTGAGAAATGTGGGTTCGAATTTGAATTCCTGCATTTTTCTCTTCTTTCAGCCAAAAGATTATTGTATAAATATGTGATCCTGGACCAGAAAACCAGTCTTAAGTAGCACGGGTATATTTGTAGCAAATATACCCGTATATGGGTCAAATACATTGTACATTGTATGGGTCAAAATTAGCGATTTTTTTTTTTTTTTTTATGCCAAAAATCATTAGGATATTAAGTAAAGATCATGTTCCATGGAGATATTTTGTAAATTTCCACCGTAAATATATAAAAACTTAATTTTTGATTAGTGATATGCATTGCTAAGAACTTCATTTAAAAAAAAAGCGATTTCTATATTTAGATTTTTTTGATGATGTGTAAATCTCAATTTCCAAAAATTGACCCTTATGACTGATTTCATGTTCCAGGGTCACATATTTTTTCGTGAGATTAGGTTTCTTGTGATTCTAACCTTGCAATATTTGCCATTTCTTTTAGTTGTTAATTGCTTTTATTTATTAAAACTATTTTATTAGAGAAATGTATGGTTATATATATATATATATATTATGGTAGTGCCCATTCATTCATTTAATAATTTACTTACATATTTATTATTAGTATATTTATGGGTCATTTATTTAAGCAAAAATAAAAATAAATATATCATATTATATTATATTATATGCCACAGCCCATTTGTAATTGATTAATTAATTTAATGTAAATAACTTGCATCAAATAAGGTGATTTACACTCAAAAATTCTACGATTATAAAGATTATATGTTTTTATTAATATATCTTATGTTTTACTAATGCATTACTGAAATCACAAGTTGTGTTTGTTAACATTCGTGCACTGTTAATAAATAGTGTAATAAAAGTATTGTTCATTGATCATTCATTTGATCCAAGTGTACCCTTTTTTATCTTCTTATATTATATAAAAATATAGATTTTTATTTTAATAAATTGTTTATTTTATATATATTTTAGCCTAATTTTATGAATTCATTTTAATTTCTTTACTGAAATTTATATTTAGTGTATTTTTATTATTTTTTTATTCAAAATATTTTTTTCTTTCTTCTTTTTCTTCCACAATTTATTATGCAAAATTGAGAGACATGCTTAAAGATGTACACGACACGTAGATAAGACGAACTTAGGAAGTGTTTTATGAAAGCTTCATGTGTGTCCCGTCGTTCCACACCCTCAGCGGCCTCACTTTCACACCCACTAGATAAAAACACCCACATTCAGAGGTCAATCTCTCCGTCTAATGACAAAATTGAGCATTATATAAAGGCCGGTGCTGGATACGAACCCCTCTATAGGAACGACGGATCAAAAGCTGAGCGCTGAAAGGCCGCGTGGATGAAAGCGGCCGCTTTGTCACCGCACACACTCGGTGGCTTCGGCAGCTTTTGTGCAGAGTGTGTGGGAGAGATAGAAGGCAGGAGATTCAGACCTGTTGCCTTGCACCTATGCGAGGGCCATTGTGGGCACGGGAATGAGAGGCCTCCTCTGCTTAAGCGCTTTGATTGAAAGCGAAGGAGCTCCTGTCAGGTAGCTGAAAGCCTGTGACTGATCTCTCTGTTGGCTCAGGGCGTGGCCAGCTTTGATTGACAGATGCGTTTCTATAACGGTCAGGCTTCTGTTTAACGTCTCAGGGGCCTGACGGAGTGAGACATTAACGCACGACTGACATTCCCTGCTGAACGCTCTATGGGCGGCATCTTTGTTTAGGTACAAGTCCTGTTCTAAGTGTGGCTTAGATGTGGGCGTCCTGTCTGGCTAATGTGTTATTGTGTTATGCATCAGTTTTGGCACTAGCTGTTACTAAAGGATACTCAGACCCACACACACCTCTCTTTTTTTCCTAATCGCAGGTGAACAGTTGGGTTGAGTGTACACTAAGTGCCTCAGCCACCCGTGTCATCGTGGCAGTCCTGTTCTCCTCGTCTCCTCTCACGTCAGACCCTAATTAGTAAATAACTCATTAGCATGAGGTGATTAATCACTCACTGGAAGGGCCTGTGGGTGACAGGCAGCTGAAATGCTGTTTGCTTATGTGTGTGTGTGACTTTCGTTTCTCTTAAGAGCAGTGTTAAGGAGACGAGGGATGCGGGTTAATGAAAGAGCAAAGGGGGAGATGTGCTCTTATCTCAAGACAAGAATTTCTTCCAAAATATGTTGATTTTGTGTCATCATGAAGGTGTGTGCGTGTCTTGCATTTTCTCTCATCATTATATTACCATGTCTCGAGGCTTCACACTAACACAAAGTTTACGTTTTTTGAACATCTTAATATAGGCAATATATGGACATGTGCTTCGGTGGTACCATAAAAAAAAACTATGCAATTATCATAATACAAATAGTAATTATTCGGTCCCCTGAAATATGTCAAGAAATCCATGCTAGTAGATACCGTTCATTTACTTTGCTTCAAAGACTCAATGGCAATTCACACTACTCACATGGTATATAATATAGTTTTCAATATATTTATGATACTAATAGTGAATAAAATCTTTTCATTTTTGAGTGAGATAATGACAACATCAAAGCATTTTATATTGTTTGATGCAAGTCTGTCCGCATTAAATGATTTATGATATAATATAATATAATATAATATTATAATATTCACACTCAAGAATTAAAGATTACAATCTCTTTGTTTATTAATATATATTATCTTATTACTAAAAATAGTGAATGAAATTTGTGAATTTTGAGATACAGGTCATTATGTGATATGGGTATTTTTCTATTTGCAACTCAAATATAAATAATTATTGTATTGTTATAATATTGCATTGTATTATATTATATTATATTATATTATAGCAGTGTTTTATTTTCTTTTATTATTATTATTATTATTATTATTAATATTTTTATACATTTATCATCATGTGTTTTAAACAAATTGTTATATTATATTATATTATATTATATTATATTATATTATATTATCAATGTCCATTTTAAGAAATTTATTCATTTAATGTGAATAACATCAATCTTGGTGATTCACATTCAAAAATTAAATATTACATTCTCTATTTTTATTAATATATATTATGTTATTAGTAAAAATAGTGAAGTTTTCTAGACTTTATTATAGACTTTCTTGGTTTTGATATTAACACACCATGGTGTTACCATCTCATACTGTACATCATGTGGTGTCACCCCAAAACTTTATTTTTAAAAGTATAAGTATATGACCTGATTCAAACAGTCCTGGCTTTCCTTCGAACCCCAGAGCTCTTGTGAAACCAGAGCGAGTGCTCAGTGAGACGCCATTTTGAGTGACCCCATGTTCTCCACCTCTAGCTAGATCATATATTTTCCTCCTCACATATTCTCTCTCTCACTCTCGTTCTTTCTTGTTGCTTTGCTTTCTTGTTCAGTCTCTATTTCTGAAAGTGTGTCTTGCTTCCTTGTGTAACCCCCACCTTTACTTCATCTCCCTAAAGATCAGTAAGCGTAAAGAAGAGTGCTATAACCTGTGTCCGTGAGACAAAGACAAAGGAAGTGAAGGAGAGAGATGGATTCAGAGAGACGGGGAAGAGCTGAAAGCTGCAGCCAAAGATAGTTGCATAGAGAAGTTGATTCCCCCTGTGACTGACTCTCTCTCCTTGTTAAGGATAGAAGCTTCATCCAGCTGCTCCATCCCTCTGGTCTCATATCATCTAGTCCTTCTGCTCCAGCTGAAGGATCCTCAATTACCGACTCATAATTCTGCCTCCTCTAATGTCACAGAAGGCCATCCATTAATCTATGTCTTAATCTGCGAGACGTCATCCACCTCGTTCCAGGCTTTATGAGCTATAGCCTGTTAGCGTTTGCGAGTCATTCTGGATGGGGTTAAACCCGGAGCACACTCGATTTTTACCATCTGATTGTAAAAAACTCATTTTTTCAAGGAAAAATTGGCTTGTGCAAAGGTTTTCAAATGGAGGCCTGTAGACTCTCAGGGGATCTGTAAAAAAATTGATAGAAAAGAAAAATCACAAAATTATCCTTTTTAGAGCTGTCAAAGGTGATGTGTTAACTTAAGATTTTAATGAAATATGTTTAAGAGAATATTAAAAAAAATTGCCAATTATTTAACCAGATTTTATAGTCTTTACAATGTCTCACATATGTTTTTTCTTCACACAGTATAAATTAGTTTCTATCACACTGTTTTTGCATTATTAAAATATATACGTAACTGTCTTTATATTTCAGAATGAGGGTTCTTTATACACTGCCCTTCAAAAGTTTGGAATCCGTAAGATTTTTAATGTTTTTTTTTAAGAAGTCTCTTATGCTCATCAAGGCTGCATTTATTTGATCAAAAATACAGAAAAAACTGTAATACTGCAAAATGTTATTACAGTATAAAATAATGTTTTCTATTTTAATATACTTTAAAATATAATTTATTCCTGTGATCAAAGCTGTCACATGATCCTTCAGAAATCATTCTAATATGCTGATTTATTAGTAGATTTATCTAACAGTTGTGCTGGAACTGTGATACTTTTTTAAATTCTTTGATGAATAAAAAGATAAAAAAGAACAGCATTTATTCAAAATATAAATCTTTTTTAATAATATAAGTCTTTTCTATTGCTTTTAATCAATTTAACACATCCTTGCTGAATAAAAGTATTAATTTCTTTCAAAAAAAAAAAACAAGAATAAAAATTTACTGACCACAAACTGTTGAACAGTAGTGTATATTGTTAGAAAAGATTTTTTTTAAATAAATGCTGTTCTTTTTACCTTTTTATTTATCAAACAATCCCAAAAAAATAATAAATCAGCATGTTAGAATTATTTCTGAAGGATCATGTGACACTGAGTAATAATGCTGAAAACTCAGCTTTGATCACAGAAATAAATTCTATTTTAATGTATATTAAAATATAAAAATGTTAATTTGCATTGTAATAGTATTTCACAATATTGCTGTTTTTTCTGTATTTTTGATCAAATATACACACTTGATGAGCATAAAAATATTCTTAAAAAAAAAAAAAAAAAAAATCTAACTGATTCCAAACTTTTGAACAGCGTTGTACTGTATATACCAGACAGAACATCTGTGGTGTTAGCTTAATGGCTTGATTAGATTTCTGTGGTATCGTTTCAATTTTGCATGTAAACAAGGATGTCAGATTAGACTAAAACACCCAGTTAACAATGCTATTTGTTAAGTGTTGGTTAAGTTGTATATCGTGTAGCTTGAGGTGGTTTACTGTATGCAATGCTTTGACATCCGACTTACAATCTCAGTGGGGTCACGATACACAATCTGACAAGAAACAATCATAAAGGACACCAAAAATTACACAGTATGTCCGACTTGGGGGAACCAGAATGGCAATTGAAGAATTTCTGTCTGTCACTCCTCTGAAGTCACCTTTATCTGTATGTCACAGGTCAGTTGAGTTATTCGTCTGTCAGTCATTTTCCAGAGAGAAAGAAATGTTTGGTTATGTGGAAACAAATAGAGCTGTGAAACTTCTGTTTATGAAATCTGAAAACTGTGATTATGAAAGTCTGCATATCTATCTTAATTCTGCTCACCAGCTGTTTGTCTGTATTGATATTTCTCACTAAAATTATGCTGTACAGCAAAAGATGGTCTGCCTCCAGTCAAATGTACATATTGTTTTGACTCAGTGGCTGTGTCATTCTCGTAATTGTTCAAGACTGGTTTCCCGCTGCTGTGCGCACATGATTGGCCGACTCGCACTGTTGCCATGGCGATGCCGCCTTGAGTGACAGGCTTGGGGGCAGGTTTGGCAAATGACAAACTGGTTTCTCAATGACCTGCATAATAGTATAAAAGTGCCTGGCTAAACTGTCAGGAGAACATGAAATGTGAATGTGTGTTGATGTGTTTGTCTGATATGGTTGCTAAAAGCATAGATTACGTAGCAAAAAAACAACCAGCTGATAAGTGGCCAAAACGCCAGACCAAGCTGGGAGACCAGCAAAGTAACCTAGTCTGGTTTAAAATATCTCTAGTAAGTTGTAGACATGAATTCTTTTTGTGCAATATGATGCTTTCTAAAAATCCATTCACAGAATACATAAATGCATTGATGCACAAATGGGCAAGCAGATTTCTGTAATCTCTACATATCTACATGTAGGGCAACAGCTACAATCCTTCTTTCTGTCCTTGCTTATGAGTAGAGGCGACCCAGATGTCAAAAGTGCCTAGCGCAGCGTTTTGCAGGGTACATAGGTCTCTGAGCATCGGCCATCTATTTTCCCCAAGAATATTTTTCTTGGTTGATACTTTTTCTGTTTTTTTTCATTGCTGCTAGGCTCCCCAGGGGCTTCCCAGGAAAGGTTAACTAGTCTTTTCTTAAGCTTTCACCGGATGACAAATGGCTGTGTTCAACCCACGGGTCCCTTCGCTGCCCATCCCCGTACCTCCTTTAGCTCATTCACATTCACTTCCTCTCACCCTGGGCCGGAAGAAAGAGAGCGAGAGATGAATGGAGAGATGAAAGAACAATGAGATGGGTGTGATGTAAATGTCGTGTGATGGAACTCACAGAATCCACCCTTCATTGTCTGACCTTGCCCTGCTCTTTCTCCGCAGCCATAGATACTAGTCACTTCCAGTTCTGTTTTCAACTAAATCTAGTGCATGCGTGGAATCTCTCTCTGTGCTTTTATCACCACATGACCAGGGCTGGAGCAATTTGCTTGCGTGACTTTCACACCGTGTCGTCGTGGAACGGGGCCACAAATTTATTACACGCTGTTATGACCCTGTCTAGGAGGATGCCACTATGTACACTGGAATGCAGAAAAATCTTCACTTTTTAGTTTGCGACACAGTGGAAGCTTAACTTCGGGGGTAAGCAAACAGCAAAACAGCAAACCAAAATAAACCTTCATAACAAACCATCTAATCACTCTGTTATGGCAGTCGAATAATGTCATGACAACACTGATTGGCTGATGGCACAACAAGAACTCACAGTCTCTTCTAACAATTATCCTGAGGTATGATGTTAGTGGCAGCAGACAGAGGGAAATGCAATGTACAATTCATGCTTAGTAAATCTGCTATGAATCTGTAAATGTAATGACATATTTGACTTATTGTTTTAAAGGAGAATGTTCATTTTCAGAACAAAAATTTGCAGATAGTTTACTACTTTTTAACCTCAAATGCTTGTCTTGTCTAGCTCTGTGATTCACATGCGTAGTCTGTGTAATCCGGGTCAATACAGTTAGGGTATGTCAAAAAACTCCCATCTCATTTTTACCCTCCAGCTCCAAAATCGTCGTTAAGTTAAGTTAAGCTTCCACATCGCAGAGCCTTGGCTCTCTCGACCCTTCTTCCTCCGCTGGGATTGTTTAGAGACCTTTGAAGCTGCATTTAAACTGCATTTTGAAAGTTCAAACTCATGGCCACGGCCATTCCTGAAATGTTTTCCTCAAGAAACATAACATCTTAGATGACAAGAGGGTGAGTAAATCTGTAAATGTTTATCTGTAAATTTTTGTTCTGGAAGTGGACTTCTCCATTACGTTGTCAGAATGCACATATATGTGTCATAATAGTCATCAACAGCCAGAAAGATATGAGATTCTTGAACATTTTGTCACAATATAATATCATTGCATTAAAGTCACATAAATTTGTAAAATGAATTTTTATGTAATTTTTGTTTGGACTACTTATAATATTTTTATTGCATGAACTGAAACTGGGCAGAGGATTTGTTGTTTGCAGCAAAGTTTTTTAATGTGTTTTTGAGAAATATACCACAAAAAATCACTATATTGATAACTGTATTGACATCCAAACAAGGGGATGAGAACGCTCTGTTTTTTATAAACCTGCTGCAATTTGTCACCTGCAGCTTTAAAAGATTAGTTGACTTCCAGAATAAAAATTTACTAATAATTTACTCACCCCTATGTCATCAAGGATGTTCATGTCTTTTTTTCTTCAGTCGAAAAGAAACGAAGGTTTTTGAGGAAAAAACTCCAAGATTGTTCTCCATGTAGTGGACTTCAGTGGTGGCTAATGGGTTAAAGGTCCAAATTGCAGTTTCAAGACAACTTTAAAAGGCTCTACACGATCCCAGTCGATGAATAAGGGTCTTATGTGGTGAAGCAAATGGTCATTTTCTAAAAAAATAAATAAATAAAATCAAAATATTCTATACTTTTTGAACACAAATGTTCATCTTGCACTAGCTCGACTTCGCACATTACATAGTCACGTTGGAAAGGTCACAAGTGACGTAGGCGGAAGTGTTTACAAAACAAACTTGCAAAGAAAGTCAAACACCCTTGACAAAAGAATGATGTTGGACCTTTCCAACGCGACTATGTAATGTGTGAGATTGGGCAAGTGCAAGATGAGCATTTGTAGTTAAAAAGAATATGAATTAGTATTTTTTATTAGAAAATGAACGCTAGATGAGACCCTTATTCCTCAGCTGGGATCGTTTAGAGGCCTTTGAAGCTGCATTGAAACTGCAGTTTAGACCTTCAACCCACTAGCTCCCATTGAAGTCCACTATATGGAGAAAAATCCGGGGATGTTTTCCTCAAAAACCTTTCTTTTAGACTAAAGAGAGATATGAACATCTTGGAGTGAGTAAATTCTCAGAAATGTTTCATTCTAGAAGTTAACTAATCCTTTAAGTCAAATCTGAATGTTAAATCTACATAGTCTTTGTTACCAAAACTCATTTTCAACTTGCAGAACCATAATTGAAAGTTAAGCCGAAAAAGCACAATTTGGGTTAACTAGACAGTAGTGGTGATAGCAACAGGAAGTGAAGCACAGAGCAGAGCTCCCCCTACAGGTTCAGTTATCCCTGTTATTCTCTTGTCTCGTGTGCTTGCCAATCACGGACAGGGATTAATTAAAGCTGATCCAGTCATTTGAAAGATGCAGAGACAGGAATTGAGAAAAGGAACAAAACCAAATGAAAAGATTACTGGATGCTACTGAGTGTTGATTATAAGACATGTAATGAATGTAATCACAGGTCAGCAATACTTGCCAAAGCGCTTTCCGAAACAAGTTGCGTGTGCTGTAATCATGTGTGTACATGTGCGTGAGTAAGCGTGTGCATCCACGTCTGTTGGAAATGATGAATGGGGCGGTCGATGGAGCCGTCAGGCTGAAGGTTGTGTGCGTACATTTGAGTGCAGCGTGCGTTCGGTATATTTAAGCTGAGAGGTGTAAGTGCTGTGCTCTTTTTCAGCTCAGCGAGTTGGAAGCCTTTAGGCTGAATAAGTTCCTTTAATACTGCAGGAAGGCTCTGTCTGCATTGATTACACAGCCTCAGACTGGACGCCAACAACGTCCGTATCTGCCGCTCCGCACACCAGTCGCAGCGCCGCATCACAGCTCAGGGAAGACAGGTGCTATTCTACTGAGGTCAGGAGAAGTGATTATATGCAGAAAATCTTCCTATTTAAAGCATTTTCTTCTGCCTCAATCTGTTTTTTCTGGAAATTCAATAGTTTGGCATTGAATCATTTTACTCTGTGGGCCATTTAAAGAAATATTCTGCATTCAATACAAGTTAAGCTCAGTCAACAACATTTGTGGCACAATGCTGATTACAACTAGAAATATTTTCAACTCTTTCCTTGCTGTCATGGCGAAAAAAGCACAAATCAAGGTTACGGCGATGCCATTTTTTAAAAGCAGAAATGTAAAGCTTTATAATATCAAATTTATTTTCATTTTATGACGGTAATCCTCAAACAGGAGCCACTTGGTGTCCACAGAGTGATCTAAAATTATTTAAATTGAGCTATTTTTAAATGAACCAACTTAATTAAAATGTTAAAAAATAATAATAATAAAATAAATTAAAGATTTTTTTCCTGCAACAACCATTTTTAATTTAAAACATTAATTTTTAATATATATATAATTTTTTAATGTAAAAATTTTTTTTTTTGGGTTATCTACATTACGCCACAAGTGTTGGCAAATGAGCTTAACTTGTATTGAACCCGTTAAATGCATTTCCGCAGTTAATTTGTTACAGGCTTCATTTTTCACTTAACAGTGATTGCAATAGCACTAATGAAGAGTGGACACTGATAAAACACTGTTTGATAAGTCCTCCGTAATTACGAACACAATGTGAGGAGAGTCTGATATGGACTGAGCAGAAATGAATCCATCCAGCTGTCTGCACTTATAGCGGTGTGGCCTTCCAAAATGGCTCTCTTCATTAGAGCTCTCGCTATGGGTGGATTCATGTTTGTGTGTGGCCAGATTGCTTATTATATGTACAGAATCCAGTCCCTCCCTATGGTACTGTGAGCCCAGAGAAGGCGGGAGAGAGAGTCATTTGAGTAGATTGGCTCTTTGTCCAATCTAGAAGGGTCAAACGGCTCTAAATATAGAGGCGTTGCAAATATAGCCGCTTCTGCCGGAGTATGTGTGTGTGTGGGTCGGTAACTCAGGGACAGGAAGCAGCTGAGATTGGGACCAGGATGCGTTGTAGCCGGGATGGATGACATCAGGGGGATGCTGATCTGTAGCCCTGCCCTCTGTTGGACAGAGCAGGCAGTACCATGGTCAGCTCCTTTCTGAATGCACAGTATTAGAGGCTCTTCCCCTACTCCCTTGCATAAGTGTAATTGTCCGTGGTCTGAACTTTTTAAAATCAATATGGAATGAAAACTGAGGCTTTTTTTCTTTCTTAATGCAAGTTTGGAGACTTATTGTTATCATTTATCTTCATAACCTTTCATCAAGATATAACTACTTCATCCACCTCTGAAACACTTTCCTTTTCAACTGAAGTCGTCTATTGTATGACAACGAAGACAGTGGAAATGGCAGAATTTTTATTTTTGGGGGGAGTTATTCCTCTAATAATCTTGGTCAGTAGTCAAAAGGTTTTTTTGGCATTGTTTTAAGCTGGTGTTATGTTGGAAATGCCAACATTTTACAAACTAACCAATATTTAATGCAGTGATTTAACTATTTCTGCTGCAAAGCATTCATGTAAGTTCAAATAGTAAAGCATCGCACTAACAAAGGCAAGATAATGGATTTGATTCCCAGGGAAATTAAGTCACTTTGGATGATTGTTTCAGTAAAGTGCATAAATGTAAATTTAAATAGATAGTTCGCCCAGAAAAGAAAAGTCATGAGTGAGTAAAAATTGACCAGACTTTCAATTTAATGTGACAATGATAAAATTTGGATAAATGTTATACATTTTACAGCGATATGTGACCCTGGACCACAAAACCAGTCATAAGTAGCACAGGTATATTTGTAGCAATATGGGTCAAAATTATAATTTTTTCTTTTATGCTAAAAATCATTAGGATATTAAGTAAAGATCATGTTCCATGAAGAAATTTTGTTAATTTCCTACCTAATTTCCTAGTAGTATACATTGCTAAGAACTTAATTTGGACAACTTTAAAGGTGATTTTCTCAATATTTAGATTTTTTTTGCACCCTCAAATTCAAGATTTTCAAATAGTCATATCTCGGGCCAGATATTGTCATATCCTAACAAACCATACATTAATGCAAAGCTTAGCTTTCAGATGATGTATAAATCACAATTTTAAAAAATTGACCCTTATGACTGGTTTTGTGGTCCAGGGTCACATATGGCAAATAACAATTTGAAGGTGAAACTTTACCATTGGAAATCATCAAGATTCCTGATGATCCTTGAGCTTAAACCACTACTTCTTGGTTAAAAGCCTCTTCAAAAGTTGGGTAGTTAAGAATGTGTGTAGTTGCAAACTCTCATGCTAGTATGTAATGCCTGCTTTCATCTTTCGATGAATTCCTTAAGTTTTCTCGTATTCTGTTAAATATTTCACAACTCAGTAAAATGTGAAGGTCGTTCTGTTCTCAAGTCTTTTTAAACGAAAGTGCATAGTATTCCCACGCAGCACTTTTGATTATTTATACATTACACTCCGTTGTTTGTACTGACAACCAATGCAAATAAAGAACAGCGGTTGTGTTTCGTTGGGCGGTAATTTCAAGTGTGTGTCCTGTCAGAGGTGTGTGCGAGGCATAAGAAATCTTGTGTATTACAGCACTCCGGCTCAGCGCGTTTCAGTATCAGATCGCGTTCTGCCGTTCCAGACCTCAAGCGGCTGCCGGATCTTCAATCTAATATTCACATATCCAGTGTTGTTTGCGTGAAAGCATGGCGGTACAAGGTTATGTATTTTTAGCCACGCCGGTGCTTTTTAGTTCAGCGTGTTGTGTCAGCTTGTCAGCACCTTTGATGCTGAAAGCCCTCTTCTCCAAAGGGACCCTCTTGTGCATGTAAAGAAGTGAAAATCTGTCTGTCTGCATGCGTTAAAGGACGAATACTGACCGTACTATTGGTAACACGGCTTGACACGTTCACGTCTCGGCTAGACGAGAGAAACATGCGCGATCTGTCTCGTTTTCTCTCCTCCTCTCTCTTTGATGAACATGCTTTGTCACATTCCCCCATCCTCACCCCTCCTTTCTTTCTCTCGCTCTCTCTCTGTGCTCCCCCGCACTCTTGTTCTCTCCCGCACCTCTCTCTCTCTCTCTCCCGTGCTCCGCAGCGATGCTGTATAATTCTCAGAGCTCAGAGTCTGTGCGGAGCTCCAGTCATGTGCAGATGTAGGATGGAACAGCCCTTTGCATTCTTCTCTCCGCGCTCGCAGAGAGGTTGACGACAACTCCGTTTCTTTTCTCCGGCATTCGTTCCCTCATTCGTCTTTCTCCTCCGTACCTTAAGACCTTTCCCGTCGGTTTGTGGACTAGAGTGCCGTGCAACCGGGAAGGGAAAAGTGGCTGCGTGCCGTATGCGCGCGCGTGTGAAGTTGTGTGAGAGAGGGCGTGCAGAGACAGAGAGGGCACAACTGCTTCCCGTACGTGGCTTCTGAAGCCCCTCGCCCCTTCCTCCAGGAGAGAGAGACCGCCAGGGGACCGCGTCCGCCGGTTCGGAGAAGAGGAGAGGAGGAGATACGAGGGGAAGACTCACTGTAGGAGCGATGCATCACTCGGGCAACACCAGCAGCAGAGCTAAAGCCCTCTCTCAAGAGACCGGTAAGAGCTCTGCAGAACCGTGTGTGTGTATTTTGTGTGAGAGAGAGTGCTACTGAACTGTGAAAGAAACTACTTCAGACCCTGCTGGAAAAACCAGCACATGCTGTGTACTGGCTGGTGGCTGCTTAGCTAGCTAAAAACTTCCTTGGTCAACCAGCTTCTCCAGAAGGACCATGAAGGACCAAGTTTTGCATGGATGTGCAGCTCCACCAGCACCAGGACCTGCAACCAAACCAGGCGACGTGAAAATTCAAGCTGGTCTTTTCAGCAGGGACGCTCAACGTAGGCTAAAAGAACGTCAGAGAACGTCAATCATTCTTCTTTGCGTGCCTCTAGCACACAGATAACAGGGTGTCCATTCATCTGAGAGCTCACGTTTCTTTTGTTTATGCCTTTCAGCCACTAACGTCATGTGTAAATGTTGGTTTGTAAGTCTCGGTAGACACGCTTGCCACTTTAGATTGATGTGGGCTGACGGTAGTTCGGATGAGTGACGTCTGGCTGAGGGTGGCGAATGGATGCGCCTCCGGTTGATACGTTTCCGCCCTCTCATTTAATTATTCATGCATGTGCGAGTTTCAATATTTACAAGCCTGCAGTTTAGCCTAATTTACCTCCCAGAGTAAACGGGCTAAATTGCCAAATTTGATCAAATTTGCATTTCGGCGGAAAAAACAAAGTGAGCGCTTTGTTGAGGGAACATTGTTGCTGAGTAACTGAGGAATGTTTGGGTGGGGGTGATGCAATGTCTCCAGGGAATTGCGAAGTAAATTAGGAATTATGTCTGTTTTGACTGCGTTTTAATGATTTTTAGGTTAAAGGCCGACCACATTCAGGGTGGGAACGCCTGAGGCAGGTTGTTTACAGCTGTCTAACTGAAGCTGGCATCTCATTTGTTAGTGCTAGTATCCATGAGTGAGATGTTTGGTGGAATACTGGTCTTGTGCTATTGGTCTGATTTAGTATTCCGGTGATCTCAAGTTCCCATGGTGACAGTTAAGAGGTGAAATATCATTAGTCGTTAACTGTGTGTGAAACCTTGATGATTGTGACGTGTCCTCATACCTGACCAAACTATGTCGTTGTTATCTATTTAATAATTCGTTTTGGATTTTGTGTGAAACAGAAAGAAATGAAATGCAAAAAATCTCCCACTCACATTTTTTTCTGTTTTTCTTTGTTACATACACAAACGTTCATATGTGCGAAAGCTCACTTGCCTTTGATATACATTCGTTTCTGCACCATATGTGCCTTAGAGATTTGCATAAACAGATCTGACTGGAGAGGTGAAGAATAGTGCGAGAAAGAGAATGAAAAGGGTGAAAAGATAATAATAGCAGACCTGGTGATAGATACAATTTAATTTAACCCAGTACACGCACTTGAGTGTAAATGTGTGTTTTGTTGTATACACGATCAGCGTAGTTACAAAGTGCTGGGTGGCCTCTGATCGAGACCCCTAAATCACTTCTAGGCCAGGCTGAACTGATAACGGCGCATTTTGAGGATTTTCAGTCCAGCGGCACACACATTCACAGCTGACCTCAGCAAAACACACACACAACACCTCACACACTGCAAGCTGATGTAGAATTAAAGACAGAATCTCGGCTTTGGAGTGGATTAAGCGTTCCCTCGCTTTCCGTCTCTTTCCATCTCTTTTTTCCTGCAGTGAGCTAGTTTAATAGGCCCTGGGTCTGTTGTAGAGCCATATGCCTGATGACAGCTCTTTTGATTGCGCAAAACTAACTGTGAGAGTGATAGAGCGATCAAAAGATGGTGAAACTTAATTGGCTCTGTTTACCTCGCTGAGTTGGGGCCTGTTTGTGGCGACGAGGATGCCGTCCATCAGGAATAGAGAGAGAGGGAGATTTTAATTGAAAATATGGATTCTATTAACCCTGCCGCCCAGGGCTCTCATTAGCATCTCATTAGTGCGGAGGAAAGGTAAGGAACAAATTCTATTATTGTTGCAATAGGTGGCGATTTTTCATTTACAAGGTCCAGAGTGTAAATGCACCCGCTTGCTCCGTCACAAACGCCTAGAAACTCTCTATGGAGAGGCAAGCCACAACATGTCAGAAAATAAACATGTGATATGTGTAATATCACGTCTAACTTATGTAAATATGCATACCTACAACTGATGTGCGTGTGTGCGCATCAGAACAGTTTCCACTGTCATTTCTGGTCATGGCCATGCACGCATGCAGGGCATGCTGGGAGGCTTGTGGAGAGGAGAAAAGAGAACAGGAAGACAGCATACAAGACTCCTGCAGTCGGCTGCACGGCTGGCGGTCGACAGACCTCCCTGTTCATGTGAGCCTCTAAAAAGCTTTCCCCCCCTCAACGGAATTCTAGAGCAAAAATATATCCCATCATTTTCCCTCCTCTGGTTTCCAGCTCCGTTTGACATCCTCCCCTGATCCCCCTCTCTCTCTCTCTCCACTCTCCGTTACTCAGACACCATCCCCTCCTGCTGGAGACTTGAGGTACTGCATGCAGGCACCAGCAGCGCAGGTGGGCGAGACGCAGCGCGTTTAACCCCAGAGCACAGCATCAGCACTTCCCGGGCTTTTGTGTTGCCACAGATGTGTGAAAATCGAGACGCTCTTTAGTGTTTGTTCCGCTCTGCTCTTTGTATTGTGCTTGTCACGTGTCACAGCAAATCGTCAGCCAACACATGTGGTTCATGAATCAGATCTAATCTACATATGCTGGTTGTAAACATTCTTTCATTGTGTTTGTGTGATGCTGAATGTTTGACATTGAGTCAGAGGGAGTGTGTTGGTGTGTGTAGGGGGCTTGGGGTGAGTCAGGAAAGTTTATTGGTGAGGTTGACTAATTTGTTAGATGCTTTTTATAGATTTCAAGTTTTAGATTTAAGGGTTAAATTAGAAGAAACGTTTTTGCTAAGAGGATTTTAGCGAGGCGTCAGTGTGCTGTGCAGTCAATAGTTGATCATAAAGTACTCACCCTCATATCGTTTCAAACCCGTAAGACCTTTGTTCATCTTTGGTGCACAAATTAGGATATTTTTGATGATATCCAAGAGCTTTTCTGACCCTGCATAGACTGCAGACTTCAAGGCTCAGAAACATCGTTAAAATAGTCCGTGACAGTGGTTCAACATTAATTTCATGAAGCTACAAGAATACTTTTTGTGTGCAAAGAAAACAAAAATAGCTTTATTCAACAGTTTCGTCAGTCGACACACGTTCATGAGAGTACTACGACATGCATGTTCTCACGATTATATATTGCCTGTATAACTTTATTGTTTGATGACTGCGATAAATATTTTTTGAGCAGAAAAAAATGCAAATGAATATATATGATAAATTATACAGTATGTAGTTATATTCTGTCCCTGTGATAAAGAGATAATTCTGCCTTTCTGAAGTTTGGGGTCAGTAAGCTTTTCCATTAGTATAATGCTAAAAAAAAAATTAGGGCTGTTGAGTGATTAATTGCAATTAATCGCATACAAAAATATATGTGTGTACTGTGTGTAATTATTATGTATATAAATACACACAAAATAATGTATATATTTAAGAGATATTATATAAATGTTCTGTTATTTAAAAAAATTATATATTTCTACATATTATAAATTATATAAAAATTATAATAAATACATATACTTTTAAATATTTCTTAAATATTTACATGAATGTGTTTGCATTTTTATATATATATAATAATAATTGCACACAGTACACACACATATAACACTCAAACTTTTATTTTGTATTCGATTAATCACAATTAATTGTTTGACAGCCCTTTTTTTTAATAAATGCAGTTATTTTAAAATAAAATTAGATATGTATCTGTTTACATGAAAGATTTGTGAACCTGAAGACTACAGCAATGGCTGCAGAAAATTCTGCTTTGCATCACAGGCATACATGACATTTTAAAATATATTAAATAATAATAAAAAAAAAACAGTTATTTTAAATTATAATAACATTTCACTGTTTGTACTGTATTTTTAATCAAATAATTGCAGCCTTAGTGAACAGAGCAACAAATTTCAAGAATATTGAACAATCATTGACCCCAAACTTTTGAACGGTTGTCTATTTTGCTGTTAGTAACTCTTTTTATTAGTTTTTTTATCAAGTGCATACTACTAACACTTGCATTTCTAACATTAATATTAAGTATGGTCGAAAAAAAACTATATTGAGACACCTGTTCCATTCAGTTGCTCTTTGTCCGGCTGTTTTTAGACACTTGAACACTAGTCTTTTGTGAACGACTTTAAATCAGCATAATTATACAAGGCTTTCTTAAGGTCATCACATCATTTATACAACCTGCCTACTAGTGGTTTATGAAAATATGTCGTTTTGCACATCCCTAATGGGGGCAGCGTGATAAAGTCCCCGTGGGCTTGCATACAGAGCTCTTGAAGAGGATGTGTGTGCGTGTGTGTCATGGATGCGCTATTAAGCATGTGTGTGAGCAGATGGTTGTAAATCTCTGTGTGATGTGGGTGCTGCTTGATTTCCATCTCAGCAACACTGAGCCCACACGTCTTCTCTCATTTTCTCATTCATTCCCTCTGTGTTTCTCGCCCGCTCCGTCTCTTTCTCATCTCGGCCTCTTTCTCGATCAACTGAAGGTTGTAAACTCAGTGATTGACCTTTACGCTGACAGTATTTACAACTTAATCACATCCTCTGTAGCCGGTTCTCCCTCGGCTCCTCCATGGCACATGCTGTTTTTGCAGCCTCACTCCTTCACTCTGTCACCTCTTCACACATTTACTCATTTTTCAACACTTTCTATTAACTTCCGCTGCTCTTCCATTTGGTTTGAGGCAGAGCGGAGTTGTTTTAGCGAGGGGGTGACTGATCTACTTGGGTTCCTAACACTTTTGGGCCGATCTGTGAGGACGGCATGTCCTCAATCACTCTTGAAAGCATTTTCTTTTTTTTTTTTTTTTTAGATTATGCATTTTGCCTCTTTGCACCTCTCTAGCGCTCTGTCCTTCACAATGAAGGTCATTGGGAGATTGAATCCAGCCTCCCGTGTCTCTATGGAGCTGTCTGGGTGGATGGAGGACAAGCAGTGTTGTAAATCAGACGTCCCAACCTCCCTGCATCGGTAGCAGAAAGGGAGAATACAGATATGCAGCTAAGCTGCTAATGCTTTGGCAATACCAATGCACAATTACTTATCATGCCAATAAAGCACATTAAACTGAAACTGAGAACGAGAGGGAGGGGGGGAGAATGTGATTTGGTGTGTGCATTTCTTCTCGTCTCTTCTCTTCTTGTACTTCCTCTTCTTGTCTCTTGTCCCTTGTTCTTGTCTCATTTTCGTAACTTTCTTTTTCAACTTACCTTTTTTCATCTCCGTTTGCCTTTGTCTCATATCTTCTCTTGTCCATTTTCTCTTCCTGTATCATCTTGCCAAAAACGGAAACTTTTTATGCGTTTTGCCTATTCGTTTACATAACAGCGGCGTTTTGGGGAAAAACGCATCATTTCAAAGTGCATGTTTTTGGAAAACGCCACCGTTATTGTTTCCGTGTAAACACTTAATACGGGAATCTTTGAAAACTTTAATATCATGTGCATGCATAGTACGTATAGACATGCAGTATGTGTCAATTTTACTTCCCTACATGTACTGTTTACTAACAAGCTGACAGCGCCAACTACTGGCCTGGCATAAATAATACAGCGTCTTTGTAAGTTTACACGGATATGTGCAAACGTGAATCATTTTAAAAATGTTGTTGTGTATACATGAAACTCTTTAAAAACGTTTTTTGTTTTTGACTACATCGTTGTCATGTAAACGTAGCCTCGGAACATGTCTCTTCTCCTTTTTCATTTTGTCTCATCTTTGTTTGTCTCATTTAGTATATCTTGTCTTTTTCTTGTCTCATTTTGACTCATCCGGCCTCTTTTCTCATTTTGTCTTGTCTAACCTTTTCTTTCCTTGACTTATTTTAACTTGTCTCATCTCTTCTTTCTCTAGACTTGTCTTTTCTGTTTTTCTGCCACATTTGATTGTCGTCTTTTCTGTTGGTTTTGTCTTGTCTTGCTTGCTCAATTTTGTCTTATGTTGTTGCTACTCGTCTTGAAACGAGCTGACATTTTTCTTCTCTTTTTTTTTGGTCTCATCTTGGTATGTCTTGTTTTGTCTCTTCTCTTGTCTCATTTTACCTTATATTTTTTCTTGTCTCATTTTGACTCATCTGGCATATTTTCTCAGTTTGTCTTGTCTAACCTTACCTTCCTTGACTGATTTTAATTTGTCCCATCTTTTCTTTCTTAAGACTTTTCTGTTCTTCTGTCACATTTTTATTGTCTTCTTTTCTGTCTTCTCCTGTCGGTTTGGTATTGTCTTGCTTGCTCAATTTTGTCTCCGTTTACTCCTTGTCTTGAAAAGTGCTGACGTGTTTCTTCGCTGTTTTCATTCGTGTCTCATCTTGGTTTGTGTCATATTGTCTCTTCTCTTGTCTCATTTTACCTTGTATATTTTTCTTGTCTCATTTTGACTCAACTGGTCTCCGCTTTTCTCATTTTGTCTTGACACTCCTTAAATTTCTTTGACCCATTTCAGTTTGTCTTGTCTCTTTTTTCTATGTTTGTCTCTTCGCCTTGTGTTATCATGAACTAGATGAAAAGAAATCAAGAGCATGTGACAAAGGAAAGAGAGTCTTCAGTATTAAGTGAACTGTTATATGGCAAATCTGTTTAGAGACTGTCAACACACACACATTATGTACTTCAATAGTCACAATAACAATATGTGTGATTAGTCTCTAACACTTGAATATTAAAGGGCTGAAAATGCCATATGAAACGCGCCCTCTGCCCACATAATGCCACACTGTAAATGTGCAGTTGATTCATATGTGGAATTCACAGTCAAGTGAGGTGACGCGACAGTTGAATAATTAGCTCAGTTAAACTCAACCGCCTAATATCCCTTTGTGACACACAGTAGACACGGCCAACTGCTGTAAACAGCATTTGTTCTCCTGTAATCAGGTGCTGTAACAGCCAGATGAATGAGGGAAAAATTAGCATGGTGAGGCCTCAGAGAGACAATCTCGAGATTTGAGTGTTTAAACCCATCATTGGTTCACCTGTCATCTCCTCCATGTGTGCAGCACTTTCACAGCTGTGCAGAAAAGAAAGGGAAATGTTGTGTGAGAGAGTGTCTGTGTTTGGAGTGGGTGATATGATCAATCCTATCACATATATATAATTTTAATTTAGAATCATATTAGGGGCATTTCCTCAAAGGAGGCAATGAAGGCAGTGTATAAAGTCAAAAATAAAATATAACATTAAAAAGTGTATAAATCACTGTGTTTTCTAACAAACAAAAAAAAAAAAAAAAAAAAAAAAAAAACATTGTCCAACAGCGACATGAGCGGTTAAAGTTACAGCAGGAGACAGCATCTTTCTTGCCTCCCCTGAGCCCATTAAGTTTTAATAGACCACCTAAAGCATGCGGTGGGTTTGGTCGGGATAATTGAGAATGAATGTGGGAAAGTCACGTGAGAGGATTCAATGCCTCCATCGCAATATGATTGGATATGACTGATTATGTTTGTCTGTGATTGGCTCATGTAATAAATCCCACCTCTTGTGTTAGTGCATTCACAAATCAGGCTGAATGATCGATATAAAGATATAACCACTTTGTTACATCAAAATAAGACTTAAAATGGGCTGAAAACAAGATCTGACAGATGTTTTTAGTGAGTAATCAGCTTGGTGAAATTTACAGTAAATCTCAGTGTCTGTGACCAATATTTACCAAGCTTTGATGACTGATGATAAGAAAAATTCAGAATTTATAATTCTGTTATAAAGAATAGTTGAATATAAGTTCACAAATAAAATATATTAAATTGTTACAGCCTTAAGTTATTATTTTGGAATAAATGTAAAATGCTTAAAAACACTAACCTTGACTTTAAGAAATAGAATATTGATTACTAAACATTGTTAATGTAAATTTTTTTTTTTTTTGGATCGTGTAAGTAGGGTTGTCAAAAGGTACCAGGTTCGGTACTTTCGGTACTGAAATTTTAAAAACGTCCATTTCCCGCTCACATTTGAGCACTGTTGAGCCGATTTTTAAACATCGCTGATTGACCATAGTGTTCACGTTGTGCTTATGTGTGAGCGCTCAGTGAGGAGCGTGAAGCGCTTATCATTGTAGCCAATCACAGTCATTATCTGTTGAGCGCGTGAACACTATGGCCAATCAGCGATGTTTAAAAATCGTCTCAACAGCGCTCAAATGTAAGCGGGAAACGGACGTTTTTAAAATTTCAGTACCGAAAGTACCGAACCCGGTACCTTTTGACAACCCTAAGTGTAAGTAATGATTATTTAACCAATAAAATGTGACTGAAACCTAAATTTACATTTTATTAAAAGAGCCTTCTCATTTTAGAACACTGCACACCACTAAATTATATATATAATTTTCTATTTTTATTTGGAAATAAATAGACAAACCAAAAGATTATTCATATAATTTAGTAAGTCTGTCAACAGTGCTAAAACAGATTCACATTATGTAACACTTGAGTTAATCTAAAAGATTTTACAGTAAAACAAAAACTATAAAACAGACACCTTTGGTATTGATAACTTGTTATTGTAAAATACATAAAATGGAATTTTAGTTTGGCAAGTTGAAATATCACTAAATGATCTACTTCAATATATCTACTGCAATATTAACAGTATAGAAAAACCTTTACGTATTGACACATTCGTAGTGTCACGTGGTATAAACCGTCATACCGACCAGCCCTAGTGTGTGTTTATTTGATTAGGCATGTCGATATTAGTGTGCTATGAATGTGTGTGTTTAAGTATGTGTGTTTAGTGGGCCTGGCCTGTTGCTATGGATGGATGGAGGTATTCATTTTCTCTGCAGTAATTTGGCCACTGATTGTGTGCGTGTGTGTGTGTGTGTTTGACTGTCTGGCAAGCTGGCCAGTTTCACGCATCACTTCCCTGGCTGCTCGCTCGAGCGCTGCTGCCGCATGTGAACCAGCTACGCGTCTCACAAACCAGCATTTCTACACCTCCCCGTGTCCCATGGACCCTCTGTCTCCTTCACCTAATCTCTCTCCTCCTGTCCCCCGTGCTGTTGCGGGTGATGTAATCTGGGTGGTGCGATTGCTCATTGTCATATATTAAACTCTCATTGTGTTCCAGATATATCGAGTCTCTCAGGGCCGCGAGACTCAGTAGCACAGCGGTCCCCTGGTGCCAAGAGGAACGAAGCCCCCTGGCCAACACTCATTAAGCTTTTTGTGTGGCTATTCAGGTAGCTAGCACTGTCACGTCTGCGCAAGGAAAGCCTCTTGGCGCCTGTGACGCCATGTGACAGCTTGGCTGTCAGTGCACATCGACCTAAAGATCGCTCTCCACAATGAGAGCGAGAACTTCGGTTAGAGCCAGCTGTCAGCGCCAAGCTCACCAAGCTCACCTGAAGCTAAACTCGAGAAGACACACCTGAACGCAAGCGCAGGTGAAAATGACACTCAGCCGAAGCCGTTCCCACCCTGTCTTCGGGAGGCGCGGGAGGGGGTTAGCCGCTAACGCTTGTTTGCCCTCCGCTTCCCGAGATCGACATCCTTATGCGGCTTTGATGCGTGCACGATTCAGTTTGACTGTCAGAGAGATTGAGCGGCTTGCGAGAAAGGTTACGCGGATGAGAAAGGATGTGTGAATGAGCGGCGAATTCGGGAAATAGATTTTAGGCCGTTTGTCATAAAAGAGATTGACATGAGAGGCGGTTTATGCCTCAGAGTCTTGCGCCCCTGTGTATACATGTGTTTGAGGCACGCGAACATCCGCACGCGCATGTGTGTGTGTTTGTTTTCGGGAGACAGATGCCTGAGAAAGGAGATCTGTGTAAAATTGTGTATTGAGCTATTATCTGAGCAGACGCTAATGATGGGGAGAGGGGCGACGGCAATGTGACCTTGCCTTGGGGACGATAACAGCATGAAATCCAGCCTCCTGCATCTGTGTGTGTGTTTGGCTCTGAGGAGCGGCAGTCAGTTAAATGGGCAAAGAGGCTTGGAGACGAGAGGGCAGTGTGGCATTTTCATCCATCATTCTTGATCACCCAGTGACGCCACCTCTCAACACTGAGCGCATCTGTCATTTCGCTCGCACGCGCGTAAATGTGCTCGCTGGAGATTTTCTTGTGTGTAGCTGCTGTGTGTCATTCATTTCAATAATAAGGATGGCCTGCATATATTTAAAGTGAAGAACTAACCAAAAGTAAATAACCATTTTAAAATTATTTTCAAATCTATAGATTATATATACATACATATACAGAAGCCTGTTAACATAAACATTTATAATGCTACAAATGATTTCTTTTTTAAGAATATCATTTTTTTTATTTATAATTATATATATATATATATATATATATATATATATTTATTATAAAAATTAAAAAAAAACTCACATTAAATCAACTGTTGCCTTGAAATAAAATAAACTTTAACTGAATAAAATAAAATAAAAAATATGAAACTTTTAATTCAGCTAATAGCCAAGGCAATATTTTTCATTTTAATTTAGTTTATCTTGATGTACTAAAATAACTAAAACTGAATAAAAAACTAGATAGACATATAATAATAACAAAAAAGTGACTAAAATGACAAAAACAAAGTTGAACTAATATAAAAATGAAAACAGAAAAAAGTTATATGTCAGTGATAAAAACAAAAAGAAGCTAATAATGACAAAAACAGTTCAAAGTTTAACTAATATAAAAGTAAAAATAGACAAAATAGTATGTCGATGAAAAAAAACACTAAAATTACTACAGGTTAGGCTAATATAAAAATGAAAATAAAAAAAATACAAATAAAATAGTATGTCAATGATAAAAACAAAACACAAAAAAAACAACAAATTTACTACATGATGAACAAATATAAAAATGTCGATGATTAACAATACAAAAAAACAACAAATTCACTACATGATGAACAAATATAAAATGAAAACAGAAAAAATAAATAAAGTAGTATGTCAATAAAAACAAAAAAAACCTACTAAAATGACAAAAAACACATTTACTACAAGTTGAACTAATATTAAAATAAAAACTGAAAAAAATCATTTTATATATATATATATATATATATACAAATAGAAAAAAAGTATGTATATAACAAGTTTAACTAATATAAAAGTGAAAAAAGTAGTGTCAATGATAAAAACAAAACAAAAAAACTACTAATATTACACAAAACAATTTTACTGTAAGAACTAATATAAAAAAGAAAAAAGTAGTATGTCGATGAAAAAACTACTAAAATGACAAAACACAATAAATTTACTAGAAGTTGAACAACAAAAAAATGAAAACGAAGTGTGTGTGTGTGTATACACTTAAATACAGGGGGGGTGTGTGTGTGTGTGTGTGTGTGTGTGTGTGTATATATATATATACATACACACACACACACACAAAATAAATATATATATACACACACACACACACTGTATTAATGATTAATATGTATACACACACATGCATGTACAGAATATGTATGTGTGTGTTAATGCGTTTACATGCATTTGTTGTCATTCAGCATGTGGTTTGCACAAAGGTAACGTAGGGCTGCTCTTGGCCTTGTGCCGTCTGAAGCAGCGTGCTATTAGCATTCGTTGCACTGACTCCAGATTGGTATTGATCTGCCATCCGTTCCATTCATTGCCAATTCTCTCAGCAGCACACGCCAATACACCTGCCCCTGCAAACATCCACACACGTACTGGCACACTGTATTAACAGGTGTGTCCGTAGATTTATTCACACTCTAAGCCCCCCATTCGTATGACTTCGTCGCATTCAATAAACACCATCCCGCTATAGGAACTCGCTGGATACGAGAGCTTTGTTTTCAGAGTGATGTTTCCTGTGGATCTCAGATACGCTCTCTCGCCACCTTACTCTCTTAAACCTGGCAGGTGTGGGCACAGATGGTGCACGGGCTTATCGAATATCAACACAAAAAAAAAGGAAGAAAATCCTTTAAGTGCTGCTGTGGGGGAAGGGGACAATTTCTTTTCTGCGCTCTGTCCTCCCGGGAGCCCGTGTGTGGGGCTTGTGTCCCGATCCTGAGTTTGGAGTTTGTCAATGGCAGGGCTTTGAATTTCAAACAGATCAATGGGTAGAAGCAGAGGCCTGAGCCTAGTGAGTTTCTCTGGAAGAAAGTCCACATCCCTCCTCTCTTCCTCTGCTATTGTGACGGCTCAACACCCCGCTGTCCACATTACGGCCTGTGCACACACCATCTACTCAAGTTCTGCCACGTCCACGCAGTCACTGTGTGTGTTACGGCGGCCTCGCTGTGAGCCGCCCCGCTGGTAAGTGCTGTCAAAGCTAGAGGCAGTGCAGTCCAGCTCGCTGAGACATGGATTTGGGCAGAGCTGCTTCCCACTGCCTCCATGCAGGAGTGCGGTTCTCCGGCTTTGATTTGGAGCGGATGTGATGGCTGATCTCAGACCTGTGTGTGCACAGTTGCTTGACACAATGCAACAGCATCTGCTTTTGAACCAGAGCTGTGGAATAGCAAACTCTAAAGCCAGCATGAAAGTAAAATGGATTTACTTAGTTACTTGTTTACTTACTTACTTAGCAAAATAGCTTGTAAGCATTGTTTTGGGTCACTCACTGGTATTTTACAGTTAAATGACTTTATGCATTTTAGTCTTTGGACTGGCTAGTGAAACATATTGCATACATTTCCTAAAAGAAGTTATTAAAGTATGTAGTTTATTCTTGATTACATTTGCAACCGATGGGAAACCTATTGCTCAGACACTCAATAAGACTTAAATTAATTCATATTTATTAATATTTTATTTCTGGCAGACAAATGCTTGAGGAAAAAATACATGCGTTTATTTGTGTAATTATTTAATTAGTTATTTTTTTCATTTAATGTAACAATACTTCTTTTAGCATTTCTATAACTTAATTAGTGTTTTCCTATTGGTCTCAACTGTGACCACTCACATGTACACAAGCAAGATTATTATTCATTAATTAGGGGTTCAAGCACATAGTGCTGAAACCCTATTGTAATTGTTAGAATGGTCACGGATCAGCGATCTCCATGTAAAACTGATCTTGCAGACCAAACCGTAAGTCACAGAGACTTGAAATCGCTCATAACTCCTAAATCATGAGTTGCAGGTGCAAATGTCTTATGTCGTTGGAATCCTTGGCTCACACCGGACAAAAAGCATGCCTCAGATTCGATTGTGAGCAAATTTTTTCTCTGAAGAGCGAATATCAATAATTATAGTTAATTAATTAATTATCAATAATTTAAAAAAAGTCGAACTTTCAACTTACCGTTGCAAAGGGACGCCAAAACATTTGAAAGGAGCAGGGCCACTTTTAGTATAAGGCCTATAACTCCTGAACGGATTATCTTCGTCAAACTCAGAACAATTATGTAAGAGGTCAATCTGAGGTCGTTGGACAAAAATCGCAGGGTTTGTCCACTTGGTGGCTCTATAAGAGGGAAAAAAACATAAAATGCCTATACATACGCAATTATTTGTCCTATCAACATTAAAATCACTGTGCACGGTCTAGGTCCAATGTGCCACAAGTGTCTATAAGGACATTTGAGCAACTGTTAGACATGGTTTACGGAGTCCGATCGGAACGAAACTTGTTGGGCCTGTTTGACTTACGGCCCCAAAGGTCTGTAAGAAATTTGAAAGAAATCGGCCACTGGGGGCGATATTGCTTTTTTTAAGGGCCTAAACAATTGTACTTGATTGAGAAGATGTAAAAACCTACTTTTGCGAACTAGTCGTAAGTTTTTTGGAAAAAAAAAAAACACTAGTACAACACAGTACAATTTTCTGGACTCTCTAGGTCAATAATTATCTAAAAAAAAATTGAAATTTACCCTTTGAGAAGCTATAATGGGGTTGTTTAGAAAAGGGGCCTGTCCGAATTTACTGTGCCCTAAAGGAAAACTCACTTCACGAAAGCTGGTGAGCACATGCAACAGGTGATTCTAAACAAGCATGCAAAGTTTTAAAGAAATCAGACCACAGCTGGCACTGTAACAGTCATAAACATTACAAAACGTCTATGGTAAATTACCAATATTTGAAGGAGAACAAAAAAAAAAAAATTTATATATATAAAAAAAAAAAAAAAAAAAAATATATATATATATATATATATATATATATATGTAAATTATTATTATTATTATTATTATTATTATTATTATATATGATTATGTGCAACAGCAAAATTACATTTAGGCTGCCATTGATTAGACAAACACTCTTTTTATCATCCAATTAATTCCTGATGGTTACAATCCCATCATCACTGCATGTCGCACTGTGGAAGAAAAATTGTTTGTAAATGCTCTTTTATGTTGACTTTAGACAGAAATCTTGAGAGCTTGTGTTTTCCATTCAGAGAGATCAGAGAGGTTATTGTTATGGAATGGTAATGAGGAAAGCCGTCAGCAGTCGTGCTCTGTATTACACAGGATATCAAACTGTCAGACAGAATCCATTTGATACGAGTGTCTGGAATTGTACAGATCATACGTGTCCCTGTAATACCATGAATTCGGTTCATGACCTGCATTTCTACTGGGTTATTTCCATGCAGAATTGTTTGTGTGCTAGTGTTTTATGTGTATGTACGCGTCTATATGTGTAGTCTTACAGACCGTCTGCTTTGCACATGGTAGACGTGTGTTATCAACCTTGGTGCAAGCATATCACTATCATTTGCATATCCTTCTCCCCTCTGTCTCTCTCTCTATCGCTCACTCTCTCTCACACACACACACACACACTTGGTGAGGACGTGGGCAGGAGGATTAAGAGTGTAATGCTGTCTAATCCTGCAGGTAGACTCCACGACTTCTCTCGATCACCTCTCCTCCAGCAGGAACGAGGGGTCGGAGAGAAATGGCCCACTTTTGCTTTAATGACAGCAGAGATGCACGTAAAACCTGATGTTCATGTTTGCCAGCATGATTTGAGACTGATCCAAAGAGCATCTTGAGCTTGAGTGGAAGCAATAAGATTCACTTGATCAATGTCACAAACTTGCTAATTTGATTAGTGACCTAGAAATAGTACAGACTCTTAAATAACACAGTTTTTGTACTGCAAAGGCAGCACAGATGTTGTAAAACTCTTATTTTTAATATATAGTATATGTGAAGTTTTTCAAGGCAAGACAGCAAGACAGTTTTAACCCATTAAGTAGAGGATGGTCTTTGGCAGTGTTGGCAAGTCTGCAGTTTACCCGTGGAAGTGGACTACTTTTGTTGCTGTGGCTTGTTTGTCATGTTCTTTAGGTTGAAGCAACCCCAATAATGTAATATTTAGCCCCTGGAATGCTAATTTTACCAGTGGTACCCCGCCCAAAAACGTGTATTTTACCCCCCAGAATGCGGGGGACCCCTTCAAAATGCAATTGGGCTACTTTTGAGCTAGTTTTGAGTAGCAATTGGGTGAGTATGTTGTGAAAACCTGGCAACCCTGGTCCAGAAATTAATGTTTTGTGTCTAAATTTATGAATAAAATATAAAGTATTATACATATTATTTTTAGAACAAATGTTATATACTTTGTCGTAATAAATGTGAATTAGAGGCTACACTAATGCTGCATTTCATTATTTCAATATAGCAAATATATATATATATATATATATATATATATATACATTGTATGGGTCAAAATGACTGATTTTTCTTTTATGACAAAAATCATTATGAAATTGAGGAAAAGATCATGTTCCATTAAGATAAATATATTGAAACCATAATATATTGTACCGTAAATATATTGAAATTTAATTTTTGATTAATAATATGCATTGCTAAGAACTTCACTTGGAAAACCTTGTTTTCATTTTTTAAATATTTTGAATTTTTTGCACCCTCAGATTCCATATTTTCAAGTAGTTATATCTCAGCCAAATATTGTCCTATCCTAACAAACCATCAATAGAAAGCTTATTTATTCAGGTTTCAGATGTATAATTTTCAGTTTACACTGATATTTTTCCATTTTAGGCACACAGATCTGCGAAAACAAACGCAGATCTGTGTGCCTAAAATCACATACAAGCAGCATAAATGCATTTGTAGAGAATTTATAAGCTCAAATAAAAAATATAGTGATTATATAAAAAATAATGGATGAAATAAATTCTAAATTTCTAAGAAAGATATACAAATATAAATATAACTTCTATTTTAAATATGTGTCAAATATTAATATTTTTATTTAGATTTTTTTTCATGACAATAGCCAAGTTAGAGTCTGCAATGATTCAGAATTTCAGTTCAATATGGCTTTTATTTTAAATTCCATGTTTAATTTCACTGTACGCCTCATGCAATCCTAAAAACGCACAAATGCATGGAAACACACACTTGGATGCATTCAGAGCATAAAGTAAATGAATGAAGAAAAGGCGGGGTGGTAAATGTGTGGGTGAGTGCGGTACGGAGGCTCGGGGCATTAGCGCTCTGGGCTGACTGTGGCCATCGATCGCAGGCTGGTCTGCTGATGGGGATGAATCATTCTCCCTCTGTCTCATTAAACACAGCCTGGCCTGCCCTCCACATCATTACTCTTCTCCCATCCTCTCTTCTCATCCTCTCCTTCGCGTTTTCCGTCTCTTGCGCTCTCTCTCTTTCCCCACACGCACTTCAAGATAAGGCCTTTCAGTGAGTACACTGTTTACACGAGGATGGACCTTTCGACTCAGGGTGATGTTGCTGTTTTTAGTGCCTCTAACAGCTCAGCTTCAGTCTGACGTGGCCTGATAAAGCTATAAGTCTGTATTTTCCTTTTTGGTGCCTTTAAGTCAAAAGGTTAGTGAAGTGCTGGAGTGGTTAGTAAAGCTCGATAAAGTGGACAGTGATTGTTGTCTTTCTCACCCGCAAAGACACACTGATATAAACACACATACAATTTTTAGATTTCCCTCGAGCGTCTCTGAAGCGGTTTGTTCCATCGTTAGAAATGGCCTGTGAGATGTCCTGCTCTGTAATTTCCCTTCCCCTTAGATTTGAGAGGTGATTTCTAAACCCTTGAAGATTCGACACTGCACTCATGTAATCAAGGAGTCATTAGCAGGGAAATTGACCCTCGCTTTATATTCATTCCCACCATTTTACACTCGGTGGCCTCCTTTCATCCCTCTCTCTGTCTCTCCTGTCATCTGTCTCTCGTTTTCTGGGCATGCTGTTAAAGGAGTAGTTCACCCAAAAAAAATGACATTTCTGTCACTGCTTCTTTTGTGTAGCTGTTTCTGCCTCTCAGATCTTGTTTTGGTGTGTTAAATTGGATCATTAGTATAGTGAAAATGTTTTGGTTCTTTCAAGTAGCCAATTGCAATGTGTTTGAATCTTGTAAATTGAATTCTAGTGCTTTCATGAGATTTATAAGTCTGTTTATGTTGAATGAATGAATGAATGAATGAATGAAAAAAAATGCATTACTGTACATTTCAAAAGTTTGGGTTCAGTAGGACTTTTTTGTTTTTGAATGAAGTCTTTTGCTCTTACATATAGTCCACAAGAGAAAATTATAGTTGATTTTATGAAATGACCCCGTTCAAAAGTTTACATCCCCTTGATTAGTAATACTATGTTGTTACCTGAATGATCCACAGCAGTTTTTTTTTTTTTTTTTCTCTTTTTTTTTGTGTGATAGTTGTTCAGGAGTCCCTTGTTTGTCCTGAACAGTTGAACTGTCGGCTGTTCTTCAGAAAAATCCTTCAGGTCCCACAAATTCTTTGCTTTTTTCAACATTTTTGTGTATTTGAACCCTTTCCAACAATGACTGTGTGATTTTGAGATTCGTCTTTTCACACTGAGGACAACTGAGAGACTCATATGCAATTATTCAAATGCTCAGAAGGAAACACGATGCATTAAGAGCCGGGGGGTGAAAACTTTTTTCATTTGAAGATCAGGGTAAATTTAACTTACTGTGTCTTCTGGGAAATGCGTAACTATCTTCTGTAGTCTCTGAAGGGCAGTACTAAATGAAAAATAATATGATATTTAGGCAAAATAAGAAAAATGTACACATTTCCATTCAGTTCAAAAGTTTTCACCCCCCGACTTTTAATGCAAATGTTTTTCCTTCTAGAACAATAGTTGCATATGAGTCCCTCAGTTGACCTCAGTGTGAAAAGATGGATCTCAAAATCACAGTCATTGCTGGAAAGGGTTCAAGTACACAAAAATGCTGGAAAATCAAATCATTTGTGGGGACCTGAAAGGTTTTTCTGAAGGACAGCAGGCAGTTCAACTGTGCAGGACAAACAAGAAACAACTATCACTAAACAAAAAACACAGCTGTGACTCATTCAGGTAATAACACAGTATTAAGAATCAAGGGGATGTAAACTTTTGAACGGGGTCATTAAAAAAAAAAATAAACTATTATTTTCTCTTGTAGACTATATGTAAAAATCTTTTAATGTGAAATATCTTATTCAGGTCAGTACTAAATAAACAGTAACATGCATTTGTTATGATCCATTGTCTTTTGGCAAAATTAACATTTTGCAGATTCTGGAAGGGGGATGTAAACTTTTGACCTCAATTGTAACTGTAATAACATAACATTTTTTTTTCTGTAATGGAAAAGCTGAATTTTCAGCAGGAAGTTCAGAAATAATACTCTTATTTGATGCTCAAGAAATATTTCTGATTATCAACGTGCTGAAAACTCTGCTTTTTAATAATTTGTGGGAACAATTGATGCATTGTTTTTTAAGAATCCTTTGAATAGAAAGTTCAAAAGAAAAGCATTTATTTCCAATTTAAATTGTTTGTAGCATTCTAAATATATTTACTGTCACTTTTGATCATTTTAATGCTCTTGATGAATTATAGTATTTATTTATTTATTTTGGGTAGTTTCCTCATTCGTATGACTTCAAAAGACTTGGAATATGTGTCATTTGGGAACTTTTTGTTCTTTTTCTTTGCAACCCCTGTATCCATTCACATTCATTTCAAGTTACTTGACATGACGCTGCACTTTTTGTGATCAAAGTCCTCTTACATGATCGGTCCAGATTTGACTTTCACCTAAATATCTTCTGAAAACCTAAAGAGAATATTATATAAGCATGACCTCAATCGCACAGCAGACTGAGGAAGAAGAGGTGCAGAAACTAGGCAATGTGACACATCTATATTGCCAGAGAATAAGCAGTGAAAATTGTGTTTCTACAATACAAATCATGATCCATTAGCCGTATCACTGAACTAAAACTGAATCCACCACTCTTTCTTCCTTTGAACTTATTCAGCTTTTCTAGAAGACTATTAAAAACATTCAGCCTGCGCAGTGAATGTTTGACAAACCAATAACCTCTATCAGGCCGGCCATCAAAATCCATATTCTCTCCACTGGCATGTTTAATTCTCTAAGGAACAGCATAGAGAAAAAGCGTAGTTAAAATGACAGACCTCCTGGTGTTTTCTGAGAAATGGGGTTTTATGGACTGCTATGTTTCCATGCCAACTAACCACGATTCTGACTCTTGCGATTCTTACCAGGCCCTAATAGGTCATGTACTATGTTATTAGATTGTATATGTGCGAGTGGGATGGAAGAACTGCGGTGAAAGATGAAGAAGCCTCGTATCCATTTTTAGAGTCGTATCTCCTTTCTCCTGTCCCTAGGGGGTCACTGATAGAATCAGTGTTATCGTTGATTAGATCCGAGCGAAGAAACAGTTTATCTGACACACACATTACTTGTTCGGGGCCAATATCCAGGTTTAGCCTTGTCATATCAGCGGGAAGCTCCATGATTTAAAGGAAGCGAATTTATGTCCATTTTTACGGTTTGCAGACGGGTGTTTGGCCATGATGAAGAGCTCTTAATGGCCACCCGATATATTGATGAGCTCTGCAGCGTGTAAACTAGTGTAATTGGCAGGCTATCGCTTCATAATAGCTCTGTTTCTCTTCTCTTCCTAACAGAGAGAATGCTAATGCCCCGAGCGCCTCTACCGCACACACCTGCTCACTCTCCTGTCCTATTTCTCAGCTTGCGAAGACGACGGCTGAATGCGAGATTGTGTGTTTCAGACCGCAGGTTTAGCACTCGCAAGCCTTTTGCCTGGAGCACAGTTTTCAGGGCTCATAGATATATGCCACAAGACCCTCAAACAAGAGCAAGCGTCTGCGCGTAAGCTCCATTTTACCTCCCCGCCGACTTGCGCCGTGCAAGGCTGTGATAACGCATTAGAGCCAAGTCATGTTGCTACTGATCAGCGGTACAACAGACGTCTCTCGCTGTACTGAACTCTCTACAGTCATTAGGAAGTCCGTTTGAAGATGATGCTCAATGGCCCCATGGGAATAGACTGCTCTCTCTGATATTACACCTATAGAAAGTGTTTTTGATCTTCAAAAGGTGCGCCGGGTTTTTATCAGATGCCGTCAAAGATTTTATTTCTTTCAAACGCGGCAGAAATCCTACAAATCAGCGTCCTACAATCTTTGTGCAAATGTTGTAATTAGTCATAATGTTTTTCGTTCACCTGAGCCCTGCGAGAGAAAGAGATTTTGTCTGGTTAATTACAGCGCCCAAAACGCTTTCTCTCTGGCTGATGAGAAGAGGATGGGCTGTGGAGAAAGTGCGTTATTAAACCTCAGGGAGAGAAGTTCAGTATCGGTACAAACTACTTTGTGTGAATGTCTGGATGGAGATTCCTTCAGAGAAAGCTGATGTCCTACTTCCAAAGGCCATGTCGAATTTTCAAGTCTCTGATAGGATCAGATTAAATTTTTTCCTAAATGTACTTTTAACTATCTAAAAAAAATCCTTTCTTTTTAGAATAAAATGTCTAGATTAATAAATTAATACTTTAATATAGCAAGAATAAATTAAGTTGATCAAAAGTGACAGTAAAGATACTAATAAATCTGAAAAATAGCAGAAAATCTGCATATTTGAATGATTTCTGAAAGACCATGTGACACTAAAAACGATGCTGAAAATTCAGCTTTGCCATCAGAGAAATAATTTACAATTTAAATATATTCAAACTAGGGCTGTCAGTTTAACCTGTTAACTTAATTAGTTAAGAAGTAACAGGATTAAAATATTTTATAATAATAAATGAATTAATGATTTATAAAGACATTTACCGCCACCTGCTGGCAGATTTACTTTCTTATTTAGAGTATAATTTCATAATAAATAAATACATAAGAATAAAAATAAAATTTGAAAACATTAAAGGGATAGTTCACCAAAAAAAGAATTACTCTGTCATCATTTACTCACCCTCATGTCAGTCCTTTCTTTAGTGGAACATGAAAGAAAGTATTTTGAAGACTGTTGGTAGCAAAGCTGTTTTGGTTACCGATGACTTTCACTGTATGAACAAAAAATACTGAGATGTTTCTCAAATGAGCTTCTTTTATGTTCCATAGTTTGCGTTAGGCCATTGCAGCCTAAATGTTTATGTGTAATAAATTCTGTTGAATCAAATGAAATATGTCTTTCTAAAGCTACAATTTGTAATGTCTACTTGTTGCTTTCTCATTTAACTCAAAACTAGTTTTAAATCATTTTTTGCTGGTATTTTCACAGTCAAATTTAATTTGTGATTAATTACAAACTACAAAAATTGGAGTAATGAATCAAAACATCATGTAATTAATTAATTAATTAAAAATTTTGATCAGCTGACAACCCTAATTCAAACAGAAAATGGATATTTTAAGTTGCAGTAATATTTCATCATCTTATTTTATATTTTTTTAGATAAGTGCCAAGGAATGCCAGGAAAAAAAAAAAAAAACTAAAAAATCATATTATGCAGTGGGATTTGTCCGTGAGTAGTCAATCATACCCAAATGAGATTAGTTTATTGCGCCGCACAGCTTTATTTATTTACCACACAGAAGGAGAAATCTCGTTACCTCAGTTTGGCTGCTAATCAGAGGTGTAAAGTTTGTTGAGTTATTTCTTTCTCTCCCCTCGGCTCTCAAGGTGCTCTCTTTGCTCTTGAAACAATTACACGGCGGTGAAGGCGAGAGCAACGTGAAAGCAGGTGTAATTTGAATTCTCTGTGCAGACGGAGAGACAGGAAATGAATGTGACGGGATCAGAAGGCACCACCGCTTTGTTACAGATCTCAATTAGAGCCGATTGCAATGGGAGAACTCCAAATATTGATCTCGAGCACGCACAACAAAGCTCTCTAAAAGAGTCAACGCAGCAACTGGAAAGTAATTTGGATCTGCTGGAATCTGGCTATTTGGAATCTAAATTCTATTTCCTCTGGTTCTAGCACAATGAAACAATCAAGATGCTGGTAGCATTTCGGAAAAAAAGAAAATCTTTTTTTTTTTTTTTTTGCACTTCTAAAACAAAATGGTAAATGTTGACTTAACTGCATATATATATATATATATAGTCAAAGGTGGCAGTATCTTGTTATTGTTGGTTGTGGTTTTTTTAGCACTTGATGAGAGCCTCGTTATGCCTTCTCGCCATCTGGGTCAGCTGAAAACAGGAGTAAGCCAGACAAACAGGACATCACAGGCTGGGTGAAAATAGATTATTGATCTGAGGCCAAGACTAAACTGTTCTGACAGCAACTCTCCTGTTTGTTTTACCACATCCACTTCTGCTTGTCTACTTGCTCCACAGGAAGCTCAGTCCATTCCTAATATATGGACTCCATCAAGATGCAGGGGGGTGGTCGGTTAACAGCCCCAGCCTAATGTGACTTGTTAGTGGTGATGGTACAAAGTCAGTTAAATGTAAACATCTGGAAGAACTAGAACCACAGTGTGGTTAGAACTGGGGTTTGAGGAAAAATTGACTTGAAGGAATAGTTAATAGTTTACACAAAAATGAAACATTTTTGAGTTTGTTTTTCATCAGAACAGATTTGGAAAGATTTAGATCATTTACATCACTTGCTCAGCAATGGATCCTCTGCGGTTAATGAGTGCCGTCAGAATAAGAGTCCAAATAGCTGATTTAAACATCACGATAATCCACCAAGATGTTTTTAACTTAAAACCATTGCTATCCATGATATATTTTTCTCCAGTAAAAGAGAGAAATATGCATAGATCAAGAACCGTTTACAAGTAAAAACAGTCCAACAGTTCTAAACATATATGTTGGTATTTTTTTATTTGAAAGGACCACAGCGGGTGGATTTTCTCCACTGGAGGAAAAATTATGAATTATGGACTTGTATTATGGACAGAGGCGATGGTTTGAAGTTAAAAAGGCTTAATGATAGATTTGATTCTTACGAAAATGCAGCTTTCACTTCACTGTTGATTATTGTGATGTTTTTATCAGCTGTTTAGGGTCTCATTCTGACAGCACCCATTCACTGCAGAGGATCCACTGGTGAAGAAGTGATGCAATGTAAGTTCATGCATATATGTTCAGAGTAACAAATAAGCTCATATATATATACATATATATATATATCTTGGATGGCCTGAAGGTGAGAAAATTTTAAGCAAATCTTTGCGATTGCCTTTCCTAATAATGTGCTAGTTAGCAAGTTTAGTGGCTAAATGCGGCTAAAGTAAACAGGCTCGTCACACCACAGAGAGTAGAGAGGGGTGGGGCGAGCAGAGCTTGTTTGCATTTAAAGCAGCCTCGACCAGAATGGGATGATTTTTGCAGAGCTGATTTTGGGAAGGTAAAAAAGGTGTTGTTTTACACTACCATTGAGAATTTTTAACCAAAGTATATTATAGACTTTTCATTACGACCCTAAAGAATCATATCAACTTGTGGAAAATGGGCATCCGATGACCCCTTTAAAATAAAGTCTTGAGTTGATTCAGTTCATCTGCTGCTTAAAAACTGATTTGAATTGAGAATCATTTCGGAGTCAAATTAAGTCTCTGAATCAAAATTGAACTGAATTGCAGGAATTGCAGGAAAGGTAGGTTGCTACTTCCAAAGAAGACTTTTCTGCTCTTACTGAAATAGGCAACAGGTATGTTATAAAGTTGACTAGATGTTTTGGAAACTCTCATCATTATTCTTTGCAGAGGTAGGACTGCAAGCCAGAAAGCGAGAGTGGTTTAAACATCAGCTCGTCCACATCGTGGAATATTGGTGGTAATTAGAACGACGGACTGGAGGAGAGAAATCCGTAGCTTCGTGGATAATCAGTACGACTGGTGAGGGGATGGAAAGATCCAGCAGCAGGCCTTCACCAACTCAAGCACTAATGAGAACGCTGAGGAGACCGGTAGATCAAGGCTGACTTTCCTCCCGTCATCGTTAGACTAGTTAGTGTTGGAGAAGGAAATCCTGGAGATGAAATTCTCATGGTGTTTTAGCACTGGCACGCTCACTGAATACAAGTCGGAAACAAGCGATAGGAGAAGAAACCATCACGTAGAGACGGAACGCTGTGCCTTGACAGCATAATGGTGCTGAAGGGATGTTTAGTTCTAGCACATTCAGAGAGTGTGAGAGCTGTGCGTGTGTCAGGGAGTGGAATTGGCAGCGGACACTTCGACATGCTTTTTACGCTCCGCTGTCTGATGCCGAATGGAGCCTCGGAGTAGCTGAAAACCTAAATCACGGCGAATGCTCATTCCTGAATTTGTATTGCACATGAAATTTTGATGCTGTTTATTTACCACATAGCTTGTTCTCGGCTGATGTTGTATTAAAAATGTAATCAGGGGCTTTTAAAATCCATGTATTTTATGATTTGCCTGTCATGCAGTCTGGATGCATGAGGAGGAATACTAGATTTTATTTCTTCATGACCCAGCTTTAAAGAAGGGTTATCGGGACTTAAAACACAGTTTTCACTTGTAAATTTTAATAACGATATTTATCACTCTCAGCGCAGCGTACTATCACTTTTTTAATTAATGCTGGAAGAAGGAATAATCAAATACTACAGTGCCCGTACTGGTGTTAATCAATGGATTAATTACATACAACTTATCTCAAAGTCAAACAGCTTGGAAGTGAGAAATTGTATTGACCGAGAGCAGCCTGGCTTCTCTTATGATATCATTGTTGTGCTTTGCTGGCTGCTAGCTCTGTTTAACTGGCTAGTGTTTTTGTATTTTATCCTTTTATTTTATTTGTTCATTTTTTTAAGGTATATTTTTGTATATTTTGAATATATTTCAAGGTACACTGCCCTCCAAAAGTTTGGAAACACCCCTGGCAAATTGGTTTTGGATGATATCAGCATAAATCCTTATCATTTTTTTGGTGCAAATACACAAGTAACTTGACATTATCATTGAAGACCAGCAATAATAATTTTAATTTTGATTACATAATAATGGCAATATAAACATGTCAAAGTCAGACATGCCAGGTGTGATGCCTGGTTACTGGTTTAAACTTGGCCCAGGTTTTTAAAATATTTTTGGGTCAGCACACCTTAATAGCTTTAGCAATTGATTGCCAATTAAGTTTAGAATACAATGAATTTAAACCCAGATTATGCAGAGCTGTAATAGCTGCTAATGGTGGATATTTTGATTAATCGAAAATGTAAGTTTTTTCTATGTATAAACTGTTTATGTAATAAAATATGTTTTCGTAGTTTGTGTTGTCCCTTATCAGTGCAAAATTATCACAAATTAAAAAGGATTCATGCCAATATTGTCCAAAGCCCCACTTTTCTAGGGCGTTTCCAAACTTTTGGAAGGCAGTGTACTTTTTTCAGACAGGACAGTGGAGAACAGACAGGAGAGCATTGGGTGGACAGAGAAAGGAGTGGGTTTGGCAAAGGACCACGAAACAGGATTCAAACTCGGGTCGTCACGAGTGCATTTGTGCTATGTCCGTGCACTAACCACGAGGCTAATTTTTATCATTTTTATCATTTTTTTTTAATTTTTAAATTATTTTTATTTTTAGCAAGGACACATTAAATTGATTAAATGTGTCAAACTCTCTAAATATATCTTTAAGGAATCGTAAAATATATATATATATTTATACAACAGTTCTTTCTGGTCCTTAAATCCGATTCCGCCAAGAGCAGTCTTACCTCGGCCAGAACTTCTGGAATTTTGTTGTTGTTGTTGTTTTTGTTGCCTGCCAAATGTACTAAAGTGAATTTTTCCCAAATTCGGCTAACGGCGGAAGGTCTGGGAGCCTTGGCCCAAGAGGCCATATGACTGACAGGTAAAGCAACCAATCATGTTTCTTTTGTGCCACGTCATGTTTAGGGGCTTGGAAATGTTGCCACAATGTGTAAAACTCTCTGACATATTTTAAACTTTACATTTTTCACATACTTTTGAAAATCCAGCATTTAGTTGATCCTAAGGCTTTCTTCTTTCGTGAGGGGGTTTGGCACCACTGCATTTTTGTTTCCAGGTGGAAAGTTAAAGAACGCGACACACGTCTCCTGGAAATCCTGTTCAATCTAACCAATCCAAAACCGACTTAGAAACTCCTGAGTTGTTTCCAGCTAAGTATGCTGTATGCATCAGATGTTCAGCCAGCGGTCCATGGGTGTGACGTCTGAGGCTGAGGCTATATTTTATGTAACTTTAATGCTGCGTATGAGAGCGCTGCCTTTGTACTTCTGACTGAATTGCAACTTTAATGATGGCTGTTGTTATTAAATATTATTATTTGAATTTAATATTGAAAAACAGCATGCATGCTCATGATGGTGATTGTAGCTACCATTATTCTGCCATCAGATGGTGATGAGACTGTTTTTATGAGTAAGTCAGCAGTAAAGACTTTTATATTGAAAGAGACTGAAACAGGGTTGTAAACAAGGAAGCAATTTTTAAGAAGTAATGCCTAATTTTTGAAACAGTCTTTGTGTGATTTTTGAAAATGCTCCCTCTGTAGGCAGCTCATTAGATTTGTTGCAAGCATGTTGTTGCAAGGAAGACGTTTTTTTGTTTTCACTCATCTTCCACTTTTCTCCCTGTCCTTTTACTAAACCCGACATTATTGCATCCTTCACTTTTTGCTCTCCTTCCATTTGCTCTTCTCTCCTGGTGTGCTTTTTCTGTCCACTTTTAGAGCTTTTAGTGGTACTCCTGAGAGCTCTCCAGCACTGGTCTTGCTTTTGAGCCTTGGTTCATTCTGCAGGGAACAACACAACACAACACAACACACGACTACAATCTCCATGCACCGCTGTCTCCACCTGTCTGCCTCTGGTTGCTGCTTCTCCAGAGGTCACACGCAGTAGACTCTCTCAAAGTCATGCAGGAGATCTGCAGCGGTTCAAGTGTCATATCTGATTACCGACTGCTGTTTCTGTCGTTTGAAAACATAGGGGCTGGAGCCGCGGGCACTGATTTCTGCTTTTATTCAAAGTGCATGGGACGTTTACACCAGGAGGAAGCTTTGATATCCCAGCTCTGAATGTTCTGCCCGAGTCGTGAATAATTGATGAATGAGTTCCTGCACGGCGTACTCTAAGAGTCTTTCAGAATCTGACGCTTTTTCATCCTGCTACTTTGCTGAATGTGATCGGAGTTCTGTGTACAACTTCTCAGTTAGAGATGGGGGGGATGGATGGATGGAGAGGAATGAAATGATAGAGGGCCCGGGACACTCAAGCACTCATAGCACATATTTGTCTCATCCTGGGAATGAATACTTCGCAGTCCAAAATTAATTTTCATCAAATGCCAAATGAAAGTAAAAAGTGGCTTTGGCATGTAAATTAAACATCACTTGACTGGTGACTTTATTAGGAACTGTCACACAGTGGTGATGTATAAGACACAAACTGTACTGCAGTGTTGCTGTGCTCTAGTTTTTCATATAGCAGTAATATACTGTTCAAAAGTTTGGGCCATTTATTTATTATTTTATTTTTCATTTTTTTGAAAGAAGCTCACAAAGGCTGTGTGTGTGTGTGGCCTTGGTCAGCAGAAACATCTTTCAAAAACTTAAAAAAAAAGACATTTCAATATATATACATACACTACCAGTCAAAAGTTTTTGAACAGTAAGATTTTTAGTAAGATTGCTTTTTTTAAATCATTCTCTTTCTGCTCACCAAGAATGCATTTATTTGATCCAAAATACAGCAAAAGCAGTAATATTATGAAATATTTTTACTATTTAAAATAACTGCTATCTATTTTAAAATGAAATTTATTCCTGTGATCAAAGCTATATTGTCAGCATCATTACTTCAGTGTCACATGATTCTTCAGAAATCATTCTAATATGCTGATTTGCTGTTCAAGAAACATTTCTATTATTATGATCAATATTTAAAACAGTTTAGTACATTTTTTCAGAATTCTTTGATGAACAGAAAGATCCAAAGATCTGAAATAAAAAAGCTTAGTCAGTATAGAAATTAATACTTTTATTTACCAAGGATGCTTTAAATTGATCAAAAGTGATAATAAAAGATTTTATTGTTATTGACATTTATGTTACAAAAGATTTCTATTTAAGATAAATGCTGTTCTTCTGAACTTGCTATTTATCAAAAAAACCCTGAAAAAAATCTTACATAGCTGTTTTCAACATCATAATAATAATAAATGTTTTTGAGCAGCAAATCAGAATATTAGAATGATTTCTGAAGGATCATGTGACTGGAGTAACAATGCTAAAAATTCAGCTTTGAAATCACAGGAATAAATTACTTTTTAAGATATATTCAAACAGAAAAGAGTTACATATTTCAATATGTTGCTGTTTTGCTCTACTTTCTATCAAATAATTGCAGATTTTGACTGGTAGTGTATAGTAAAAACAATAATATTGTGAAATATTCTGACTAATTCAAAAGGTTTTCTATTGAAATAGATTTTAAAATGTAATTTATTCCTGTGATAATGAAGCTTCAGTGTCACATAGTCCCACAGTTTTCCTGCTCAATTTTTTATTTATTAATTTAGAAAACCATGATACTTTTTCCAGGATTCTAAGATGAATTTATGATTTTTAACATATATTTTCAGTTTCACAGCCAGTGAATAGTCTCATTTCACTCACTATTGTTTAAAAAAAAAAATCATTTTAGATGTTTCTTGAGAGCTGTATGCTAACTCATCATGTTTAAAAACACCATGAAGCAGCATTCATTCATTCCATAATGTACTTCTGAGTAAAAGAGAACATTTCAGTGGGAAATAATTCAAGATACAATCGAATCCATTGGGAGTTTGATCAAATTGTGATTGATGGACCGTGATGCTGTTGGTTAATATTATTTTTCCATACCCACGCGGCTTTGGTTACATCAGCAAAAAGTCATTTCAGAGGTGGAGAGAGTTATTGCATTTTGATGAAAGATTATGAAAACAAACGTGCGTTTGTTTGTTTGTTTTGCTGTAGAATAACATGTACTGATGAAGAATGCACAATAAGACCAGGAACATTTATGAAGAAAGCAAGGGTCAATTTTGATTCCACGTCAGGCTTAATCATTCACTCATTGATTTATCCTTGCTGATTAGCAGCTCATTGAACTGTGGGAAGGAGAGAAGACCTTGCTGGTTCTTTCTTTTACTCAACACACCTGCCTGGCCCAGTTCTGCACTTCTCTGCTGAGGTGCTGCTTTATTCGTATGTATCAGCACAATGCTAACCAAGATGAGAAACTCCTCTGTAGCATCACCGAGGCTAAATGTGTTATTATGTCAGATTTACAAATTTCTTTCTCTGGGGTATAAAATGACCTACATAATTACAAACCATAGATATAACAGAAATGGCCCAGTTCTTTCAACTACATCCCATATTTTTCCTCTTCCCTTTGTGTGTTTTTCCACTCCCTCAACAACGGTCCAGTGAATAATGAGTCTGTCGTCCCTGAGAGTGCTACGGCTCTGGAGGGGCACCGCTAGATTGATCTAACACTTCAAATAATAGAATAAACATCTAATACACAGGTGGATCCGTCTGGCAGCTCTTTCAGCAGGCTATGGCCATATCTCACTTCCTCAAGGTAATCTGAGGAATTTATCTGAGGACATAGATGTGCATAGTGTCGTTTTCTGCCGTCTAGGTCTTTCAGTACATTCTCAGGGTGAGAAATGATTGGTTCATCAGCATAAGGATGTACGTTTTTGAGACGGTAGGTCTCATTGGTCACATACACACTGCAAAGTTTCAGGAGTGACTCTGTTTAAACAGTTTATACAGTTTAGTGTGTAACAGAATTCACTCCCAAAATTGCAGTGATTGACACCATGGTACCCATAGCAAAGTTCTGGTGTCTCTTGTTTGCTGTTTGCTATTTCTGACCATAGATTTGTTATGTTCAGAAGCTTTAACTGAACCACAAATGATGGAGGCGTTCTGTTTTGTATATACTTGGAAGATTGTTTCACAGAGCAGTCTGTTGAAGTGTTGCCAAGTTCTCATATTATAAGCATCTTTAGGCATGTTGTTTGGGCGTTGCTCATAAAGCGATCCAGTTTATGGAGTTAATAAAGGGGGCAGGTGCGAGTTTCTGCAATACTTTGGTCTTATTAATATAAAGCCTTTTTGTTGTGGGCTGTTTTCTATCTGACAGCGTGAATGAGTCAAGAACTGTACTACTTTCCCTGCGGTTTTCTTGCACCATGCACAAAGAAGACATTCCTGTTGTGCATTTAAATACATCCTCAAAAACTAGTTTGGACAATATGTAGAATTTTGCAAATGCAGAGTTAATTTGGTTGTAGAATGCAGATGTAACTCAAGAACTGTGTGTGTGTTTACAGAACAGGATTAAGCACTAAAAGTTCGCTGAAATCCGAATTTGGCTTAAGTGTGTATAGGGGTCATTTCACGAAATCTATGCCTTTTCCACTTAGAAAATGTGAAAATAAAATAAGTTTAATCAATATTTTTTTTAAATATCCATGAAATTAAGACACCTTAAAATGACAAGAAATTGTATTGTGCCATCTTAGACTATT
Organism: Labeo rohita; assembly: GCF_022985175.1. Lineage (NCBI taxonomy): Eukaryota > Metazoa > Chordata > Actinopteri > Cypriniformes > Cyprinidae > Labeo > Labeo rohita. Next base: position 6,730,167 of record NC_066882.1, read on the forward strand.
AAAAATGATTATTTTATGACAGTTTTTTTTACCTCATGTTTTGGTATTTTTGTCAACCCTGTTACTGACACAAGCTCTACTAGATACTATAGTTTAATTAGAACTCATATGCCACTGAATGAAATTATCACTGAATGACATTATCTCAATAATATATTTTAAGGGTGATCTTTAAGATGTTTGAATTTTACACAGACAGTCTTTAAAAACAGTGTCAAACCTAATCAATATCTTCCCTGTTACCCAAGTCAAAACCTGTTATTCTGAAAGGTTTGACGATTTCGAACAAATTTGCTAATTGCTAGCTAATAGTCAAGTTCACAAAAGCACATATTGTAAACTTGGAAAGGATTTTACTTGTAGATATTGATTTTATTAAATGTAAGAATAATTGTTTAAATGTACATTTTAAAAATGGTAACAAGATTGACATTGCATGAATTAAGCCTCATAAATAATCAAAAATAGAACATTATAGAGGAGTGAGAAAAACACGCTTATGTTTTAAGTGTTGGAATCCAGGTTGAGAGATGAAGTGATGTGCATTAGAAGTGATGTGCATTACTTTACAACGGTTTCTGAGGGTAACAGGGCTGACATGAAATCAGGGGACACCTATAAAATGATTTATATTTTATAGAAAAAATGCAAATGCTTGTCAAAAACGTTGTTTAACAATGAGACTATATTTAGAACCATATGCAAATATGATTTTTATATCATGCCTTATTTTTCAAATTAAAAGTCCTGCTGAAAAAGAAAATTCTCATTGACACAAAAGGCACAGATTTTGTGAAATGACCCATAGTGCACTGATATTTTTATATTGATTTGAACATTATTGAATATTATCAGACTTTCTGCTTCAGATTTCTAGCTGTTCACAAAATATTTGATCTATAAGTCACAAACTGTACTGTACTGATGCTGTGCTCTACTTTTCATATATCTAGACACGTGTCTAGTGTGAGATGGTATGAAGCTATTTTCAGCTCTGAATGCCCTTCTGAAATGTTTTCCTCTACCAATGCAGACTCTCCAAACTGGGAAAAGCTGTATGAATCTTGTCCTCAAGTGCTGCACATCATGTGAATATCTCTCATTGGGCATCTCTGTTGAACGAGACATAGAAATAGGGCCGCTACGCACCCCACCCCACCCCCTACCCCCCTCCCTCATTTTAAAGAGCAAGCTCCATGGGCCAATGAGTCAAATCGATCACTCAAGGTTTTTGGCCGGACCAGTGGCTTAGCAAGAAATTGACCTTTATTTTTCAGCCAGACAGGAAGAATAACGGCAAGCCTCGTAACAGGCTGAGCCCAGCAACTCTGCGGCTGTAAAAAGTAGATATGGGCAGGAGTAGACATCTAAAACATGCTATCCTCCCAGGGCAAGCTCACATCGCTTCTTATCTGTGCAGATAGCAGAGGAAAAACAAGCTCTTCTACAAACCTGCAGTTAAATGCATGGGTCTGAAGTTTAAACCACATATATCTGTCTCGTGAATGTCACTAGATTCTCTCTTTCTGTTTTTCCTCTCTGCTCCAGATTCATTCTTCTCTATTATCACAGCAAATAATAGTGCATTTTCATGACGGTATCAGTAGCAGACTATTGTTGTAATAAAGAGCAGTTCGAGATGAATTATTAGCGGATGAAAACAAACAAAAATGATATAAAACGTGCATGGAGAGTAGAAACTCGACAAAGATATCTAAGCTAGTTAGACTGGTCTGTTTGGCTGGTGTTTGAAGGATTTTGGTCACAAGAGCAGCTGACTAGCACACCTTGTTTCTTCTTTCCTTTTTCCTTCTACATTTCTTGCACTTGTGTTCCTCTAATATAATAAAAGTTGAATAATTTTCCATCCTTTGGGGATGTGACAGATCGGCGGTTTTGCATACTGTCAGATTGAAGGTGTATCTCAGAAATTTTATTGATTAGCATTTATGAATTTCTTCATATTTTATGCATTCAGTCAGGAAATTCAGTTTGGTCTCATTTTTATTTGTACAAATGTATTTTTCTTGTGGCCGCCAATTTTTCTGTGCTCATTTTTGAGTAATTTGTATTTGTGGTTTCCGGCTTTTTATCAGTCACCGAGGATTTGTATCCCGTCACAGTATGTTGGGTTTTTTTAAACCAGATAGCAGCACGTTTTACTTTATGATTCAGTTTCGACAGCCCAGGATGTGATGAAATCAGTGGTGTGTGTTGTGATCTGGTTTAATTTACCTCTACCCATATTACTATTTTATGTCATTTTAGTAGCTGGTCAGAGTCAGTACTTAGTGTGTTTTTTTTCTTCATCAGTGACTTAAAAGAGAACATAGGGGTGAATTAATGTCCCAGTGTTAAGTTTTTGATTTTTTTTTAAAGCAGGGTCAGCTAATTTTACTACTATCATAATTTGAATCAATGAAAGTTAAATGACAGGACTCATGTAGGTCCTCTATGGTGGGTTGGTCTCTCTCTTTCTCTGGTTCTTTTTTTTACTCTCTCTCTCTTTCTTTTCTGAGAGGAACGGATGAAGATTGATGGCAGGCAATGGACATGGCACATATCGATTCATCTGGTCCATCTCATTGAAAAGAGAGATTTTGTCTCTCTGAAAGGAGCACACACACCAAAACAGAGGAAGATCGCCACTATCTTAGTTGTTTTGTTTTTTCTCATCCGTAGGATGAGAGTACAGGTGAGCATTCATTGAAACCTAGCAGACCAAAGCATATAAAGCACAGAATATATTTCAGTGACTCAGACGGTTTTACCTCCAAAACGTTTGTGCTTCTGTGTATGGTTGAGTCCCAAAGCGCAGTGAGGAAAAAGCACGTCTGTGTTGACTAGAATCGAACTTTGAACACATTCCATTATTTAGCAGCATTTGAACACAGTGACCTTGAGACGGAGCCCATCCGAGGGGAATGATCGTGTGAGCTTCACAGTGCTGCGTCTCCGCTGAATGACACAAGCCACATCAAACATTCCCCTCAGGCCAGAGTCTGCATCTCTCTGTCAGTTAAAGCCTTCATTTACATGACCTTGCTTAGAGTGGAGGTCACGGATACGTCTGCATCTCTTGCGCTCGTTCTCCAGCTTCTTCCTCCCTGATATGTGCGGTGAATGCAAATGTGCCACGTGTGGCTCAGTAATCTTTATTAATCACAATTAGGCAGGTGAGGTGGAGAGTTCTCTCTCTCTTTCTGCTCTGAATGGGGTTTTTCACAGTTTGGCTTGATTAGTTCTTCTTCAAAAGTACTCATTGTATCAACCCAGTACCTTGTTAACACAATTTTGTTTCCAGGCAGACGGATAAAAAAAACTTGTATGCCAATCAGATTGGAACTGATGATTTCTGTGAGTGCTGAGCATTTTTTGTGTGCAGTGTTCATTAGGCACTGTGCTGTCTGAGGCTGAGACTAAATCAGAAATAGATTAATAAATACTATTCATGTTTAGAATCTAAAAACTGATGCATAAATGCAGCTTTTAAGGCTTTAAGGCATTTATTTGGTCAGAAATACAGTAAGAACAGTAGTATTGTGAAATGTTATTAAAAAAATAATAATAATGTAATTTAAAACATAATTTGATTAACTAAAATTGAATTTTCAGCATCATCACTCCACTATCATTACTTTTGAGGAAACTGTGATATCTAAAACTAAAAGTAAAAAGAACATTTATTTAAAACAAATGTGTATACACTGTGTGTGCTCAGTATACACTCTATCCACTACATCAGTGTTGATTGTAATAGCACTGATTTGCTTTTTAGTTGCTTGCTAATTGTGTTTATACCATTGTATGAGCATTTTAAATAAGTGTGGCTATTTTTCCTCTGTTGCATTTACTTTTTTCCCTCTGCACTGGGAATGTTGGTAATTATTATCTTCGCAGTCCTCATGTATAATTTATTGGCACTTAAAAAGCGAGGTGCATGCATTTAAACCTACAGGGAGTGATGGTCCTGCTGTGTCAGTTTCTCTCTCACTACACTGCGTTTCTGTGAATCTCTTCTCCTAAAAACACAGAATAATTGCGTCCACTAATAGCTTAGGTAATGTTGACAGTACATAAATCCTGCCACCAAAATAGTGTGTCATTTATCATCTGATTTGGCATGTTTTTTTGGCTGCACAGCTTCTAACTCATCCCTCTGTCTTTGCATCCCCTGACTTTTTTATTTTTCCGTTGTGTCTTGACCCACGTTGCAAAAATTTCCCAGCAGCCTCCTGTCTACGGAGGCCCTGAGGCAAGGTGATTGTTTTCTTTTCCCTACACCAGTCTTATTTATTTATTTATTTATTTATTTATTTATTTAACAAAAATGGGCAAAGAACTCTATGGAAGCCCATTTCCACCATTAAATTAAAAAAAAAAGAAAAGGTAATTGCAACTTTATATCTCACGATTCTAACTTTTTTTTAAAAAAAATGAGGTGTAAACTCACAATTGTGAGTCATAAAGTCAGAATTGTGAGATATAAACTCGCAATTCTAACTTTTTTCTCAGAATTGCATGATATAAACTTGGAATTATGAGTTATAAAGTAAGAATTGCTATATAAACTCACATTTCTAACTTTTTCTTAGAATTGTGTGATATAAACTTGCAATTGCAAGTCATAAAGTAAGAATTGCAAGATATAAACTCACAATTCTGACTTTTTACTTAGAATTGCATGATATAATCTTGCAATTGCGAAGTATAAAGAATTGCATGTAACTCACATTTTTGACCTTTTCTTAGAATTGTGTGATATAATCTTGCAATTGCGAGTTATAACGTAAGAATTGCGAGATATAAACTCACAATTCTGACTTTTTTTCTTAGAATTGCGTGATATAAACTCACAATTGCGAGTTATAAAGTCAGAGTAGTGGGATAAACTTGCAATTCTGACTTTTTTCCAATTCTCAGGGGAAAAAAGACTGATATGTTCTCAGAATTGTTTATATCTCACAGGTCTGACTTAATAACTCGCAGTTGTGTGTAATAAAGTCAGAACTGCAAGATATAAATTCAAAAAAGTTTTTTTTTTGCACATTTTTTGTTGAAAAAGTAAAAATAAAAAACAACAACAACAACAAATCCCTTAAATTTAAACCGGTATGACATTATCATAAAATCTTCTTCCTGTTTGTGCATTGCATAGTGGCCTTTCACAGTGATTCAGCCCACTTTCATTTGGAGCAACCCTAAGAGTAACATGTCCTTCCCGCTGTGTCTTTTAAGGTCACAAAAATGCCATTTAGAATGCAACAACACAAACCGATGACCTGCGTTTCGAGTCAGACACTTCCAGCAGCCTGCGTCCCATACGTGACAGCGATCTCATCTAAATGACTTCATCTGCGTGTCTGCCGTAGAAACTCATCCCTGCCCTTCTCTCACCCGGGAGAGAGACGGAGATTACAGCGAGATATAGAGAGAGACAGCGACTGCTCCTCTCAGGCCTGCTTGTTATCCCACTGTGGACTTTTCCGTACGGAAGCACACCATTAGCTGCAGCACATGTGGTGTGGTATGACAGGTGTCAGAGAAGCAGGCTGACATCGGCTCGGCTCGTCCATCCATCCATCACGCGGCAGAGAGGAGGAGAGAGTGATGCGATTTTCACGTCCAGACTGGAGCGAAATGGGGGGTGGCGGCTGTTTTCTAGCCCGTCGGACATCAGGACTTATTAATGGCATTTTTGGCACTAACAGATTACAGCATCGATGCAAATCGCTCTAATTTGAATATTAAATGGAGGGGGGGAGTTAGTGAGCTGTGTGTTATAAAGCAAGAGAGCGAAAGACAAATAGAGAGAGAGAGAGTTGACACTGATTCCCTTGCCAGCTCCTTTTGCTGAATACCAAGCACTCTCTCAATAATTCATTAGGCAGCCATGGAGCCATAAACGAAGCAGTTATCGCTGGCATTGGGACAAGTGCCGTCCCTTTCTCAAAGACTGCATGTTATCTATCATTCAGCGTTACATTACGGTACGCTTTCCCATCGGTGCGCATTTGCTCAGCCTTAAATGCTAAACGAACAAACATTTTGTTCACGCGCAGTCCGACTGTCATTCATTCATCGATTTTCCCGTCCCCCCTTCTCTTCCGCCGGGTTCTTATGGGCTAATTGCCCCACATCTGTTAGAGGTGTGCTCTCGATCATAGCCCATCAAGGGCAGCCAACATCAATCTCTTTAGACATGAAACTAGGTTTAGACATCCCAGCCTTAATCAATCAGAGAGCTGGCCAACATAGACTGACTGTCTACAGGAATCTCACACACACGCGCACAGTTTCTCCCTCGCTCAGCAGTGTTGTAAAGCTCCTGGGTATTTTACAGAGATTAAACAGTAAGTAGCCGCAGGTGCACGTTGGCTCTAAAGGGCTGTTGAGTGGCTCCCGCCGTAGCAGGGGGGCCACGGGGTCAGTCCTGCCCGGAGCCCGGCACCTCGCGGTGGAGCGCGGCACGCCAGGTCTGTTCTAGAGCTCTCGTAGGGTGTTGGCGGTACGAGTGTGTGCAATCATCTTGGAGTGTTTGTTCCCTCTCAGACGGTATAGCCATGAGCGACAGAGTGTTTGCTATGAAAAATGCTCTTTACTCAAAATGAGAAGCGCTTAATGAGGTGCAAGTGGAAAATCTGCATTTTGGAGGTGTGTTGGGTGTGTGTGCGCACCATATGTGCTCTAGGAATCATCTTCCTTAAAGAAAGTCATTAACCTGTCTGGCCCACAGGGAAATACTGTAGCCTCCTAATATGTGCTCTGCTTTGTGTTATACAGATTCAGATGTGGAATATTCTTACTTTATATTGTTGTCTGAGGCTCAGATGATGATTTATAAAGAAATGTAATGGCAGCGCCATTGAGCATTATTAGTATCATCGTTTAGCTAGTATTTATGGGTCATTCTACAGAACTGGTGCAAACTGCTGTCCCACAAAAAAAATAAAAAAATTAAAAAAATACACATTTGAAAAGCATTCAACATTTTCAAATCTATGTTTACTAAGATCTGTCTATTATCCATTGAAACCCACAATAATATTTAAAATATTAGTAAGCTTAATATATTTAAAATCATAATTTATTGGGTACTTTCAATTGGGAGGTGGCTGTCCCGAACCCGAATCCCTAATTTCTGAAAAATCTGAAAAATCTGTGTGTAACTTTAAGGAACGTCACTACCGAACACCTTTTTTTTCTGTAATTAAGCATGCTTTTTAGAGCTATTCCATAACATTTTGTTTTTATATGTGTACAACTGTTCAGAATTGTTCAAAATGTGCGGTCTAAGAAAACTGATTCAAAATGCAGCAAATCTTATAAATTACACTTGAAATATTGTAAAAAAAAAAAAAAAAAAAAAAAAAAAGTAACTGTTAATGATTTACCTCTGAATTCTTTTTTATAAAATAGAAAAAAAATTACAATGTAGATGTAAGCAAAATCTTAATAGGTCATTATAACCCTTCTTATTAAATTATTATTACTGTGTTTCAGTAGTGACATTTGGGGAGAGGACAAATATAAAATAAAACTTTCTGAAAATGCAATATGAGAATTAACTGCACAATTACTAGAAATGTGTACATTGGATATTACACAATTTGCATGCATACAAATTTTTTGGAAAAAGACACATTTTTAAGACTTTTCGCTTTGGACCAATTCTGTAGAATCGAAAAATCATAAAAATAAAAAAAAATAGTATTGTGTCTATTTTTGCTTATTGGTAAAGTTTAATTGGATCATCGAAGGTCTTTGGTTAATAAAAAAGAATGATTTGCATTTCACCATTTTTATTCATTTTGAGGAATACTGAATCATTTTTTGTGCATTGAGATGAGTAAATGCGTGTTCACATTTATTGTATAACTACAGTAACCATCTTGTTTACACAGCGCACACAACGTTAATTTCTCACAACATTAGGACAAGAGAGCTGTCAGTGAATTAAAAAGTAATGCATTACTTTATTAGATACTTGAAAAAGTAATCTGATTACTTTACTTGAGTTACTTGTAATGTGTCACCCACAACACCGATTATATGTGGAAACAAATTTAAGAAACACATTAAAAATAAATAACTGCATGGAATATAGATATAACATAGCATGTATAATATAGATATTTGCATATATTTGTTAATATATATGTGACCCTGAACCACAAAACCAGTCTAAAGTAGAACACGTATATTTGTAGCAAAAGCCAAAAATATATTATATGGGTCAATATTCCAGATTTTCAAATAGATGTATCTTGAGCAAATGTTGTCCTATCCTAAAGTTTATTCATTCAGCTTTCAGATGATGTATAAATAAAAAAAAACGACCCTTATGACTAGTTTTGTGGTCCAGGGTCACATATGGACTTTACTGGTTTTAGATAAGCAGTTGGTTCATTTTCTGGAGGTGACTAGCAGCACATTTAACAGGACACTATGTTGGTCACCAGTTTAACCAGGCAGATCTATAGCGTTATTTCATCAGCGTGGTGTTGCTATTTCTCATTCTGAATGCTTTTACAGCGCAAGGGCAGACATGAGATATACAGCTTAGCTTACAGATAAAGCTTAGATGAAGCCTTTCCATCTTCACCTTGCAATCCTAGACTATCGTCTGCTCGTGTGAGATCTGTCAGTTGGCTCAAGGCTTTTCTTGTCAAAGTAAAGCACCTCTAACAAAAGACTTCTTTTTCTGGCTCTCTGTATTAGCCGAAATTGGCCGCTGTGTTCGGTTGTCTTTGTTAGTGGAGCGCTGTCAGGAAATGGATGTGTTTGTGACAGTTTGGTGTGCGGTATCTGTGTGCGCTTTGTAAGTTATTGTGATCCCGCTCTGTGTCTGCGGCGGCAGAAAGCCCATCAGGCTTTGCTGTTTTCCCTCTCTGCGGGCGATCGATAGGTCACACGTCTTATTAGACCCCGTCACTCATTGGCCGCGCTTGGCTTCTGCGCTCAGTTTTTCTTTGCTTGCTCCAATCTCCCCACAATTTAGATGAACTCTGGCCTTTCGTCCTCCTTCCACCGCCCATCACTCTATCATTCATGATACGCACTCCCACCAACACCCCACCGGGCTGAAGCATCGATTTTGTTTTTCTTTTCCTCTTTCATTCTTTGCCAAGTTCATGTCATTATCATATCATCTCTTCATTCTCTTTTCTTCAGCCTCCCTAGCTTTCCGTGTGCCTGCGGGTTTAGTTGTCACACTGATTGTAAAGTGCGTGCACGTGTGTGTGTGCACGCGTGTCCTTTAAGACTGACAAGCAATCTCAGAGAGCCCATCATGCTGTGTTTGAAGGAGGAGGAAAAGGCCAGACATGCTTTAGTCTCTTCTGGTTTATTGTGTTTTCCTTGAGGTTGTTTTCCTAAACCATAAACAAAATTGTATTAGAATTCAAGAGATAATAGGGAAAAGTGGGTTAGATGTCGTTGTGTGTGTCTTTGGTGCTGTCAGACTGAATAATTGATGAAGAGGTTCAGGAATACACAGAGATGATCTAACAGGTGCTGGAAGGTTGAACCAAATACTCAGGATTATAGGTTATATACAAGATTATTAGTTAGGTTCTTTAAATTATATTAATTGTTGAATTAGCTTTCGTGAAATAACAATAAACGCTATTTTTTTTACAGCAATTATGGTAACATAAACAATAGGCTAAGGTTAAATTAGGTAATGTCTAAATTAAAATGAGGTTCATTTCTACAAATACCTTTTTAACATTTCAAGTTTTATAAATTATATATATATATATATATATATATATATATAGGATAGTGGCACATTTAAAAAATGTAAAATTAAAACTAATTAGTATTTGGGGTGAAAGTAATTTTTCTTTTAATTTGTCATAAATTGATTTTTGTTGTAAATATGCCTGACAAGATTGTTACACTGAATGGCATTTTAGTGGGTGTCCTCTGTAAATTAGGGAAAATGTATGATATTTATTTTTTGCTCAGAAAAACAAAAGCAGTAATGCAATTAAATTAAACAGAAAACTATTTAATATTCTTTTGGAAAAGCAACAGTTTAAAGCAGTATTACACATATTGTATTATGCTTAAACCCGTTTTTTTATGTTTGACCCATAACATTATAAACAACATTAATGTACTGTACTAAAATTAGTATATTATAAAATAATAAAATAAAATAAAATAATAAATGTTGTAAAATTTGCAATAGAAAAATTGTTGTTTACTATATTAACTTATGCTAACAAATTAGACTAATTAGTCTAATAGACTAGATTAGTATTAATTATTAATATTAGTAATTAGACTTATTAAGTATTGGCACATTTAATAATGTCTGTTTGAACAGGAAAGCTCCATTGTAGATGCGTTGGTTGGCATTATTTGGTTGGCACTTTTAAAAATAATTTTCGTTAATTGAACTAAAGCTGATGCAACATAAAATGTAAATACTTTAGCATAAAAATAGCCTTGACAACTAAATCAAATAAAACACATTTAAGCGAAGTGTTTTTTTATATTAGTATATTTTATTAATCATGTTTGTCCATAGTGCATTAGTGTATGCAGTTTTGTTTTTAACATGCATTGCAACATTTACCAACATGTATAATTTCTTTAAAATTCTTGTTCATTGTTGGTGCATGTAAAACATTGGGTTATCACATTTAATTGTACAGTGGCACTTTTTTCATCCCAGTAATTTTGTGCAGTTGAATATGCATGTGAAACCTACAGAGACATTTAAATATTTAAATAGTGTCTACACATATCAAATCTTGTGATACGGTGTAAATATAAACACTTGTAATATTTCAAACTGAGACGGAGTCACTCGGGAGCTTTCAAGACGAGAAGACATTAACTACGTGTCATTTAATCACGGTTCATAAACAAATAAGGAGCTTTCCTTATATCTGTAATCTGAAGGGAGTTTTTACTCATCCAGACTTTAACTGAGTTATTCTTGTTCTCTTCAACGCTCCCTCTACTCCTGTCAACTTCCTTTTTTTCCTCCAGAATGTGGGTTTTTAGGATGTGGTGGGATTTAGCAAGGGGACCGGGAGAAATTGACGGACATTGTCGCCGTGATTGAATTTGAATTTCTCCCCAAAATACTTGACAGACACATGGGGTGCGGCAGTCCGCCGAGTCCCCCCGGCTCCTGCGGGACACGTGTGCTGGTTTCCAAGCAAGGATGTTAGCAATGGTATCGCCAAACAGGACGCAGTGACACAGTTGCAGTCAAACTTTTTGTCTGTTTGACCCCTTAAGCGATATATGCGAGACTCGAACCTCGGTTTCCCACATGAGCACCACACACGAACACTAGGCCACAGCTCCAACCTCTTCTTTTGACAATGAAACGGAACCATAGACAGCCTCAAGCAGGTGTCGTCAGCCATCGGCATCCTAACAAGCCGTGCCACCAGCCGTTCATTACCTGCCGTCTCTATGAGAACAGGAAGTGAAAGCGGTGCTCAAACTCGTGGACTGTGAACACAATGACCTCGTCCTAGTCTGCCTGATTAGAGAGAGGGAATACAGCGCCTCTCACCATTTCTTCCGAGCATTATTGTTGTCTCTATCTCTTCTCTCTGTAACGATGTGGTGTAGCTGTGGCTGGGGGTTTTAATTAAAGTGCCACCGCTGGTGAGGGCATATCACGTCTCATCTCATCAGCACTGCAGTCTTGCACCTCTCAATGTCACCCAGCTCTCTCACACACACTCGCGCGCCGCCGCCGATGTGTTTGTATGTGTGCGCGAGTGCTTAAGAGTGTTCGTTAACGAAAACATTTCTGTCGAATTATGTCATGCCAATTTGGTCTGGACTTATATTGTGCGCCGCTGTACCTGCTGGTGCTCTGAGTGGAATGTAGGACCCAGTAATTGCAGAGAGTTTGAGTTTAATTTTAGCATCTTGCAATTATGCAAAGGTATTTTATGCTCTGGGAACACTTTAAAAGTGCTTAAATTAATAAGCAATTAACACAAAAATGCTTAGAAGATCAGTAGTTTATGTACTGTACATTGAAATATGAATGAAATGAAAAGAATGAAACATCATAGCTGTGGTTAACTGATTTACTCAACTGTTTTATACATTTCTTTTTCTAAATATGTTTCTATTTATAGTTTTTATTTCCACCAAACATTCACAGTTTAGTTTTTCCATGATTTAATTTCATGGTTTCCACCAGAATTATTTATATACTATTATGGGCTGTTGGGCTGTATTATTTTGAAGTAGCTTTTATTTTTATGTTTAAAAAACAAAACAAATTTAAAACTTTTGTTTTTAAGCTTTGTGGTATGTATGTTGTTTGTGTTTTCTCTAATTGGCTTTATTTTTTATTGTAGTTACTATTTTTTTTTTGTTTGTTTGATTTTTTTTATATATAATTTACTTATTCCGCTTGAACTTATTTTATTTAGTTGCTAAGGCAGCTTTTCGTTGTTCTTATATGTATTTATATTTGTTTTTTTATCTGCATTTAATATTTATGTTTTTGCTTGTTTCAGCTTGTTTTAACCCATTTTTAATAGGCTTTATTTTTTATTGCAGTTACTGTTTGTGTATATATATATATATATATATATATATATATATAATTTAGTACTTCAGCTTAAACTTATTTAATTTTGTTGCTAAGGCAGCTTTTTAGTTGTTTTTATATGTATTTATATTTATTTATTTTATATGCATTTAATATTTATGTTTTTGCTTGTTTTAACTTATTTTATTTAATTTAGTTGCTAAGGCAACTTTTTAGTTGTTTTTATATGTATTTATTTTATATGGATTTAATATTTAAGTTTTTACTTGTTTCAGCTTTATTACTTGTTTCAGCTTGTTTCAACCAATTTCTAAGTGGCATTATTTTTAATTGTAGTTACTTTTTTGTTAATAATTTACTACTTCAACTTCAACTTATTTTATTTAATTTAGTGGCTAAGGCAGCATTTATATGTATATATTTATTTTATATGAATTTAATATTTATGTTTTTACTTGTTTTAGCTTTATTTCAATTAACAAAAAATAAGTTTGTTTTATGAAATTATATGAAATATGAGCGACATGTTATATGAATGACATTTTCTTAGTTTCTTATTTTATGTTTCATTTTTACACTAAACTTCAACTGTCCTCAATCACATATTCACAATAATGACTACTCACTGTACCAAGCAGAGTTGGCAAAATTGTAACTTTTTTAAACAGGTTTCGAATTTAAAATTTCTGATAGCGCCAGTCAAGTCAGAGTATTTACACGTTTCAGGGAAATCAGCTTATGAACGACTTACTTTTAGTGGTGTCTGCGTATCAAAACAGGATGAAAGTAAGTATTTAAAAATAATGCACTTCAGCTTGAAGTTCAATTTGTGTTAACAGCTCAGTGTGGTTTAAAATCCCGATCCGTCTCCTCATTTTCTCGGCATACATAATCACTCATGTATGTCAAATAGATTGTATAAAGGTAGACTCATTCTCGCTCATGGCGCAGTGAGAAGGGCCATACAAACCCAAACAAAGCTGGAAGCGGTGGGCCTCGCTGAAGAACTAAACAGATGATGGATGGGACAAGCTGTGAAAGCAATGGGCTCTCGCGTGTCTCTGGCGGTTTGTAATTGCAGGAGAAAAAGGATGCTCAGCAGCCCATAGTATCGCCCTAATGGGATTATTCCCCAGCCGTCCTCGTCAAGAGAGAGAGAGATAGGAAGAGTGAGAGAGTCAGTAATCCAATTCTCTTACTGTATGTCACTAAGAATCACCCGCTGGATTGCATACACATACATACATCGCATACGCTTGGGAGAGTGCGTCATTTGCTGGAGTCATTGCCTGTTCTGTATGCATGCATGCATGCATTTGTTTCTTTACATGCATTTGTGTTTGTTTTGTAGCATGTAATGTTGTGTAATGTTGCTTTCAACAGTAGCTGTATCATAAAAAACTGTTGCTTATTATGGAAATCACACTTTATGTTACTTACGTTATGCATCATTTTTTTCTACCAGTCAGCTGTCTCCGTTCCTGTAGGTATATGGATGCACTATGCTTGACTTGAAGATAGTTGACCCAAGAATTAATCCTCAGGCCATACAAGATGTAAATGAGTTAGTTTCTTCATCAGAAGAGATTTGGAGAAATTTAGCATTACATCACTTGCTCACCAATGGATCCACTGCAGTGAATGTGTGCCGAGTCCAAACAGCTGATAAAAACATCTCCAGTCCATCAGTTAAAGTCTTGTAAAGAGAAAAGTTGCTTGTTTGTAATGGGTTTTTATTCAAACTGTTGCTTCCAGCTAAAATTAAGAGTCCTCTATCCATGATATTGCTTACTTCGGTAAAAAGTTGTCTTGTCTGAATCAGGAGAGAAATATGCACCGATTAATCAGTGTTTACCAGTGAAAACAGTTCAGAACAGTCGTAAACAATTATGTTGGTGGATTTGATGTGAGAGTAAACCTTAAACATTAGTCAGGGGTAAAGCCATTTTTGTCAGGATTAAAAACAAAGCTGTGAGGAACAGAAATACTGTTTGTTCATTTGAGTGTACAGTTTAATGTTATGAGTTGTGAAAATTACATGCTCTAGGAGCTTTATTGCTTTATTCATTACAGCCTTGTTTTCGTCCATGTTAAATTTAATATTGCATTTTACTTGCCAAAGGTTCATCGTGATGATTTTTAGCTGTTTGAGCTCTCGTTCTGACGGCACCCATTCACAGCAAGGGATCCATTGGTGAGCAAGTGATGTAATGTAATTTCTCCAAATCTGTTTTGTTGAAAAAACAAACTCATTTACATCTTGGAAATGAGTACCTGTCCTTCTTTTTTCCTTTTTTTTAGATTAGATTTTTTTTTTTAAATGAAATGTTGCTTTTAAATATTACAATGGATTCCAATGATTTTCTTGGGTTTATTGTTGTTCACAAGCAGTAGAAAACTTTGCCACTGCATAATGACACACACTCTGGAACTACATAACCCATCATGCATCACACATTGCCTATTGTAACTCCTGCAATGCTTTAATTAGCTTTCTAATAGACCAATTTGGAGTAGACGTCACAGTTACGTCACTCGCAGCTGCACGCGCACAGTGGTTGCAGAAAAACAATTGGTAACAAGTGGAGGTAATCGGGTAAAATCCATGGAATAAGAGGAAAAAATATTTTTGTGCTTTTGATGTCAAAATCTGAATGCAAATCATTTTTATAGAATACCGTCATCAAAGATGCCATTTGAAGCCAAACGCAGATGTTTAAACGGACGTGCTATCAATAGACCGTCATTTTCTGCCACCAGATAGACTCCGCCCACAAAAAAATGTCATCCCTGTTTCAGATCTGTAAGACAATCCCACTAACGTCAATTTTTTTTGAATAACAGTGCTTATCACTGGGTGAAAAGCTCTTGTAATATGCAGAGAACATTTTTGAAAATGACATCTAATCAATATAATCTATAATCTTTTTAAATCTAATTATTTTGTACCATATCCGTGTAATTCTCTAGTCGTAAAGGCTATCTCTTCCAGGATTTCTGCAACCATAATGTGTGCACATCCCGAATGTTTACAAACATATAATTGGTCTATAAACCTGGCATTGTTTAATATGTGGATTTTTTTTTCTGTGACAAATTGCTTATTTGTAAGTTGGGTTTTGATAAAAGTAACTGCTAAATGAATAAATTAGAATATATATTATTCATATAGCGCATGAAAATATAATATGGTTATTATGGTATGAAAACAAGAAACATTTGTGTGCACACTTTTCTTTGTGCTTGTATGGGTGAGATGACTTGCGTGTTTCTGAACAATAGCGCTATTGTACGAGTTGTGCTTCATACATGATCAGTCATAATACAATAACTGCACTCAGCGGTTTGTTCTTCGCTAAGAGCATCTCTAAGGAGCATAAAGCTGCTTTATGAATTTTCATTTGAATTTGTATCAGCTTCATTTTGGCCATCATGCAGCAAGTATATTAAATATTTTTGAATACACGCACAGCTTGAATGCACACGCCATGGATCAGAGATTTGCTTGAGCGTATTTGTGTGTGTTAAGTGTCTTAGAGCAGTCATTGGTTGAGATGGGAATGCCTCATCCTTCCAGATGCCAAATCCCTTTAAGTGTGTCTGACAAAGAGCAAAATCTCTCTCTGCCTGTCTGTCCACTCTTTCTCCAGGCCTTTCTTTCTATGAATATCCGTCTCTCTCACTCTCTCTCCGTTAACAATGACTTTAAGCTATAAATCTCCTTTGCGCTGATAGAAAACGGTTCATGTGAATGAGGAGACTCTTAAAATTCATTTAGGGTGATGCTGACACACTCATCGCTGAAGGTAATGCTGTATCGTTACGTGGTTTGTTTTTATCCATGCTATAGGATGGAAATACTTCATTTCAGCATTCAATCTCTTTTTTGTTTTAATTTTCTCTGTTGTAGGACAAAGAGAGATAGAGACAGCGATGCTGTGTGACTGAGGAATCCCTTATTCCTGTTGCAGACTGCAGATGGGTATAGCAGTGAGCGAGAGAGAGAGACAGGACATGATAGAGACACGGACAGAGAAGGTCTTCTACAGCCAAACGAACGCTAATGAAGAGCGACAGCTTCTTTATAGACTCACAACACAGATACAATGAGGATGAGAACATTTAGAGCAGCATCTCTCCTCTCTGGCCTCCATTACCCTGCAGATACTAGACCACAGACCAGACAGAACAGAGTCAAAATATCTTTTTATAGTCAGCTGTTTGTCTAATTTGACTGACACGGTGTGTTGTAATGTTTATTTTTTCTTTATGTTACCTATTCTCTCTGCGTGTGTGTTTTATCTTAAAGAGTTAGTTCACCCAAAACTGTAAATTCTGTTTTTAATTACTCACCCTCATGTCGTTCCAAACCTGTAAGACCTTCATCTGTTCATCTTCATAACAAAAAGTAAGATATTTTTGATAAAATCTAAGAGCTTTCTGACCCTGCATAGACAGCAATGCAACTAAAACAGTCCCTAGGCCCAGAAAGGTATCAAGGACATTGATAATATGTGACATCAGGTGAATTTCATCAAATATATCTTAATTTGTGTTACAAGATGAACAAAGGACTTAACAGGTTTGGTACGATGTAAGGTTGAGTAATTAATGGCAGAATTTTTATTTTTGGATAAACTATCCTTTTAAATATGACGGATAATCAGATTTTTATTAGCAACAGTTGTTATATTGAGAAGGTCACAATCTGCTCGCATACACCTGAATGTGAATGGATTCTAATGAAAGTTGTGAAACTAGTTGTCACAAATACAATGGGTTGGATAGTTGGAGAAATTCATCTAGCCATGAACTAGTGTTGCTATTGTTAACTAAAACTATTAAAAATTATTTTCATTAATTAAAATAAAGCTGAAATATGAATATTAGATAGATAAAAACAACCTTAAAACCTTAAACCAACTGAAATAAATAACTAAAATAAACTAAAACTGATATAAAACACAAATTAACATAAAAAATGCTAATAAATTAATATATTCCCAAAACATAAAAAAGCTAGCTTAAAATATTATGAAATACCATGAGAGTATAGAACCATAATACCAAAGAATAACTGTCAATAACGTAATCATATATAATAATAATATTTATTTTGTCAAATAATGTATTTGTAACTTCATAACTGTATGAAGCAGCTACCATAGTAATTTCTTTCATATTATATTATGACATATACAGTTGTTCTAAATAGAAAATTATATAAAATTTGTGACCTTGGACCACAAAACCAGTCGTAAGTGTCAAAAAGCTGAATAAAAAAGCTTTCCACTGGTGTATGGTTCGGTAGGATAGGCTAAAATTTGGCCGAGATACAACCATTTGAAAATCTGAGGGTGCAAAAAAAATCTAAATATTGAGAGAATCACCTTTAAAATAGTACAAATGAAGTTCTTAGCAATGCATGTTACTAATCGAAAATTAAGTTTTGATATATTTACAGTAGGAAATTTACAAAACATCTTTGTGGATCTTTATGGAACATAATCTTTACTTAATATCCTAATGATTTTTGACATAAAACAAAAATTGATAATTTTGACCCATGCAGTGTATTGTTGGCTATTGCTACAAATACACCCGTGCTACTTAAGACTTTTTTAATTAACGTAAGAATAAATGCCATAATAGTGTATAAATAATACTAAAAATAGCACTGTCAGGAACATCATAATATATACTAATACATTTATTTATTTAAACCATATATTACTTCAACAGCATACAGCAGCTATCATAGTAATTTCTTTCACTTTATATTATAAACTATACGCTTGATCTAAATGAGATCATAAATTGACCGAGATACAAGCATAGAAGATTAAACCCATACGTTTATTTTATATTTTATACATGAAACAGTTTCCACACAAAAGTAGTTAATTAAGGGCATCTTCTCCATTGACTTCTACTCAAAAAGGGCTCCTTGTCTACATGAATCTTCTTATTCATATCTATGGTTTCCATATCATTATTGTATTAAGCAAATTTATTAAATAGAATCCTTGAAGATATAGACCTTAATCTAAGATCAGCAGTCTGTGCGGTTCTATGGGTGCTGCGCAGTGATAGACACATTAACTAGCCATTTAGCTTCGTAACGGCTATTATACTGTGTGTTTTAGCACGGCTGGAATGCTGTATTGACCGATCAGCATCCAGGATGGAAACGATTTGTTTTATAAAGTAGAACACAATAGTTTCCAGATGATGTACCCTTTCATCGAAACGCCGGGCGACGTACGTGCGCTTCCTGGGAGGCGTATGAAAACCTTGAGTTGAACACAAAACCAGCAAATTTCCATTGCTGCTGAGATGCACACTAATCCGAAGAGCTTTGTGTTTTCTGAGGCGCGGGGGGTTATAGTTCATTAAGCCGTATGGGTCCTGAGAGAGACTCTGGCCCTCTCTCTGTAAAAGACGCCCGGGCTATTAACGCAGCAGAGGACAGGATGAGTTCTCCTCCATTAGCTTAGCATGGCTAATGACTCCCATTCATCCACTGTTTATGTAAAATGGAGCTCTTTTAGAGGCGGCGCGCGCCATCAAAACAGCTGGCGAGATATTAAGCGTGGAGCTGTGGAGTCAGGGCATGGATGGATGTGAGTCTGGGCGAGTCACGGTTGGGAAATTGTTCACAATGAGAGGGGCTGCGGTTCACGGCGGGAGACCGCGGCACAGAAACGCTGCCTTAGATCTCAGCAGAAAGGCAGTGAGTCAGTAAGCACAAAATATCCCTCAACCCGCGTAAAGGAGAAACAAGAAGCTCAGCAAGAAGAGCCAAGTGAGGGAGAGAGCAGAAAACGTTGAAGAAAGGGAAACCGAGAGAGATTAGCTCAGCTGTACTGTGTTCGGAAAATCACTCTCCGTGCTGAGGGAGACAAAACATGAGGATCTGTGTCTTCAAATCACATAAACTCATGAACCCAGAGATGCGTTACAACCCTAAGAGTCGATTCTGTTTTTGGGCATGTGAGCGCGTCTGCTTTAAAAGAGTGTTTCGGCGTTAGCTTGCGTGCTAATTATGTGACCTTTCCTACGGTACGTGTCTTTTTTCTAAGGTGAGGAAAAGAGGGGGGGAGTGCTGAAATAAGGCATCGAGTCGGTGTGTGTGCGTTTTTCACAGCGTGTGCCTCGATGTGAGAGGGAGCTGATATAGTGCTGATCAGGTTCCTACGATGGCGCCTACACCTCGCAAGGATAGGAAACGGTACAGAGGACAAAAGCAGACGGAGAGGAAACGAGAAGGGAAAGCAGATGGAGGAGAGGACAGATGGGATAAAAGAGAAAGGGAAATGAAGGCTGAGAGAACCTGAGGAGGTGAAGAGGGTGAAGAGGAGGGTTATACATTCTGTGCAAACAAAAAATGAAAAGAAAAAGTGTGCTTTACCTCTTTTAAGGTTTGTGTGTGTGCTTTGTTTTGATTTTGTTTCGTTTTTTGACAGAAGGTACAGAATAAGAAAACGATTAGTGCATGATGCACACCAGATTCAAACCAGCATCTTACAAATTAAGCACCACAGAGCACAAGAAAACAAAGTAAAAGACGAAAAGAGAAGATGTGTTTTATTTCTGTAGTTTTTAGGGATTTGCAGGAAATTATGAGGGAGGAGAGAAGGCAGTAGAATGGGATTCTGTGGAAAGTTTATGACGTGAGCCAGACTCAAACCATGAACTTCCACATGAGCACCATGGCCCAGTATCCTCAGTTCAGATGTGTTTGCAAAGCAGGAGTTAATAATAAAAATAATAATAAAAATCTGGAATAATAAACCAAATGTCTGTTAAACATTGAAATTTAATTAAAAATAAAATAAAATAAAAATATAACTTGTCCGCAAACTTGACTGGGATGCTAGGTGGATGATTGGAAAAAACAGGTAACGCCATCTTGACTACACTTGAAGACCAGCTAGACCAGTTAGATCCAGCTAAGACCAAAAAACCCTGCTTTTTCTGCAGGGAGACCACACTTAGTACTTCTATGGTGACCTGTAAAGTCAGCATGAAATGAAAGTTCACCTAGTGAATCGATTCATCCTAAACGGACCTGGCTCTCTCTCATATGTAGCATTAGAAAGTATGATTTATTCTAATGAATCGGTTCGTCCTAGTGAGTCGGTTCATCCTAAATGGCCCTGTCTCATATGTTGTATTGGAAATTGTGATTCCTTGTAATGAATCATTCATCCTAAATGTCCCTCTCTCATGTGTAGCATTGGAAAGTATGATTCATTCTAATGAATCGGTTCATTCTAAATGGCCTTGTCTCATCTGTTGTATTGGAAAGTGTGATTCCTTATAGTGAATCGTTCATCCTAAATGTCCCTCTCTCATATGTAGTATTAGAAAGTATGATTCATTCTAATGAATCGGTTCGTCCTAGTGAATCGGTTCATCCTAAATGGCCCTGTCTCATATGTAGCATTAGAAAGTATGATTCATCCTAATGAATCGGTTCATTTTAAATAGCCTTGTCTCATCTGTTGTATTGGAAAGTGTGATTCCTTATAGTGAATCGTTCATCCTAAATGTCCTTCTCTCATATGTAGCATTAGAATGTATGATTCATTGTAATGAATCGGTTCATCCTAGTGAATCAGTTCATTCTAAATGGCCTGTCTCATATGTTGTATTGGAAAGTGTGATTCTGTGTAGTGAATCATTCATCCTAAATGTCCCTCTCACATATGTAGCATTAGAAAGTATGACTCTGCCCCTTTCTTACCACAGGCTTACATTCAGGTCTGCCTCCATCTGGTCTACAACAAGTGACCGGAACCAAATTCCCCGACATTTTTTGTTCACTCTGATGATTTTGCAACACATAAGAAAAGATCTGTCACTAATTCTGTTTCATCGTCACAATACGGTCTAGGTTAGGTTACTTGAATGAGTATGAAGTTCCAATAGTGGACTCAACAAAATCTCCCTATGTGTCCCCTGCATTGTTTACTTTATTAATTAGTGTTTTAATTTGTCGCGAGGCCCTGCGAGGTTAATTAACGTCAATGTCGGCATGGTTCCTCTCAGCGTGTCCGCCGAGAGACCGAAGCTCGACGCAGAACCGCTTCCCGCAGTCAGCCAGAGACGAGAGCGTCTGACGATATCACTGACATATATAAGGTGGCCGTTCATGTGTGTCTGTCTGTGCGTGTGTAGATAACTCGTCTCTGTTCTGCTCTGATTGTCTCCCACGCAGCTCATTCTCCCACACAAGTTCCATAAAGTGACCGAACTGAAAAAGAGACCTTGGGTTGTTTGTGTATGCCGGAGCCCGGCTTGCAGCCATACGTTAGGGCCCCACAGATGAGGTGGAGATGTCTGGCAGAGTCGCTGTGACTGCTCTGCTTCCAAACGCCCTGATTAAAGACGCAGGCGGTAGGACGGGGCCATACGGCCGGCGTAATGAGAGAGCCAGCTGCGTGTTTTATGAACATTGTATAATCGAATGCAAAACTTAGACAATGTTTTTCTTGCATTAAAAATGTAAATGTAAAAAAAAAAGTCTCTTTCTCATCACATTGTCCAAAACAATTTTCTGCTTGGCTCCCTTCTGCGAGTGTGCAGAGCTGGGTGCTAACCGATCTTGATTGCATTCTCTACAGAGAGAGAGAGAGAGAGACGCAGAACGAGAGACGCATGGGAATACATCCACCTCTCCCATCCGCATGTCCATTCCCCTCATAATGCTATAAGTATTGACTGTCATTAGGAGCAGTATTAGAGTATTACGACGACTAATGTTGATGGAAGAGAGAAAGAGATGATGGAGAAATGTGAACAGGATCTACATCAGCATGACGGAGGAAAGTGAAGATGCAGACTGACTGAAGGAGAGATAAAAGGAGCAAGAGTGGAGTTGAATGGAAAATGAGGAGAAAGTTATATAATTCTCCACAGGTGCATTGCACCTTTTTTCTAACAAAAGTTTCGAGCTGTTATTGTGTTCACACTTTGTTTGCTACTTTTTCTGGCAGGTAGTGGTGTAGCATGATCAAACACTGAGGGAATAGTCTAACATACTTAGCATTGGGAAGTCTGATTTATTCTAGTAAATCAATTTGTGCTAAATGGCCCTCTCTCATGTGTCACATAGGAAAATGGGATTCATTCTTGTGAATCAGTTCATCCTAGTGAGTCAACCTAAATGGCCATGTCTCATATGTTGTACTGGAAAGTGTGATTAATTGCAGTGAATTGGTTTATCCTAAATGGCTCTCTCTAATATGTACAGTAGCATTAGAAAGTATGATTCATTCTAATGATTTGGTTCATCCTAATGAATTGGTTTGTCTTAAAAATGGCCCTATCTCATCTGTTGTACTGAAAAGTGTGATTCATTCTAATGAATCAGTTCATCCTAAATGGCCCTCTCTCATATGTAGTATTAGAAAATGTGATTCATTCTAATGAATTGTTCATACTAGTGAATCAGTTCATCCTAAAAACCCATGTCTCATAAAAAAGTGCAATTCATTCATTTAGTGAATCCGTTCATCCTAAATGGCTCTCTCTCATAGGTAGCATTAGAAAGTATGATTCATTCTAATGATTTGGTTTATCGTAGTGAATCGGTTCGTCTTAAATGGCACTGTCTCGTCTGTTGTATTGAAAAGTGTGATTCATTCTAATGAATCGGTTCATCCTAAATAGCCCTCATTCATATGTAGTATTAGAAAATATGATTCATTCTAATGAATTGGTTCATGCTAGTGAATCAGTTCATCCTAAAAGCCCATGTCTCATAAAAAAGTGCAATTCGTTTTAGTGAATCAGTTCATTCTAAAGGCTCTCTCTTATATATAGTATTAGAAAGTATGATTCATTCTAATGACATAGTTCATCCTAGTGAATCGGCTCATCCTAACTGGCCCTGCCTCATATATTCTATTGTGAAGTGTGATTCTTTGTATTGAACCGGTTCATCCTAAATGGCTCTCTCTCAAATGTAGCATTAGAAAGTATGATTCATTTTAATGAATCGGTTCATCCAAGTAAATCGGTTCAACCTAAATGGCCCTATCTCATATGTTGTATTTATAAAAAAAGATTCATTGTAGTGAATCGGTTCGTCCTAAATGGCCCTCTCTCGTATGTCGCTTTGTGTGATTTATTCTAGTGATTTGGTTTATTCGAAATGGTTCTCTCTCATAAGTTGCATTTGAAAGTATGATTTATTGTAGTAAAACGGTTTGTCCTAAATTGCCATTTCTCATATGTAGCATTAGAATATGTCAGTCATTCTAGTGAGTTGGTTCATCCTAAATGGCCCTGTCTCATATTTTGCATTAGAAAGTATGATTCATTTAAATGAACTGGTTCATCCTAAATGTCTCATATGTTGTATTGGAAAGTGTGATTCACACTAGTGAAATGAAATGATCCAATCGAAATGGTCCTCTCTCATATGCTGCATTGGAACTTACAAGTCATTCTAGTGAATCAGTTCATCCTATATGATCTTCTCTCATATGTAGCACTAATAAATTCAAATTTATTCCTTTAAATCAGTTTGTCCTAAACAACACTTTTTCATATGTAGCATTATTAAGTCTGATTTATTCTAGTGAATGAGTTCTTCGAAATGGTTCACTGATTCAAGTCCCTGCAGTACAGAATGTACAATATTTCTGGGTGTATGTTAAAGCTCTTTGTTGATGTATGTAGTATAAATTCATCTATTTAAGTCTGAGACTGTCAACCTACTCATTCAAAAACCCTCAATGTTTTCCTGCCAGTAAAAAAATACAGATATGACTAAATGATAACCTGACTGTAATTTAACTTGACAAGCCAGAGTTTTTAAAGAAGCTTCCCAAACACTGGTGACTGGTTTGTGCACAGTGTCTGCACAGACTTTGTTTACCTCAAAATCCTGTTTGTGTCTTGCTCAGTGTTTCATTTAAAACTGGTATATTAACTTTGAGTGTGTGTGTGCAATTTTTGTCATCACAGTCGTGTGTGAATGGTTTCGATTAAGTCGCACGCAAACAAGTGAGCTCAATTTCAACTTCATTTGTATTTGCCGTTGTGTCAGACAGTAATTAGCGTGTGTGCATCCCACCATCCAATCCACTCTCCCACTGACTCACACAGCGTGATTGTCTATCAACGCTGAACTTGATTTTTTTTTGTTTAGGTGCCTGTCCATTTCTTTCACTGAGCAGTATAAGTGAATCGGTTCATCCTAAATGACTCTCTCTCATGTGTAGCATTAGAAAGTATGATTCATTCTAATAATGTGGTTCATCCTAGTGAATCGGTTCGTCCTAAATGGCCATGTCTCATATGTTGTATTGGAAAGTATGATTCATTGTAGTGAATCGATTCATCCTAAATGGCTCTCTCTTATGTAGCATTAGAAAGTATGATTCATTCTAATGAAATGGTTCATCCTGTAGTGATTCGGTTCATCCTAAATGGCCCTGTCTTATATGTAGCATTAGAAAGTATGATTCATTCTAAAGAATTGGTTCATCCCAGTGAATCAGTTCATCCTAAAAGCCCAAGTCTCATATAAAATGCAATTCATTTTAGTGAATCCGTTCATCCTAAATGGCTCTCTCTCATATGTAGCATTAGAAAGTGTGATTCATTCTAATGATTTGGTTCATCCTAGTCAATTGGTTCATCTTAAATAGCCCTGTCTCATCTGTTGTATTGAAAAGTGTGATTCATTCTAACGGATCAGTTCATTCTAAATGGCTCTCTCTTATATGTAGTATTAGAAAGTATGATTCATTTTAATGAAATGGTTCATCCCAGTGAATTGTCTCATCCTAAATGGCCCTGTCTCATATATTCTATTGTAAAGTGTGATTCTTTATATTGAACCGGTTCATCCTAAATGGCTCTCTCTCAAATGTAGCATTAGAAATTATGATTAATTTTAATGAATCAGTTCATCCTAAATGACCCTGTCTCATATATTCTATTGGAAAGTGTGATTCTTTGTATTGAATTGGTTCATCCTATAGTGATTCGGTTCATCCTAAATGGCTGTGTCTTGTATGCTGTATTAATAAGTGTGATTCATTGTAGTGAATCAGTTCATCCTAAATGGCTCTCTCTCATATGTAGCATTAAAAAAGTATGATTTATTCTAATGATTTGGTTCATCCTAATGTATCGGTTCGTCCTAAATGGCCATGTTTAATATGTTGTATAAATAAGTGTGATTCATTGTAGTGAATCGTTTCATCCTAAATGGCTGTCTCATATGTAGCATTAGAAAGTATTCATTCTAATGAATTGGTTCATCCTAGTGAATCGGTTCGTCTTACAGTACATGGCCATGTCTCATTTGTTGCATTGAAAAGTGTGATTCATTCTAACTAATCGGTTCATCCTAAATGTCCCTCTCTCACATGTAGCATTAGAAAGTATGATTCATTCTAATGAATTGGTTCATCCTAGTGAATCGGTTCGTCCTAAACGGCTCTGTCTCATATGTTGTATCGGAAAGTGTGATTCATTGCAGTGAGTTGGTTCACCCTAATGGCCCTCTCTCATATAAAATATATGTTTTTTTTAGGTGCCTGTCCATTTCCTCCACTAAGCAGGTGTGTTACTAAGCACATGAAGGGAACACGCATGTTTTTTATGTGAACTGGTCCTGGGCAGATGAAAGTCTATTAACAGAGCTGAGCTGGAACCGCATCCCAGTGATGTCCTGACCGCTATCTGTCACTCCCAATTAAATCCGACGCCAATTTGAGGAACCTAGTCGTTATCTTTGCAGATGGGAATCTAGAGATTATTCTATTCATAGCTTTGTGAAATGTCCCAAAACTCCTCAGATGGCTTTCATCTCACTCTCTTTTCCTCTTTGTCCACTTGTCTTCCTGTCTTTTGTTATTCTCAGATTTCGCCCTAGTCTTATCTTTCTCACTTTCAGTGGCGGTACTATGGAAGCGGGGTGTGTTTTGGCAAACCGGCTTGGTCTGAACTGACTTTGCCGTATTGAGATGCAGCTCCTAGTTTCATTATAAGCCGCTTTAAGGCAATCTGCATATTACTGTGGTGAATACAGCTGAGCCTGAGTGGAGGGCTATTCAAAGAAGAATCCATTTGTCACTGAATTAGCGCTAATTAGCAGAGTTTGGGCATGCTGTATCATAATTGGACACATTTTTCTATGTTTCCTCCAGCTGGGTGCTGGAATTCTGGCACGGGGAGCGGAAGATGCGAGCAAAGGGGGCTGAGGTGGGAAGAGGAGGCGGTGAAGTGTACAGTATAAGTCCCTTTGTTGATTTAGCTGGAAGCAACTTTTGGCTGACTGCACCCGCTGGCAGAGTTCTTGTTCTCTTATATAGAGCTATACGTACGCTTTGAGGCACACGCGGAAAAATTAAACACAGGGAGAACGAGCACAAAAGAGGAAAGAGCGAAAAAGAATGAAAGAGATGGGGCGTAAAACGCCTGTTCTGCAACGTGCAGCTGGATCATCAGCGCAACCTAATGAAGGTAGAGGCATCCCACTGGTTTTATACCACCAGCCTCGCACAAGGGAATGCCAATTAAGTGCCCCCTCCCTCCTCGGTTCACACACATGCATGCCCAAACACACACTTACGCACAATGAAGGATGCAGAGATGCGAGGGCACGGGGGGAGGTGTTTGGCAAGCCCTGGAAAGATGTCAAGATCCTGTCATTCCGCTACCGTTGAGCACCGATCGGCTGAGAAAGCTCTCTTTCTCCTCAGACCCTCCCTAGATGAATATCATCATGTGGGTTGATTTGAAAAACAACTTCCTTCTCTGTTAGCGTGACTCGCTCCGGAGTCAATGTTAGGCTGAATGCGGTGTAGAAAGAGCATGACTGAACAGCATGAGGTCTGGTCCACATTGCAGCTTATTCTGGCCAAGAAACACCCACTTAGATAGGAAGTGAGCGTCTGACTGACATAAGCGAACCACCAGAGTTTGTTTTGGTTGTATGTGCTGTTTAGAGGCAGGTTTATCTGAAATTCTTGATATCATAATAATAGACCACTGTGGAAAATATATATAATTCATATAATAGTATAGTGGCAAATCTAGCGACAAATCACATGGTATGCAAATCTCATATTAAACAGCCTAAAAGTCTGGCTGTGTTAGCTGATGTAAGTGACACTACATTCATTTCTTGTCCAAAATTCATTTTTTTAAACTGTTCATGTATAGCCTGGTGAATTATTTTATAACAGAGCAGGTTCTGCATTTATGTCTTCATAAATTCGGAAATGTACATCAAATTGGATTGTAATAAATAATCAAATCAAATCACAATAACAGACCAGCTTGAAAAAAGAAAAAAATAATAGTAATATTACACATAATAATAATAATAATAATTATTATTATTATTATTATATTGACTAATAATAATAAACATGAGTTTAAGCCAAAACTCATGTATACAATTATAATGAAAAAAATAATAATAATAATTATTATTATTATTATTGTTTTTGTTGTAGTTGTTATTGTTATTGTTATTATTATTGTTGTTGTCGTTGTTGTAATAATAATAATAAGAAGAAGAAATACGAGTTTAAACCAAAAACTCTGTGCAAAATTAATCATCTGAACTTGTTAATGTTAAAACATGTTAATGTTTTGATGTTATAAAATAAAATAAAAATAATTTTACACATGAATTTTGGCTTAAACTCTTTATTATTATTATTATAATTATTATAATTATTATTATTATATTGACCAATAATGGGAAAATAATAAAATATAATAATAATTATTTTATTTTTTTATTTATTTATTTTTTTTTTATTGCTGTCTCCACTCAAAAAATTCTTAACCTTTCAACATTAACAAGTTCAGATGATTAAATGTATCTTGGTTGCCCCTTTTTTTTTTTTTTTTTACACTTGGGCAAATCCAGGAGAACTGTATTTTAAAAGCACTCATTTTACCAACCTGGTGCATTGTAAATATGCCGTTTGTTTCCATGCAGATCAAGCCATCCAATCAGATTACAACTTGCCGAATCCAGAAAGTGCATTCAAACTAGTATGCATCAGACGGTCAGTCATTGTAGTATAGGCGGTCAGTGGGTGTGCCGTCTCGGCGGAATGAACCTGAAGAGCTTTTGTGGTGAACTTCCAAGACATTATTGTCCGTCTCGTCTTCACTCAGGCCTCGCGCTCATTTAAAGCACTCTGTTTAATGTATGGTGTCTATACCCCGTAAGCACTCGAACAACAGCTCTCTTAAGTGCTTTCGTAGCCCTGCCTGCTACATCAGGTCATAGCCGGGTGTGAATGTGATGCTTGTCTTCACAACTTCCCTCCTCAGAGAGATGGATAGAGGCACACAGGAAGATGAAGCCTAATGTGAAAATAAAATGTTGAGCCTGCAAAAAAGACGGGCCTTTTGAAAACCTCTGGATGCACGCGTAAAGTCTTCCCAAACGCGACGTGACCGGCCTCGCAGATAAAAAGCGTCCGTCCGACTCTACAGAGACCCTTTACTAATGGCACAACATGCAGGAACTGGACCCAAGAGAGGAGGAGGGAGGAGAGGAGGAGGTAGAGAGAGAGAGAAAGAGAGAGAGAGAGGGAGTTCCTTTAGCTCCTCACTCTCAGCTGAAGTCTCTGTGGAAGTGGGACACTGACAGCAGCACAGTGAGACTGTAAGTGTGTCTCCTAGTGTAAATGAATCAATGAGACAGGCATTCTGACAGACATGTTGTCCTTCTGTCATGGACGGGTGAAGTAAAGCTGACTGCTGCAGTATGGAGACAGAGGAAGGTAAGAACAGAGGACTCTCTTTACTTTAGACTATAGGATCATTTCTATATGGTCACAGCATTGATTTTAGTGAAACACTCTGTGAATGTATTGATTGTGAGGTTGGTTGGTGAGTGTGTTTGTGAGGAGGAATTGTGGGAGACCTATTGAGTTCCACCCTGTTTGGCTTTCGCAAGGTCAGATACGGTCTCTTCTGCGTTTATTCTGACGTGAAAGGTGTTCAGAATGACTCGATATATTGTAGAGAGATCAGCAGGTGTATTTATTAAGCACCATATCTACTAATGTACACAGCCATCTGTTCACGATGTGTGTGTGTGTGTGTATGTGTGAGAGAGCGAGCATGTGTGGATATACAGGCATTCACATGAACCTGTGTGTTTAGAACAGCATATACTGTACAATTTTCTGTTCGCACATGTGTAATACACATTGTTTTGCATTATTAGATGATACAATATAGTATATAAATTACACTACCAGTCAAAGCTTTTGAACAGTAAGATCTTTAATTTTTAAATGTTTATTTTCTCTTCTGTTCACCAAGCCTGCATTTATTTGATCCAAAGTATAACAAAAAATCAGTAAAACTGCAAAATATTTTTGCTATTTAAAAGAACTGTTTTCTACTTGAATATATTTTAAAATGCAATTTATTCCTGCGATTTCAAAGCTGAATTTTTAGCGTCATTACTCCAGTCACGTGATTCTTCAGAAATTATTCTAATATTCTGATTTGCTGCTCAAAGAACGTTTATTTTTATGTTGAAAACAGCAAAGTGTAGTTTTTCCTGGTTTCTTTGATGAATAGAAAGTTCAGAAGAACAGCATTTATCTGAAATAGAAAACTTTTGTAACATTATAAATATCTTTATCATTACTTTTGATCAATTTAAAGCATCTTTGCTAAATAAATGAATGCTATAATGTTACAAAAGTTTTTTTTATTTCAGATAAATCCTGATCTTTGGATCGTTCTATTCATCAAAGAATCCTGAAAAAATGTACTCAGCTGTTTTAAATAATAATAATAATAATAATAATAATAAATGTTTCTTGAACAGCAAATCAGCATATTAGAATGATTTTAAACAATGTGACACAGAAGGCTGGAGTAACGATGCTGAAAATTTAGCTTTGATCACAGGAATAAATTACATTTTAAAATATATTTAAAAAGAAAACAGTTATTTTAAATAGTAAACTTTTACTGTTTTTGCTGTACTTTGGATCAAATAAATGCAGGCCTGGTAAGCAAAACAGACTTCTTTAAAAAACATAAAAAATCTTACTGTTCAAAAACTTTTGACTGGTAGTTTAGAGCATATTAGATGCATAAAAGGAATTATAAGGATGCGTGTAGGTGAATATACAGTGTTTAAAAAAATGCTTTTTGTTAAACCTATAAATATGATGCATCATGATAAACTTAATTTGAATGCCTTACCTTATAATTTTAATGCATTAAAACTGGCTTTACACAAAGGTAATTTTATACTGTGCTATATGCACATGGCACACCTTTAAAAGGTTAACACATACTATGTTGTAAAAGTTTGAGGTCAGCAAGATCGTTTTATTTTTATTAAGTAAGGATGCATTAACATGATCAAAAGTGAGTTAATGCATTTATAATGTTACACAACATCTATTGCTGTAAAAAAAAATGCTGTTTATTTCAACTCTTTATTCATCAAAGATCCTGAAAAAGTCACAAAAATGTTAAACAGCTCCACTGTTTTCAACATTGCTAAAAAGAAATATTTATAATATTACAATGGTTTCTGAAGGATCATGTGACATTGAAGACTGGAGTACTGATGCTGAAAATTCAGCATTGTGATCGCAGGAATAATTATATTTTAAAATATTCAGATAGAGAACAAGTATTTTAAATTGTAATAATATTTATTTGCTTATAATTAACTGTGAAGAATTTATGCAGTACTTGTGCATAAAACGCTTCATTCATAAACATTAAAAAAACATATTGACCTCTTTTGAATTAGGTTCAATAAAAAAAAGTTGGTATAGCTTTCTGAAGTAGGTGAGTGGTATGTTTACAGGTAAATTTACTTCATGAATTATTCATGGTACATGCAACAATCACACTTTTGCAACTACTTATTTGCAATGCTGTTATTAAGCATAATTATTGTCTAAAAACTGCATATTTTTTTCCTTTCAAGTAATGACATGCTCTCGCTTCATAAAGACCTTGTGTATTTGCTCTTTTGACCACGAGATAACAGCGCGTGCATATTCAAAGTTCTCTAATTAGCGGATGTGCGCTATCATCACAGGTGGTTGCGATGAGAGCTGGAGCTTCGCCTGTGCTCACTCAGGTCCAATCACATGTAGTTAATGAGCTGACGGGGTTAGTTACCACTGGGTTAATGACGCACATTAATATGTTGCTAATATACCCCAGGTCATGCAGTAATTAAAAATCTCATTTTCAACTCATAGAAAGCACAGACTCTCCTTCATCTTAAACGATTTAGTAAAGAGCGAGAGAGAGAGAGCGAGGTGTGTCGATTAGGATTTCATTCATGATTCCCTGTATCATTTGTTTGATGTCATGGTTTGTGGCTGTACAGTAAGCGTGTGTGATGTAATGTCAGGTATTACACAGAAGCGGTTGCATCAGGTGTTTAGGGTTCATCCAAACACTCGAGCACAGGGACATGCTCTCTCCTCAGGGTCAGCTGATGCAAAGGGCTGATGAATTTACCTCATAGTAGCACTTCAAACCACAGCCCCCGAGTGTGTGTGTGAGGTAGAAAAACACCCCACTGTGACTCTCACACACAGCCTTGTCATGTCTATAAATACTACTCATTTGCATCTGTTGTTCACACTTAAGAGAAAAGAGATGTATACATGACCCCAACAAAAACATTACCATAGTTGCCACCAAATTAGTAGTACAGAAACAGCATGATAAATTAATATGGGTGTGAGATGCAGTCAGAATCTCTCTTGTATCGTCTTTGTTTGCATTTGTTTTTTGTTAATGACAGTGGAGACTGTTGTATGTCAGTTGTTAACATAGTGCTTTTATGAGCGTTTATGAGAACCCTTGGTTCCTTATACTGCTTGTGGTTACCTGGATGATCTACTGTTTTTTTGTTTTGTGATGGTTGTTCATGAGTCCCTTGTTTGTTCTGAACAATTAAACTGAGCACTGTTCTTCAGAAAAATCCTTCAGGCCTTGCAGACTCTTCAGTTTTCCAGCATCTTTTGCATATCTGAGCCCTTTCCAGCAGTGATCGTATGCTTTTTAGATCCATTTTTTTAACTCCGAGGTCAATTGGGGGACTCAAACACAACTATTAAAAAAGGTTCAAACATTCACTGAGGCTTCAGAAGGAAACACAATGCATTAAGAGCCGGGGGGTGAAAACTTTTTGAATTTAAATATCAAGGTAAATTGTACTTAATTTGACTTCCGGGAAAAATGGAAGTATCTTCTATTGCTTCCTAAATGCTGCTAAATGGGAACTAAATGGGAAAAAAAGATATTTCAACAACAAAAGAAGAATTTGGACATCTTCATCCTGTTCAAAAGTTTTCACCCCCCAGCTCTTATTGCATCATGTTTCCTTCTGGAGCATCAGTGAATGTTTGAACCTTTTTTAATAGTTGTGTTTGAGTCCTCCAATTGTCCTCAGAGTGAAAATATGGATCTCAAAATCATACAGTCACTGCTAGAAAGGGTTCAAATATGCAAAAGATGCTGGAAAACTTATGATTCTGCAAGGGGTTCCCAAACTTTTGCATAACACTGTATATTTGATAATATTTTGTTTTGTTTTGTTCACTCAAACCTCTGAGTTTCTTTATTCTCTTGAACACAATAGAAGATATTTTGAAAAATGTTGGTAACCAAACAGTTGCCGGTAGCCATTGGCTACCACGGTATTTTTCCCCCATACTATAAAAGTCAAGGACTTCCGTGAACTGTTTGGTTAACAACATTCTTCAAAATTTCTTCTGATGACATCATTTTCATTTGTGGATGAACTATCCCTTTAAATATCCATTAACCTTTTATCTAAAATACTCAAATTCACTGTGGCCCTGACCAAATTGTGTCACACTTCAAAGCCAAAGTAAGATGTGACCCTGGACCACAAAACCAGTCTTAAGTAGCACAGGTATATTTGTAGCAATAGCCAAAAATACACTGTATGCGTCAAAATTATTGATTTTTCTTTTATGGCAAAAATCATTAGGATATTAAGTAAAGATCATGTTCCATGAAGATATTTTTTAAAATTCTTACTGTAAATATATGAAAACCTAACTTTTGATTAGTAATATACATTGTTAAGAACTTTATTTTCTCAATATTTTGATTTGTTTGCACCCTCAGATTCCAGGTTTTCAAATAGTTGTATCTTGAACAAATATTGTCCTATCATAACAAACCATACATCAATGGAAAGCTTATTTATTCAGCTTTCAAATTATATATAAATCTCATGTGACCCTTATGACTGGTTTTGTGATCCAGGGTCACATATTATATTAATTTATCACAGTATACTAAATGTGGCATGAAGAAAAAAAAACGACACTTCACAAGTCTGAAGTGTGACATGAATGAGTGACGGAGTGCAAGAAGGTGAAAAAGATGAGCATGCGCTCCAAAAATACAAACAAACAAGGCAACGCTAATAGTTGTGATTTAGTGGCAAAGTGGTTTTGGAAGAAGGCTGTTATCTTGAGTAGAGAGAGGAATCTTTTATTTATTTATTTTTTCCAAACACTTTGATCTTCAGTTCGGGTGAGAGGTTTCCAAAGACCACACAATGGAGGAGGCGGAGGCAGGGTTAGAGAGATGAGGAGACGAAGGGATGGGAAGACAGAAGTTTTCGCTTTATTGCTAAAAATAGACCTGTTTCTATCAGAGTCACAGACATCAAAGAGAGTCGGCTGGAATATAATTAGCAATTTATATACTTTCACACCAAACAGCTGATATGAGTGAGGAGAACCTGCTGTGCATGACTCCATTCATTCATTTGTTTTGTGGATGATTTTAGTTTGATGTTTGCTAACTTGGTAAGAAATGTATGATCCTTTTTAATCAAAGTTGTGTGTTTGTAATAAACTAATGTTAGGATGTTTTTAACAAACTGTTGCAAGTCCTCTATCCATAACATGGCTTCTTCTGTGAAAATGTTGCCTTGTCTGAATCAGGAGAGAAATATGCACAAATCAAGCACCATTTAAAAGTTTTTTGAAAGTAATTTTGGCCAGAAGTGACGGTTTAAAGTTAAAATGTCTCTAACAACCATGCATGGATTCAATTCATCCAATTAGCAGTTTGGACTTTCATTCTAACGGCACCCATTCACCGCAGAGGTTTATCCTATTATTTGACTGGCTTAAAACCATTGATCATTCCTTTAGGAAATGCGTGTCTACATAGTTTTTAAAGCTTACTCTTTGGATGATGTGTTAAAGGTGACCTATTTTGCCCCTTTTTACAATATGTAATATAAGTCTCAGGTGTCCCCAGAATGTGTCTGTAAAGTTTCAGCTCCAAATACCCCACAGATCATTTATTATATCGTTTTGAAAATGCCTATTTTGAGTGGAAGCAGAAACACTCTGTTTTTGTGCATGTCTCTTTAAATGCAAATAAGCTGCTGTTCCCCGCCCCCTTTTCCAGAATAGGGCTGTGCGTTTATAGCTCATAACTCAGATACTCAGCCAAAAAACATCTGTTTGGTTTTGATAATCATGTCTATCACGCTGAAATCATGCGTTTTGAAGCAATTTTAGTTTAAACATCTGATATAGGGTTTTCTAAGCGCACACATACGAAGCACACGAACAGAAAGCGGTTGTCACACGCCATGTGAGTACTAAACTAAGTTCTCTTTTATGTAAGTTTATGTTAAAAACACAAAAACAGTATAAATAAACAAGTCACTGCTTTCTTGTTTCCCATTTATAGCGCTTAAACACAGGAAAAGTCATGATATGTCCCCTTTAAGGTTGTGAGAACAGTGGACCAGCACAGACTTCTATTTAGAGCAGAGCCCTGCAGTCTCCAGCAACAGGTGTAAAGTTCATCCTAGGCAGGAGAACTGACAGTGACGAGGATGCTAAAAGGCAGTGACATCACTTCTGCACTTAGCCTAGCCAAAGTTGCAACTTAATGATGTCACCACCTCATATCAGTGACTCTACTCTTCAGTTTGGCCCTGAAGCTTCTGCCTGTGTGGCAGCTCATCATCTCATGAACTTCTTCCTTGAGCAAAACGCTAGAGAGTGTGTCAGCGGAAAAGTTGTTTTTCATGGGGCGAATGAGGTTGACGCCATGTCCTCACGATGTCAGAGTAGATATTACTTTTTAATGCAGTGTTTTAGAGCTTTTTTTTTTGGTCTAGCCTTGTAAATAAACAAGTGTAGCATTGCTTAGGGATGTGTGTGGTTGCCAAAAAGCTTTTTATGAATATTGTAAGACTTGTTCTGGGAGTGAAATGACAAGCATTAGTGTGTTCTTCCTGGTTTATAGCAATATGTCTCTCATCTAAAGTACCACTCAACATACTCTGCTTCTTGGTTGCATTAAACACCCATGAAATCTCTTGACAAGTGCAGTTTTTTTTCCTGCTTTGATTTCTTCGTGAAACAGCAAGTGTAAGGATGTATCATAGCGGCTTTCATTCTTTCTAAGTAACCAAATACCTCAGTTATGTCACAGACTTCAACCATAATTTTTTACTTGCTGATTGGTTACAGGTGATATTAGTGGGCGTGACATTGTCAAGCATATGGTTTGACAAAAAAAAAAATCTGTGCAGTGCAGGATGCGTCATCAGTATTTTTAATCTGATGCAAATGCATATACAAGTTTATTTATTTATGTTGTATAATTATGTCATTTTTAAATGAAGTAACAAAACTCAACATTTGTAGTTTGTGAAGTACAGTGGTTTTTCTGAATTGCTGCTAAAAAACACTGTGAGGGGTGAAAGTCTGGGTTATAGGACCTTGATTGTGCTGAACAAGGACACAGATGGTTGTCCTGTTTGTGTTATTTTTTTGCTAATATTTTTCATGATGCAATGTTTTGCAAGGCCAAATATCATTGTTCCGGTTAAAATATTAAGCAGATTTTTAGGAGGCTGAACAAGTGCATGTATCAGTGTATCTGTGGGCTCTCAGGTGGGGCTGCTGAGTGATGGAGGTTATTTATTCCTCTCTCTTCTGTAAGGTAAAACGTGTGGAATCCATAACAGTGTCATCAATCTAGAAAGACAACATGAATGTAATTTATATGGAAATGACGTGCAGAGAGCGGACAGAGGCCTGAGTCTAATTGACAATGTGTGAATGTGTGTGCGTGTGTGACCGCACTGGATTCACTGTCCTCAGTTCACATGCTCATACCATCATGGTCTGGCGGAACAGGACACACTGACACCTGCGACGTGTTTTAGTCAGTGATCATGAATCAGAGTGCAGTGTCCTGCATAAGGCGCTGCAGGACACGGCCCAAACAGTAAATAAGCATAGCGTTGAATAGATGATGAATTGCTATCATTATAGAGCATTTAGGATGCTGACATGTTAAAAAGGAAACAAACAAGCGTATTTAAAGGAATGGTTCACCCAGTGTTGTTTTGTATTCTTTATATACAGTACCATTATATTTATTAATATTTTGAATTATCTTTTATTTTTGTATTTTTAGTTTTAATTTTAATTTCAGATTGTGGAATTTTGTAATTGTATTACTTTTTAAATTTTAATTATTTATTTGTTTTATTTTATTTTTTTTTTACAAGTTTTATTTCAATTTTAGTTTAGTTTTAGTCATTTTTGTATTTTTTGCCAAGCCAGCATTTGTCATTTTCATTTAGTGTCTAATATTTTATTTAATTTTATTTTTATAACCGTAACAACACTGCAACAACACATACACACATATCCTGAATGTATTTCTATATTACAGATGGCATCAAGTGTCTGAAAATTCTTTTGTGCTTCTTTAGTTCACTTAACCCCTTAAGGACCAGGTTTCACCCACTGAAGCTTCAAAATTAATGCACTAAAAGTTTCTCATGGTTTCAGTTTGGACTTACAGGCACTCTGAGGGTTCTCACAGTGACTTTACTATGATGGACACAAAGTGAGATATGTTGCAAAGAATAATAACAGAAGACATGCTGCAGTGGTCCTCAACACTCCTGGACTCACTAAATCCATTAAAGTTTTAGTCTTTTGGCTGATCCTCTATTAAACTGAAGAGGAGACGTGCCGGTGTGTCTCGGTACTACATTCTGTCCCCTCACGCTGAAAGATTTGACTTGCATTTCCTGAAGTCATTCTGAGACAGACAAAAAATGAGCAGGATTATAAAGGAGCTCTGAGCTAAAGGAGAATACGGGCTTGAAGTTCAACATCAAAGGGTTTTTCAAGGAGGGAAATGTAACTGTAAAGTCATTTTTAAGATGAGAAAAGCTAACTTTCCTAATTGTGGAAAAGCTTACAGTAAGTTTCATGCTTTGATATTTTCAGCTGAATAAACCAGGATGAAGGGAACAGGATTGTGCCAATGCTTATGTGTGTGCGTGATTATCGAACTTGTGCTCTGCCATTAGCATTGGCTGATGGTGTGAAATGGGCGTTAGTGTTTTGACAGGCCCGACTGAGCTTAGTGGTTGTAAAGATTAGGATCCTGTCAGCCTGTTCGACACGACACAACATCAGAATGAGAAAATGGAGCCAATCACAGAGCATTCAGACAATCTGCCCTCGAAATTCTCTGGCAGAGATAGACGTGGGATCGGTGACGGCCATCTTAGCGGCAGTGGGCATAAGATGGCCTCCTGCCCTGGATCTCACGAGAGATCTACGTCACTGTCCCTCAGCTTCCTGTCACCTTCCGTATACATTAGCTCTGCTCCAAACCTAGTGCGTTGTCTACATAGGTGGATGCACTCTAAGGAATGGACCCAGAGAAGTGACTGATTTCAATGTTTGTCATATGAATGACCTCTGCACATTTAAAGTGACACAAAAAATGGAAATTCTAATTTTCATTTTACATCATCATTTACTCACCCTCATGTCATTCCAAACCTATATGACTTTCTTCTGTGGAAGAACGTTAATGTTTTTTGTTTTGTTTTGTTTTTTGTTATTCCGTTAATTGTTGTTCATTCTTCAAAATATCGTCTTTTATTTTCCATAGAGGAATGTCATACAGGTTTAAAACAACATGAGGGTGAGTAAATGATGGCAGAATTTTTATTTTTGTTTTGCAAGTGCACAACTGTACAATTTAAACTTTTCCCACAAGTAGTGTAGTGCTGTGCTCTGATAAATAAATATTAGAAATACATAACACAAACACAATTTCTGGTAAAGTATTTTGTTTTACGGCTATGGTATAGTATAGTATAGGATTGGTTTTTACTACTAAAACATCTAGTATTATACTATATTATACTATACTATACTATTAAAACCTATACCATATAATTCAATTCAATACAATGTAATTTAAAATCTATACTATATTATATAGTATTGTATAGTATAGTGTAGTAAAGTGTAGTATAGTAATTTACTATTAAAACCTATAGTACTATACTATACGATACTTTACTATACTATCCCCTTAGCATTCTTGTCGAATTTAACTCAATGCAAAACGTCCCGCGGATGGAATGTTGGAACGCTAAGGGGCTATACTGTACTGTACTATACCATACCATATAATTCAATTCTGTACAATACAATACAATTTAATTCTACACTTTATAGAATTGTGTATTATAGTATAGTATAGTATAGTATAGTATAGTATAGTTGTATAGGTTTTATAACTAAAAGCTATAGAACTATACTATACTATTAAAACTTATACTATACTATACTACACTATGCTATACTGTACTGTACTATACTATACAATTCTATACAATTCAGTTCAATTTTATACTATACTATGCTGTACTGTACTATACCATACTATACCAGTACTGTTTTATATTGAATGAATTATGAAAAAAGTTTTCTGTGGTGGTAGCTCACATTATCATGCGGTTTAGTAATGCTGGGGTGTTTTGGGAAATTCACATCTGTTTTCCATCCTTCTTTTCTCTGTTCTTCTCATTTCCTCTTGCACACCTGTAAGGTAAAACCTATAGTGCTATAGTATAGTTTTAAAACCTGTACTATACAATTCTGTACAATTCAAATTAATACTATACTATACTAGACTATACCATACCAGTACTGGTTTTTATAAAATGAATTATGAAAAAAAAGTTTTCTGTGGTGGTAGCTCACATTATCATACGGTTTAGTAATGCTGGGGTATTTTGGGAAATTCACATCTGTTTTCCATCCTACTTTTCTCTGTTCTTCTCATTTCCTCTTGCACACCTGTAAGGTAAACTATGTGTTGCATTTCATATTTTCTGAGGTCTAATCCGCCTCCTTTTCCACCCCATCTTCAGCGCGTGTGAATGCAGGTGTTGGATGACGGTTGAGCTAAACGTGTAGGTGCGTTGTTGATGAAAATAGAGGGAGGGAGAGAGTTTGGGAGAAATGATGAATGGCTCTCATTAGGGCGGTAATTTGTCACTTTCCATCTGACTGGGCTCCAGCTGTCTCTTCCTGAGCTTTTTGGCCTCTTTGGCTCGCCGTCTTCTCACCGGCCAGATGGGTGGAGAGATATTGTGCCGCGCCCCATGTGCTAGCTAGACCCGGGCTGCGGTATCAGGGTTTGTCTGTGAGCGTATTCGTGCGAGTTTGCCGACAGGACCGCTTCAGTCAGCGGCACGTCTGCTTGTATCCCGTAATCCGTGAATCTAGCGAAATGATTTTCACATAATGGTATTACATTACATAATGTAATTTTCTGAGCGCACTTACCCAGAGGCTTCAACAAGTGATGGAAAAGTTAGACTCAGCAGCAATCAAAAAAACAAGGCGCAGGACAGGCTTAAACTTTATGAATTATGAGCTGTGTGAAACCAAGCATCACAATGCACTTTCATGTAGTCTGTCTATGAACTTTTTCAAATCGAGTTTTGTCAAAATGGAGTGAAGCCAAAAGCAACGGCAGTGGAGAAATGCTGGATAATGAGAGGCTGAACCTAAAGTACGGCTGACAGCTCTTTTTAGCTGTAGGAGACCAGCCAGTGTGGCTTCTCGTCAGAGAAAGGAACACAATTGATGCTCATAGACCTCAGTCAGAGTAGACAGCATATTTCATTTTATGTTAATAAAATTAAGCCTGTGAGGGATAGAAATACAGTCTGTTCAATAGGTTATACTACCTGGGTGTTGATTGTTCATTTGGCTAATACGCAAAATATGTTTTTCCGAAAGATTTCCACTAGACAAAATCCCCCCTAATACAAACTATCGTTCAAAAGTTTGGGGTCAGAAAGCTTTTGAATGTTTTTGAAAGAAGCCTCTAATGCTCACCCAAGGCTGCGTTTGGCTGCATTACATATTAAAACTTTTTCTATTTTTAATATATATCAAATTTGTGGTTTTTCAGCATCATTACTTCAGTCTTCACTATTACATGATCCTTCAGAAATCATTCTGATGTACTGGTTTAATAATATGCTGTGTTTAAGAAACATTTCTTATTATTATCAATGTTGGCAATGTTGAAAAATATTTATTTATTCATTTTTTAGGGGTTTTGTTTAATGTATTTTATTTTCACGACTTGTTTAATAATTTGCATTTTGCTGTATCAGGCAGCTGCCAGTGCAAAGTTCCACAAAGTTTATACTCTTCAGGAAAACAAAAGTAGTCTCTGAGTTACGAGAGAAGAAAGTATTTAAAAAATGTATTCTACCTAAGGGCCAAACCAGGGATGTTCAAGGTCAAATCAACGTTCCAGGCCGGCAGATCCACAGTAGCACATCCTCTCCCAGAGAGATAAAGGGAATTTAGGAAGGACGGCAAAGGAGAAGAATCATCTAGAGGAACAGGTGCCCCCCCTCAGCCCCCTTCTAACGAGCCTTTGTTCTAATAACACAAAGCAATTTATACTGACCTTTATAGAAATGTAGCAAAAATAAATTACAATAGTTAAAAAATGCCCCTGAGCCTAATTGCAAAGGAGATTAAGTTTCCTATAATTGCTTTTGGCCACCTAATGCAATTTTTCCTTTTTGTAATTAAAGTGATTTAAAAATTTAATAACCCCCAACACACACACACACACATATACACACATGGGCTTCTCTTGTCCAGTGCCATAAATACTCTCATTATTGAGGCAATGGTCCATTGAAAATGGTGTCATGGTTTTGTGTGATGAATATTATGTGCTTGTTAAAATGAGTTCAACGACAATAAACATTTTGCCTCTGAACTGTTTTAAATACTCATTCAAACTTACCAAATACTATTCTGTTTCTGTTCAGAGTAAATGACTCACTGGTCCATCTTCCCAGAATTCCAGCTGCTTGTCTGTCCTCAGATAGCCATATGCAGCTTTGCCGTTCTGCATTTTTACGGCCGAGTTCTCCATCCATCTCTTTAGAAGTCAAGCTAATCAGCCAGCAGCACACTTAACCTCTCGCTCTTTCATCTGCATATTCGCTGAGCTTTTCAGTGTTTATTCGTCTCCTCTGTGCATTAGTGAGGAAGATCCCTGTATCTCTCTCTCTCCTTTTTCTAGTTGTTTCTCTCCTCCCATTCACTCGTTCTCAGATGCGTATCCCATAGATGCTTTTATGAAATGCTGACGGTAAACATATCCTTCCTCGTCTTTCTCTTTATTATTTAACGGGCCTCTGCCCCATGTCTCTGGGGTCTGCTTAACAAGCAATCCATTCAGCCTGCTATATTTCCTTATATATAATATGCATCCCTTTTCTGCAGATCATGAGGTTAGATATGGGAAAGTAGAAGAAAAAGATAAGGAAAACTTTAAGCAAGACATATGGAAGAGTTACTATTATAAAGTAATACATATATTGTTTTAAAATGTTGAAATAGCTAACATCATAAAAAAAATCAGTCTATTTCAGGTTTCAATAAAATTTGGACTGTATATTACAGTTTTAAAATTATTGGTCAATTATGTTAAAAGGAAATGAATGCTTTTATTCAGCAAGGATGCATTAAATTGAACAAAAATCACAGTAAAGACTTATTTTGTTTCAGAACATTTATATTTTAAATAAATGATGCTGTTGATAATGAACTTTATTCATCAAAGAAACGTGAAAAAATAACAGTGATAAAAACAAAAAATAAATAAACAAATAAAACATTTTTTGAGCAGCAAATCAGCCTATTAAAATACTTTCTGAAGGATCATGTGACACTGAAGACTTTAGCTTTGAAAATTTAGCTTTGCAGTCACAAAGAATTTATATTTTAAAATATATTAAAATAGAAAACTGATTTTAAATTGCAATAGTATTTCATAATATTTCAGTTTTCTGCTTTGGTGAGCATAAAAGTTTAAAAAACTTATTTAAAAAATATCTACAAATACTTTTGAATGTTAGATAATGTACAGTTGAGGTCAAAAGTTTCCCTTTTCAGAATCATTACAATGTTAATTATTTTACCAAAATAAGAGGGATCACACAAAATGCATGTTATTGTTCAG
This sequence comes from Labeo rohita, assembly GCF_022985175.1. Taxonomy (NCBI): domain Eukaryota; kingdom Metazoa; phylum Chordata; class Actinopteri; order Cypriniformes; family Cyprinidae; genus Labeo; species Labeo rohita. Next base: position 6,773,119 of record NC_066882.1, read on the forward strand.
TTAGTACTGTCCTCAAAAAGATATTTCAAATAAGAAATGTTTACATATAGTTCACAAGAGAAAATAATAGTTGAATTTATAAAAATGACTCGGTTCAAAAGTTTACATCCCCTTGATTCTTAATACCATGTTGTTAACTGAATGATCAACTGCCTGCTGTTCTTAAGAAAATTCTTCAGGTTCCACAAACTCTTTTGTTTTCAAGCATTTTTGTGTGTTTGAACCCTTTCAAACAATGACTGTATGATTTTGAGATCCATCGTTTCACATTGAGGACAACTGAGGGACTCGTATGCAGTTATTACAGAAGATTCAAACACTCTATGCATTACGATTTTTTTTGAAATCTGCATTTTTCTTATTTTTCTTAATTTAATTTTGACAATAACTCATTATTATTATCTTATTAAGATTTATCTAATATTTAACAGTTTAAAACATCAATTAAAAAACTGTAACAAATCCATTGCTAAGACTACCTAAAATGAGGTCTAAAATAAACATAGAAATTGTATTAAAATAAAAACCCCACTAAAAAAATCAAATAAGCTTTGTCTTTTGTATGTTAGTGTGTGAATGGAGGTGTGTTTCTGGCACAGGGCAGCACTGAAGCAAATCAATAGCACAAGGCACAGCCAGCAACCTCGACTCAATATCCCTGAATGACCGCATACTGTACCGACAAAGGAGTCATGGGGAGAGGGAGGACGAGCGTTGAAGAGGGAAGTTGAGTCAGATGTGCTCATACACTTTCTGCATTCAAGGTCTTCTACAAAAGCACCTCTTCACCCTCTCACTTTCTTCCATTCCTGCTAACAGGCAGTCAGGGGTTGATGCGATGAAAGGAAGATGAAAGTGGAGCTGTGTGTATAATCTGTTTGTGTAGCATTCGGCTTTTTGAAGTTAAAGCGACTCTTGAAAGACAGAAAGTGCACAGTCTTCGTTTGATCCCAATTAAAACGATGGTCAATACATTGTCATTTTAGTTTTACTGATATGAATCTTAAAAGAGCGCCGCTCAGATGTTTCACAGTGTGGCGTGATTGTAGCGAGCGCCGTCTTTTCCCTCAGTGCTGTCTTTCCAGGAGTAATTAAGGCAGGTAATAGCCTCCTAATTCCTCTGCCTTTATGAGGACTGACTGCACACGCTTCTTTGAAGGAAAAAAAAAACTTTGCAATTTTACCTCCAATGTCATGGCAATTACTCAGAAACTCAGGTGCATTTAAAACCAATGACTTTGCCCAGCTCCCCTCGTGCATTTGCTTGCAGTGGAAAAAATTACACGCGCTTCATAACTGCGGGCTCTTTATTGTCATATAGCGCATGTATATGGTTCTATTACAGAATCCTGTTGGGAAATCACATCCGAAACATCTGTATTACAGTGATGAAGTCGACTGTGTTTGTGTGTAAATGTTCTCATGCAGTGCTCCCAGCGTGGAGTTTTACTGGACAAAAAATGCTGCGAGCAGCACTTCCTGTCTGCTGTTCTGCAGTCCAAGCACTCCATAACTCACAAGCGCACACACATGTACATGAACACCCCGACTGTTTACTTCTGTCGCGGTGCCTTTGTTTATATATCATCAATGCACGCTTAGCATGATGTCATTTTCAGCCCTCATTATCTATGCACAGGTGAGAGCGCATAAATTTTGCATGCATTTATGAGTGCATATAACTTGTGCAGTAAATTTAGTTTGTGACCTCATAGCTTGCTTTTATGAGAAACACCTTGGAGCTCATTTTATGGGAATTATTTTATGAGCACATTGTGCGACATGAACATCACAGGGGACTGTTATGGTTAAGGTCAACGTGAAATCAAAATTGACCCTATTTACTTTCTTAATACAGCGTCTGAGCACATTTTATTAGTACGTGTTGTTCTGAAGAGAAAAATGTTTTCATAATCCTTCATCAAAATTGACCCAATTTACTTTCTGAGCAAATTTTAGCCGAACATGTTGTTCTCAAGACAAAAGTTTCATAATCATTCCTCAAATTGACAAAACCCGCACTGCCTTGGAAACAACTTAATATTAATAATTAATATTAACCAACAGTAGACAGCTACTTATGCATTGTTTTAGGCTATACTGTTGTAAGCAATGGAGCCGTTGTAAAAGCTTCCCGGTTAATATAATAAAGTTTATGGCAATAACAGTAAATTACGATACATTTGTAGAAGTATTTCTATTGGGATGCTTAATAATGTTCTCAAGGGTGAACTTAATCTTCAACCTCCATGTATCGGGTAAAAAGCCTCTTTAGAAATGGGTTCCCAAGGAGTTTCAGGAGGGGCGTAGTCGTCCGTAACCCACTCCAAACTCACATTTTGAACGCAGTTTAGTATGAAACAGACACTTTTCATGATCCAGTCAATTCCTGATAGATCTCGTCCTGCATTTTGTTGTATTAAATTTCATGTTTCACTTGGAAACACACAATATTACAAAAGTAAAATGGGTTGTAAAAGCCATTTCATGTCGGCTTCAAAGATTGTCATTGAAGTCATTTGAATTCAATTGATCACATTAGTGAGTGCATTATCACATAAATGAGTTCATTAATGTCACTTGGTTCAATGTAAAATGTATGTTGTATGTCTTTCATGTTAGTATGTTGATATCTGCCGTGCATCATGTCACATGTCGTCTCCTTTTATCTGTCCATTCCTCAGGTCGTCCCCTCCCTCCCTCCACCGCCTCCTCCAGCCTCCTGCCCCCTGCTCCTTCTCCCCCACCCGCCCCCCTTCATCCAGCCCCGCCTACCATAAGGGAGTGTCAGGTGCCCTTGCTGGACAGCAGCTCCTCCCACACCATGCTGGAGCCCCACCCAGAGGATCAAATCTCCCCCAACTCATACCTGCTCCGGGCCCAGCCCCCCCACTGGTAAGCCCCTCCCACTCACATCTCATTGGCTAATGCCACCATTATCATCTTACTCATTTTGAGTGTCCTGTGTTGTTTTCTGCTATGAAAATAATAGTGCCTAACAATGTGTTTTAACTAAATGAGCAGTAAAAACAGAGATATTCAGAACATTTTTGATGAGAAATGTGATTTTGATCCTTTGTCACATTGCCAGTGATTGCTGTTGCTAATCGCCGTGGATATCACTGAAACGGTGGATAACTCCCACTGAAAATGAATGGCTTTGTCTTTTTTTGTAATCAGCTTTTTTGTATCAACCATTCATAAAAATTGTATGTGTCCAGATCTGAAATTTATGTTCAGATTTTTAAGTCACTTTTGCTAGCTACCAGAATAGATACAGTAATCTATATGGTCATAGTAACAGTGTTGTAACTATTGAAACTAATTAAAATGGGTCATTTAAATAATTTTGGTAATAGAAATGTTACCTTTGCAACTAATTGAAATAAGTTGAAGTATTAAAATTAAAGTAAACATATAGTGCCTTGCGAAAGTATTCATACCCCTTCAAGGGTATGAATACTTATGCAATGTACTTATTTCAGTTTTTGTTTTTTTTATAAATTTGCAAAGATGTTGAATGTTAGATGTTAGTTTATTGCTTTGCCATTATGGTATGTGGAGTGTAGATTGATGTGGGAAAAAAATAATTTAAAGCAGTTTAACACAAGGCAGCAACACAATAAAACGAGAAAAAATGAAGGGGTATAAATACTTTCACAAGGCACTGTAAAAGTTAAAGTGAAATATTTAATATTATTAAAGAATAAAAATTACGTGACAGGTACATGACAAAAATACTAAAGCTGAAACTACGAAAATAAATATTGTAATAGTATATAAGTTATACTTCAGCAATTGATGATTACAGTGGACTTAAAGTTTTCATGTTTTTCACAGATTTCTTTTTTCCCCTCACCTCTGAAAAAAAACCTAAATTGATTTAACTTGGGGAAAAAATTGCTGCTGTCTGAACAAGGTCTAAGTGAACTGCCCACAACATATAAGAGATAGGGTTTATCGTTTGTCATTTTGTCATGTTGCACCTGGTTAGGACATAGTGTTAGTTGTTGTCCCTAACAAGGTCGTTTTGTTATAGGAATAGATTATATTTATGTCTAGTGAAGCTCAAGGTGACAACAAATGGATATGAAATCAAACAGCGTCAGTTTCCCACAAGGACGTAACATATGAGGCACATGCATTATGGTAACTTATTACACTTTCACACGTTGTGTAGAAGCTCACTATAACAGGTCAGCCTGAACAAAATGTGTGTCTGAGTCGTTTTAGTACAGCTGTGCTCATTCAGAGTAATTAATGCTCCGTACGTTGCACAGTCCTCCAAACTTTGCCCCGCGTCCAATTCTGCAATCCAGGGGATATATTTAGCGGAGGGGAGGAAAAAAAGTTGTTAATGTAATTTCTGCTGGAATATAATCTATTGTTAATGGCATTAGCCTCTCCTTTGATCTGCTATAAATCTTTATTACGTCTGATCAGGGCCCGAGTTCAGGAGCAACGCGATTATAAACCTTTTAAAATGACATTACATCATGCCTCTAATTGGTTTACTGTTTGCTGCAGCAACATCAATCATTTGCAGACTAACCACGCTGTAAATAAATTCACTCCAACACTGCCAGCTCCACGGCTCTAGAACGTCGCACCAAAAGGATTATGGATGAGAGAAGATCAAAAATACGAAAGGGGAAATCACAGTGTCTCTCAGTGCAGACAAGGTGACCACTAATAGCTTCATTGGACCTGTTAATATTCTCGCGTTTTATTCTCACCTGTCATAAAATTCGCATTTGCTAAAAGAGAGTTTTTCTAAAGAATCTAAGAATATAATCTCTGATTAGTATTGGAAATATGCTACCATCTACGCAACAGAACAGCGACAATAGCGATGGTGATGATGGTGGTGGTGGTGGTGGAAATAATAGTACAATTATTAGTCCTTTTGTTCTTTCATCACTTAAATTCTTGAATATAAATGCCCTAATCAAGCTGTAATTTTAATTTGGAAGAAAATATCAGTACATTTCCACATTCTAATCAGCTATGTGAGAAAAAAAACTTTTCCACTTTGACAAACGCCATTCATTGTTTTTCTAATGCACTGGTCTTTATCACATTTGGAAAAATAACTACTTTGAATATCAGATGCTTGCAACTAATTATTCAGATTTCATATTATTTGCAAGTTTGTCATATAGTTTGCATTTGCTTGATCTGATGACACATTCAGCTCTGAGGAGTTTCAAAGCTTGCAATTAGCCTAAAAATAAAGCACTAAATAATTGGCTTATTATCATGTTGCCTTGAGCTTAGATTTTGTGTACAAGTCTGAGAATGTTGTTTCATTTCAGAGAGTGTGTGTGTTTTACATCTTGGCGTATTGGATTGAGATTGGAAATGTGTGTTTGTGTCCAATTAAATGTACTGCGATCTTTTTGAGGGTGATTTCTGTGCAGGAATTCAAATGTCTGGCCAATAACCCAGAGAGACATTATAAAAGGAAGAGTGCTTTGAATAGATGTTTTTGAGACTGTTGCGTCTCTTATTACTGGCTGGTTTTGATTTTAAATACATAAAAGCTTCACAATTAGGGATAGCGGAGTGTATCTCTATATTTCTGCTTAGTGTTTATTGCAGGTCTGTGCTCCAGTGGGTTATATTGCACAGCTGGACTGCATCTCTGCCAGTGGGTAGCGCTGACACCGGTGGCATGCACACGGTGCCACAGTCATTACTTGAGCTATTGCAGCTGTCAGCGAGGCCCTGTGACTGGCAGCCTGGCTGTGTTAAAAAGAGCTCTCTTAGAAATGTGACGCATTGCCTCCTTTTCAACATATTTGCTTGTAAAAAGGTTCAAAAGTTTGGAGTTGGTAAGATTTGTGTCAATGTTTTTCACCACGACTTCATTTATTTAATCAAAAACCAGTAGTTTCGCAAAACGTTACAATTTAAAAGAACTGTTTTCCACTGGAGTATATTTTAAAGTGTAATTTATTCCTGTGACAGCACAAGGCAGAACTTTCAGCATCATTACTCCAGTCTTCAGTGTCACATGATCTTTCAGAAATCATTGTAATATGCTGATTTCCTGATTAAGAAACATTTCTTCTGATTATCAGTGATGAAATCAGTCATGCTGTCCCCCCAAAAAGTCTGCAGATTCCATTCATTTGCTTTGTTGAATTTGTGATTCATGGCCTGTATATTTGAAAAACATTGAAGCTGATTTGTGGCATTAGGTGTCTTTTCAAAGAAAGCTCCTGGAAAGCGCCTCTGTGCATGTGTGTGTGAGTATGAAGCGTTAGTGTTTGCGTCTCTGTCCATTTATTATAAATGGAGAGTGTCGGTTGGCTATTTTTAGCAGCTTCCAAAGTCACATACTCCTGCCAGTGAAATCAGCCGTAGATCCTAATGCATGCATTTTTAATCACCGTGTGCTTTGAATAAATTCTGTTGAAACAATTTAGTTTGGACTGGATGCCCCCTTAAAGCTAATGTTATGGTGTTTTGCAGTAGTAATTAAAGACGTGCTGTTGCATAATTGTTTTTTTTTTTTTGTTTTTTGTTTTTTTAAGTTATTGTTTTTGTATTAGGTTATTTAAGCCTTTGTGCTCAGAACAGAGGGCCGTGTGTGTTTGTGTGTGGGTGGGTTTTAGAGTGGGGTTTCAAAAGCCTGTTTATTTTCAGGCTGATTTGATGACTCTTCTCTCAGACTGTTATTATTGCTCATTACAGGAGGGGATTGGGCCAAAGAGGCTGAATGTGAGGGAAATGTTTCGTTCGGAGCCCAGCGTACAGCTTGCGTTTACTTCTGTTACCACCAACCAGGCTGTGTTTTAATTAAACCTCAGAATAGACGTCCATGAGTTCAACAGCATGACCTCCAGACCAGCTGCTGAGAGAGCAGGTATCTGGAAGTGTCTTTTGTGAGGGACAAGAGATTGCGCTGAAAAACACTGGGATTCATTTTTAGGGATTCACTTCATTCAGTGAACTAATGGAGTGATCATTTTGGAGAAAATGTGGAAACAATTGCCAGTGCCTTTTAAAGATAATCTAATTTTATGCTGTGGTAATTAAGGATGTGTCGTTACGTAAGTTTCATTATTACTGTTATTATTTATTCATTTATTCATTTTAGTTGTTTTTGTATTAGCATGTTAGTGAGAGGGGACAAAATGTATTAAAAGATGGTGAAGGAAAATTCGTTTTAGCTAATCAATTTGTTTGAGAGTCACTTTGAGTGATCATTTTGAGAAAACCATGGTAGCTGTTTAGTTTAGACTTGACACCCACATTTAAAAGCTAATTTTATTCTGTTTTGATGTGTTAATTAAGGGTGTACTGTTCCGTAATTGTTTTTTATAATTATTGTTTTTATATAAGCATGTCTGTTTTGAGTTCATATGAAGAACACAATGCAGACCTACAGTAGGCAAGAGAATAATGCCCTAAGATCTGCAAAAACTGCAAAACCTCAAAAGTCTTCATTAGGCAGAAATAAAAAGGGTTCATTTTGTAGTAAAATAAATGATGTTTAAAAACTGCTTTTTTATTAGGTTACAAAGATTGTATCAAATTATGATTCCAATATGTTTCGCTCTTCAGATCAAGTGATTTACAAATGCTTTGCAAGTCGGTTTGAACCAGTTCAAAGAACAAAATGGGACTGCTGAAGATGGCAAGACACAGGCTTTGCAAAGCCTTTGAATTTGCTGTCAGAACTTGGATTTTTTTAGGCCAGTGGCTGCTCTTGTGAGAGTCTTTGAAAGAAAGCAGAAGTCCTGACGCCTACTGCTCCTCTTGGCTGTGGCTGCTGTGCGGGCATCCTTCCTCAGCTTCCGACACTTGCGTTGAACCACAGAAAATATCAATAAACATTTTTTACCGAGGCTGGGCCTGGAAAACAAACATGGTGGCTTTCTGTTCCTGCTGCCAGTGGGCCTTCGGAGCTCCACTGTGAAACTAATGCAGTGTACTGAAAGCCAATTCCATCCTGCTCAGCGCCTCCGCTCCGCTCTGCTCTGCCCGGCACAGGCACGGTCCCAGAAAGAGCAGGGGGTGGGTTTAAGTGCTAACCTCAGGCACGCCGGACTGTGTGTGGGGATCTGCTTTTAGTAAGAGCGAGCTGAACCATGTAGGTTTGGATCTGTGTCAAGCTAGATGACCTCCACGCTGCGCTATTGAGACTGGCACAAAACTCCACTATGCTTTCAGTGTTTTCAAACACACACACATAGTCCTCAGTGCTTTGGTACTTAAGTTGTAGGGGGTGTGCGTGTTTCCAGTTTGCGTGTAGTAGTGAACTAATGCATAGAGTATTTTGGCTCGCAACCGTGAGTACTGTCAGATCACATTACTGTGTGTGAGTAAAAGTTGAATGTGTGTTTTGTGCATTTGGAAGCAAAATGTCTACTATCTGCCTTCCTTTATAAATTATGTATCTATTGATTGACTCATCCATGCCTGAAAGTTTTATTATTCTATTTACTGGGAGTTGCTATTAATGATGTTGTCATATCATATTTTTGCTGGAATGTTGAGTGCAGAAGTAACACACTTTAGTTGCAAATTAATACGGTTGCAGTGTTCAAAACAACAATATTCATAGTGTTGTAAACAAAGAGGACTGTAATACCAGGAGAAAGCTTTCCACTCAAAGACCTAGGGGTGTGCGATGTGTATCGTCTACAATAATATCATAATTGTTCTTTGTAAATGCTATGTGGTTTGACTTTATCAGGTATATCACAAAAACCAAATGAAAATGCTCCCAGAGCGTGCACGCATACACTATGAAATGTAGGTTAGACTTCTGTGTGAGCACATTTAGAGTTCATGCTTTCACTGCATGTTTTAGTTTATGGAAATACATTTTCACATTCAAATTCCCCCAAAATTAAGGTTATGGAGCAAAAATGCCCCCATATGACTGGTATATGTAATTAATATTTATGTCATCTGATATAGTTAATATCACACAGTGATTGACGTTTTTCTCCAAATATCATTGTGATATTGATTTGATGAACAGTTCAATAAACAAGTAAATATTAAGTGACATACAATTGAGACACAACGGTTCCTGTTTTTACTGTATTTCAAAGTTGATAGTTGTTCTAAACAAAGCCACAACTGAGCAGTTTTGCATCTCTGAGCAACACACAACAGTGTTTCATTACTGAATCAATCAGTTGAATGAATGACTCACTAATGCAGTGATTTCCCACCACCTACTGGAGTTTTTAGGTTTACATTTAAAGTATATTTTCCCTTTTCATCATTTCAAATCATTTCAAATATCACTATTCATTTTTATTTTAATACTATTATTTTTTAGCATCGAAACATTAATTATGCATTTGTAACTGCAGGTTAAATGCATTCATGTTCTGCATTAAAGAGTCAGTGTGAATGTATCTAAATGTCTGATCTTGTTGATACTGATTTCATTGGATTGTTAAAAGCCCTATAGTGTTTTGCTATTTATTTTTTGATTAAATGTAATAATTTCACACGAAAGATGATGCATACACTGTCAGAAAAAAAGGTACAGTTCTGTCACTGAGGTAGTACCCTAAGGTACAAAGTGAAAAGGTACAAATATGTATATTCAAAGTACTAAAATGTACCTGTAAGGTACTAATATGTACTATTTAGGGGTAGGTAAGGGACAAAGATGTACCTTTTCACTTTTGTACCTTAGGGTATCGCCCCAGCAACAGAACTGCTTTTTTCTGAGAGTGTACGTTTTTTAAAAATGGCATTAAAATGCCCATAAAAGTAGAGTGACCAGACATGTCACTTCTCTGGGACACGTTCAGCACAGGATTTCTATATTGCTTAAATTAACCAGGTGTTGGTTGTTTGCGCCGATCGATCATTGTATGACAGCAAAGTACACATCTGCACAATCTAAATAAAGGTGACTTGACTTTACTTGACTCATTATCGCACACCCCTGTGCAGACCTGTTTATTTCAATGACAGTTGCTTGGCTGGTTCAGGATATGAGAATTTTGTGATTTGAAATTTGATCTTTGCTAATAAGTCATCAGTTCTGCTGCCAGGAAGTTTTGAGCCAATCATAAAAGTTATAAATGCCATGTGACTAATTGGAAAATGGCATAATGATAGATTCTTTACAATCAATAGCTACTTTAAAATGGTCTTCAGTGTATAAAGATGCTTTTTGTAACCTAGTGATGTAGTTCCAGTTTCTACCAGCAGGTGCAAATTGGACCATGGCAAACTATGATGTTTTGACTGTAAAATGTATCCTATTTCTCTGTGATAATGTGCTGAAATGACTTTCATCCACCAGTTTATTGCTGTCGTTTTCAGCATATGTGAACATGCCGGTGTACTCGACTGGATTTGCCGTATATTGCGCCATCTTAGAGTTGAATTTTGGCACTCACAGTGGCTGGAGAAAACCATTGTGTTATTAGTGAATATGGTGGGAGGGGGTGGTTGTATCAGGGTATAGAAATAGGCGGTTTCCTAATTACACTCTTTTATTTATTCACAAGCAGACACAAGCGTTTTCCAGTAAAATCACACTCTCTTTTACCTCCTGCAGTCCAGGGCCTCTCTCCGATCTTCTTTATCATCCCAAATTGACGTTTATGTTCTCACTCCTATTGTTTCCCGAGGTTTCCGCCGCTTATGTCCAGCGGTTTATTTCAATTTGTGTTGGTGTCTGTGTGCTGTTGTTGGTTTAACTGTAGCCAAACAGAGGAATTGGATTTTAGCTTTATCCTTGAATGTGTCCTTGGTACATGACTGACTGATAGTTTGTGTAGACGTTTCAATTGTACCGTTAAACATCCGAGCAAAAGTATCATCTCGTTTTTAATACAGTTTCCAGAATAATTCTTGTGCACCAGTCAGTCTGTTTATAATAGGCGTCAATTAGTTTCATAAAACATTCATGGACAAAGAACCTTGATTATCCTCTAAAGTAAACCTTCAATTAGCAATTCCTAAAATAAGTATTTTAGGCTGTATAAATCTGTCAGTGTCCTAGAGTAAAGGAGACATCGAGAGTGAAAAGGACAGCGATTACTGTGCGCTGCGGGTGTGAATTTCTACCCTCACACACACACAGAGCCTCGACACAGCCATTTCATAGTCGACGCGGGGTAAAAGTTGATGATGCGTGCAGAGGTTTACGAATGAAGAATGCTTCTTCATGAATATGAAAACAACCTTTTCATCAGACTAGGAAGGGCTGACAGGGGAGCCTACAGTGTTTCGCCTCGACCACAAGTGACTTTTGCATTTGTTGTTTTCTCAAGCTTTGGGCAAACAACCTTTTCACTTTTTTTTTAAGCCAGTTGTGCAGGTAAAAGCACAAAGGTATCTGTTAAAACTCTGTGAAGCAGATGCTGTTATTTAACCTTGAATATTTGAAGATTTAAAAACACAGTGGACCTACAGAAGTAGGAGCTCTCTTGAGCTTGTGCATGATATCTTATCTCTGATTCATAAAAATGTCCTCTTGACAACTGGCAGTGATTATTCAGTAGTGCTGTGTTTAATGATTTATCACAGTAAACAAGCAATTGAGCAAACTCAATAAATTGACCATCATTTATCCAAACTGACTTGGAGTAAGTGTAATCAGCTTACCTGTCATAACATTCACATGAATTCTCCTCAGAGATGCTGGATAAGGCAGTGAAAAGCTTTTTAATTTATTTATTTTTTTTTAAGTTTGGGGTCAGTAAGATATATATCAGATATAAAGAAATTAATTAAATTAATACTTGTGCATAAGATATGAAGTAATTAATGCTTCTATTCAGCGAGGACACATTAAATTGTGACAGTAAAGACATTTATAATATGAGAGATTTCAAAGAAATGCTGTCCTTCAGACTTTATTCATTGTAGAATCATCAGAAACTCATCACAGTTTACACAAAAATATTTAAAAGTTTTTTAAACATTGGTAATGATAGGAAATGTTTTTGGAGAGCAAATCAGCCAATTTGAATGATTTCTGAAGTATTATGTGACAGTGCAGACTGAAGTAATGATGTTGAAAATTCAGCTTTTAATTAAGAATTAAGTTAGATTTTATAATTTTGAAATATATAATAATAGAAAACAGTTATTTTAAACTGTGCTAATATTTGACAATATTACTGTTTTTACTGCATTTTTGATTAAAGGAGAAGTCCACTTCCAAAACAAAGATTCACATATAATGTACTCACTCCCTTGTCATCCAAGATGTTCGTGTCTTTCTTTCTTCAGTCGTAAAAAGAAATTATGTTTTTTGAGGAAAACATTGCAGCATTGTTCTCCATATACTGGACTGATATGGTTCCCCCGAGTTTGAACTTCCAAAATGCAGTTTAAATGCTTCAAACGATCCTAAATGCGATCGTAAACGAGAAAGAAGGGTCACAGCCGAGAAAGAAGGGTCTTATCTAGTGTAATGATCGGTTATTTTAATAAAAATAATACAATTTCTTATTAATGCCAAACGCTCATCTCGTCTTGCTCTGCCTGAGCTGTTTTTGTTCCAGTTCATAACAGTTAGGGTATGTTGAAAAACTCCCATCTCATGTTCTCCCTCAACTTCAAAATTGTCCTATATCGCTGTTTTACCTTTTTTGTTAAGGGTGTTTGATCTTCTTTGCATGTTCACTTTGCAAAGACTGCACTGTCAGTACTTCTGCAGTGATGTAGGATGATTTTGAAATGATTTTTGAAGTTAAGGGTGAAAATACATTTGGAGTTTTTCGACATACCCTAACTGTCTTGAGTCAGAATACACAGAGTTCAGGGAGAGAAAGGCAAGACGAGTGTTTGAGATTAAAAAGTATTTAAATTGTATTTAAATTTTTTTTTCAGTCGTTTACAACCGCATTTGGGATCGTTTGAATCCACATTTAAACTGCCTTTTGGAAGTTCAAAATCGGGGCACCATATCAGTCCATTATATGGAGAAAAATACAGAAATTTTTTCCTCAAAAAACATAATTTCTTTACGACTGAAGAAAGAAAGACATGAACATCTTGGATGACAAGGGGGTGACTACATTATATGTGAATCTTTGTTTTGGAAGTGGACATCCCCTTTAAATAAATGCAGTCTTATCATAAGTTATTTCTTTTAAAAACATTAAGGTGAAACAATGCAGGTGAATAGGGTAAAAAAAAAATTACCTCAATTCACCTCAATTACCCGGTTGATTGATTACGTTGATAATTGCAAACATTTTTTGTATTACAAGTTTTCTGAAATGTTAGGTTTAAATATGCAAATGAGGCTTTATTAATGAAATGTGCACTAATTTGCATACATTTCTAGTACAAAAATCTAAGCACTGGATGAAGTCACTTTCAGAATTCTTGTTATTTATTTATTTATTTATTTATTTATTTTTTGACATATTAGAGTCAAAAGTTTTTACAGAGGGAATTTTGGAATCTCATTTTTTCATTCCATAATTCAGAAAATACTTAGAACTGACAGAAAACAATATATTTTCGCAATTTTGAGGGGAATCAAATTTGTCAAAAAATAAAGCAAATTATATATGAACAAATCCCTCTGTAAAAACCTTCAGGATATGGACAGGAATAAAATTGTAAAGTTTGGTGTGTGTAAGTGCCACTGAAGTGGAGATTTATGGCTCAGTGTAAGAGAAAATTTGCTACTAATTTATAGTGTTTTTTGTCTGTTTGATTAATTGATCTTTACCATTCATTTCTGCCATATGTACATCAACTTGACATTGCTTACTCACCACTAGTAAGCTACTACTAAATATATTGTAAAAACTTTAATTTGCTGTAAAGTTGCTTTGCAACGATGTGTATCGTGAAAGGCTCTATACAAATAAATTTGAATTGAATTGAATCATTTTGAGAAAACGGCCTTTAAAAATCTGTACTGTAATTGAAATCTATTGACACAAATAGATAAAGTGCTATAAAAGAAACACTTAACAGTGTCTTTTGGATGTTTTCTTTCCACTAGCCGGTTGCACTTTATTTTGATGGTCCCTTTAACACATTCTGTTGACTATAGGTAACGTGGCACCTACATATCTACTAAATCTAGAGTGTTAGTGGAGTATTAGTAGACTGGTAGGGATAGGATTAGATTAAGTTGACATGTACTTGTAAAGTTGTCTGTTGGGAGACCATCACAATAAAGAGTTGCAGCTATTAAGCAGACATGCTACTAATAGTCTAATGAGAGACCATCAAAATAAAGTGTTTTGTTCTTGTTTTCTTTCCACTAAAAACATTTTACGAAAAACCTAAAAGCCCAAAATTCCAAACTTGACACGTGCATGAAATAAACAATGTTTTTTGCAGTGTCTCCCCTCGAATAGTCAACCCAAACTTTTGAATGGCAGTGTATGTGTTTGTAGGTTAATGATATAAAAGGGAGCTCACACAGAGGCTCTTAGCTGCCAAAAGTAACACGCTGTTATGTAAACCACCTGAGCTATTCTGTTTTAGCTTTGCTAGTAACTCCCCAAACTTCCCAACAGGCATTCTGAGTTTTAATTATTGTGCTGACCTTAAATGTAATTATATTTATGTCTGTTTGACCATGAGTTTGTGTACACATCCTCAGGAGGGTGTTTGCATGTATATTGGCAGATGCTAAATGTCTCTCTGGGGTCAAGAGGTCACCCCCCTCCTTCCATACTGAACATCTGTACACTGCCCTCCCTCACACTGCACCTGGGCCCAAAAGCAGGCCACGTCTCCCAGATTCACTGTTATAGCAGCATGCTGACGCGGACTTTTACTCCAGCCACAGGGATCATGCCTCTAGAGAAGAAGAGGCATTCATCTTGTGGCCCCAGACAGCCATACATAGTGTTACAAACAAAAGTACCCTTAAACAGAAGTTAACAATGTCCAGACCTATTTCCAGCACGCCTATAGAGCTAATGAGAGACAGGAACTAAACTTTACTTCACCTTAGCACTGCAGAATCACTTTTATAGTTGTATTCTGCAAACTTGGAAGAAACAGAATGTAGGAGAGAGTGGGGTAAGATGTGTCATGGGGTAAATTGCATCACACCCTTAATCTAGAAAGTGCAATTTTTGGACATCTATCTATCTATCTATCTATCTATGTAACAAAGTCTGTGTATTTCCCTATGTAAGAAAAATGTTTTGTTAAATCATAATTAAGACATAAAATCATAAGTATTAGATAAAAAGTCAAAATTCTGAGATGCTAAGTCATAATTGACATAAAAAGTCAGATAAATAGTCTGTATTATGACATACTAATCATAATTATGAGATAAAAAATTTGGTTATCTACCAAAGCATGATGTTATTTAAATGGATAGTTCACCCAAGAAAAAAAAAATCTGTCATCATTTAATCACCCTCATGTTGTTATAAGACATTTTTCACAATGTATTTCATCACTCAACGCTCACTGGTCACAGATCAGAGTCTGGGTCATCAGAGCATGTCACCTCCCAGATAAAGCCACAGGGCCACTGAGCTCAGATCAGTCCTTGATGATCTTTAGACAGGGGGTCAGACCCCATCACCCACCCCACTGTGCCTGAGCGCCAGGATCTCTCCCAATTCCCAGCACTCAGAGACTGGCTTTACGCTTATTCCATGTTTGATCCAGCACTGTTGCCATTGTAATACAGCGAGAAACAGCAGATTACATGGCCAGGCCAGCACTGATCCACTCTACTTACACACATACACACACAGACACACTTGATCTGTTCTCCTTTGGTTGGATTTAGTTGGTAAGAACAAACTCTTGACGTTCTGTTTGTCAATACACTTCGTTCATGAATTTAATCCCCCGCACATACACATTCGTCTCTCGCAGTCCTTGGCACATGCACGGTCTTGTGTTTAAAAAGAAAAGAAGAGGATAAGAGGAGAGAGAGCGCAAGAGGCTTTTTACTGTGGCAGATTTAGCGTCTCACAGAGCAAACACTTGCAAAACAGGGGCCAAGCAGACAGAAAACACAAAAGTCTTTGGTTATGTCGTTAATGAATAGGAGTTGCTGCAAATCTTATTTTCTGTGTACAAAATAAGAAATTAATCTCATTGCATAGCCAGAGGGCAGTCTATTTAGATTCGAGAGTGAGCAGTTATATTTATTAATTGTTTTGTTTAAAAATGAAACCCAGGGACTGGAAAAATATTTAGTTAGGTAGTTATTTAGGTAGTTAGTTACTGTTTTAAATTTATTTATTTATTTATTTTATTTTTATTATTATTTAATCTTTTTTTTTTTTTTGGCATCTTGTTTTCTTTAAAAAAAACAAAAACATGTATGCTTAAAACAAGAAGTAGCAGCTGCCAACGTGGTAAAAAAGACTTAATTCAAAGAAAAAACAAGCCTATTTTTCTTACACCATTGGCACATATTTGTTCTTTTTTTTAAAAAAAAACTCTTTTCATACATTTTTCAGAAAAGTCAATTGTGACCCTGGACCACAAAACCAGTCATAAGGGGTTTTTTTAATTGAGATTTTTACAGCTGAATATATAAGCTTTCCACTGATGTATGGTTTGTTAGAATAGGACAACATTTGGCCTGAGATACGACTATTTGAATCTGGAATCTGAGGGTGCTAAAAAAAAATCAAAATTTTGAGAAATCGCCTTAAAAGTTGTCCAATTTAAGTTCTTAGTAATGCATATTACTAATCAAAGATTAAGCTTTTATATATTTATGGTAGGAAATTTACCAAATATCTTCATGGAACATGATCTTTACTTATATCCTATTGATTTTTGGCATAAAAAAATGGATAATTTTGACCCAATTTTGCTACAGTTTTGCTACTTAAGACTGGTTTTGTGTTCCAGGGTCACAATTTGCTTCTTAAAGGGATATTTTTTAAGAGATACATTTACTCACCCTCAGTTGCCAGTAGCCAACAACGTTTGTTTACCACCATTCTTCAAAATATCTTCTTTTGTGTTCAAAAGAAGAAAAAAACTCATACAGGTTTGTAACGACTTTAGGGTGAGTAAATTATGACAGAGTTTTAATTTTTGGGAAAACTATCCTTTATGGATCTTGATTTAAGAATGTTTAGATATTTGTATTGGAAAAATCAGACAAAAACACTTTGAAAATAACTTTTTGCAGTGTAGTAAGCAAGTGAGTCTCTTAGTAGGGCTGATTCATGTTTTCTTTTAGCCCATCTGCTCGTACTGATCAGACTCCTGACAGCAATAGACAGGGGATCAGGCCGTGGCGCTCGCTCTCAGGCAACTGTCATGGATCAACAAGCATGAGATGGGCAGGCTGAAAAAATGGAAATGGTTTTGGGTGCTGGTGGGAAGAAAACTTGGATTGGGAGGTTCATCTTTATTGCATTACTCCGTGTTTCATGGGAAAACATTATTAGGGGCATGTTTGATGCTTCTTGTCTGGCCTCCTCCCCGCTCTCTCTTTCAGTTTTCCTCTGATAGACAAGAGTAATAAATGTAACATGATAGAGAGATTTGTTTTCTTTTTGCTTTAAAATTACATGCCAGACGTTTCCCAAGCACCACAGGTGAGATCATACAAAGCAGCCCTGAAGTGAAGAGCCTCGCGCCGCAGTCGTGTCCATGTACAAAGTGTTTCACGGTAAAAGAGTCAAACAGAGCCGGTGCCTCCTGCGGATTCATGCACCGAATTCAAGCTGCATTAAGGATTACACTGAGGCAAACAACGTCAATTAATGCTGCTTCATGAGGTACGAAAACACAGCATCCAGCAATGCCGGCGCAGCTTAAAAAGAGAAGACAGGAGTTTCCTGTCTGACAAGCGTCTTAACAAGCTGGGTGGTTGAGTGTTTTAGGGGCTTCCTGCCGCCTCGGAACGTCTGCATGTGAATTCGGAAAGAAAGAATAACAACACAAACAGCTTTGGCAGGCTGTCATCACCGAGAGCGTCCTTTCGTCCCTGATTTGATGTTTATTCTGATTGCACTTCACCCTCACAGTGCCGTTATTCCGTTCGCATTTCCTGCATCGCTTAACACAGTTTTTGACATTGCCAATTGATAATTGATTGACAGCCTGATAAAAGGGTTTTTCAATCATTTTTTTTCCCAGGAGCTCCAAACCATCACAGCCAGTCCACCCTGCGGCCACCCATCCCTCCACCGCACAACCACCAGACGCTGTCGCACCACCAGTCCTCTGCCAATTCCCTCAACCGCAACACACTGAGCGGCCGACGCAACCCCATCCACGCCCCTCCATCCGCCCCGGGCGAGGGGCCCACCACACCCGAGTCAGTGCAGCTGCAGGACAGCTGGGTGCTCAACAGCAACGTCCCATTGGAGACCAGGTCAGTGGTCACTTTTTGCACACGACACATCTGGTGTGCGTTTCCCTAAAGCAACCGAGGTCGCAAGTTCGGTCATTACCAACAGAACTGCGAGCTTAATTGGCTAACGATGCTTTTGGGAAAAGCAGCCCTGCGTAATTAAATTAACAATGAGTAAATTAAATTTTGGACACAATATGAGTAGTAATAGACACAATAAGTATTTGGTTATTTGTTGCATTTTATCTCAGCACTCTTGAAACTCCGTTTGGAGAAGCGGATCTCTGTTGTATAAATGAAAATAAATGACATAGTGCATTCAGGAAACTTCTCTGTCACACAGTGAAAAACACAGTGGTTAGAAACGCATTTCTCACAGAAAGGAGCATTCAAATAGCAGGTTATATCCTAATTCTGACAAAAACAATCTCTTTGTGCCCCCCAGGGAGCAAGATTATTGAGTGCGAAGTGACAGAAATTGTGTCTCAATCCAAAGAGTTGTTTTTATTAAAATTCTGGGTGTGTTATGAGTTGGGTGGAAGCAATTTAGGTATTTTGACAGGTCTAGTCATTTGAAATTTTCCCCCATATTTTTGCATTTAATTCTGAAATGTTCTAAAATTATAGAAGTAATTAAATAGGTAAGAATAAGGACTGTCAAATCTATTAATCACATCCAAAATCTAAAAGTTTGTGTTTACATAATATATGTGTGTATGATATATGTGTGTGTTTGTGGTACTATGTATATAAATATACACAGTGCATACACGTATATTATGTAATCACAAACTTCTATTTTGGATGTGATTAATCGCAGTTAATCGATTTGACCGTACTAATTCATATTTATAAATTATTTATATTATATATACACTGCCCTCCAAAAGTTTGAAAACGCCCTAGAAAAGTGGGGTTTTGTACAATATTGGCATGAATCCTTTTTAATTTGTGATAATTTTGCACTGATAAGGGACAACACAAACTACGAAAACATATTTTATTACATAAACAGTTTATACATAGAAAAAACGTAAATTTTCGATGCATCAAAATATCCACCATTAGCAGCTATTACAGCTCTGCATAACCTGGGCCTAAATTCACTGTATTCTAAACTTAATTGGCAGTCAATTGTTGAAGCCATTAAGGTGTGCTGAACCAAAAATCTTTTAAAAACCTGGGCCAAGTTTAAACCAGTAACCAGGCATCACAGCTGGCAAAGGGGCATGTCTGACTTTGACATGTATATATTGCCATTATTATGTAATCAAAATGAAAATTGTTATTGCTCATCTTCAATGATAATGTTAAGTTACTTTAATGTATTTGCACCAAAAAATGATAAGGATTTATGCTGATATCGTTCAAAACTACACTTTGCCAGGGGTGTTTCCAAACTTTTGGAGGGCAGTTTAAATATAAATATGTATTGCATATATTTCTTAAATACATATATGTGTGGATATTTATAAATACAAATAAATATACACAATACACACATTCATTATGTAAACACAAACTTTTTTTCTGGATAAGATTAATCGCCATTAATTGATGTGACAGCTCTAGTAAAAAAGTAGTATCATTTTCAAATATAGAAACTAATTTGAAAACAATGCCTAATTCTGCATTTATTTTTGTAATTATACACTATAGTATTACAATATATAATATATAAACAAAAGCATTTAATTCTGTAATGTTCTAAAATTACAGAAATAATTAATAAATTGCGATTAATCGCATCCAAAATAAAAGTTTGTGTTTACATAATATATGTGTGTGTATGTGTATGTGTACTATGTATATAAATATATAAACAGTGCATACACATATATTATGTAAACACAAACTTATTTTGAATGCAATTAATTATTAATTAATCGATTTAACGGTCCTTATTTTTACCTATTTAATTCATTTTAGAACATTACAGAATTAAATGTCAGTCAATTTGACAGGACTAATTCTTATTTATAAGTTATTTATATTATATATAAATAAATATATATTGCATTTATTTCTTAAATACATGTATGTGTGCATATATTTATATATACATATAAATATACACAGTAAATACACATATATTATGTAAATAAACTTTTATTCTGGATGCGATTAATCGCAATTTATTGATTTGACAGCTCTCATAAAAAATATTATTTTCAAATATAAACTAGTTGGAAAACAATGCCTAGTTCTGCATTTATTTCTGTAATTATAGACTACAGTATTGCAATATATGGTATAAAAACAAATGTTTTATATGAATAGAATAGAATTGGACACTAGAACATTGTATTTAGCATTTATAAATGTGTCCTTGCTCAATACATTTTAAAACAAATATACAGTAGTGTGTGTTTACAGATCATACATGCACAATGTATTATGCATGTGCTGCTTTTAGAGTATTAGCATGCATAGTTCCCTCAAATACAAATGCTCTGTCTCTCATGCGTACACATTCACTCACCCCTGTGCCTCGGCTTTCTCATTCACACACTCTCTCTCGCTTTCTTTCTTTGTACGTTTCTCCTGCTGGGCAGAGGGTCACCTCCTCTGTTCCCAGATCAGAGAAGCAGCATACCCGCATACACTATTCATGAGGCCGGGCTGCATGTTTAATTCACCAGGACAGGTCTCAGGCCTGTTGGAAGTGCAGGTTCCTGACTGTCTGTAATTAAAGCAGGGCTGATAGGCTGTCCTGTGTGTCAGCATGGGCCATCCAGCACTCAGACATGAATGCTTTGAGACTGTTGTGTACAGGATTGGAGAGTGACAAGGTTTTGTTCCATTCAGGGTCACCCTGCGATGCACACAAACACTGACAATATGCCTGTGACCTACGGCAATAATTGTCTGCTGTGTTTGATTGGCTTCTTTGTGCTGCTGATTATGTGGACACGCCCATTGGCACCTTCCTCATCAGAATTTACCTAGAAGATGTTTCGTGTGGTCTGTGTCAGGGCTTTTGCATTCTTCACAGATCCAGAGGCCTCCCCCCAGCCAGACTCTCAGCCAAAATAGGGACTCCCAGTATTAAAATGCAAATTTTCCCTGTAACACTTTATAATAACGTTCATTAAGAACATTAAACTTATTATAAAATGCAAATAGATCTTTATTTAGAAATTGGCTAATAGAAATGCCATCAAAATCTCATCTCTTTATGTTTTATTTATTTTCTGCATGGACCCCCTGGAGTAGCCTCAGGACCCCCTGAAGGTTGAAAACCCTGTCTACATGAACAGCAAAGAGTGGGGGAAAAAGATAAACAACTACATAGAATGAAACATCAGAGCAGCAAATCTAGTTTTATGTTTTGTTCCTGATCAAGCCATTAAAAATGGTTTAGAATGTTTAGACTTAAGATGTTTGTAAATGCAAATTATTTAGCTTCATTACATCAAATAGTTTATGCTCATATGCTAATAAATACAATTTGTGCCATATTTAATTACTCATTCTCACATTTCACTGGATTTTAATTTGAATTAACGCTACACCTCAAAGCATATTTCATTATTTACACATTCACACACACTAACCTTTTTTGTGAGGATGTTAAAGAAGTCTCTTATGCTGTTTTCAGCATATTAGAATGATTTCTGACGGATCTTGTGACACTGAAGACTGGAGAAATGATGCTGAAAATTCAGCTTTGCATTTAAAATATATTCCAATAGAAAACTAATTGTAATAATATTTAACAGTATTACTGTTTTAATGTATTTTTGATACATTCATGCAAGTCTCGGTGAGACTCCATCTGAAAACTGAATAAATAAGTTTTTCATTGATGATTGTATGGTCTGTTAGGACAGGCCAATATTTGGCTGAGATACAACTATTTGAAAATCTGGAATCTGAGGGTGTAAAAAAAACAAAATATTGAGAAAATCGCCTTTAAAGTTGTCCAATTTAAGTTCTTAGCAAAGCATATTACTAATCAAAAATTAAGTTTTGATATATTTATGGTAGGCAATTTACAAAATATTACAAAATATTACAAAATACTTAATATCCCAATGATTTTTGGCATAAAAGAAAAATTTATAATTTTGAACCCATAGAATGTCTTGTTGGCTACTGCTACAAATGAAGAGTTTGGTTCCAAAACGTGATAAATGCCTTTTTTTTTTCTTTTTTTTTTACAAAATTGAGTTCCTGCCAAAATCAATATTGTTTTTAATTTTACGCAAAATGCGATGTCCACCGTGTTATTCTGTCATGTTTTCTCCTTTTCTTTCCAAACCGCCTCAAAAGCCAGTCTCCCTTTTCTGCAAAATGTGATACATCCGCTCAGCCAATCACAGCACAGCATTTCATGCATTGTAAACAGTAAAGGCGGTGCTTTGAATACACCCCACATCCTAGTTTTCAACGTTGAGCAATATATCACAGACATATCTGACGAATCCTTGCATAAACAAAGTGTAGAGAGAGTGTAAATAAGAGATTCACTGTGCAGTGTAGAGAGCTTTGTTGATTATAATGGAACTTGATTGTGAGATAGCGATGAACTAAGATGATTGACAGCTTTTAATGATTTTTAAGGGAGTTTGTAAATGAGATACTAATTTAGTACAACAGTCAAATAAACAAGAAGTTAATATTAAGTGACTAACATTGTCTGACTATAACAATATTGCCTGATTTTGCTCTATTTTTGCTCTATTGCTCATCTCTATTCAAACACAGCTGTGTTTCCTTTATGAATGAACGTGCATTTTTAAACGGATCTAGTGAGTCAATGAATCAATTACCCATTCATAAAGACAGTCACTTGCTTTATTCCTGAATGAATCAGCCGTTTGAAGGAATCAAATGAATGATGATTCAGTAATTAAAACCGCCACCTACTGGCAGTTTTAGTTTAATTTTTAAAGTATCTTCTTTTCAGTTATTTAAATCATTTAGTATTTCTATATTCAAAATGTTGTACTTAAAACATTAATCTCAACATGAATTTATGAATTTGATTGCACGCATAACACCTCTGAGCATCATTAAACATGAAAATACACCTACAAGCCACTTTTGTTAATACTGATTTCATTTGATTGGTAACTTATTCTTATTCTGTTGTTTTAATTAGAAATTTAAAAAAGCTTGTAAAATATATATATATAAAAAAAAGATGACATGCTTTTAATAAAGTTAAAAAATGCCATTACAAAGGTAAAAACAAAATTCCCCTCTAATTCACTATCACCTCGTAATGGGAAGGCTAATTTTTGATCAGATTTTTTGATTATGCTCCTAAAATTCTGACTGTGCTCCTAAATTTTTTAAGTTAGAAGCACAAGTGCTCCTAAAAAGAAAAGTAGAGTCGTAGAGCCCTGATGGATTTATTGCATTTTGGGGAAAAATCTGTTTTTATAATAAATCCATGAAAATTAAAATCTGGATTTAAATTTTTAATGTTATTATAACCTACAGCTGCTATGTGAAAGTTTGAATCAGAAAAAAACGATTTCCATCTAGCCACTTTCTTGGTAAAGAAAACTTATGACTGGTTTTGTGGTCCAGGGTCACATATGTGTGTGTATGTATCTATATGTATATTACTATTTATAATTGACTATAAATGTAAATACATGAATAAATAAATCCGTAAAAGAAGTTGTTTGTAATATCGCTCAACAAAACCTATTGTATTAAACCTTTGCTATGTTAAGCAGCACTAACCCTGACTGGTGACAAATGCTGATATTTCTTAAACTATTCTTGTCGGGAAACTCCAGTGGGTTCCAGCAACGCATTCTGTCCTTCGGTTCTCCACGCCATCATCATAAATCACTGGAAGTTGCCAATGTGTGTAATATCTATCGGCTTTATGGCTGGGTAATATTTAGACAGTTAACTGGCACTGAATAATTGTCACACAATCCTTCCTCATTTGCTCGCAAAATTGCGAAGCGGCCCTTAAATGAAGCCCCGACGTTCAGCATTGAGTCGTGGATGCTCAGGTGTGTTAGAATGGGCTCCTGTACTGAAGCCATCAGGACTACCCAGCAGCACTAAGCCTGCCATCTGCTGAGACAGAACCACACTCCCCACACCAATCCAAACCTCACCAAGCCAGGAAGCCGGCCCAAACTCTGGCCCCTCTCCCTGTTCCCCTGCTAGCAGGCCCCGCCCCTCTCACTGCAGCTTTTTAATTGGGGTTCTGTCAATGCAGATGGGCCACCTGTCACACACACGCACACGCACGTGTAATTCACAAACTCATTTCCAATATATTCACATTCATTAACTGCATTACTCATCGCATTTGCGGAGGCTCTGAAGTGTGGCGGGCATGCTTGAAATAGAGAACTCGCGAGTACAGATTGGACCACCAGCAGACCACCCAGGATCTGCTGGCATCGGTCAGCATTCGCACACACCATTCCTGGGCAACAGGCTGGTTTGTGGGCCTTCTCAGTGGAATCCTGCAAGTGCCTGTTCACTTCACTATGGTCACAAGTGTTAACCTCAGAAACAGTGATACACAGGGTCTTTTACATCAATCACGTTTATTTATACAGCGCTTTTCAACAAAACAGGTTGTGTCAAAGCAACTTTACAGTATTAAATAGGAAAATAGTGTGTCAATAATGCAACAAAATTTACATATTACATATGTACATATGTCGTTTGATTATGTGCTAATGAAATAGCTCGCCACAAAATGAAAACAATGTCATTATTTACCCACCTTCATGTTGTTGAAAAATTAACTGCATATGGGCATTGGAATGACATGATTTAAATGTTTAAATAATATTAAAATTTGAACTATCTATTTAAAATACTCTGAAAGTGGATTAGAGCCCAGGAAAAATTAAAGATTTTTCTCCTCAAAGGTTTTATAGTAATTATAATAAATTAAGATCACTTTTTTTTGGAAAAAAACAGAGAGAAATCACAAAATTGTGAGAATAGCTATATTTAATTAAGTTATATTTTGAGTTATATTTTTTTTTTTGTGTGGTGAACCCAAAAGTTAAGATTCTTAATGTTTTTTTAATGAAGTCTTTTCTGCTCATCAAGGCTGTGAAGGCAAGTTGAATTTTCAGCATCATTACTCATGTACTCAGTCTCACATGATCCTTCAGAAATGTGATGCTTAATTCTTGTGATACTTTTTTTGTGATTCTTTGATGAATAAAATGTTGCAAGGAACAGCAAGGATGTGTTACATTGATAAAAAGTGATTGTAAAGACTTACATTGCTAGAAAAGATTTCTATTTTGAATAAATGCTGTTCTTTTTAACTTTTTATTCATCAAACAATCCTGAAAAAAGTATCACAGGTTCCAAAAAAATATTAATAAGCAGCAACTGATTTCAATATTGATAATAAATCAGCATATTAGAATTACTTCTGAAAGATTGTGTGACACTAAAGACTGGTGGAATGCCTGATGAAAATTCAGCTTTGCATCACAGAAATAAATTATATTTTAAAGTATACTAAAATAGAAAAATGTTATTTAAAATTGCAATAATATTTCCTAATAGTACTTTTTTCTGTATTTTTGATCAAATAAATGGAACTTTGATGAGCATAAGAGATGAGCATCTTTAAAATAATAATAATAATAATAAACAAAAAACGTTTTATATATATTCAGAAAGGGGCCATTATTTTCTCCCTCATGAAACTGTGAGAATAGCTATATTTAAATAAGCTATATTTTGATAATAGTTTTTTACCTCAAGATTTAAGCCATTTTGTCTTGAGAATAAACTCAAGAAATAATGTCAATTAAAACATTGAAGTTAATGTCACCATATTCCTAGAATAAACTTTGAAATTAGCATCTTGTATAACTAGATTAAAATTCAATTTTGAGTTTGAATTTGTGTTTTGATATTACAAATTAAATTAGTGTTTTGTTGGTATGTTGTCCTCTTTTTAAATTATTTTATTTGGCACCGCTTCTGTAAAATAATAATGCATAAAACTGTTTAATTTTGAGGTACAGTAGATACAGTAGCAGTGTGTTTAATTCTGATGCCCCATTTATACTGTTTATTACCTAAATTTTGTCTCTGAAGGTTTGCGGTCCAGTTTCACCCGAAAATTGCTGAGTTAATTTCAATTACTTTCATTGAAAATAAATTACTTCCAGTTACTTCTTTTTTTTTACAAACAACTGTCAGGGCATGGTCATGTGAAGCTAAATTAAGATAAGTTTTTGTTGCAAGAAACCTTGACAGTTGTTATAACCTGACTTCATGGGGGAAATAATGATCCCTATAAGAATATAAAAGGCAATTTGAAATGAAATCAAATACGTTATAAAAAAATAGCTGCCGTGTTTTGCCTAAAATGGGATCCAGCACATTAAGTAGCTGAATAGATCAGAGATGTGTTCAGCTGTGTAAATAGCACAGAATGTCACATGGACAGACAGGCGCTCAGTTCCTCAGTGTGGAGAGATGGAGGCTCGAGGAGTCTGCGGTCTGCAGAGGCTCATCTCCTCTCGCCTCTGGGTCACACAGCACTAAGCCGACACACTAAAGTTAATAGGCCTATTTTTATTTTTGTATCAACAGCAACAGAGAGAGCATTTTCACACACTGACTGCCTCTCCCTCTACAGGAGAAAAACTCTGACCGAATCCACCTCTGCAGTTTTAGAAACCAAAGTGAGAAAGTTTGGAGGAAAATCTCCAGTCTTGTGATGCAACATCAGCCTCCTGTGATGGCATGCTCCTGAGAGTTTCATGGGAAGCTTTTGGTACTTTTTCATGGACAAATTAGCGAATTTGTGGTGCGCTGTGCTAGTTGAGAGCTAGGATGACATTAGTTCTTATATGAACTCATAGGTTATTTTCTCTTCACTACATGTTTTCTCTTCATCTTCATCTTTTTTTTCTTCACTGTCCTGGTTTTAACTTTGTCTTAATTATTGGTTATTTTCAAAGGGCTTTTTCATTAAAATAAATACAGACAGTGTAGTTGTTTTAAAAGCTGCCAATATTTTGTAGGTATACTGCTGAGTGAATTAATTTTGTTCTTTAATTGGTTCTTTAATTATTTAAGATAGTACTTTAAATTTATTTTAATTCTCAATTATTTATTGGTGACTTCTTCATATATATATATATATATATATATATATATATATATATATATATACACATATGTATATATATATATAAAGTATTATTATTATTATTATTATTATATAATATATAATATATATAAAATATGAATGAATTTAAGGCTTTTTAAAAAAAATATAAAATATAGTTACTTTAGTACTTTAATTATTTTAATTATTATTTATTTGTAACTTTATTTTAACTAATATATTAAACACATTTTAAGTAAATTTTCATACATTTCATACATTTTAGTGTTTGTTCTTGTTGTTGTTGTCTTTTGTTTTTTAAAAAAACAACAACATTGCATCCAAAAGCAACATTGTTGCTCCATGTTTAACTCTGAATCCATCCTGCTTGTATTTCAAACCCAGCAGGCTTTAATATAAAAGGTGCAAATTGTGTTTGTAGTATCTTTGACTCAAAAAACCGAAGAGATAAGTTTACATGTGCAACATTTAGTTTATCTAATTAAGTTGTACTGTTCATCCCCCCATCTAGCTCACAACTAAATAAGTGTGATAAACATTACTGAAAAAGTAGTTTTAACATGCATAAGACACATTAAACTTTAACAATGAACAACTGTATTTAATTTTAGTCTTTAACATCAGTGATTATGTCTAAAGTGACCCTTGCTATAGAAGGTTAGATGCAAATAGAAATATTTGGGAATATAATCTTCATCCGGATGGTCTGAAACTCAGAAAGAGTGAGTAGCGTGACATTTACAAGCAAGGAATATTTTTCTTTCTTCTTGGAATTGGAGGTCATGCTTGTTTCTGTTTAGGTGGATGACTTTTAAAGGGGTTTAGATTGATTACCCTGAATATTCCACCAAGAGATTAACACCCTGAGCCATTTAGACAGAAGCACACAACTATGTGTGTGTGTGTCCTCTATGTAAATTCTGTTATTTTATAGGTCAGGTCTTTCCTGCTAAAGTAGAAAACCAAACCTTTCCCTGAGAGGTGCCTGCACAGCTGCCAGTACCGCAAGATTGATTGCCAAAGTATGCAGTTGTCAGACAGGTAGAGGGAGAGGAGAGAGACAAGCTAGGGGGGAAAGGGGGAGGATCCGAGAAATTGCTTCGGCTGAGAAGGAGCGAGAGGGAGAGATCGGAAAACAAGGAGGAGGGTTGAATCGGTTTTCGGCAACATAAATGACTGAAGATGGCCCGGTCCTGTGAAGGCTTATTTCCAATCATGGAGTGAGGCCTCTTCACCAGCTGATGCCTGCTTCAATTTTACTCTCATCTCAGGACGCCGCGAGCTGCTCTCTTCCCCTTCCGTACAGACTCGTGCACACTCAAATTAGATTCCCAAGCAGGTCGCAATATCACAATTGAGCCAAAGAAGAGGAGCGCTTTCACGTGCACGACGTGGAGGATGTTTTTGGGGGGGTGTGTTGCGGATACGGCCCGGCTGCTGTTTGTTTTTGTGTGTGTTTGCAGCAGGGTCCTGTGTCAACTTCTTAAAGTGCAGTTTGGGTCCGTGTGCCACCAGAGAATTTGATTTGTCTGTTTGTGCAGATATCAGAGATTCAATTTGACTTGTGCGATATGCTGTGCACACATTCACAGGTCTGTGAACTCCTTGAACCAGATGCCTCTGTGGTTATTTCTATATTTGATGTTGTAGCATCCATTCTGCATCAGTTCGCCACCAATAGTTATGGGCAATGTAATTTTTGACCTCAGAAGATGATTCTTGTGAATGTTTAATTATAGCACTTGCATTTTCCGTCATGCTTTTTATTCCCTTACACTTTTCAGCACAAGCACTTCATGTATAGACTCTTTTCATATATTTTTAGTATTTCAGATAATTTGACTAGATGCATTGTGATAGACATTGTGGTAGATGTGTGTAGGTTTATTCAAAGTTTACCATGAAAATCTCACACTGACTTTAAAACTTGTCCCATTTCACATACTTCTGACTTCTGAGAGAAGGGACTAAATGTGCTAAAGCTACCCTATAAATAATGTTGGTTTAAAACAAAACAGATTGGGTTTTTTGGCAACCCAGTGCTGGGTAAATATTGGACAGAACACATGCTGGGTTATTTTGACCCAGCTGGTTGGGTTAAATGTTTTTAACATGCTAGGTTGTTTTTAGTCAACTGTTTAAAAATGATTATATTGCTGGCTTAAAATGGACTGGAACTTATAAAAACACACATAATTACTAGAGGCAACAGCAATAATCAAAATATGAACATTTATTATTAAGCAATAACACATAGACAAAATACAAACTGAATTTATTTGGGTGAATACAGCATAGTTTACAATATTACATACATTTAAACTCATTTAACAAGCATTTTAGACATGAAAAATAATATATGTAATATTTAAAAGTAGCATTTTAATTTTAGTTTAATTTTCGTGCCAGTGTGTCTCTGATATCTGAGCCTGTGAAGGACTGTTGTTTGCCGGGGTAACTGCGAACTTCAGACTGCGGCCTCATGTTTCACTTGTAGCTGAAAGATGCCGTGACTGACTCCAAATCCTGCCCATAAACAAACAATACTGACATTAGAGAACATATTTTAACATCAAACTAAATTAAACTCAGTACTATAATGAATAAAATCCATTTATTTTATGCCAGGCAAAAGGCGTTTCCATCATGCGAAGTGCTGATGCAGCTGACTGACATCTCATCTTTGTTGTGTTGCATAAAATAATACAATTGAAAACACAGTAAAGACTTTATAAATAAACTGAAATGTATACAAACCTTTTTTTCACTGACGAAGTGCACCAAATCGGTGTAAAAAATAAAAAATATTAAAAATAACACAATAAAATGACCCAACGCCTAAACCCAGCATTTGGATTTAAAAAAAATGAACTGAACCCACAATTTGGGTTAAAAAAATAACCCAGTGTTTTTTAGAGTGTAGAAATAACACATTAGGTGTTAGATTAGAGTCATTTTTCTCTAGAAAACTGTAAAAATTGTAAATTTGTTTCATTCCAATTCTTACTGGAAATATACAGTCTCATTAGTGAAATTTCGACCAAATTTCTCAGGCAGAAACATAAAGAGAGTTGAGAACCCAAGTGTAGTTTGATTGATAAATGTGAATCAGATACAGAACAATCAAAATCAAAACCGTGACATGATTAGGCTTAGAACAGTCTTGTCTTGACTTTACTAGACAAGAGTTATAAACCAAAACCTTCAAACTTCAAACCAGTGCAGTTCTGTTGCTCAACACAGGCAGTCAAGGTGAAATATGCATTGGAAATTTTTTTGGCCTCACGTGGATTCCTATTGAAATCACTGGATTTCACATGCAGCAACTGTAAAATTGACAGCACCTTAATGATGGCACTATATTATTTGAATACTAAATTTAGATTGGCCTTTATTGCACATTCTGTGCTAAGTTCTACTTTTGTCCTTCATGAAAATGTAGTTTGCATAGTTTACACTTTTTTTTTTTTCCTTTTTTTTCCTGAGAAAAAGAGGCAAGGAGAATTGTTGTGCAATTTTAGGCTATAAATGCAGCTTTTAAGGGAGAATAAAAGCAAGAAAATTGTCCTAAAAGAAAATTGTTTGAATTCCTGAGCTCAGGCTGAGAAGTGAACAATGCGAAACTCTGCCTCTTCTCTTTCTTTCCCTCTGTTCTTCCCCCTCCCTCATTCTCTTTCTCTCTCAGACTTCATCAGTGGTTGCCAAGGTATCTGTGTGGGGCAGATTTAAATTCTCAGCTGCGCTCCGAGGCCAATTTGTTATCCTAACGGGAGCCAATCAGAATACAGGTGCCCGCAGCTCGCTGAAGATTTATGGGCCCTCTCTCTGCTCGTGCTGCACGCAGATCAAATTCTGGATATGGCGCCGCAATCCTAGCAAACATAATTAGAAAAGTTTTTGGAGACCTTTGTTTTGGTGTTTAGACTCCCCATCGCCTATAGTTGGATTGCAGGAGGAGAATGTGGAGAGAAGCAAAGTTTAACAAAGCTGAACAAAGTGTGATCCAGGTCAGGGAGAAACTTGTGTCTGTGAACTGTCTGTTCTCATGCTAGGTGTTTTGGAATGTGGGTGTTCCAAAAAAGAAAAAGCAGTTAAAAAAGTATTTTACTCCTATTACAGCATGCAGAGAGGTATTTCATGACCGCGGTCACTTACCTGTCTTGATAGGCGCTGATGTTGGTTATTTAAAGTGGAAAAGTGATGTATATAATGAGGGTGTCAATCAGAGGCGTGTGGGCAGCGAGTGTGAGATCAGACAGTTAAATGAGGGATAGATCTGGAAATGGAAAGTTAAAAATGAATAAATAAACACTGGTGTCTGACACTAACTACATGTTTGGTGATGAGGGGTCTTCTGGGGCTGTCACAACTAATGAGTGGCAGGGGCCGTTTTCAGCTATGCATATTTAACAGGGCTCAATGACACACGTGCGCACACACACACACACATATAAAGTGAGAACACACACCTGTCTGACTGAGACGTGGTCATTAATCAGCTCTCGCACACAGCACATACCATGACCTCAACAATGACTTCATCAGCGCCTACACAGAACTTACAGAAAGTACCTGAGCTTATATCCTTTCTTTGTCTCTTCTCTTCTCTTCTCTTAAAATCTTTGTTTTTGTCTCATTTCATCCCATTTCATTAAATGTCTTCTTCTGTCCTCATCTTGTCTTATCCTGTCTCATTTTATCTCCTTTGCTTTCTGTTGTCTTTCTCACCACATCACATCTCTCATCTGGTCTCCTTGTCTCTCCTCATCTGTTCTTGTCTCATTTCATCTCCTCTCCTCTGCTTTTCTCACTTCATGTCATCTCACCTTCTCTAGTTCTTTTGTTTTGTCCTCTCTCCTTGTGACCTTTCTTCTATGTCCTTATTTAGTCTTCTCACTTTGGTTCATTTCTTCTTGTCTCATCTCCTTTCATATCTCCTCATTTCATCATTTGTCTCATATATATATATATATATATATATATTTTTTTTTTTTTTTTTTTTTTTTTTCTCATTTCCTTGCCTCTCCTCACTGACCCTTCTTGTCTCAACTCCTCTATTGTCTCCTTAGGTCTCCTTGTCTCTCTTTGTTTCGTTGTGTCTTGTTTTTGTCCTATTCTTGTCTCATTTTATCTCCTCTTCTCTGTTTTTCTTACCTCATCTCAGTTCATCTGCTGTAGTTCTTTTGTTTCGTTTTATGTTCTTGTATCCTTTCATCTATGTCTTCATTTCTTCTTGTCTCATCTCCTCTCATATCACCTCATTTCATCTTTTTTTTTCTCCTCTTATTGCCTTGCCTCTCCTCACTGACACTCCTTAATTGCCTCTTTAGGTCTCCTTGTCTCTCTTCGTCTCCTTGTGTCTCATTTTATGTCCTATTCTTGTATCGTTTTATCTCCTCTCTGATTTTCTCGCCTCATCTCATCTTCTCAAGTTCTTTTGTTTCGTCTTCTCTTCTCGTGTCTTTTCTCCTGTCCTCATTTTAATCTCTTCTCATCTCATCTTCATTTCACTTCATTTCACTTTATTTCATTTCATCATTTGTCTCCTCATTTCCTTACCTCTCCTCACTGACTCTTCCCTTCTTTACTTCTATAGCTTTGTCTCTATCTTTGTCTTGTTGAGTCTCATTTTATGTCATGTTATTGTCTTGTTTCATCTCCTCTGCTTTTTTCGCCTCAGCTCATCTTCTCAAGTTCTTTTGTTTCGTCTTCTCTTCTTGTGTCCTTTCTCCTATGTCCTCAGTTGGTTCATCTCTTCTTCTCTCATGTCTTCATATCACATCATCTCATCATTTTTTTCTCCTCTCATTTCCTTGCCTCTCCACACTGTCCCTTAGTTTCTCGACTCCTCTATTGTGTCTTTAGGTCTCCATGTCTCTCTTCATCTTGTTGTGTCTCGTATTATGCCCTCTTCTCTCATCTCATATCCTCTAGTTCATTCAGTCCACTTTTTCTTCTCTTGCCCTGTCTCCTATGTCTTTATCTATTGACTCCTCCCATTTCTTTATTTTATCTCTTTTTATCTCATCTTTTCTAATGAGATTTTTATCTCATCTTTTCTGATTCTGGCCTCAAATCATCTCATCTAATCTCCTCTCAGCTCTTGTCCTCTGGTCATCTCAATTCTCATCTTGATACCTCTCCAGTCTTCATCCTTCTTCTCTGCTGTCCTCATCTCATATCGTGAGGTCACATCTCAACTTATTTTATGTCTTACACTTTCCTCTCCTCTGCTTTTTCTCCTTATCTCGTCTCTTCTATTCCAATGCCTTTATTTCATCTTTGTCTTCTCATCCTATTTCCAGTGTCCTCATCTTGTCTCCTTGCATTTCCTTATTTCCTCGCTTATTTCCCCTTGTCATCTTCTGCGTTGTCTCCTTTCCTAATTTTCCATCATTCCTTGTCTCCTCTCAGCTCTTCTCCTTGTCATCTCACCTCCTCTCCTTTCTTTATCTCATCTTGTCTCATTTCGTCTCTTCATCTGGCTTTATCATTTTGTCTCATTTCTCAAGTCTTTCTGTCCACCTCTCACTTCCTGTCTCCCAGTAAATAAGTCATGTTCCTCCCTCAGATCATTATGTCCCTGGCTTCTCAGTCCCTGTGGACTTTGAAAAGTGCAAAACTGCCATTGTCTCCAGACTGTCCTCTGCATAACCCCACCCTGTCAGCACTCCTTTTTTTGGGCTCAATCTGGCCTTTCTTTATTTCCTGTCCACCCCCTTGGTCTGGCCTCATCTCTCTCTCTCTTTCTCATCTCTCATCACCTCACTTGGCTTCAACTCTTCCCCCAGCTTCCCTCCCAAACAATGCTCGACATAAATCACTGTCAATTAAGCACGCCGTGTAAATCAAGCATTTTAATTTCATTTCACAATTAAGCCACTCCATCCGCATTCGGCTTCCCCTCACCGTCCCGAGATGAAATGAGCTTTCAATAGAGATTCAGCCAATAGCTATGAGTTACACTTCAACTCGAGCGCACGCGCTTCCAAAATGACCTTAATTAATTTCCCTCCGTCACCCCTGTCAGCTGGCAAATTAGTGGCTGCAACCTTCTGCGTGGGTAAAAATGATTTGGCATTTAAGTGACTGACTTGACCTTGCGAGTCGCCCGACTTCAGACAGTGGCGGAATGACACGGAGGCGGCCCGCAGGAAGCGAAGCTGTATTTTTAGACGTGCACTTCGGCTGCCTTCCTGTCACTCTGCTGCTCATTGCAGGCCTGATTACTGCCTACCTGTAACCTGCTAGCTTCCCTTTACAGTTTGTGCACGGTCGCACCTGACAGGAAGACGCAAAAGGAGATGACGCGGGTTCAGATAAAGGCATGAAGCTGGAGGTGGAGGGTACCGCCTGTGGCATCACACCATCAATTGGGGAAGGGAGAAGGGTGGAAAGAATATTACAGAGAGCGAATGCAAATACGAAGAAATGTGAGATTCTGCTTTTTACTGCTGTTGACCGAGCTTCCTGGTTCATGCACACAATTATTCAAGCTCTGCATGTGTTTGTGCACTACTGTGTGTATGTGTTATACATGCATGTGTGTGAGTCAGTAAGGCTTCAGGCAGTGTAGATGTCACTCTCAGCTGGGAAAAACAGCTTTGTTATGTAAAGCCACTGTGTGGAATCCTCCATGTGGCCTTCATTCATTATACTGCTGCATTATTATCATTTATTACCATTCATTACATTTATCAACCTGCTCTCACTCTCTCTCCGTCTTTTCCTTAGTGGCTTTTGTGAAGGACAGCCCTCTATCTTTTTCTTTTGTATTTCTTCTGAGGTTTGTTTTCCCTATAGGCTAGTGGCGGGATAAGCAAAGACAGCCGTGGTGGGTATGGCGTCATGCCTTTTTTAAGGAATCAGGCATATGATTCTATAATGGCACAAATCAAGTGTGAGAACTAAAAGAGTCTTTGCGAGTGCTGGTATACAACCTGTCACTGAATCATTCATTCATCTAATTCATTGAAAACAGAATTATTCAGGAATAAAACAAGTGACTGGTTTATAAGTGAATCATTGGATGATTTAGTCAACTGATTCATTCAAGCCTGCCGATTCATTCAGGAACAAAACAAGTCGCTATCATTATGAGACAGTTTTTGGTTCATTTACTTTTTCAACACTTTTTCAGGAACCAAGAACTTACTGTTAATATGAGTTAGTAATTAAATTATTTGTTTAAAAACAGTGATTCAGTCAGAAATGAAATTATATTCTCTATTATAAATAGCAAATTACTCTTTCTATTTCTGTTTAGAACTTACATTTTAGATGCAATCCCTTCAGTTGTGTCTGTTTTTGCTCTACAATCATAAACTGACAAACTGGTATTGTCTCTAAAATGTAAAAACATATAAAATGCACTATATGTTTTGTAATATCTAGTCATGTTCTATTGTGTATAAGTACAGAATTCAAGAGTGCACTGTATGTGCACTGTAGGTTAAAACTTTAAAATCCCTCGGTGATGGGTTTGTTAGGCACTGACCCCAGTAGTTCCATCAGGCCAGATTCCAGGGGGGTTCAGTCTGTCCATCCATGGGTGAGTGTGGGATGATAGAGGGATGTATGGGGATAGGCCGATAAGAGATGGGGGTAATGGAAGGGCTGGAGCACGACAGAACAAAAATCAGCTCTGGAAATGGAATCCGCCGCTGGAACGTGTCCAGAGATATTGGAAGGCATCTTGTGGAAAGAGGCTATTAAAGATCACAGGAGTGAGCAGCCTGTGGCCGTTTCTCTCGTAGGTTAGAGGTATGAGGGACGGATGTATCTGGGGGGTAGGCTGTGGGGGCTGGTCCAGAGACAAGCCTCTCAGGCAGATACCTGACCGCAGAAAAGCTCTCAGCCTCTCGATTTGGTGTTAATAGAGAACGGGACCTGATAAAACACGACAGACCCCACGCTAATCACAATGGCAACGTGACCGCAGCTAATCCGTTTTACACTACATCTCTTTTTAAAACTGCATCCGTGCTGCTGGCACGACCGGGCTTGGTGTGAGACGAAAGTCCTCATTTGCAGGGCAGGAAACACCAGCATGGGGCTCAGAGCAGTAATTAACTGCTAAATTATTTAAGTACAATGCTAAATTGTACAAGTTTCATCAATTATCTATTGTAGCATTAAGGCTATGTTAGCAAGTATCACCGCTAATGAGAGCAGCACAGAAGAGAGACTGGAGAATACCAGTGTGACACCAGAGAGACCGCTCTGACACTTACCTTCCGAGTGATGTCATTTCTTAAAGGAAAAGTGTGTCATTTTTTTCCCCAGTGTTAAATATCAATAAATATTAATTCTGTCATCATTTACTCAACTTCACGTCTGACACATCTTTCTACAGTACATGCACCACATAAAAAAAAAAAAAACTTGATACCTGCTGCAGCTCTCATTCTCACTTCAGCATATTCAAAGTTTTATTGAATTATTTTTTTAATTTTGTTTTATTTTCTGTTAGATTTATTTATTTTATTGTATTTTTTCATGCAGTATTGTTGTATGGCTACAGCAGACTTGCTATATAGTCGAAAATTCATACAGACTTTAAGATTTTCAGATGATTTTTTGACTTTTTGAGCTTGATTTTGTAGTTACTGTATGCATTCATTCCAAGAACAGTGTCTACTCTTTATTTACCTTTTATTTTTCACAGATGAAATACATACATTAATTTGGGGTGAATTATTGCTTTCATTGTTAATTTTGTCACGTATTAGTTTTTTTGTCAGTGTTAATTTTGTCACAGATTTTATTGTAGTCACAATGTTTGTTTTGACAAAAATATATTTTAAATGTTGTCAATATTTTGTATTGCCATTATTAATTTTAGTCAGTTTTACTCTAATGCAACATTAAAACTTTAATGTCTAAAGACAGTGATTTTTATTAAGACACTTTAAAGAACTTGTTCTGCAAAAAAAAAAAAAAACATTTCTATCAAGAACAATTTACAGTACGTGCTTCTTACAGTAAGGTAACTACATGGGGTAGGGTTAGGTAAAATAAACCAACAATCTT
Source organism: Labeo rohita (assembly GCF_022985175.1). Lineage (NCBI taxonomy): Eukaryota > Metazoa > Chordata > Actinopteri > Cypriniformes > Cyprinidae > Labeo > Labeo rohita. The sequence continues at coordinate 6,810,519 of NC_066882.1, forward strand.
TTATAAAGTTATGTAAATGCAGAATTAATTTTTAAATTTAAGTCTTTTTTCCCTCTAAGATAAAATTTTATTAAATGTTTGTATTTATTGTATTTTTTGTATTTATTAAATATTGTATCTGTAGCCTGTAATACAATAACTAAATTGACTCAGCTAAACAACAAATCATTTTAGTCTACAAAAATATTGATTTCATTGAAAAAGTGTCAAACTTGTAGCATTTTTTTTTAAACAGTATATCATTTGGAAACACAAGCAAGAAGTGTTACACAGTTAGTATGCAACCTGCATAATGACATAAGATAAATCCTATGCAAATAAATAATAAACTTCTACTAATAATAAATGATCTTACTGATCTTTTTGCATCAGCTTAGGACAGGATTATAATGGGAGTCAAGGGAAGAAGGAGTGTTTTGGAAACAATTCTGTTTAGTACAAAAATGACACTTTTAAAGCTACTCAGGGGTAAAAGTGATTTGTGAGGCATTTGTTAGATCTTTCAGAATTGCACACCATAGTGTAAAACATTCTGTGGAATCCTGCCAGGCTGTTGTAACATGGCTCTGTGGTCTGTGAACTGCATTTATGATGTTTTCGGAAGCTCAGCGCTGATGATCACTGAGTACGTTCTGTCTCGCACTAGTCTCAGTGCTGAGGCTGGATATTAACAAATCACGTCCTGTTTGTCTGCGCCAAGAGTCCGTTTATGAGGCTGTAATGATTAATCTCACTGTGAAGTACACAGCAATATCCTCCTGTCTATATTTTTTCTTTTCATCAGCTCGACGGAAATGACCCCGTACCAGAAAATCAAACCGCTGCGTATGGTCTCGCTGAAGTGCGTCTGTGTACAGTGTGTTTGTTGTACCTGAGTAGAGCGGAGGCTTTTGAATTATTGAGTGACTTTGTTGTGTAAGTGTCCCTCGGTGGGCCGGGACGGGCCTGCGGTGCCGTGTGTTCGTGTGCCATATGTCCACTGCTCCACACTGAGGCGCTGCATACACTGTCCTTCACCCCCAACAAGCGCCTGCGACACTCAGCGGTCAACGCAACACCCACACATACACATATGTACCTTAGAGCTTAGTAAGGGAGGATCCAGCTAAGGAGATTCGATACTAGGAATAGTTGTGACCTTCCATGTGTGCTTGAAATACTAAAAACGCAACTTATCTTTCTCGTTTCTGCAGGCATTTCCTGTTTAAGACCTCTTCAGGGACCACGCCTCTCTTTAGCAGCTCATCACCGGGTTACCCCTTGACGTCCGGCACAGTATATTCACCTCCACCACGGCTTCTACCCAGAAACACCTTCTCTAGAAGCGCCTTCAAGCTGAAGAAGCCGTCCAAGTACTGCAGCTGGAAATGTGCCGCTTTGTCGGCGATCGCCGCCGCCGCCCTGCTGGCCATTCTGCTCTCCTACTTCATCGGTAAACTCTCTTTTTTTCTCTGTAGCTTTACAATGAGCTTTTTATTGACTGTGATGTAACATCTTGCATCTGTTAAGCTCGTCTTTTTTGGATCAGTTTTTATAATCAATTGAGAGACTCATTTAGGCATTGTAATGAGCACTTATATCTGTTCAAACACTGATTCGGTGATAGCAATAAGCAGATAATTTAATTCCATATAGAGATTAAGTAGGCTATTCATCATTAGTTTGTGTGTGTGTGTACTGTACGTGTGTGCATATTTTATCCAGATGCTGCTCATTATTGAATGTGCCTGGGGTGAAATGTAGAAATGTTACCTAACTCATACTGGGTGATCTGTGACTAGAACTCAACAGTTACACTGCTTACATCTGAATTATTAAAAGCAAGTTTTCGCCGTGTGCTTTATGCATCTAAGCTACCCAGCTGGCTTTAACCTGCGTATTTCTTAAAAGGAATCTGATTTGTATGGAAGTACATTTCTGCCGCAGGCACGAACACAAAAAAAAAAGTAAGGAAACACTTTACTTAAAGTATTTATATATGTAATGCATTATGAAAGTATTATGAAAGTGCATTAATTATGCCTTGTAATGCACCTTTATAATGAATCATATAATCTCATGAATAATTGTACATTAAAACACATGCGAAGCAACCAGGAATCTGAAAATATTATAATGCATTTTAGCACAGTTATTTATGAAAAGATAATGCATTACATTATAAATACCTTTATAATGCAGTTTGCATTAAAAGTGTTTCCAAAGTGACAATTTTGCAATACTACAGTTTCCATGAAAAAACAGTGACACTTAGCTATTAATTTATCTTTTACTCTGTGGGAATGGGCTTAGATGTTTCTAACATTTGCCAGAGTCCTTTTGCAAAGGTATAGTTATTTATTTATTTATAGATATGTAATAAATGCTAGAATTGTGATTTGTTATAACAGTTCCATAGCCAGGCTCTCGCTTATTAAAGGATCAGTTCACTTCCAGAATTAAAATTTCCTGATAATTTACTGATCCCCAGGTCTTTCTTTCTTAAGTCGAAAAGGAATTAAGGTTTTTGAGAAAAATATTCCAGGATTTTTCTCCATATACTGGACTAGTGGACTTGAATGTCCAAATTGCAGTTTCAGTGCAGCTTCAGAGTGCTCTACATGATCCCAGATGAGGAATAAGGGTCTTATCTAGTAAAACGATTGATAATTTTCTTAAAAAAATAAAAATTGATATTCTCTTTAACCACAAAAGCTCATTTTGCACTAGCTCTGACTTCACACATTACGCAATCACATTGGAAAGGTCACGTGTGGTTAGTTATTTGTCTTTGTACTTTGGTTCAAAAAGGTAGGGTAGGGTGAAAAACTCACATTTTCTCGACTTCAAAATCATCTGACATCGTTGTTTTACCTTTTTTTTGTAAAGGGTGTTTGACTTTCTTTGCACGTTCGCTTTGTAAACCTTGGGTCGGTACTTCCGCCTACTTCAAGTCAAAGCTAGTGCAAGACAACCATTTGTGATAAAGTATACAAATTTGCATATTTTTTTAGAAAATGACGGATTGTTTTGCTAGATAAGACACTTATTCCTCGGCTGGGATCATGTAGAACCAATTGAAGTTGCTTTGAAACTGCAGTTTGGACCTTCAACCCGTTGGCTCCCACTGAAGTCTACTATATGGAGAAAAATGCTGGAATGTTTTTTTTTAGGCTGAAGAAAAACAGACGTGGACATCCTTTAATCAAAGATGGAGTAAGACCCTCTTAACAGCTAGTTTATTTAAGAATTAACTGAGTTAAGGTGGAATGAGTAAAACTCACCATTGATGAATTTTGTGTTACTAGTCCAGTTTAAATTTTGAGATTACTACTCATATAAACTACATATACTCATATGAGTACTAATATGAGTAATTATTTCAGTCTATTTACAACATACTGATTTACTTCATCAATATATGTGTCAACCTAAAGACAATGTCAGCCTCTGATCGTGGAGGACACTTTAAATGCAAAGCACTGTCATGAGTCTTTAACCCCACACTGCGCCCGTGAAGGACACGCTTGAGGGTGTTATTATTTTCAATAAGGCCTCTCTGGTTTTGTGTTTTGTGAGTGTATGCGAACGTCAGTTATTGGGTAATGGAGAAGCGTTGGCCTTCCCCTCACACCTCATGGAGCATCGTAAGGACCCCCAGTGGAGAACAGAAATGAGTCCTCGCTCTTCACACTGGATGAGTTTAATACTGAGGGTGTGAACAGCATGAGAAGGCGAGAGAAAATGAGAAAAAGGTGCACTCTCAGTGAACATCAGAGAGAAAGCGAGACAAGGATAGAGACACAAAGCCACATAGACAGACAAAAGCGGACACAGAGGTAGAGGTTGGCTTTCTGTGGCCTCTATTAGAAGCACACCTGGGCTGGGGAGTTTTGCTCTGGCAGGATGCCTCAGTCCCCTCTGTGTCTCTATTTAAAAGCCCCAAGCAAGGGGCAGATGTGTCACACGGACCCGCGCTGCCCCTCTTCTCTCTGGGGACCCCACTCAACAGATGGGGCAGTCAGCAAGTGCAGGAGTCAGCACAAACGCCCTTGTTCTTCCTGCCTGCGTCGCTGTACGTGTATTCAACTACCCGTCTGCCTTTCCCATGTCCTTCAGTGCTCCACGGTCTATTGTGCTGTCTGAAACTCAGCTCACTTATCCCGCTCCAGATTAAACCACACAGATATCCACTTATTGAAGCTGCGAAAGGTTCAAAAAGTGTGTGGATACTTAAGTGATCATTGAAAGTGGCATTTAAAAGTTTGGGTTATTCTGTAATTTTTTATGCTTTTTGAAAGAACTCACTTATGCTCACCAAGAGTGCATTTAATCGATTTACAAAAATACAGTAAGACAGCAATATTGTGAATTATTATTATTATTATTATTATATAAATAAATAAAGGTGATATTATTTAAATATATATTATAGTATATTTAAAAATTAATTGCAGTTTATTCTCTTTTAATTTGCAGTTATTTTTATATTTCATTTTCATATTCTTTTATTTATAAGTGCTTATTTTATGATATATTTTATGATTTTTTAAAGATAAACCACCCTTCAAAAGCTTGGGTTTGGTATGATCTTATGCTTACCAATGCTGCTTTTTTATTTTATTTTTTTTTAAGTATTACAGTGCAAAATTTGAAATCTTTTATGACATTATTTATCAGTAATATATTATATTAATATATCATAATTTGTGATATATATATATATATATATATATACTGTCACTTTTTAGCAATTTAATGAATTCTTAAAATAAAATAACATCTTCTTGACCCAAACTTTTTTTTTTTCTTGGCCCAAACTTTTAATGCATTTAATGCACTTTTGGATGCATTATATAACAGAACATTAAATTATATGCTATTTATTTTAAAGATTTAAAAAAACTGGCTGGTTTGCATATGCCACTGATGTTTTGTTATGTAATGCAGTGAAATGTTTGCATTTTTAATTATTAATTAGTGTCCAGACACATATCATATAGTAGTGACTCATACAGCAGAGGTTGAACTTTTATTTTGGTCTGAACAGGATTCATTCCAGTGGGAGGATTCATTCAGTAAAAGTGTACTTACTTTTCCAAAGGTAATTCTAGCTGTACTGTCAGCAGTATTCAGTGGATGAAGATCTTAACTGCCGGAAACTGACCCTGCTTAAGCTCTCTGACAGTGTGTTTATGGACATGTTCACATTTGTGTGCGTGTTTGTATATTAGTGAGTCCACACAAACAGATAAATGTGCCACTGCAGCATTTTTCCCCAACACAAATGTGGCTGCTAGTCCGTTGAGAGCTGCCCAATCTCCCTGGGAATGGAGGGAACGCACAGGGGAGAGAAAGAAGAAGTTATTTTTATTTCCTCATCTTTTACTGGAGGCCTGAAAGACTTCTTTTTGCTTCATTCTCTTTGGGGATGGATAACTGTCCCAGAACGGCACCATAGCCCCTGAAAGCCCGAATTCAGCACCAGGAGAGGAGGACTCACAGATGCTCATACTAACACATTTCAGATCCCTGTGGCTTACATTCATACGCACACACACACATACAAGCACAGGTGTGCAGAGCAGTTCTCTATGAGGAGAGGAAAAAAAGGAGAAAAAGTGAGATGAGAGGAGGAGATACAAAGAGCAGTGTCCAGATGAGATGAGACAAAAAAAAAAAAAAAAAAAAAAAAGAAAAATGAGACCTGATAATTGAGGTGAGATGAGACAAGAATAGCCAAGATGAGATACAGTAATACTAAAGAAAGGTAATAGGCAAAATAACACAATGAGACCTGCAAAAAGTAAAATGTCGAAATTAAACAAGATGAGAAACAGAGATGACCAATAGAAGTTGAGAATAGAAGTTGAGAAATGTCAAAACAAGATAAGAATAGAGACGAGATCTGATGAGATGAGACCAGAGAAAGAGATTAGATAAAATATCAAGATGAGGCCAAATGCGAAGGGAAATGTCAAGATGAGACAAGAGAAACAAAGATGAGATGAGCAGAGAAACACTGAGACCAGATATGAGACAATAAAAAAGATAAGACAAAGACTAGTTGAGAAAAGAAGAGACGCATTAGTGAAACAAAATGAGAAAAGGGGTCAAACAAGATGATCAAACAAGAATAAAAGCTTTAAGATGAGACAAGAGACTGAAAGGAGACAAAAAGAGAAAGAAATAAGACCAAATGAGAAAAGCGTCAATATGAGACAAAACATAAGTAACACAGATGAAATGAAACGCACCTGATAAAATGAGACAATAGGAAGAGACGATTTAACACAAGATGAGACCAAACGAGAAGTCTGACGGCGAGATAAAACCAGAGAGACAGAGATGGGATGAAGTGTTATTAGAAGTGTTGAAACTAAGTAAGATTGAGACGAGAAAGACATAAGACAAAATAACACAAGATGAGATGTACAAGCAGAGATAAGACCTGATGAGATGATGAGAACAGGCTTTGAGACAAAACCAGGGAAAGAGATAGGACCAAATAACACAAGATGAGGCCAAACGAGGAAGAAAATCAGCAAGATGAGACAAGATAAATGAAACACAGATTAGTGGAAAACAGAGGCATCAAGTCCCATACTCTGAGTCAATAGAAAAAGATGAGACAAAGACTAGTTGAGAAAAAAAGCATAAGCATTTAAGTCATGTAACAAAATGAGAAAAGTGATCAAACAAGATGATCAAATGAGAAGAGAAGCATAAAAATGAGACGAGACCGAGATGAGTCAAAAAGAGAAAGAAATAAGACCGAATGAGAAGACATAAGAAACAGAGATGAGATGAAACACACCAGATAAAATAAGACACTCGAAAAAGATGAGATCATTTAAAACAAGATGAGAGCAAATGAGAAGAGAGGACAGAGAAGTGCTGAAACAAAAAAAAAGGTTGAGACAAGAAAGACATGAGACAAATTAACACAAGATGAGAATAGAAGAAAATTAAAGTGACACAGAAGTCAATAAGAGAAAAGGGACAAGACAAATTGAGACCAAATTAGAAGAGAAAAATCAATATGAGACAAGGCAAGAGAAACAGAGATGACATTAAACACACAGAGATGACAGAAATTAATGACAGAAATGAGATGAGACATTAAGTTGAGACAAGAGACTTAGATGAGACGAAAAGAAAAAGACATGAGCCCAAATGAGAAGAGAAGAAACAATATGAGGCATAAGAGACATAAGAATCAGAGATGAAATGAAACACACCAGATAAAAAAAGTCAATAGAAAGAGATGAGACAATTTAACACAAGATGAGACCAGACAAGAAGAGAGACGCCAAGACACTACAGGGACAGAGAGGAGATGAAGAATTAAAAGAAATGTTGAAACAAAATAAACTTGAGATGAGAAAGACATGAGACAAAATAACACAAGGTGAGATGAGAGTAGAGATGAGACCTGAAGAGAGAAAAGAATAGACTTTGAGACAAAAACCAGGGAAAGAGATTAGACAAAATGAAAAAAGATTAGGTCAAACAAGAAGGAAGATGGCAAGATGAGACAAGAGAAACACAGACGAGAAAAAACAGAAGCATCGAGACACTATGAGTCAACAAAAAGATGAGACAAAAACTAGTTGAAAAAAGAAGAGAAGCATTAAAGTGAGACAGGAGGCTGAGATGAGATAAAAAGAGAAAGAAATGAGACCAAATGAGAAGAGAAGCATCAATATGAGACAACATAATAAACAGAGATGAGATGAAACGCATCAGATAAAATGAGACAATAGAAAGGGATGAGAAAATTTGACACAAAATGAGACCAAATGGGAAGAGAGATGTCAAGACACCAGAGGGACAGAGATGAGATGAAGTGTTAACAGAAGTATTGAAACAAAATAAGATTGAGACGAGAAAGACCTGAGACAAAATAACAACAGATAAGAGTAGAGATGAGATGAGAACAGACTTGAGACAAAACCAGGGAAAGAGGTTAGACAAAATACCATAAGATGAGGCCAAACGAGAAGGAAAACGGCAAGATGCACTGAGACCAGATACCATGAGTAAATAGAAAAAGATGAGACAAAGGCTATTTGAAAAAAGGAGAGAAGAATTCAATTGAGATGGAACAAAATGAGAAGAGGGATCAAACTAGATGAGACCAAACCAGAAGAGAAGCATTAAGAGACTGAGATGAGACAAAAAGAGAAAGAAATGAGACCAAGTGAAAATAGAAACATCAATATGAGACAACATGAGAAACCAAGATGAAATGAAACACACTATATAAAATGAGCGATGAGATGAAGTGTTAACAGAAGTGTTGAAACAAAATAAGATTGTGACAGGAAAGACATGCAACAAAATAACACAAGATGAGACAAGAGTACAGATGAGACCTGATGAGATAAACTGAGACAGGGAAAGACATAATGCAAAATATGTACAAGGTAGCACAAGTGAGGCCAAACAAGAGGGACACATCAAGATGAGACAAGAAAAACAGAGATGAGAAGAAAGTACTGAGACCAGAACAAATGAGTCAAAAGTCAAAGATGAGACAAAATAATGAAAAAGAACAGAAGAGACGAGATGAGATGAAATAAGCATTAAAACAAAAAAGAAAGTGAACACAGAATGAGAAAAGATGCATCAAAGTGGCATAAGACAAAATGAGAAATGGCGAGACAGAAAAAACAGGATGAGAGGAGGAGAAAAGTGTTGAAACAAGATAGCGCATAGAGAGGAGACTTATTGCATGCATTCATGACATCACTCTCGTCACTGTGTTGTGAGGCTGCTACATCAGGGATGGTGTTGCTAGGATACAGGTGAGCTGTCCTGATGCAAAAGAGAAACAGGTCTGTCATCATATGTTGTGGAGAAGACAAACGCTCAGCAGCTCCCTCGCGGTCTCGCCTGCGCTAAAGACTGTTTGATTCATTGGCCCAGAGTGATCAAAGAAAGGAAGAGGGAGATAGAGGGAGAGCGGGCAGGGGCAGATGGAATGTGTAACAGAGATAACAAGGTTTAGACTCCATCAGGCTACATGCTGATTCCACAGGCTGCAGTCTGGATGGCTCAGAGCCCGGTGAGGAACAACACAGCATCAGATCAGCAACAGGAAGACGACGACTTACTTATATGGCACACTGACATAGTTAAAAGAGCAATATACACTAACAAACTAAATACACACTGTAGACAAGTTATACATACTTGCTGAGAAAGTTGTGATATACTGTACAAGTAGACCGTTTTCTTGGATTGTTGGTCCTGGAACATCCATGAGATTTCAAGGTGAGCGTAAAGCCCTTGAGCAACATTTTATCATTGCCTGCTGATTTTAGTGGAAGTTCCTTCCTTCCTTTTTTATTTTTGTATTTGATGTAATTATTAATATTAAATGACTAAAATTAGTTTATTTGTATTAGGTTCTATTCATATAAAATTATTAAATATTATAATTTAATAAATTAGAAAAAATAGAAAATATTTAATGCAAAATGTGTCAAAATTATTTATTACAAAGTATAATTTGTATAATACATATATATTTAGCATTTTAGTTATTAGTTATTTAATAGTATATTTGGGATTTGAGTTAAATGTAATTATTAAATTAAAATTATTTTAAAAAATAATATAAAATTATTACATTTATTATAATTTATTATTTCATCAATTATTAAATTACCATATAAATGTATTTATTGCAAAATATTCATACATTTTATTACATTGTTATTAGCATTCATTCATTTAAAATGTTTCATTTACATTATTATTAATATAAATTGAATTTATATTAATTAAAATTTATTGAATTATTATAACTATAAATATAAAATTATTACATTTATTATAAATTAAAATATTATAACTTATGTAACTTATATATATATATATATATATATATATAATATTACTTATTTATTTATTTATTAGGGATTTCACATTATTAAATTTAAATGTAATATTACATTATCATGAATGTCAATATAAAAATACATTATAAATTATTAAATTATTTAAATTGTATTGCAAAATATATCATGCATTATTAAGTAGATTTTGAACTTTTATTCATTCATTTATTAGCTCATTCATTCATTTGCATGCAGTGCTTTGGCGAAATGTACTAGATGTGCCATGAAAGCAAAATGAATGTTGCATGTAAATAGGATTTGATAGGAATTTTGTTCTAGGACCAACAAAATATGTTGCTCTAGTAACATGTCCTATTTAAAAAAAACAGCATGCAGAGAGCCACATCGCTGTGCAATTTCAGAGCACATCGGTGTCCTTGAGCTGGGAAAGTTGTGCGTGGGTATGGCGATAGTGTGAGGTGCGTGTGAGTTCTGTGTCACCTCTGTGTTGTGCGGATACAGAGGCGGCTCATACATCAGTGAAGACAGGCCGTGTGGTGAGTGTCATGAAAGTAGACAGAAGACAAATTTGCACTCTCTCTCTCTCGCTCTCTCTGTACCCCCTCTCTCTGTATTTTTAGCAGCATCATCACTTCCCTTCATTGCCCACCAATGACTCAAATGCTCATCGCCACTCTGGGCCGTTGACCTTCACGCCAGCCGATGCATGCACCTCCATCCATAACGCAGCGCTGTCTGAAGCGTTATTGAGTAATCACAGCCGCTTACTCTAACCGCATGCCGCAGTGTTGGGGCGGTCTGAAAACTCAGGCAACGTCCATAAACATCACTCTAGTACTACTGAAAAGACATCGATTGCAGATTTAACTTCATTCTTCCTGATGTAGCTTAGGGGTCTTAAAGAAAACATAAAACGGCATTAATTTCCATAATGAAACAAAATGTTCACTAGGGCATTTGTTGTGTACATCAAGATGTTTTATTGGATTGTGATCGCGTAGCTATTGTATTATTGTTTGTATCATTTTCTTCTATCCTCTTTTTATCAGCAGAAATGAAAAGTCATTTCAGAGGCAAGGATATTACATTTTGATGCAAGAAAACATTGTATGAATAATGTAAATTAATGTATAATTCATAATGACATCATTAATATTTAAGTAAATACAACCAATTGTAAGTTCAAGTTGTTTATAAAGCAGTAGTTCACCCCAAAAATGAAAATTCAGTCATCATTTACTCACCCTTGTGTTGTCTTCAATAACATAAAAAATGAGACATTTTGAACAATGTGCAGGTTGATAATTTTCATTCATTTACAGTTTAAGGATTAGTTTAATTCCAGATTAAATTTTTTTTACTGATAATTTATCCCCATGTCATCCAAAATGTTCAAGTCTTTCTTTCTCTTCAGTTGAAAGAAATTAAAGTTTTTGAGGAAAACATTCCAGGATTTTTCTCTATATAGTGGACTTCAATGGGAGCCAATGGGCTAAAGGTCCAAATTGCAGTTTCAGTGCAGCTTCAAAGGGCTCTACACGATCAGTCATTTTCTAAAAAACCAAATGTATATAGTTTTTAACCACAAATGTTTGTTTTGCACTAGCTCAACTTCATGCATTACATAGTCCTGCTGGAAAGGTACCAACCCAGTGTTTATAAAGCAAATCTGCAAAGAAAGTCAAACGCTGTTTACAAAAATATGGATTTCGGAGGATTTTGAAGTTGGAGAAGAAAATGAGATGGAGTTTTTCACCCTACCCTACCTAACCATGCATGATCTTTCCAATGTAATTTCATAATCTGTGTTGAGCTAGTGCAAAGATGAACATTTGTGGTTACAAAGTATATACATTTTTATTTTATTTTTTAGAAAATTAACAATCGTTTCGCTAGATAAGACCCTTCTTCCTCGGCTGGGATTGTGTAGAGCCCTTTGAAGCTGCAATTAAACTCCAATTTCAACCTGTTGGTTCCCACTGAAGTCCACTATATGGAGAAAAATCCTGGAATGTTTTTTATAAAAGCCTTTTTTTTTGACTGAAGAAAGACATGAACATCTTGGATGATATGTGGGTAAATTATTGAGTAAATTATCAGGAAATTTTTATTCTGTGAGCTGAAACTTTCAAGTTTTAAAAAGAAATGAGAATAAAAACATCATAAAACTATTATAAAAGTTGTATATAATCCACCATTTAAAAGTCTGGGTTAGCAACTCTCTCTGTATAAAAATATTTAATTTTATTAATAATTTGTTTATATTATAGTAAATTTTAAACATACAGTCAAACCAAAAATTATGCAGATTCCAGATATAATGTTTGATATTTTGTTTTTTTACTAGTGAGTGCAGGTTCATTTATGTAAGTGAGGAGAGCAAAATAAAGTAAACTGTGACATATTATACCCAAAAACTCTTTATACAGTGGACCACCAGTAAAACTGATACAAATTTGAGACCAAAATTTTATTTGACACTTTGACCTGACATTTTGTTACATACCTTTCTAAGATTAAAGCATTAGTTCATTTACAAATAATGTACTCACCCCCTCACCCCAAAATGCTCATGTCTTTCTTTCTTCAATCGTAATGAAATGTTTTTTGAGGAAAATATTTCAGAATTTCTTTCCATGTAATGCACTTCTATGGTGCTCCCAAATTTGAACTTCCAAAATGCGATTTCAGTGCCGCTTTAAACAAAAAATGATTTAATCTAGCGAAACGATTGTTTATTTATTTATTCACTTATTTTAAATTACAATTAATATACTTTTTAACCTCAAACACTTGTCTCGTCTAGCTCTATGTGAACTGTTTTTTTTCGATCAGTTTTTTCTGACAGTTAGGGTACGTCTAAAAACTCCCATCTCATTTTCTTCTCCAACTTTAAAACAATCCTGCATCGCTGCAGAAGTACCGACCCAGAGTTTACAAAGTGAACATGCAAAGAAGATCAAACACGCTTTACAAAAAACAAAAAAAGGTAAAAACGGCAATGTAGGACGAATTTGAAGTTGGAGGAGAAGTTTTTAGACGTACCTTAACTGTCATGACTGGAAAAAACAGAGCTCACACAGAGCTAGACGAGCATTTGAGGTTAAAAAGTATATACATTGTATATTTTTAAGAAAATAACAGACCGTTTCACTATATAAAACGCTTGTTCCTCCAATGGGATTGTTTAGAACCCTTTCAAGCTGCATTTAAACTGCATTTTGGAAGTTTAATTTTTTTAATTTGGGGGCACCATTGAAGTCCATTAAATGGAGAGAAATCCTGAAATGTTTTCCTCAAAAAACATAATTTCTTTACAACTGAAGAAAGACATATACATCCTGTATGACAAGAGGGTGAGTACATTATTTGTACATTTTTGTTCTAAAAAAGAAAACAAACCTTTAATTATTTCTGGCACAGTTTAACTCTTGAGTTCTTGTCATATTTTATTACCGTTTTCTAAAGTATAGTAAATAAACTGTGATAATGTGAGAAATGTGAAAGGTTTCTGAAAAAATTTTGGTTTGACTGTATATGTAAAAATATCGTATTGACCCCAAACTTTTGAATGGTAATGTAAGTCTGTTTTGTGGGAGAACAGTCATTATTCACTTTCATATGGAGTATTTTTATGATGACACTGAGGAAGGAAGGTCAAACAGGTTTGGAATGACATGAGGGTAAGCAAATGATGACAGATTTTCATCTAAGTTGCAAACAAGATGAAGAGACCTGCTGTGTGTGTGAGCAGGAGTGCGTTAGACAAGCAGCTTTATCCCACATTGTCATTGTGGCTCCGAGGTGACCTCGGCATGTCATCTGACGGCAGTCATGAGGGACACAGAGACAGTGAGCGAAAGAGGACGCTGGACTTTGACACTGCACCAACATATGGTACATAGGGAATGCGAAGCATATGGCGTGTATGGTGTATTCCTGGTTCGGGAGCAGCAGGAGATGTAGACTGGAAGCTGGTGACTCTCAACAGACTGTTGTAGGTCAAGAGAAGTCACATCAAGGGCAAAGGGACACAAGTTCACTTCAGTACAGCTGGCTGGGTGGGCGGTGGGAGAGAGAGAGTAGAGAGCTCGCGCTGGCACACATCAGAGCAGGATCTCTCTAAAGAGGAGGAGAGGGTGCGTGTGAAGGACGGCTTTCAACTCGTATCTTCTCCTCCGTTCATCTTTGTCCTTGTCGGTTTTGATTGATGTGTTTCATTTCTGGCACGGTGGTCAGCCGATCACATGCACACAAACTCCCGCTCCAGTGGCTAATGTTAGCAGCGGTCTTTGGTCTGTCAGCAGACGCCCACCGCTACTCTGGCCGACCCGTACTGTCTATCTGCAGACTGGCCCTCCCCTCTTTTCATGTCTGTCCCTCCCTGTCAAACAAAGGTCCTTCTCTGAAGTAAAACTTTCACTAACCTCTATCATTGACTGACTGGTGGCGTCCAACAGATCAAAGGCCTTCACTAAAAAGACAAACTGTACGATCGTCAGCGTTGACCCCGCAATGAATGAGGCTCTTGAAGGTATTAGATTGATTTCGTCTCACAAAGTGTTTATAATCACCCGTGAGATTTGAAGCGATATCTGTAATCAATGACGCCACATGTGGTGAGTCCGTGAGCTGGACGTCAGCTTTAAACTGGAAAGAATGACAGACAAGCTCGCGTATGAAATACAAAGCTGGCCGCAAAGACGATGATGCAGTGCTAGAATACAAATAAACAATCGCAATCACAGACATCAAGGATTTGCTGAGTTCACAGGGGAAAAAAGGAGGATATAAAATATAAACAGTATGAAAATATATCAAGAAAAAGTGCTGATATTATCTCACCTGGGACGTGCGAGAGGCCTGGACCCCTGAGTGTTGGAGACAGACTTGAGATACGTCAGAACGTCTCATACTGACAGCATAGAGAGAGAGAGATGGAAGGAGGCGGCCATAATGAAGACAGAGAGATAGGGCGAGTGTGTCTATCTCTGTGTGCCATTGATCTAGCTCGTGATTTCAGCTGCCTCTCATTTCCTGTCGCTAATGTGAATGGATGAGCCTCTAGGCACAACACACACATACACAGACTGCATACAGAAACTGCATAGCACAAGCTACTCTCTTTGTGTCTTGATAAGCGGGTTTGCAGAGGACCTGCCATTCTTTGTCCCATTCCTGCACTGTATTCAGCTCTGCGCTGACAGACTCTTATCAGATGTGTTTGTGGATCTATTTCTCATATACTTTATCTGTATCTTTATATCTATGTCTGTACTCTGTTTTTCAGTAATACTAAGCAAATGGTTCATTCTCATGGAAGCTGTCATAAATGTTTAGTTTACTTTTGTGCTAGTGTATTGTAGTTGTATTTGTAAGTTTGTATTGCTGTAGCATGTTTTCATCAGTATTAAGCATATTTTCCCTGTACTGCAATTAAGATTGTTAGTTGTAGTAGTAGTAGTATTCACAAACTGTGGTTTCTAATTTATGCTTACTGTACTGACTGTATTTTTAAATATATATAATTTTAATTAAGTAATAATTTAATACAGTACAGAAAATGCTGTTACATATAGCCAAAAAGCCCATAACAACAACAGCAATAATAACAACTAACAACATTATTATTGCTATTATTATTATTATATTATTATTATAAAAATGCACAGTATTTTGCAAATTACTCGTTATTACCATTTACAGAAAATACTACTACTACTACTACTACTACTACTACTAATAATAATAATAATTATTATTATTATTATTATTATTATACAAATGCACTATATTTTGCAAATTACTCATTATTATAATTAAAAGAAAATTATTATTAGTATTATTATAAAAATGCAATAGATTTTGAAAATTGCTAGTTATTATAATTGAAAGAAAATTATTATTATTATTATAATAAAAGCACTATATTTTGCAAATTACTCATTATAATTGAAAGAAAATTTATTATTATTATTATTATAAAAATGCACTATATTTTGCTAATTACTCGTTCTTATAATTTAAGGAATATTATTATTATTAATATTATTATTATTATACAAATGCACTATATTTAGCAAATTACTCATTATTATAATTTAAAGAAAATAATAATAATAATAATTATTATTATTATTATAAAAGCACTATATTTTGCAAATTACTCATTATAATTTAAAGAAAAGTATTATTATTATTATTATCAAAATGCACTATATTTTGCCAGTTACTCATTAATCAGTTACAGTAATCATTATTATGTTTACATTCCATGACTTAATATTTTAATATTTGCTTGCTATACATTTTATTTATTTATTTATTTTGTTTGTTTGTTTGTTACTGTAATACTGTTATAGCAATCCAACAGACATCTGCATTTAGAATAATAGAATAATTGCATGTTATGGAAATAATGAAAATTATTAAGAAAGAAAGAAAGAAAGAAAGAAAGAAAAAGAAAAAAGTAAAAAAATAATAATAATAATAATAATAATAATAATAATGAACACATTATAGTAATGAGAAGCTGAAAATGTCAAAATGCAGAATAAATATTAATGGTCCTGAAAATAGTTTTCTTTGTTTTTATAGCTTTTATTTCCTTTCATTTTCTTTTGATTTTGGTGTGACCAGTCTTTTGTGAGAGTGACCCGATACCCAGTGTATTTTACTCTACGTATGAATGATAGATTGAATGCATGTTTGTGTTCAGAACAAAGGGGACTAGTGATGAACAACCTTTGGAGTGCAGGCAATGAGCTTTCAGTTGCATCATTTTGTTGGGTTGGGCCCCTGGAGGAAGTGTGTGTGTGTATTTGTGTGTTTGTGTGACTATAGTGCTTCTCTGATGGATTAGGATGCTACTGATGGCTGCTTCACTCATTAACTGTGTATTTGAACTTGCCCCTCTCCCAAGAGACAGAAGCCAAGACTCTAATGAAACACACATACATATACGCAGAGCCCATGGGAATCTCCTGGTGCTTTGTAGTTCAACTTCAAAGCCCTCTGACCAGGCTTCTCATTTGCTGTGGCACTACCCTGCAGCCTCACCCTGTTCCATGTCCCACTCCATAAACACATTTTACATTTCACCTAAGCACATAAACACCACATTCAAACACCTTCCTGATGCTGCCCAACTGAGCAGGCCATATTCAATGTACTTACCCACTATATTCAGTATACTTGCCTAGGCAAATGTGAAATGAGTATTGTCTGAATTTATAATATTCACAAAACAATAGGCAAGGATTACCCAGGTGACCTAATACATTGACTCTCCCAGTATTTGTGAATGGCATTGCAGTGATGCAACTGGCTCTACAGGTCACATGACTATAACAGCATGGTGTACCTACTCAGTATGCAATAGTATGCACAGCTTGAGTCATTTTTTCATTAGCCATATGTAGTTTTGTTCTTTTTTTTTGTACCTGCCTCATTTCAATAGGTTCATTAGCATATGCCAGTGCATGCACCTATTCATTCTTAAAGGTACAGTAGCAAAAACAGTTTGTTTTGTTCTAAAGGCTATGATATTTCTAAAGCAAAACTGCTTTATAGAAATTAAGGTGACAGTGTTTGTTCATGTTTAATACTTTTAAGTTGCTTTCTTATAGCAAGCTATTGTATAAAGTGCTTTGTAAATATATGTCATGTGATTTTACTTGACTGGAGTGTTGAATTGCAGAGCTTGTGAAAACAAACAGCATCCACGTCGCAATAATCAGATGCTTTTTCTGCTCTTTTCACACCATTGTGATTTTTTGTTGTGTATTTATTTTGTTAGTGAGAGGGAAGTGTGCAACACGTATTTACATATTGATCTAAATGCAAGTCTTAGCAGTGTGGGCGGCGTCTGGATGCTCGCTAACCGTATACCACTGCAAACTACTTTGTACCCCTAAGCAGAGAACGAAAAAAGAACTTAAGTGTGAGTAAGTTGGAGCCTTAGGAGTCTGTGGGAATGCTAGGCTAATGTGTTGCTGTTTCAGACGAGGTGTGGAAAGAGGATGAGAAGTTTTTTTTTTTTTAAACAGCAGGTTTCGTAAACCAATTACAAATGCCATCCAGGATAGTCTCAGCTTACAATTAGTGTCCTAATTGAGGTCAGTCTTGTTAATTTAGTGGTAAATTAGAACAGTTAATACGCGTTTATTATGGAGGCCAAGGGAGACCGCAAAAATAAGGTAAGGGAAAATTACCTTTTAAGTAATATGAGGTCTCTTTTGCGCTCTAATTATGGCTGTGTAATTGTGTGATATGTTAAGCGGAGGTGCGTGTGGATGGAAGGATAGGATGTCCTGGTTTCTGATGCATGTTGTAGTATGTTAGAGAGGTGACCTGAGAGCGTCCCTCAGCTTAATGACACACACACACAGTGCCTCGAGTGTTTTTTTGAGATTTGCTCGAGAATTGCTAAGTGACCTACGAAGCATTTTCCCACATTCATTGTTTGCTGATCGGACACATTTTAGCATGGGAAGATTCCACAAAACACACCACTGTCACAGGAACTGTGTGGAAGAATTGCATCGTTACATGTGGAAACACAAGGCATGAAAAGTAAATAATAGAATTTAGCTGCACGTGTGGAGGCTAGAAGCTGTTAGCATCTGTGAATGTGTGATGAAAGTAACAAGTAAGAGTGAGAGGGGAAAAAGACAAATGGAAAAAAAAGGATGTAGACAGAGATGCTTCTTCTTTATGAAAAATGTATTTGCCTGCCTACAGAGAAATTCATAAGAGAGCCCAGCCTCATATATAACATCTGTAGGGAAATAAGTGCATGTATTCTTTATGATGAACAGATATGAAGACATCTCATGTTCACTTCATATTTAACATCTTAGGGAGCAATAGTGCTTGTAAAAAAGTGTGGCTGTGTTTATTTTGGTTTCCAGCAGGCCTGCACAGACTTTGTGAGAGCAGATCTTGGCAGAAACTTTAATAGATTTCTTTGTGCGTTCAGTGTTAGCTAATTTGATTATACTTTCTGCCATCAATTACACATTCAACACAGATTTTCCCCTAAAAATGTGAAAACGGTTGCATATTGTGTTTGGGACCTTTTCTTAAAAGTGTTGTTCACTCAAAAATTACAAACATTTCTGGATCGCTTTGACTTTGATTGTATGAACAAAAACATTTTGAAAAATGTTTAAAATATATATTTTTTTTAAATGATAAATGTTTGTTGAGAAGCTTTGACTTAAATGAGACGATCACAAGACCCCAACAAGATCAATAAACGATAACTGATTATATAAATATGCAGTATCGTTGATGATAAAAGACGAGACTAAAATGTATTTAAAAAAATAAAACCTTTTTGTTTTCGTCAAAAAAAGGAGACAAAATATTATTGCGCACTGCTGTACACATCCTACTATGGCGGTTGCCAGATATCAAGAGTTCAAATCTCCTAATCAGAGCTTCTCTGTTAAAAGGATACATGTTCTGCCCAATGTTTTGCTTAATTTTTTGCAATCTGGCAACGATGTGCTTGCTCATTGACTATGACCTAAAATCACAGACAAACAAGTAAGCTGAAGTTTAGCAATTTCTATGTGAGATGTTCAGCTTAAATAAAAGTGTCTGTGTTCTGTCATGAGATCTTAACTATATTATTTGCAATTGTGGTTGCTGAATAAATGCACTTACTCAATTGCTGTTGTTTTAATACAGAAGCATTATTGCAATTAGGAATTATTGGAATTACTATTAGGAATTTCACAGTTATAATATTTTTTGTTTGTTTGTTTAACCAGTATTCATAATGCAGACAGAGAGAGTGCATAAGCCTTTGATATAAATTTATATGATAAACAGCCTATAATTAATCATAAATGAGGTTAAATAAACCATGCGTACGACATGGTTTATTTAGTAGACATTCTGTTGATTTGTGCTTGTTGGTAAAAGTGCAGTATCTGAAATGCAAAAATAAATAATCAATCATTATGATTATAGTTTTGAGAAAAATTATTCGATCAGTTTAATCATAATACAGCAGGATGAAAATGTGGCAAAGATTTCATTAACTAAAACATTTAGTCGACTAAAACGTGACTAAACAAAAACAGGACTAAATATAATAATAACTAAAACACATTTGACACAGGACTAAGACTAATTTAAAAGACTAAGACTAAATTAAATGTTAGCACTCATTAGTTCAAAATATATTCTTTTATTCTGCAGAAGAAATAAAGTCTAAAAGGTTTGGAATGATGAGGGTGAGCAGATGTTGACTTTTACATTTTTAGGTGAACTATCCCTTTAAATAACAACATCAGTAAGGCAAGATAAAGCTGACTTTTAAACTCCCACCAGGAGTCTAAAAAAACATTTGAAATGTCTAAAGAAACATGCAGAAATGTCTTTTTGACTGCACCTGCTGTGAATCAAAGATTGCTGAAAATTCAAACGTGTATGTGTGTGTGTGTGTGTATCTGCTGTCCATTTTGTGTTATTTATAGCCATGTCTCAGGGTGAGTTTGGACCTGGCGGTCCACTCGCATGTGACTTACTTTCCACTCAGGCCAGAAGCAGCTCAGCCAACACCAGCATAGTACACAGGCATATGGATCCGTTCTAGCAGAGAGAAACCTGCCACCTGCTTATGACTATATGTGTGTGTGTGTGTGTGTGTGTGTGTGTGTGTGGGTCACAGAGGTCTAATCGGTGATGACAGGTGCGGCTGAATCATAGAGAGACGTCCTGCCAGCCCTACTTCAATATGCACATACGTCCACTCTCTTTCTCTTTTTCTCTGCGTCTTCTGCTCATGTACACAAATAAACAGACAGGAACTGCCAAGAGCTTCCTCCAGGTCTCTCTCACGTAACTGTACCTTAAGGACAACCTTAAACCTTCATTTCATGGCCCCATCTTCACTTGTTCTATCTCTCTGCTTCTCAGTCGTTCTCGTGTACACATATAGCATCCCTTTCTCTCTCTTTCTTTCCATTGCTCCCTTGGTGCATTATCTCACCCATTTTCCCTTGCTCTATCCATCCCTCCTTTCTCACTGTCCAAGGTAACCTTGTAGCAGGGCTGTTGGCATGTCAGGAGGAACAATATTTTGAATTCTGGAATATTCCAGCTGTAAACAACTATCTATCTGTCTATCTATCTGTGTTCTGTCAACTGCTGCCACAGTGTTTACAATATTTCACATACAAATTATTTACATATGGTTGTCTCTGCCTGCTAATCTGGGCTAGGATTCAACACTTCAAATGTATTCTCAAGCAAGTGACACCTTTCATTTCTATGTGCAGGTGAATTATGCATCATCAAATCCATATTATGCATTGATTTATACATGTTTAATCATACACATTCCCTCACAAAGCTCAGCCCTATAGTAAATATTCATCAGGAGACTGAAAATAAAGCTGTTATCTATAGCCTGATATGCACAGAACAGCAGACAGCTTAATGTTGTGCACAATTTGCATGAAGGCAGAAAAGTAGATCACGTCTTGTGCTAAAACAAACGTTCATTTTGGGTGCCAACACCGAGCAAGCCATCAGCTTTGGTTCTGTTTTTCTTCTCACCCTCTTTAGATTAGTCTCATTCCCTTGCTGTTGTATTGAACACCCGTCATGTAGTCAGGTTTTAACTCAACATTGCCACCTACTGGTGCAGAATACATTAGGCTTGCTTTGCACGCACATGTGTGGAAGGCAGAAATCCAGAGTGTCTGAGCCGCAGTTAATCTGTCTGAGTCGTGTCTCTCGATGCTTTCTGTTATTGTAGTTTGCTGATTCATTTGTTAATTATTTTATTGATTGCAAAATTAGCATTTAGGCACCAGCGGCTTGCACCATCAGAAGAGCAAGACAGATGGAGAGATAAGGAGAGAAATAATGAAGGACAGGAGGTTGAGAAAGATGAAAGGATCGGAGACATGTTAGAGGTGAAGGATCAGATTGAAAAGCATGGAGAGAGGACTGGAAGGAGAAGAGGAGAGAAAAGCTATCTCAGTGTTTCCTCCAGACCATCTGAAACAAATAAAAGAGCTGACAGAGACAGCAGAGACACACTTAGAGTGTCAGCGCTTTCCTTTAACTGAGAAAGAGACCGAGGGAGAAAGGGAGAGGTATAGAGAAAGAGAAAGAGAGGGAGACCATGTCTGGGCGCAGGCGGAGGGGGAGATGGAATTTGACAGAAGAGAAAATTGATTTTCTGGGATGAGATTTAGGTGTGATAGGCAAGCAGAGGGAAGGTGAGGAGAGGGGTGGAGTCTCTAACATACACAGACAGTACCGTCCTGTAAATCTCCACCTGCTGGATCGTAACTGCAAGATGCAGAGTGAGAGAGACAGGCAGAGAGAACGTTTACAATGACAGCAATTTGCAGCAACCAGATATCATTCATTTTCAAATAGAGTTGCCAGTGACAGAAACAGTTGGCAATGTGATGTGCAAATGAGCAATGACATGATACAGCAACTACCAATGGGAGTGCAGACAGTGATCCTCTGCCTAATAGAGATGGATGCTGAAATCGAGTGCTAGAAACCAAAAGCACAGCAACCTTGCGAGTTCCAGCAATTAAATTGTTGTTAGTGTGAACAGGGCTTTAGAGAGTGAGACGGGCATAGATACTGTGAGGCCTAGAGTGAGACGGGAAAAAGGAGAGCCAAAAAAAGCTGAAAAAAGATTAAGATGCTGAGGTAGAGACTGAGACAGGAAGAGAGATTGTGAGGTAGAGAATGAGACAGGAAGAGAGAGAGTGAGGTAGATAATGAGAGGCATAGAGATAGTGAGGTAGAAAATGAGACAGGAAGAGAGATTGTGAAGTAGAGAGTAAAGCAGGCAGAGATTGTGAGGTAGAGCATGAGACAGGAAGAGAGACTGTGAGGTAGAGAATGAGACAGGAAACGAGATTGTGAGGTAGAGAATGAAAAAGGCAGAGATTGTGAGGTAGAGAAAGAGATGGAAAGACAGATTGTGAGGTAGAAAATGAGACAGGCAGAGATTGTGAGGTAGAGAATGAGACAGATTGTAGGGTAGAGAGTGAGACAGGCAGAGATTGTGAGGTAGAGAATGAGACAGGCAGAGATATAGTGAG
This sequence comes from Labeo rohita, assembly GCF_022985175.1. Classification (NCBI taxonomy): domain Eukaryota; kingdom Metazoa; phylum Chordata; class Actinopteri; order Cypriniformes; family Cyprinidae; genus Labeo; species Labeo rohita. The sequence goes on from NC_066882.1 coordinate 6,833,461, forward strand.
GCAGAGTATGAGACAGTCAGAGACTGAGGAAGAGAATGAGACAGGAAGACTAATTGTGAGGTAAAGAGTGAGACAGGCAGAGATTGTGAGGTTGAGAATGACAGGAAGATGGATTGCCATAAAGAATGAGAAGCAGAGAGATTGTGAGGTAGAAAATGAGACAAGTGAGATAGTGAGGTAGGTAATGAGACAGGCACAGAGATAGTGAGGTAGAGAATGAGACAAGCAGAGATTGTGAGGTAGAGAATGAGACGGGAAGAGAGATTGTGAGGTAAAGAGTGAGACAGGCGAAGATTGTGAGGTAGTAAATGAGACAAGAAGAGAGAGAGAGGTAGGTAATAAAACAGGCAGAGAGATAGTGAGGTAGAGAATGAGACAAGCAGAGATTGTGAGGTAGAGAATGAGACGGGAAGAGAGATTGTGAGGTAGAAAATGAGACAAGAAGAGAGATAGTTAGGTAGAGAATGAGACAAGAAGAGAGAGAGAGGTAGAGACTGGAAGAGAGAGGTTTGGTAAGATCTGCCATCGAGGTAGAGAGTGAGGCAAAAAATGGAGAATAGAATTAGATATGCAGAGAGAAAATGAGGTATACAATGATATATGCAAAAAGAGGTTTGTGAAGATCTTCCATTATAGAATGAAGGTGAGAGATTGAGATACAGAGATGGTGAGACATTTAGGAAAAGTGAGAGATAGCGAGAGACAGAAGACAGTTAAGCAGATAGAACGAGGGAGTAAGAGAATTGAATTGAATTGAGATACCAAGGTTGGGAGTAAGAAAGTAGAAGAGAATTAGACATGCAGAAAGATAATAAGGTATACAGTGAAACAGGCAAAGAGAGGTTTGTGAAGGTCTATGTTAGGATTAAGGTGAGTGAGACAGGCAGAGAGAGAATGAGACCAAAAGCGAGACAGACAGAAAGAGTAAGACAGGCATCAACAGCACCGGTCAGACAGAGAGAAAGCACATCCACTTGAGTGTAATAGTTTGTGCACATTTGTACTATGGATTAGCAAGTTAGTAAAGGAAAATGAAGCAGTAAAGGAATCCACAAAGAAGGTCATACATGAGAGTAACACGGCACCTCCATATGAACCTCCTCCTGTGGCTGCCGTCTCTGATGACTCACAATCTTGCACAATCTCAGCCCATCTTTACCGCCACTGTGAAGAACAGACGACAGAGACACACAGGAGCGAGAGATAAAGCACAAGATCCTGCAATCAGCCCGAGACTGCATGTTACAAAGAGCTTCCTCTCTCCCGCGTTTCCCGCGGCACCTCTGGAGTTCAGCAGACTAAGCGCTCCTCTCTCTTCTGCTTGCGATAAAAGTTTCTTGGCAGAACTAGAAAGGACACGGGTCGGGAAGAGATTCAGCTGACAAACTGCACACAGGCCTCGGAGCGAACAGACCAAAATAAGCTCCACAGGCACGAAAAAGAAACAACAGCCACGCAGTACAAAGAGGAAAGACAGAGAGATCTGCTTTCTTTCAGCTGTCACTCAGATTGTCGCTGAATCATGCCAGCTCCACATCAAAAAGCTCTGAATGCTGTCAGGATTCGGCTGCTTTTCTGCCTGCGCGTTTGTTAACTTTTTTAACCTGTTGAGGTGCGAGTAATTCCTACAGACGTGGGTCTCGCTGTCTGCTTCTCTTTAGAAGTGCGTCTACATCATTTCCTCAGGGCTTCCGTGATTGAATGACTGAAATAAAACGCACACACACAGTTAAACTGATTTTGTTAAAGTACCAATTAGATCTGTCACCCAGTTCCTATAATCTACTAACAGAAAATCAGTTTGTGGCACTTTCTGTGACGGCTGTATATTACATTACACACTGTATTATATTATCAGAAATAAATAAAATAAAGATTATTGAAGTATGTTTTACAAGAAAATGACATTTTAGTCTTTCTACTTTAAAATTGCGCATTGCGCATTGTGAAATTTACTAGCAATTTCTGAATGAACTGAATTTCTGTGCCATTTAATGTTTCGAATATTTAGGCAGCAGGTCATATGTAGAATTGTTTTGAACAATAGCTTTTCAAATTTGGTGCAAATGGAGTATGAATAATATTGTAGAGTTATTGCTGTAGTCAGGAATTTTTTTTTTAACATTTCTGATGTTGGGAGGATTGCATGTGAGAGACCCTGAGATTAGTTTTTATACACACACACTTGCCGCTGTGACATATATCAGACTGAGGATCAAATGCGAGAGTCTTATGAGCGACAGATGGCTTCTCAGTCAGTCAACATCAATCAGTCATGCAATCAATAAAAATGACTAGGCTGTCTGGGGTTTTTTTTCAGGGACAAAATAAACTACTTCATCTTACAGCCTCTCCCTGTCTGTACCAGGTTTAACGGATCAATATTATACATTTTAGATGCAGCATTTTGTTTCGTTTTAAATCATTTGTGCTCTTACCGTGAAGTGGCAGTACAAAGTCGCTTTGCAAAGTGCTCAAGCTTTTCTTTTTCTGGCTGCCTTTCTCTTCCCATATACCTGCACTGTTTACACTCTTTCTTTCTCTCTCTCTTTCTCTATTGCTCTCTTTCTCTCTCAGCCATGAATCTGTTGGGGCTGAACTGGCAGCTGAAACCTGTGGTTGGTCCCATGCTGAACAACGGCTTGGGAGCCGGGCTGCCCAGCAACAGTGACGTAGCAACAGCGCCCTCTGGAGGCAGAGGTGAGCAGCACAGCCTCACAGCACGCTGCAGTCCCGCACGCTCCTTTTCGATAAGAAGGATGTCAAAATTGCAACAGAATAACACAAAGGAGGGGAAAAAAAACTATAAACTACATTCAGAAAAAAAAATCAGTTGTGCTGAAACCTCCACTGCCCTGTATATCAATTTGTTTCCAGCTTGTACTCATTTTGATTTGTGTTTAGTAATTTGCTTCTCTGTCGCACACCGAGGTCCCATCATGACACCACATTTATGCCCACACACACTTCTCTGCCTGCTTTCACGATCGACAAGGGACATTATTCTCTGGGCTTCATTTCTGTAGCCGTCTGACAAGCCATAAGAAACCAAGTAACCATGTGATTAGGTAGAGCGGCAAGGCATTGTGGGCCAGTGGTGCTGGGGAGGTGATTATTTTTCAAAAATAGTGTGTGAAACAGTATGTGTTATGCAACGAGAAACATGTCAAAAGGGTTTTCACACTGCACTACCTAACCCTGGGTTATTGTCCTTTTAAACCCTGTTTTTAACCCTGTGTAAAGACATGTTTCACACTTGGTGCTTGGATTGTGCTGCCAAACGCGTGCAGTGTGAAACATTACAGTGTTCGATTGTTATAAGTAGATCTGTTCCTTGTATTCACATGCATTAGGTAGTCTCAGAAGTTTTAGTGTTTGAGACGTAAAAAATATTAGATGGTGATGAAAAAAGCGTCAACCGGAGTGAAAAGAGACTATTTGTGACCCTGGACCACAAAACCAGTCTTAAGTAGCACGGGTATATTTGAAGCAATAACCAAAATTTAATTGTATTGAAAATCTAAATTATTGATTTTTCTTTTATGCCATAAATCATTAGGATACAAAGTAAAGATCATGTTCCATGAAGATAATTTGTAAATTTCGAAAAATTTATCAAAACTTAATTTTTGATTAGTAATATGCATTACTAAGGACTTCATTTGGACAACTTTAAAGGCAATTTTCTCAATGTTTTGATTTTTTTGATACATCAATGGAAAGCTTATTTATTCAGCTTTCATATGATGCATAAATCTCGATTTCAAAAAATGTACCCTTATGACTGGTTTTGTGGTCCAGGATCACATTTTATTCTTACCTTTATTGTCTGAAAAATGCATTTAGAAAAAAAACTTTATAATACAGGGCAGTATATAATATGAGGATGCACAATGCAAGAGCTTTTATTTAAAAAGGTTGCATGCATTTGTCTAAGACGCTGACTCCTCAAATATGGAAATAAGAACATTAACCTAGGATTTATGAATGTACTATTTGAAACTTCAGTTTGCATAAATACCCAGGATTAATTGTTAACCCCAGGTTTATGAACAGTGTCAAATGTGAAGCAAGACAACCAAGGATTTCCGTTCAGAATGACCCAGGGTTAACTATTTCATTTGTGAAAAACCCTACAGTACACCTTTAGCAGTACTTCTATACACATTTAATTTGGCAAACGGTGGTCATCCTGGTTATCCTCTCAGGCACTATATTCCCTAGTGGCCTAATCAATTAACAATTCAAGACAAAGATAAAAACACTACTAATATTATTTTAGAGACAGAAGGTCAAGTCATTTTCATTGCAGTGTGGGATACTGTATTCTGTGCACTGTGCTGCAGTATCATTGTTTTACTGTAAATTTTGCCAAATGTGCTGAGCAAAACTTTTCTGTATTGGGCGGACATTTCGGCCACCTGAGCAAGAACATTCTTTATACCAGACCTGTACACCGCACACACAAAAAGTAACTTTTAACTTTAATGTAATATTTATATTTGATTTAAAAACTTTTTTAAGTTACCTGAGAAAACATTTGTGACCCTGGACCACAATACCAGTCATAACGGTTAATTTTGAGATTTTGAGATCATCTGAAAGCTGAATAAATATGCTTTTCATTGATGTATGGTTTGTTTGGGATAGGACAATATTTGGCCGAGATACAACTATTTGAAAATCTGGAATCTGAGGGTACAAAAATATCTAAATATTAAGAAAATCACCTTTAAAGTTGTTAAATGAGGTTCTTAGCAATGCATATTACTAACCAAAAATTAAGTTTTGATATATTTATGGTTGAAAATTTACATAATTCATGGAACATTATCTTTGCTTAATGTCATAATGATTTTTGGCATAAAAGAAAAATCGATAATTTTGACCCATACAATGTGTTGTTGGCTATTGCTACAAATATACCTGTGCTACCTAAGACTGGTTTTGTGGTTCAGGGTCACATTTTACATTGTTGTGTTACCAAGAAATTCTATTAAAAATAATAAAAAAAAATATAATATAGCATAATATCATAAAAACAAATTGAAGCATTTAAACTGATATAATAGAACAGAGTAGAAAACAAACTGTTTAAGTACTTAAACTGAGATCTGTAAGCTAATTTTTTTTTTTTTATTTAATAGTTTTTTTGCTATTTTCAAAAAACGTGAACATGCACACCACTTGCACACTACTATGCCTGTATGTAACTGTAAATATCTTGGAGTTTTGTTACCATTCTATGCCCATCACCCACTATGTCCATCACTTAATCAAACCACTCTTCTTTAAAACACAATGACGTTTTATTTCACGTCATTGCGCTTGCGTTGGCTCTCGTGTTGAGCTATTTCGTCCGCAACCATTAAAGTATTCTACTTCTACAGTGACTCATTTGACACACGTCATTCTCTTTCTATGAAACTTGTAGACAGCATTCACCAGTTCTAACTCTATAGCGACACCAACTCTATAGCAGCTTACCAGAGTAATTCAATTATTTCCCATTTACTAGAATTCATTCTAATGGCTTTGCCAATTTTTGGGTGTGTTCGTGGATGTGACATAAGAAGTGCACAGCTGTGCACAAGTGCAGCTTAGAGGGAATATTGATGGTAGTACATAATTAGCACATCTTCATAATCTACTGATAACTCAGATTTTTCCAATCAGGAATCAAACTTTTGATTAAAAATGATGAAGATTGCCACAAACACTTACTTCCATACTTACACAATCCTTTGGCTGTTCAGCTATCTCTTTCCCCCAGCTCTCTCTGGCTGTCTCTGTCTTGATCTCACACACTCACAGATTCACAGGAAGTGTCCTAGAAAACACCACATCACCTCTGTATGAAGGACAGCACAGGGTTTTTTTTCTTTCTCTCCTTCTTTACAGCAGACAGGGACTAGTCATCTTTAAACACATGCATGAATACATTACAAGCAGCTTAGTGAAATACTAAATCCAAGATGGCAGACAAAGAAATGTGACCCTGGACCACAAAACCAGTCTGAACTTTTGATTTTTACAGTAGGAATTTTACTAAATATCTTCATGGAACATGATCTTTACTTAATTTCCTAATGATTTTTGGCATAAAAGGAAAATCAATCATTTTGACCCATACAATGTATTTTTGGCTATTGCTACAAATACACCCCAGCGACTTAAGACTGGTTTTGTGGTCCAGGGTCACAAATATAAATGACTAAATAAACATATTTCATTCAAACCTAAAAAGCTCAGTATATTTCAAAACTGATTATTTTTTTTACAAACATTTGCTTGTTTTGTGTAGATTTGTTCATTATAATACCACTTTGTTTGCTTAGTAACTTTCTAACATCATGCTCCATTGAAATCAATTGCAAGTCAAGTCTTTCATGCGAAGCTCAGTTTGTTTTGCACACAGAATTGCTGCCTACTTAGTGTGCACCAAATTAGCGAGGGTAGAATGTTAGGATGCTGACATTTGTTTACAGCTATTTGAAACCCCTTTTCTCATTTTTCTTTGCTCTCTCCTCAGTGCTATGTAAACATATCTAACTCTCTGATTACATACAGATTATGTGGCATGATACTTTGCTGTGTTTTTATGTGAGTTTGTGGGTACCGGTGAGATTGTGAGCTTTGAAACAGCTCTTCACCTGAAGTGTTTCAATCTGAACTCAGCATGTCGGTGTCAATTCCATCCATACAAATATGACTTTACTCTCATTCTCCCTGTCGCTCTCTCTTTCTCTTTCCATGCAAACGTAATGTATTCTACATAACAGATAGTTTTGATTAATCACACACAGACTTAGCTACAATACGTCTATGAGGCAGATGTTGCTGGTAGCTCTGTTTAGCGGTAGCGCCACAAATAATAAGTCTTGTGTTGTGCCATGTCTGCTTGTTGTTGTTGCTTTTTTTTTCTCTGTCTCTCTCATCCTCTGCTGCGTCTTTGTGTATAGCTGTTATCCTACCTTATTGTCTGGCATATTGTGTTGAGATGCTCTTATCTGGGCTTCTGCGGGATGATTTGATGCTCTGGTCTGATCTGTGAAATGATTTGTGTGTGCTTCTGCCTGCTGGCTACATTAGCTTATGATTGGCCTCTCTGCACTCGGCTGGATTCTGTTACGGTACTTGATGCTGTGCTTAGACACTCAGATTCAGATGTCCTTTATCTCCACGATAGCTCTGATTCAAATTCTACAGCAGTGAGATGCCTCTGTAGGGAACTGTGGTTTTTTTGGGTGTCTTCCAATTCATTAAAATTCTCATTAAATTCTGTTTACATTACATTTCTTTCTACAAACACAATAATTATTGCTTTTCTTCAGTTTTTCTGTTTTTGTTTAATTTTGTTTTTTTTGTTTAAATATGCCTCTGATTCTTACTAAGGCAGTGTTTGTTTGAACAAAAATACAGTAAAAACAATAATATTGTGAAATACTATGACAATATTTTTTTAAATATATTTTAAAATGTAAAGCTGATTTTTCATCCTTACTTCAGTCTTCAATGTCACATGATCCTTCAGAAATCATTCTAATATTCTAAAATTCTTATTATTATCAATATTGAAATCTATCTATCCGTCTGTCTATGTTTTATCTATCTATCTATCTATCTATCTATCTATCTATCTATCTATCTATCTATCTATCTGTGTTTATCTATCTATCTTTATCTATCTATCTATCTATCTATCTATCTATCTGTCTGTCTGTCTGTCTATCTATCTGTCTGTCTGTCTATCTATCTGTCTATCTATCTATCTATCTATCTATCTATCTATCTATCTATCTGTCTGTCTATCTATCTATCTGTTTCTATCATCTATCTGTTTATCTATCTATCTATCTATCTGTCTGTCTATCTATCTATCTATCTATCTATCTCATCTATTACTGGTATCATCTGTCTGTCTGTTTTTCTATCTATCTTTCTATCTATTTGCACAACAGTTAATGCATTTCTCAAAACAATTAGTACAAACTGCAAAACCTAGTCTATAACTAAAAGCTGTCACTATCAAAATGGATAGCTCATTCCTCAAAAGCAAGTATTCATGTCAATGAAAGTGTCAGTGTCATCAAGATGAAAAGTCCTGACACCATTGTTTATGAACAAGATAGTCAAATGGCTTTGTCATGTTTTCATTATGACAGTTTACTCTGTCTATTTTTCCTATGCAAAAAGTCAGATTTTGGTGAAACTTCCTGAAAATGCTCAAGACAGCACTATATACTATTTGCACATCTATTTGAAAACTACAGTAAAGCTAGACATTACTGTATTTAGTGAGGTATCTGAGTACAAGACACTGAATATGTATGTTTCTTTTTACTGCATATGCTATTTATCTAATTTATTCAAAGCATTGTGCAAACGTAAATACACCTATTTACTATCTATCTGTTTATCAATATTGCTATTTAACCTCAACATATCTGTAAATCATTCTGTCATTTGCTTGTTCAATTTAGTCATTTTCAGGAAAAAAAAAAAGATTTAAAATTTTTCTAAAATTTGCTTGATTTTGACAACTAGTTCAACATTTTTGTATTAATGACCAAGCAATGAAATGAGGACTATTAGTTTTATATGGAATGACTATTCAGCATTCACAAGTTTAGTTAATTTTGACTGACATGACATAAGCAAATGATAATGTTATAAAACAGCAGAGAGTTGTATGAAAGCAATTGATGCATGTCCAAAAGCATTTGCAATTTGTTGGAAGGAATATCTATCTATGTGCACAAATGACTAAATGTTGTGGATCTCAAATCTTTTGTAAATGGTGTGGCAAATGCATAAAGCACTGAGAAAAACTGTAAATGAATGATATTTTTGTAATTCCATGAAGAACATAATTTGCTTCCTACTAAATCATCACATTTTGCAGCAAAAAAGAAGAAGAAAAGAAACAAATATTTCTCATTAAATACTGGAAGTATAGCTAAATAATTAATGAACACATAAGTGATAAATCCTAAATAAATAAACTTATATTTTTCACAAATTTGAGGATGCTGTGCATATTTATGAATATTTTATATTTTGAATTTTATAATTTATTTATTTTTAATTTTTTTTGTATGAAACTGTAGTGTTTTCCAAATAAGTCACTTACAACATTCTGTTGCATTGTCATATTGCCTTAGTAATATATAATGTTACCTTAGAAGGCAGCTGTCTGTGTAGTCAGCAAGGTGGTTCACTATGTTTTGGAACAGAGCTATTGTGTTTTGTTGTGAAATAAAGCTGGACTATTGCTTCAGCCAGGGCCACAGACTGAACGTTCCTTCCCTAAGGAAATTCTCGTCCGGCCTCCCTGGATCTCTATTTTTCTTTCTTTAGTTCCATTTCTCCTCTGTCCGTGCTGTTCTGTATTAATGAGGGGGGCTATTTCATCTCCTGTTGCGGCTGCTCCGTCCTGATTGTGTTTTCATTGTTCTTTATTTCCTCACCATTTTTCACAGGTTTTCTCTGTCAGGGCTGCGGTCTCCAGTGTAGATCTGACCTGATTATAGGGGAGCTGTTTTCGTGTGTGTGTGAGAACATCACAACCATAGGGACAGAGGGAATCTGTTGCACGCAACCTCCATTTACACTCGGCCATTGCCGCTAGCTACGAGCAAGAGATAGAGAGAATAAAAGATAGAGAGAGAGAAAGACAAAGAGGGAGAGAGCAACCATGGATTTTCCATTAAATGAAAAGTGGATAACAGCTTGTGTGATTATGTTGGTAAACAGGATGGTGGTGTTGACATGCGGTATGAGCCAAAGCCTGAGGGTGGAGAACACACAAACTCTCACTATTGAAGAGATCTCACCATCAGCCTGAGTCCACAAACACCAGAGACAGACAAAAGAGGGGGAGAGGAAGTGAAGTAGGGGATAAGTTAAAAATCAACAGGTTGGCAAGGGAGGCAGTGTCTCCTCAATAAATTGATGAGAAAAAAATTCATGTGTACAAAGCATATAAAACATTGTCCAGCAGGTGAAGTTACAGAGGGAGTCCTCATCTCTCTCGCCTCTCCTGAGCCCATTGAGTTTTAACAGACCTCATAAAGCGTGCGGTGAGTTTGATGGGGGGTAATTAAGAATAAATGGGGGAAAGTCATGTGAGAGGAGGCAATGCCTCATGTGAGTGGTTATGTTCGGCTGTGATTGGTTCATGTGATAAATCCCGCCTTTTGTGTTCGTGCGCATTCCGCATTCTCAAATTAGTCTAAATGAACAATATAATGGCGTTAAATGAGAAGATTAATTTAAAAAAGTAAACAAACAACTCACACAGATATAACCACTTTGATAAATCAAATAAATGGCATAAAAACATGATCTGGGGGAGTTTTTAGTGAGTAATTAGCTTGGTGAAAAATTCAAAAATATTTTACAAATAACTATTAAAAATAATGGCTGAACATGAGTTTACAAATAAAATATATTGTTTAAATTGTTACTGCCTTGAATTATTATTTTGAAATAAATGTAAATTGCTTAAAAATACTAAACTGATGAGAGATGCTTGGTTTTAATAAATAGAATAGCCTATTAAATGCATAAATAAAGTTATGTTAATGTAAAAATATAATATAGTTTTTTTTGTTTGTTTGTTTGTTTTTTTTTAGTGTAAGTAATGTTTATTTAACCAAGAAAATGTGACTGGGACATGAATTTACATTTAATTTAAACAAAACAAAAAACAACGCACACCACTGAGATTTTTCAACTTGTATATTTATGTTCATAAAATAATCCTTCAAAAAATGTATTAAGGTTTCCAACTTATATTGATCATTGATAAAAATATGAAAAATATTTTGAGCATCAAATCAGCATATAAGAATGATTTCTGCAAGATCATGTGACACTGAAGACTAAGAGTAATGAAGCAGAAAATTCAGCTTTACCATCAGTGGAATAAATTACCTTTTAAAATATATTAAAACAGAAAAGAGTTCTTTTAAGTTTTAATAAATATTGCTGTTTTTGCTGTATTATGATCAAATACATACAGCAATAGTATTAAAAAAAATTCCTATCCTATATTTATTTCACTGAATATACCGTTTCACTTTGAAATACATCACATCATAAAAGAAAAATGCTTTAGGAACACAGTTTCATGTCGACAATAAGAGTGTAGGTTTGAAAACCAAATCTCGGTCAGAATCATAGATCACACTTATATCATGTGACAATTTTAATAAAGCTCAGCTTCATAGAAATCGCCATTAACTTTTCGTCTTTCTAAGTTATTCCTCAGTTCTTCAGCAAACTGCATTTGAAAAACCAGGCTCAGATATTTAACAAAGAAGCCCTTATTCCCTGTCTCTCTGCTGTTTATCATAATGCGCTGTCTGCTTTCTTTGCACTGTGTGGGTACAGTGAGGTTACGGGCAAAAAGACTTCAGGAAGTAGCATTTGTGTTTTCCAGCTTCCATCAGATAAGTGTCTCCCGGAGAGAAAATGCATTTTGTGCTGTTTCCTTTGTTTTCTGTTTTCAAAGCGCGTCCCTCTGAATCTATAAACAAGTGGGCAGTTGCAACACAGCCGAGGTGAGAGATTGATTTTTGTTTTATGCCTTCCTCTCTGTCTCAGGGCCATGGGCCGCTCGCAACAGCAGCATAGATACGGGCAGCCTGGAGGTGGGCAGGCGCGTGACCCAGGAGGTGCCGCCCGGGGTGTTCTGGAGATCCCTGATGCACCTCAGCCAGCCTCAGTTCCTCAAGTTCAACATCTCCTTGGGCAAGGATGCACTGTTTGGGGTTTACATTCGCAAAGGGCTGCCGCCGTCCCATGCACAGGTGCGCACACCCTTTCTATTTACAGAGAGGCCACTCTGTGAAGTCCTTTCAGGGAAAAAAAAAAGTGTCTTTCATCCCAACAACGAATCAATCAGTCATTGCAAATACATTTTAGAAGTCACCAGGTGTTAGATAAAATCATTCCTACAGCTCAACTTCAAAGTATCACACTGTTTGATATGTATGAATGCTGTCAAACCACTTGAGTTCGCGAAAAATAAAAACATCCCCTCTTGTTTCCCTTGATTCTGTGTTTTTCCTGCGCAGTACGACTATATGGAGCGATTGGATGGAAAGGAGAAATGGAGCGTAGTGGAGTCGCCCCGTGAGAGACGCAGTATTCAGACGGTGGTTCTGAACGAGGCCGTGTTTGTGCAATATCTGGACCCCGGCACATGGCACTTGGCTTTCTACAACGACGGCAAGGAGAAGGAATCTGTCTCCTTTAGCACAGCTGTTCTGGGTCAGTTACTCTAATACTGGTTAAACTCTCAGTTATACATTTACAGTTTTTTATAAATTTACAGTTAAACACTCACTATGTCACTCAACTGTGATGTTTTTATTTGAAATGAGAAGATGCAATAAATTCGCTGTGATAAACAAGCATGTAACCAAATTTTTAAATATAAAAAGTGATTTACAACAAAATTTAATCAGCACCAAATCAGCACATTAGAATGATTTCTGAAGGATCGTGTGACACTGAAAACTGGAGTAATGATGCTGAAAATTCGCCATCATTACTCCAGGAATGGAATAAATTACATGAAAATATATTAAAACAGAAGACAGTAATTTTGAATTGTAATAATATGTCAGAATAGTACTGTTTTACTGCAGTTTTAATCAAATAAATGCACTGGTAAGCATGAGAGACTTATTTCAAAACCATTTATGTTTAAAAGATGAAGCATAAAGTAAATACTTATAAATAAAAAAATATTAAATATAAAAAATAAGAGCATAAAATGCAAAGAAAACAGAATAAAATGCAAAAATAATAAGAAGATTTGTTTGCCTTTAATAAACAACTTTTCATAACATGTGACCTTGGAGCACAAAACCAGTCATATTTCTCTTAAATATGTACATTAATTTGTGTGTATTAATATATACATAATAATTACATACAGTACACACACACATATTAGGCAAACTCAAACTTTTATTTTGTATGCGATTAATTGTTTGACAGCTCTAGCAATAAACAACAATACATTGTATGGGTCGAAATGATTGATTTTTTCTTTTATGCCAAAAATCATTAGAATAATAAATAAAGATCATGTTCCATAGAGATATTTTGTAAATTTTCTACCGTAAATATATCAAAACGTAATTTCTAATTAGTAATAGGCATTGCTAAGAACTTCATTTGGAAATTTTCTCAATATTTCAATTTTTTACACCCTCAGATTCTAGAATTTCAAATAGTTGTATCTCGGCCAAATATTGTCAAATTAACAAGCCATATGTCAATGGAAAGTTTATTTATTCAGCTTTCATGTGCATAAATCTTAATTTTAAAAAATTGATCCTTATGGCTGGTTTTGTGCTCCAGGGTCACATATGGTTGTAGGATTATGAGTAATACATGCTCGCGTGACATTGAATAGCATATGTTTTTATGAACGATTTACATGAATTTGTTCAACTTGTAACTCACAAATGAGGTCTAATAAAAGACCAGTTAATGAAACATTAATATTTTGAACAATTGGATTTATAGGTTTTAGTCTCCGTAGAATTACAGATAAATGCTTCCTTGCCATCTAGTAAAAGGGAAATAATTAAATAATGTCAATCCATTAATGTTATGCTATTTCATATACATTATTATCCACTGAAATGAGATAAGCACCTTGTGGCTCTGTTCTATGAATATTCACATGCATGAATTCTACGAATAAGTGGTGTCCCACCAATTAACCTTGCGCTAATCTACTGTGATATGGCCTACTTTCATTGCTGTGATATTACTCATGGCTAATGAAATGATGTGTGACGCTGTTTGAATGGGTTGTATCAATAATGACCAGAGACCGCCACTCAGAAATAGAGCGAAAGAGGGACCGAAAACTCAGCTGAGAGAGAAAGAGAGCGGAAAGATGCAATGGAGGAAAGGACAAGATGAGAGCTGGATGTGGTGGTTAACAGCTGTCATTACCATCAAAGTGGCCTTTTTTAGAAAGGTTCCATTCTTTTCACAGACTCTGTGCAAGAGTGTCCCCGCAACTGTCATGGTAACGGAGAGTGTGTGTCAGGAGTGTGTCACTGTTTCCCGGGGTTCCATGGCATGGACTGTTCCAAAGGTAAGAGACACTCCAATTACACCCTGAACTCTGTCGTACATGATAGGAGAGAAAAAAACTGTGACAGAGAGAGAGCAGTGAGAACAATTTTTACTTGCCTGTCACTCATACTAGCAAAATGGAAAGTGATCCATTGATTTCATATTTAAAAAAATAGTTCGCCCAAAAATGATCATTTTGTCATATTTTATTCACATCATGTCGATCCAAACATGTCTTCTTCTTTGGAAAACTGCGGTATTGAGTCGTATGGACACATTTTACAGTCCTTTGTCATTTTGGAACTTGACAGCTCAGACCCTGAAAAGAATGACAGATCAGCTTCAAATTATTCCACAGAAGAAACCTATTCCAGCGGAAGTAAGTCTATGGGTGAGATGTCTGGTTCATAGAGAAATAACGAGAAGAATAACAACGTGCAATAAACTGTAAAACTGTTTGCACTACAAATCAGTGTGTTCATAATTAAGATACTACATTAAAATAATATGGTAAGACACACCAATTTGCAATATCAAGCAGTAAAACAAACTGTTTTATACAACTAAAAATAGCTGGACGCAGATGAGACTGGAAGCCTGACCCATAAAATTTAGAAATTGCCGCGCCCGCTCTTAGGGGGAAAAATAAGGTGGATAGGATTACAATAACATGAGGAAAAGTAAATAATGACAATATTTTCATTTTTGTGCTTGTAAATTGTGGATTTAGCATTAGAGACATATTGAGCTATAGTGCTTACTGTCCTGTTCTCATCACCGTCAATCTTCTCGCCATTTGCAAAATACACTGTAAAAAAACAATTTGTTGATTCAACTTAAAATAATTTGTTACCCAACTGCTTTAAAATTTTAAGTTCAGTCAACTTGAAATGATTAATTTGTACAATTTAGATATTTGAGTTCATTCAACTTAAAATTAAGGCAGCTGTGTAACAAGCCCAGCTTTTAATTTTAACAAGCCAAACTGTTTGTTTAGTCAACTCAAATATCTAAGTTTTCACTTAGTACAACTTAACATTTCAACTTGACTAAACGTATTTGAGTTCACTGAACTTAAATTTTTCAGGGTAATCTAACAAATTATTTTAAGTTGACTCAACAAATTGTGTTTTTTTTTGTTGTTGTTTTTTTTTTTTTGTTTTTTGTTTTTTTGTTTTTTTTTTTACAGTGTACCATTATTGACGATAATAGTGATATTTAAATAATTAAATATTTTTTATTTCGTCAGTTAGGGGTGTTGCAATATACCCCTATGTATTGGCGATATGTGAAAGTTAATCATTTTTTTCGTTTCATTCATACAATACACCAGACGGCACCCTAACACAGAAAGTCCACAAACGCAACTCACAGCAGTAATAAAACAAATGACTTTTTAGGAAATCCCCTATGTGGACAAAGGCATTCTGCTGAAATGCAGAAAGAAATGTTTTGCATGATGAAATCAGCACATGATTATACCAGAATATGGTTTATCTGTGTTCAAGCCATCTCAGGTTTTTACATATTGGTAATGTATATTTTTATTACAATGCTATGCTTTATCACTACATTGAACACTATAAATAAGAATCTGTTCATAGAAGGAAGATATTTTAAACTCTCAATCTATTTATCTTGTTATAAATTATCATGAATTTTTGAGGCCATGATAAACATGTAGTGAAAAAACTGATACTGTGACAGTCCTATTTCTTGTTATCTCTGTACTTTGCCTGCCAATAAAATGCCAAAAAAGTTGCAAGTGATGCAACATAAAGCATGCAGACTAAGGTCCAGACAGACTTAAAATAAAGAAAAGCATGCAAAAACACATGCAAAGGGGAACAGCATTGAATTGTTGCCAGTGTGGCAGCAGCAGTGGGATTCAAAGAGCTGAACACATCAAAGATGTGTGTTAATCTCAGCAGTCCCAGCGGCTCTACACACTCAACAGCCTTGGGTTTAGCCCAAGAGTCCAGACACCCTCTATATGAGTGTGTATGTGTGTGTGTTTCTGACCTAGCTATACGTTTTGGGACCAATTTGATTATATAATTCCCAACTTAATTTATGGACCATCATCAGAAGGAAAAATTATCCATAAATAGACTGAAAACATCTTTATTGAACTTTGAAGTAGACAAAAGTTTAAGAAGTAACGGATAGTCTGTTTAATTATAAGTAGATGAGAACAGTTGTCAGTGGGAAGTCCCCATTTAGATTACCCAAAAAATTCATTTGCACAGACTGAAAATGCATTCACTGTATTTGCATACTATCCTGTTAATAAGGTGCTTTAGTTCTATGACCCTGAGATCTCTGAGATCTATGTGTTGGTGAAGGTCTCTCTCTCTGTCCTTCTCTCTCTCTCTTTCTCCCTCTTTCACTTTCTAAGGCATAAGGATGATGAATGGTGGTTCATACAGCCCAATATCTCCCATTGTTCACCTGGGAAGCTCATGATTAATAGTTTTGTTACTGCAATGTTAAATTACATTTTCTTTCATTACAGTTTTTTCCAACCTATCACAGCTGTCCACTCTCTCCACTACTGCTGACCCTCTGTGTGTGTGTGTGCATTAATATCTTTACAATGCACAGAGCCTTGAGACTCTCTCATTGCAGAAATCACCTCAGGAAGTTTTTTCAGACTGCTAGTTACTAGACATCTATCATCAGGGCTTAGAGAGAGTGCTACTGGGTAATGTAGTCAAAAAAGTCAAGACTTCAGATGCAGGCACAGTCTGTTCTTATCAAATCTGCTAACATTTGTACCATGGTATTATTTTTTTAAGGCATGTTCCATGGTTTTGCCATGTTTTTGGACATGTACTATGAAATTGTGTTTTAGGGCATGTACCATGGTGTTACCATGTTTTTTGGACATGAACCATGATATTATCATATTTTCAGGACATGTCTCATGCTATTACCATGTACAGTACCATGGTATTATTATGTTTTTAGGACATGCACAATGGTATTACCATGTTTTTAGATATAACCATGGTATTATTACTGTATGTTTTTGGGACATGGTGTTAATATTATTTTTGGGACATGTGCATGTAGTTGTGTTGTATTTTTTCAAGTAAACATTACATTTTTTTAACTAAACATTGAAATCCCATGATATATGAATATTATAATCTCTTTTTTGCATTTTTTCCTCATTTGTACATTATATAGATAAAAGCATCTGCCTAATTAAAGGAGAAGTCCACTTTCAAAACAAAGATTCACATGTAATGTACTCACCCCCTTGTCATCCAAGATTTTTATGTCCTTCTTACTTCAGTCGTAAAGAAATTGTTTTTTGAGGAAAACATTTCTGTATTTTTCTGCATTTAATGGACTGGTATGGTGCCCCGATTTTGAACTTACAAACTGCAGTTTAAATGCGGCTTCAAACGATCCCAAATGCGGTTTTAAACGATCCCAGCCAAGGAAGAAGGGTCTTATCTAGCAAAACAATCAGTTATTTTCATTAAAAAAATACAACTCCCTGAACTCTGTGTATTCTGACTCAAGACAGTTAGGGTGTGTCAGAAAACTCCAGTCGTATTTTCTCCCTCATCTTCAAAAGTCATTTCAAAATCATCCAACATCGCTGCAGAAGTACAGACCCAGTCTTTGCAAAGTGAACATGCAAAGAAGGTCAAACACACAAAAAAGGTAAAACAGCGATATAGGACGACTTTGAAGTTGAGGGAGAACATGAGATGGGAGTTTTTTGACATACCCTAACTGTCATGAACCGGAACAAAAACAGTTTAGGCAGAGTAAGACAAGACGAGCGTCTGGAATTAAAAAGTATATAAATTGTATTATTTTTATTAAAATAACTGATCGTTACACTGAAGTTCAAAACCGGTACATCATATCAGTCCATTATATGGAGAAAAATGCTGAAATGTTTTCCTTAAAAACCATAATTTCTTTACAACCGAAGAAAGAAGGACATGAAAATCTTGGATGACAAGGGGGTGAGTACATTATATGTGAATCTTTCTTTTGGAAGTGGACTTCTCCTTTAATAAATTTCACCATCGTATCTTCTATTTGCAATCCAACAAAAGTCACAATAAGAGAATATTCCCCAAAACTGATTGTAGTTGAGAGTTTGGAGCCTAAATCTTAGGGTTTAATTCAGTATTTTACATCATATGTTCTCTGTGTGAAGCTTTTCTGAACAAATTGTTGTCAGATTTGTTCTCTGTCCTTTTTTTTCCTCTGTATCACACCATTCAGAGTCTATGACCACAACTGCCAGCTTGTTTCTCAGTCTCTTCATAAACTTACACATTCTTTGTAAACATACTTAAAATCTTCCCCCCTATGCTTTCTCATTTGTCTGTCATGCTATTCGACAGGCTTTAGACACAAAACATTGCAAAAGCAATGAATAAGAAAACGCCAGACACTCATATCAAATCATTCCTTGTTCTGTTTTTTTCCCAAGCGGCGTGCCCAGTCCTTTGCAGTGGAAACGGTCAGTATGACAAGGGATCGTGTATCTGCTATAGCGGATGGAAGGGTCCGGAATGCGACGTTCCCATCAGCCAATGCATCGACCCCCAGTGTGGCGGACATGGCACGTGCACAGAGGGCACATGTGTTTGTTCTCTGGGCTACAAAGGAGAGAATTGCGCTGAGGGTAAGCGTATGTGCACATATGTGTGATAATGTAGCTTTGCATAAACGTCAATGGCTTAATAGTACCTTCTATGGCTGTAATAGCTGTATTCTGTTCATGTGGCTACTTGAAAAGGGAAACACACTTTCATATATTCAAACAGTCATCTTTGGCTGTTTCCCCAGATTCACAGGTAGGTCTTAATGGGCACCCACAAAAAACACCTTACAGAGATGAGTAAAAGCTGGAAAATATATTGATCTGGGTGGTGAGAACAATAGTTTTAGTCTTCATTCTTGTGTTTGTGTGTGTGTGTGTGTTCTGTGAAGTTCAGTGGCTCTTGGGTAAGACAGTGACTGGCAATAAGAGACAGAAGAAAACTAGAAGTCCCAGGAGTCTAAAAATGGAAAAGGAATAGAAAGAAAAAGGTAGAAACAGACGAAAAAAGATGAGGTATAAGAGGACAAAGGGAGAGGCTGGGATGAAAACAGCTAACAAACATAGAAATAGGTTGATGGAAAACAGAGTTTCAGAAAGTCTTTGCTGCTTATTACAGAGACAGAGATGGCAGCTAAACAAACAAACAAACAGAACAACAAAAGCCTTGCATATTAATGCTTCCAAATTTTCATTTTCTAAATCCGTAATTCATTATAAACAGTCTGGCAAGTCCCATATTAAAGTGTGTAGAGGGGGATTGAAGATTTTTTGCGTTTAGAATTATTTACCTAAAAATGAAAATTCTGTCATTGTTTACACATACACACATTTTATCTGTATAACACAAAAGGAAATATTTAGGTGAATGCCACTGAATAAAAAAAGGTAATTGCAACTTTTTATCTTACAATTCTGACTTTTTTTCTCAGAATTGCTTGATATAAACTTGTAATTCTGAGAAATACAGTCAGAATTGTGTGATGTAAACTCACAATTGCAAGTTATAAAGTCAGAATTGTGATGATTGCAATTAGTCTATTAACATATTTACTGACATATCGCTCAAGACTTACTGATATAAAAATACTGATATTTGGAGTACTACTTGTGCACAATGCACATTCTTTAATATTAAGCCTAAAATATGTTTCAATGTTAAGTACAAAATTAGTTGTTTGTATTTGTAGTATACTTAGCATGAAATAAATGTATTTTAAATACATTTTAGTATATTTATTTTACACTAGGGTAAACTCACGAAATAAAGTCAGAATTGCGAGATATAAACTCATAATTCTGATTTTATAACACGCAATTGCAGGTTATTTAGTCAGAATTATGAGATATAAACTCGCAATTCTGAGAACACATTAACATTAATCTCAAAATTGGACTTTATAACTAATAACTGAGTTTATATCTCACAATTCTGAGGAAAAAAAAAGTCAGAATTGCGAGAAAAAAAAAAATCTGAGTTTATCTTGCAAATCTGAATTTATATTATTTAATTCTATATTTGCGAGTTTGTATCACAATTCTGAGAAAAAAGTCAGAATTGCACATCTTTTCTTGCATTTCTTTAATTTTTGCAATGTATTTCTTTATTACTTGTTTATATCTCGCAATTCTGACTTTATAACTCACAATTGCAAATTTATGTCTCATAATTCTGAGGAAAAAAAGTCAGAATTGTGAGTTTATATCATGCAATTCTGAGAAAAAAGTCGGAATTGTGGGACAAAAAGTCGCAATAACCTTTTTTTGTCAGTGGGGGAACCAATCTTCCATACTTAAGCAACATAAATGAACAAAAATGTAAAAAAAAAAAAAATTACCAAGTAGATGTGTGTGTCGATCAGTTTTTGCATTTTGGTGTGCAAACGCCTCACAAGGACCATAACATTTCCCTCAAGGAAATTCAATGTATATTAATACTGTCTAAATGAAAATCTAAAAAAATGTGAAAAGGATGTCAGGGTTAGGTTTAGATTATAGAGAATATCATTAACTCTGTAGGACAACGTTACAATGGAAGCATCAATGGAAACTTTCCCACCATGGCAGAAAAACAAATGTATCTGTGTAAAATAAGAGAGAATGTGTTTTAGTGAGGCATGAGAAACTTGAGGTGTTGGAAATCACAAGGTCAGCACTTTTCGCTCCTTTCATTTTTGTTCCTGCCGTTCTAAGATTTTTCAAATCAGATATTCATCACAGCAGAGTCACTCAAACAATTTACCTGAAGTGCCGGTGACACGGAAATCGATATCCGTGATGTGCAGTTTCTGCAGCATAAACATTTGGCATGAATGGCTTTATGTGCGTGAGGGGAAAGGAGCAGCACTTCTGTCAGCCGAGGGGGGCTGAGACAGGGGTGTCACGCAGGGTGCCTCAGGGCCGGGTAATTTGTCAAATGGCTTTCTCGCACTTTTCATGGCCAGATCTCTTCTTTCGCTCAGCAGTCGATATCAATTTTTTGAGGCACCCCGGATGGAACATGTGAGAGACAGGGTCAAAGTCAAAAAGAGAGAGGAAGGGAGAGTAAGGAAGACAGACAGAGATGCTGAGAAAGTGAGGGTTTGAGAGGTGAGTGTGAAAGGCTCCAGACAGGAAACTGCCATTCTCACACTTAAGGTGTGAGATATTGATTTTTCATGCTTAGATGAAAGAACTAGTATGTGCTTGTGCATGCTTTCTTCAAAATCCCAGAAAGCCCAGTTATATGTGAATATGCGTCCTTTTCTTTGAATGTTTTGGTATCTGTATATTGGCTCAACAATTTGGTAACTGGTCTAATAAATAATCAAATATGTAAAAAAATGGCTTTTCTTTTCCTGTAACTCATCTTTTACTCACAAATTTCCAATATAGTGCTATCAAGAATACACAATATCCCTCCTACTAATACTTTTGACTACAAATAGCAAATTCATGATCATGGTGACATGCACCTTTAAAAAACAAGCCCTTTAATATATACCTCCCCAGCTTCCTTTTTAAATAGAAATTACATCAACACAGGAAAGAAAACTGAGTTTATAAAGCAATATCATAGGGTCTTTTATATTTCTGACAGATGAAGCCACACTCATGATTTTCATCTTTTGTACACAGTTGACTGCTTGGATCCGACCTGCTCAAATAATGGCATCTGTGTGAACGGCGAGTGCCACTGTAAACCAGGCTGGGGTGGACCAAGCTGTGAGCTGCCCAGAGCACAATGCCCCGATCAGTGCCACGGTCATGGTGCTTTTATTCCAGACACAGGCGTCTGTAGCTGCGACCCCAATTGGATGGGCCCTGATTGTTCTGTCGGTCAGTGTGCATGTTTGATTGCATCTCAGTAATACAAATGTTTCATTTCATTATAGCTGATACTTAATGTATGATATGTAAATATTGATTTTACTGCTCTATTCTTTTCTCCACAGAGGTTTGCTCAGTCGACTGCGGGACACACGGCGTATGCATGGGTGGCTCGTGCCGCTGCGAGGAGGGGTGGACGGGTGCGGCGTGCGACCAGCGTGTGTGCAACCCGCTCTGCGTGAAGCACGGCACCTGTAAAGATGGGAAGTGCGAGTGTGAACAGGGCTGGAACGGAGAACACTGCACCATCGGTAGGCATATGCCCAGCCCTGACCCAGGCACTGAACTTTTTGTGCTCCCAATACTCACCATTACAACAGCCGCCACAGCACTGTATCTGCTCTGCCTCTACTGCTCTCTTGAGCATTATACAGAGTCCTTTCTTTTTTCTGTGCTTGAAGCTTAACGTGAGAGGGTCATCCTTGTTGGTCCCGGGGCAACAATATTATCAACCAGTCTGATTTTAGGGAAAGGGTTAGAGCCTAAAACAGTGTTATTATTGTTCTCTTATTTTGGGCCAGGGGTCTCCAAACTTAACCAAAGTTTGGCTTCAGCTTACCTCAGCACACTTGAAGTTGGAGGAGAAAATGAAATAGGACTTTTTTGACCTACCCTGATTGTATTGAACCGGGTTA
Source organism: Labeo rohita (assembly GCF_022985175.1). NCBI lineage: Eukaryota > Metazoa > Chordata > Actinopteri > Cypriniformes > Cyprinidae > Labeo > Labeo rohita. The sequence goes on from NC_066882.1 coordinate 6,856,153, forward strand.
AAAGAGTATGCATGTACATCCCAGAGCTAGACAATATGAGCATTTAAGGTTAAAATGTATATAAACTGTAAAACTTGCTAGATAAGACCCTTCTTCTTGGCTGGGATCGTCTATAGCCTTTTGAAGCTGCATTTAAAATGCATTTCGGAAGTTCAAACTCGGGGGCACCATAGAAGTCCACTATATGGAGAACATTCCTGAAATGTTTTTTTCAAGAAACATAATTTCTTTACGACTGAAGAAAGAAAGACATAAACATCTTGAATGACAAGGGGGTGAGAAAATTATCTGTAAATTTTTGTTCCGGAAATGAACTTCTCCTTTAATATTAAGGCACTGTCCCAAATGCTGCCCAAAGCTCCTGTGGTCCACATTTTGGTATTATAAATCCAGATAGATAAATCTAGTCTGGTGTAGAGTCCTCAAAAGTGTTTATTGATACCTACTGTAGCGGCAACAAAGGGGACCCTCATGAGCTCACATCTGAATTATAAAAATGAAAAAAAAAAAAACGATACCCTACAGCCAACTTCAAGCAGAGTTTAACTCTAGCCCTTATTAAACACACCTAAACCTGCTAATCAAGCTCATTTTGATCACTAGAAACTTCCGAGTAAAAGTGTTGGAGCTAAACTACACAGGAAGATGACCCAGGGGTGCATTTCCCAAAATCAACTATGGTTGCTAATTCCGTTGTTACCAACAGAGTTCAATGGAATTAACAACTATAGTTAGCTAACAATGCTTTTGGGGAACACACCCCTGAGCAGGATTGAACACCCCTTCCCTACGTTCTTGTGGAAACAACAGAAACATTCATGTGACAGCCATTGCATCATTTGACCCATATCTCTGAAAGAGAAGTTTAAAGCATTTCAAGGTAGAGAATATCAAACTAAAAGCTTGACTTTGAATCTGTTTGGAAGCATTTTCCCATAAGCTTATACAAGTTGTAAATAGGGCATATGACAGACCAAGGTGAAACCAGTAGCAGTGGGGTCAGTAGGTGTAGGAGAGATGAATGAGGTACTGACGTGCAAGAGTGTGGTGGGGGGGTAATTGAGGAGAATTAGACTGTTCCTATGTCTGGTGTTGGACCGAGAACAGACTTAGTCGAGTTTGATCATGCCTCACACAGCGGAGGCAGATGTGTGGGCTGCCAGATAATGAACAGTCCTTGCGGAGTAGCAGCGACTGATGAAAACTAGAGGCGTCTTCACCTTGATAAGTCACACCTCTTTTTGTCTTGACTTCTTTCTCTCAAAAATAGACTCAAAAGCCAGAGTTTTCCTTTCACTTATCATCTGTGGATGTGCGTGTGCATGTTTGTCTGTCACTCCAAAGATGACATGAGCGACAAAGACTGAAAGTGCTTTGCCTTTAATCCTTCTCCCCATTGTACGCCACAACAGGAAGTCTGTCTGCTTATTGTCACCAAACTCTTTCTGTAGGCTAAAAAAGCCTTGCAAATGGCTTCCATCTTCACTTTCCATTTTGGTTTCTCAGAATTTGTCTGTTTTTTAACTGATTCAAATGCAACACATGTATTCATTTGTCTTATTGTTATGACGCATTTTTGTTTCCTCTGAATGTCCTCTCTGATGCAGACTTATGGGATGGAAGTATTGAAGGTATTGTACCTCGTCGTACTGTGACTAGTGCTAGCTGCACTTTAGTCTGGTCATGAGCAACCCCCCCGCCTCTGATAGCTTGGCTGCATAACGACTGTGTGCTTCTGTTCGTAGAGTAGCCGTGGTGGAGTAGAATGTCGTGTCGAGTAGGTTCGTAGTGCTAGTCTGTGTTCTTCAGCGTGTGTGTTTATATTCTTGTTGTCAGATGATAATAGTATAGCTGTAATCATCTGTTTTGCACCTTGTTGCTTTTTAAATGTCCCTCTCCAGCAGCATTGACTGAGCTATGAAAGTGTCCAATTTGTCTGAGCCACTTAGAACAATGACTTTTCAGTCCGTCAGAACATGGGATAATGTGTCAGTTACACATGTAACTTAATAGTCACTAAGCAGATATTCTAAATGTCTCCCTGGTGAAAAAAACAGCATATGCTGGTAGGTATGTTTTGATGCTGGGATGCTGGGATGCTGGTTAGGTATGTTTTGGTGCTGGGATGCTGGTTAGGTATGTTTTGGTGCTGGTTTAAGCTGGTCCTTAGCTGGTTTATGCTGGTCCTTAACTGGTTTATGCTGGTCCTTGACCAGCAACATGACCAGCATAAACCAGCAAAGGACCAGCAAAAACCAGCAAAGGACCAGCATAAACCAGCATCAAAACATACTTAACCAGCATCCCAGCATTAAAACATACCTACCAGCATATGCTGTTTTTTTCACCAGTGCTATCATGTCAAATGTCTTGCTCAGGTTGTTGATTGAGTCAATTTATGACATACAATGATAAATCTCAATGCCAATGCAACCATTTCCGCTTGGCCAACTCTGAGCAGGCTCAAACTGGGAGCAGCCAGCATTGGGAGGCGTGCACGCTAACAAGAACACTGAAGACTGAAATCTCTAGCATCAGTTGCTAGTGCCACTTGAGGCCAAAGGGAGTGAAAATTACCTGCACACCTCCCTCTAGCTGGCCCATATCCTCATGGTATATCTGAACATATGACGTTATGAATCCTCGCTGGCAAAGGCTTGGCTCATGAATGTTAACTTGGTGATTGGATGGTTATCTTGCAATGTCAGAATGACATGAAGATTTATGAGCCAAGTAATTGCCATATTGTCACAACCAGCCAGTCTTTCAGGTCTGTCAGTCAAGGCGGAGCAACAATTTGAAGAGAATCTTGCAGAGCCAGTTTGATCTCGTAATGTGTTTCCGACTAGCTAACTGAAAAGAACACATTTGGTTTAATGACATTTAAAGTTAACGCTACTGCTTAGTATTGAGCTTGCACAACAGGACCACGCTTTTGCAATGCATTAACTAAGCAAATGGGTTAGCATACTTGAGTGTTTGTTTATGAGTCTTCCATTAAGCTAAAAGTCTTCCTTTTTGTAGGTAGGATTTATTTCTGCATCTTTGAAGCAATAAATGGCGCCATAAACTTATTAAAGAACCAGTCTCTGGAGCAACATGAGATTAAGAGCCTTGCTCAAGAGCACAATAGTGATGGCTTTTTGAGGCGGTTGGAACCGACAAACTTCAAGTTAATAGACTTGAGCTGGAACCACTACAGTACATTCCCTCCAACTTTAAAGGAGCAGAGTTAAAGGCTGGGTCAACTACATGACTCTAAGCATAATAGGAATGCTTGCATTTAAGTAGAATGCAGTTTCAGCTAGAGGCAGAGCAGCACTCACCAGGACACACCAGCTCTTCTGCCTTTATGTTTGCACAGAACACGCAGGAGGCAAGTCATCCTATACTTCCATCAAGACAAAAGGCCTAAAGTACAGAGGACACTGCGGAGTGGAGACAAAGATCACGTAGATTTTGCTCTACCTGAGGGATGCAAATCATTACTGCGAGTAAAGGGATCGGGAGGGAGTGGATCCTAAGATAAATGTGGAATTTCATGAGCCGTTGGTGCAGAGTGGGTCAGGAGCAGTGAGGAACGTTTTTATTGTGCATATTTCGGTACGCAGGGTGCAGGACCACAGGAGGCAAGGTAATGACTTTGTCTCAGTGCCTGCATGAGTTCTAACTCATACGATGAATACTAATGGAGGGGCAGGAGTGTGTGTGCTTTACTGAGAAGGGGAGTGTGGTGTGTTTGCAGGGAGAGCAGGATAATGAGGAGTTTAACTGCAGGACCCACAGTGATCACCTGAATGCTCATGCATCATCGGACAGGAGCAAGTCTGGCACAAGAGCTAGCAACAATACTTACTTGATTTAAATTCACATCTCTAATTGGCTGAAATAACTGCAGATGAATGACCGCTGGAGGCATGGACTTTGTATGCTGGGGCATCCTGAGTACTTGATGAAATACATGATTGGCTCATGAGTGAAACCGCACTCGCCCTGGGTAAAGAAGCATACAAGACAAACCCACCCCAGCTTTAACTGCACATCTGAATCTCCTGAGTTCTGCATCATTAGTCAAACCAAACCGAAATTGCAGAAAAAATGTTTGACTGTTAAAGGGATCCCTGGGTATTAAGGCTTGTATGGCTTAATATAACACAAATTGTGTTTCTTACTGAAATATGTTGTAGAAAACCCATGAAGGATTTATGTCATTTAAAAACATCCATGTCGTTTTGTACATATTTTAGAGTATGGGGGCGCCATTATTTAGATGACGTGAAATGGTTGCACTCTGTGCGCTGCTAGCACCACCTGTTGCTATTTTTACCACAACATAGCTCAGAAAATAAAATACTGATATGATAACCACAGCTACTGAAAGAGCTTACAGGTAGCAATGGATATAAGCATAGGTATAGACCAAATGCCGTTTCAGCGGTTTTCCCCACAATGAGTTCTAATGCCCCGGATATTGAGTGAAATTTGCACTGAGAAACTCCTTCAGTGGCTGCGGCGTCATAAGAAGCATTGGCATGTTTACATCCTGCCAGGATGGCATCTAGCGTTTCTTGTCTCTGCCATTTGTAAGCTCTTTCAGCAACTGTGGTCTACTAAAAGCCTCAAAGGCATCAGGGCTAAAGTGTTGAGAATAAAGACGTGGGTCTTTAGGAAGTTTAATTCGTCTACATGCATCTTCCCATTCTTTTCTCCTCTTCTCATCGCTAGGAAAGCGGTGAAGACGTACATTGCTGATCTTGTTGCCCTTTGACTGAAAATAAAAACCCAGAGTTGCACAATATAGCATTGTATCAGTATTTTATATATTTCGAGTTGTGTTGTAGTAAAAAGTAGCAAGCGAGTGCAACCATTTTACGTCATCACCATAGTCCAAAACATGTATAAAATGATATGGATTTTTTAAATACGGTAAATCCTTCATTGTTTTTCTACTGCATATTTCAGTAAAAGACATAATTCATGTTATATTAAGCCATAAATGCCTTGATACCCGAAATGAATGTTTCCAAACCTCTGAGAGAACTTGTTCAGTGTGCACAAATGGGGACGTTTACCCCATCTCTGCCGAAGTTCAGAAACAATTTGAGTGAAACTTTTCGGCTTTCACTATTCCCATGCTGAAGTTTAGGGTGTTATTTGACTTTGTAGTAGTACATGGAACACTATAGGCGAGGAAAACCCAGACAGAGGGCGTTTAATGCAGTAGGTGCTCACTCCCTGTGGGACTTTATCTGTCTCTTCCTAAGGCGAATTTGGAGGATTTATGAATCTAACCTTTATTTTATGACCTTTAAAGGCGAGAGGGCTGCAGGCCAGTGGACAGGATAGTTAGGTGGAGGACTGGGTTTCTCTTCCACACGTTCTTTCTCCCCTGTAATATCCCATCCTATAAGACATTTAAGATATTTATTTCCCTTTCCTTCTTTCTGTCTTTCTTTCTTGACCTGCTGTTCTTTTCTTTTCCAGTTTTTTCCCCTTTCCACCAATCCATCTGTCTCTTCCTATCCATCTTTCCATCCATCAACCGCTGACTGTTGCTATGCAGCGTGCTTCTTTCCCCATCTCACCTTTGCGTACCTCTCTCATACCGTGAGCACTGACCCATAACTCAAGGCAATCTCAGCTCCGTTTTAAGTAGATTACAATAGAGTCAACCTGCATTACTTTAGCCAGGTGGCTTAATAGTTTGTGAAATCCCACTTTATTCTAGTTAGCGTTCTGAGAATCGACTGGCCTTTGGCATGAAAGAGGGGCCCTGCTCAGTGCTGCCCAAAGAGGAAGATCAATGGTCACCATAGATTTTGCTGTCCTGGTGTTTCATAAGTATTTGGCTGCTTAAAATGGCAGCTCCATTTAAAAGGCAATCATTGCTAAGTGACTTTTCTCTCAGCTCAATATTGCGTGACAATCGATGCATAGCAGGCTGTTAATGTGGCATCTCAAGGACCCCAGACATTGAAAATTACATTAATTAAAGCAACATTTGATTTGAGACACAATGGCTGAATGCGTTCCAGCGCACCCTGGGCTTTCACACTCCTCTGGTCGAGGCCATTTCAATTTCACTCATCACAAATCATCTAAAGTGTCACCTGCGCTGGGTCAGCTGCCAATAATACTACATAGCCTTGCGATGAAGGAAACCGGCTCCTTCCAAAAGGCTGTGTTTCCAGGGTAACCATAAGCGGAGGCTGTGACACACTAACAGAAGTGTTAACTGTTAGAGATTGAACTCCAGGGCACCAGCAATGGTTTCTGATGACACAGTGTGAGGTCGCAGCGTGGTTGTCGTTTTACAGCGAGGAAAGAGACGATGCCCACGGCAGTGCTGAGATTTTTAGACCGCATGTTTTATTTACACAAAACTCCTGATGACTCGGAAATGTCAGGTCACGTCTCTAGGGTGCTTAATTATGGACTTGTGTGGCTCAAGGAGAATAGTGCTTAGCCTTTTCATTTCTCTTTGTGTTTGTTCATCTCAGTCTCTGCCTTTCCCCGAGAGAGCTTCCTTGAAACATTCACATCAATCCACGCTCTTCTGTTGTGACAAGATTGTTTTCCGCCTTTTGTCTTTTAGGAAGGCTGTTTATCCCCTAACTGCATACATTAAACACCCACACGCACGGCACACTTCACTCCGAAAACTTGATGTATTTATCAAGGCACTTTTAAAACAAGTCTACACCTTTGTATTCTCCCACACTGTGTTCTTATACCAAAGTCTCCAGTACCTCGACTAAAGAGGCGTCCTAATCTGATCTGTAGACTCCGCTCTGTCCTAACCACATTCTTGCATGAGAGCATTGCTCTCTATCCGGACAAATCAAATCAGCTACTGTAAATGAACAGTCGGAGAGTGTATGCGCTCTTTACAAATATCCCCTCCTGAATGGATGAGTTCTGATAAATTCATTTGCTACCAACAGCGGCTATCAGCAGAGACTCCCTAAGATAATTTAATTGCTCTCAGGGTTTGAACTGATTTGAGGTGTGAATAGTAATGCTTTTCATATACTTCATCCCCTCAGACGGGCTTTGAGCGCATTGAAGGCAGATATGTTTGTGCGTGAGCACTGATGCATGTCTGCCTGTAGTGTCACAGCCAAAAGTTTGAAAACCTAGGTACATATTAGCATAAGGAATGATTCTAATTTGCATTTCGTGTTCATTTGTGGCAGTCCATTTTTATTGTCTGGATAATGTCTGCAGTTTTCGTTAATATGCTTTGTGTGCTGTTTTAGAGCTATTTGTATAAAATTGCATTACACAGGTTTTAATTCTAAGAATAAATTAATAAGTTGAGCACATAAACAGCTGAACATAAAATTGATTGTCTGAAAATGTACAGATATACCCACATAACCATAAAGCAATGCCAAAAGGCAAATGATTTAAATATGTATATATATATATATACATATATATCTATATATTTTTTTATTATTATTATTATTATTTTTTTTTTTTTTTTTTACAAATACATTTAGTAAATATTCAATTGTAAATCAGTTTATTTCTGTTCTGTTTGGTTCTATTCGATTCAACTTGAACTCTGGAAACTAGGGATGCTCATTTTAACTGGTTAACCGGTTAACCGGTAGCCGTCAGAAAGAATTTTGACTGATTAATACAGTCAGTTAAATGATTTAAAATATCTGGCAATACACTGATAACAATTAAGCAGCATGATTTTTCCATATGTTGGTTGGCTGTATTTTATTATAATAATGGAAAGGCTGCACTGTCAAGTTAGCAACACTCCCTTGATTTTTTTCCTTCTTAGAGTGGAAACGACTCCTAATCATACAGATAATCTAAACTAAACGGTTTGCTTGTATTTGCATACATTAACAATAAAAACAAATCTTTGTGCTTTTTTAAAATATAGAAAAATAGGATGCGCTTTCAGCCGTCTTCCTTTCGCGCAGCACAAAAATGAACCAAAACTCTTTAAAAATATTTATTGTATAGACCTATTCATTAGTTATATATATAGCCTAGCTTTATTATGTTATTCTCCATTCGCAGAAGTGCTGCAGGTGTGTGATGTGTCCATGTGAATCCTCATTTTCTATTGTTTGTTCATGTAAAATGAATCCCTCGAAAACAAATCTTGGTATTTTTAACGAGTCACAGACACTTAACTTTTCTAAAATAATAAAATTCTAATTTGAAATAATCTTGTCATTTAACGAGCGCTGGCTAGGAAAAATAACCGAAATGAACATTCCTACTGGAAACTATTTCTAGCTTGTTTTCAAACTTTTGGACACAGTTATTGATGTATCAGTGCTCTGATGACTGGCGTGATGGATTTCAGCCTCTCTAAATCCATCTTCATTCTCTTTCTGGCTCTTCCAGATGGCTGTCCGAACCGATGTAATGGAAATGGACAGTGTCTGCTGGGTCAAAACAGCTGGCACTGTGAGTGCAAAACTGGATGGAGAGGCACCGGTTGCAATGTCGCCATGGAGACTTCATGTGCAGACAACAAAGATAATGAAGGAGGTGAGAGATCTTTTGTTGACTCTGTGGGAACTTTGTGGCAAAGATTGTACATGATTGGAACAGCCACATGTGCACAGGAACAGCTGCTGTGTGTCATTTCTGTAATTTCAGGAAAAGCTGCTGTGTATAATTTCTAGAGTATTTTTACGTAATTCCAAACTGAGTTATGTAAAAAGAAAAAAATAACAACAATTATAATTCGCAGGTATTCTAACTGTTTTCTATTGTTTCTCCAAACAATAAGTTGCACTTTTAGAGGGGAAATTTTTCTTGTGACTGGCTTTTTTATATTGAACAATACACACTGCTGCTTTAATGTGTTTCATGCTCTAATGAATTGAGAGATGCTGTTTAGTACACTCATTTGTTTGTGGTTCTGAAGGTACAGTAAATATGCAATCAAACATTTTGTTTGGATCTATACCTCTGTTCACAATTCTTGAATGTGTAAATTTTATAGAAATAACCTAACCTTTTCTCAGAAAATAACTAGAGCTGGACTGTTGGCTTTCATCTCAAACGACGGATTAAAAAAAGGCGAGTCAGATGTTCTGTAGTAAGTAATTTAATTCAAAGCCTAAAGGTGAGAGAAAGAAGAAAGCACTTTTCAAACTCTTTGGTAAATGAATACTGGAACAGAGACAAAATTCAAATCCAACATCTTTGTGTTCAAAACGTACAAGAACACTTTGATGAAACGGCCTCTTGTTCAACAGATGAAGAATGTTCACAGAGAACGAGATGAAGAGAGAAATCTTTTGCAGCCTTAGGCAGCTCTGATTGATTGTGCACCGTCGTAATATGACATTACTCATCACACCGCTGTTTCCTTTCTTCTAGATGGTCTGACTGACTGTATGGATCCAGACTGCTGTATCCAAAGTCCCTGCCAGAACAGTCCACTTTGTAGAGGGTCCAGGGATCCCTTGCAGGTCATCCAGCAGGGCCAGCACCCTGAGCAGAAAGTCCGTTCCTTCTACGACCGTGTCAAGATGCTAGTGGGCCGGGACAGCACTCATATAATACCTGCAGACAATCCGTTTAACGCAAGGTAACTTGCTTTACTGTGCACAACAACTTCCTACCTGCTTGGTTAGTAAATGTCATGTCTCTTGTATTGTACGGTAGAAGAGAAATGAAATATCCACTGAAGTGCACACAATTTATGCTATATCTGCTGAGAGAAAATTGAGTGCTGGGATAGTTATTGTCAGTTCTGTGTTATTTCGTAACACCAGAGCTATTTTTGAGAAACTGTATTGATTGTTGTCAGTAGTGCTAGAACATCTTCCTGTCTTTTTCTACTGTATTTCTTGGAAAGACTGACAGATGTGTTGGCTAATGGGAAATTTATGGGGGTTTTTTTGACAGCAGGGGTTGGATTGATGGTATCACTTTAGATTTATTCGTTATCGAGCAGCTGATGTCTTCTTGTTTGTTCTGTGCTCTCCAGCCTGGCATCACTGATCAGAGGTCAGGTGGTGACAACTGATGGAACCCCACTGGTGGGTGTTAACGTGTCGTTTGTCAAGTACCCGCAGTACGGCTACACCCTCACACGCCAGGATGGAACGTAAGTTTACCGCAGTATTAGTACTAACCAGGGTTGTACACAAACAACTGACTTGCTTTTTAAATTGCACTTCAACTGATAAGTTTTAAGGTGGCAAATTGGATGCCGAAATGCAATTTAAATTTTAAATTTAAATTTTCAAATTCTGAATTTTTTGAATTTTTGAAGAATAAAGACAAACTTAGAACGTTGGCTTGACAGCCTTGATTAAGTATTGTGAAAAATGTTTAAAAATGCTTGAGATTTCATGGACGGATGGATGGAAGAGTTTTGCCCAACCCTGGTACCTACACATCCAAGCCGATTATCCAAGCAACAAACAACCCTTTCCCCTCTGAAACACTTTAATTATTTCTGCTGCCAAGCTTTATTTTGTGACTTGCTTGTTTACATAAGCTTCTAGTGATTTAGAGAGCTACATACTAACTGAACAAATCTTTATTAGATTCATTTAGAGCCGAGTAAACTCAGTCTTTCCATCGAAATGACTGCAATCTATCAAAACAATGAATTATCCCTCCCAGCGAAATGGCATTTTTAATGGTAAAAGCATTTAGAATGTAATGGTGCTATCAATAACCGAGAATAACACAAGTACATATTTGGTTTTTTAGCACTCTGTTTGTCTTTCCCCCTTCCTCTCGGTCTGTGTCATTAGATTTGACCTCATTGCCAACGGTGGAGCCTCTCTCACACTCCGATTCGAACGGGCTCCATTTTTGAGTCAAGAGCGCACCGTGTGGCTCCCGTGGAATATTTTCTACGCCATGGACACTCTGATGTTGAAGACAGAGGAGAACACCATCCCAAGCTGTGACCTCAGTGGCTTTGTGAGGCCTGATCCTGTGGTGGTGGCCTCCCCACTTTCTTCTTTCTTCAGTTCCAAGCCAGGAGAAAGGTCTATCATTCCAGAGACACAGGTGTGATGAGATCCTCACTTCCTTGAAACCTTCATTACTGTAATTAGCAGATGAATGCATTTCCCAAATATTGCTCTTTTCTTCCTTTATTCATGTTCTTTCACCACTCTCTCTGGTCATTAAATGAGTTGACAGGTTGTTAACCTGACCAAACTCACAGGTCATCCCTCATCAAGCATTTTCACTCTAATTATACTCTTTTTTGCATTTCTCCTTCCTCTCAGTCTTTCTTCTACCCTCTGACCTTCCTAATCATTTTCTTTTCTTGTTTGAAAATACCCTTTTCCTATGACGTGAAAGTCATTCTTCCATCTGTCCACCAGGTTCTGCATGAGCAGCTAGAGATTCCTGGCATCAATCTAAAGCTCTGTCACCTGAGTTCACGGACCTCAGGTTACCGTTCTTTGCTCAAGATCACCATGACTCAAGCCGTGGTGCCTCTCAGCCTGGTCAAAGTCCATCTGATGGTTGCTGTGGAGGGACACCTCTTTCAGAAGTGGTTCCACGCCTCACCCAATCTTGCCTACACCTTCATCTGGGACAAGACAGATGCATACGGACAGCGTGTCTACGGCCTCTCTGATGCAGTGGGTAAGCATGCATAATTGTGACTGGTTCTGTGGCTTAGTTATTAGCACACATGCTCCAATGTTATTATCCCATTACAGTTACTAGTTTTGTAAATATCTAATTATTTTGACCTCCAAGAAAATATTTTATCAAAAAATATATTGGCTGATGTCCACATGAGCAAATGACTACTGAACAATTTTCATAATTGGTAACTGAAAAGAATCTACTGTAAATGAAAATGAGTTTTAGCCTAAATCATTTTGGAGGGAGAAAATAATTGAACGAAAACGGGATGTTTAATTAGCGCAACGCGATGTCACGTTTTGACTGTGTTTTGTTCTCACAACATTGATAAGCTACAGTGGGTAAAAATATCAGCTGTGTGGACGCTAGGGCTATTGATTTCTAGTTTTTAAACAATCTTTGTTTTAATAAACCAAGATATTTTTAACTGAAAATATGACAATGTTTTGGGTGCAGGCCTGTAGCATTGGTTCACAAAGTGTAATTTTTGCGGATCCGTGTTAGTGGGGATAGTTTTGACAATATTATCATCTGTACACAAAAACTTTCAAAAATGCAAAGAAAACAATTTTTTGTTTTTAGTACATTGTTGTCATGTAAACATGACCTTGAGTCTGCTGTTTTCAGCTGATCCATAAACAAAACTTAACTAAACAAGTAGTGCACCTACCATCCAATAATCACTATAAGCTTTTTGCTTTAATTTTGATATGAAATTTTAAAATCTGGTAATTTTATAACAGAATGTAGACAAACAAATGTTGTTTTGATGCTTTTTAATGTGGCATGACACATCGTTGTGGCCGCTTCAGTTCAAGCAGCACATGAACCAATCATCTTCCTCTTTATTACTAGTTATAGCACAAAATAAACATGAATGAACATCAGAAGGTATGTTAAAAGAAACAGTTACTGAAATATATCAGGTCTAATGTGACAATCATTGTTTCAAACACAGAAAGACGTCAATAAAACAGCTTGTAAACAACGTCATGTTATATGTTATATTTCCCTCAGGAAAGCCATTCAATATCTGTCGCTCAGTAGTTAGCCTTATGTGCAGTTTATTTTTTTTTATACAGCTCAGTTTTTGAGTGTTGATTATTTAGTGTAATTGTTCATCAAATAATTATTATTTCCAGTTTTGGTTTTCAGATAAATTAAATCTTTAATTTTCAGTTTTGTTTCATTTAAAAAACATTTGGTCCATTACTACTGTAAAGTTTAGTAAAAAAAAAAAAATGCATGACTTTCAGTCCATAACATTTACAGAAAAAGGAATATAACAGTAAAATGTAAGATGTGCGCAGGCAAATGCATTAAACGCATCTCTCAAGCGCATTAAACAGCACAAACGCTCTGTCAGCACTTGACACGGTACCCGGCCCACATTAAACTCTCCTCTTATGAGCCTCCTTTGAAACGGCTAATGTAAAGTGCTCTCATGCTTTGAACAGCTTGGGTTGTGTGCTTTCTCCACTTCACCAGTTTTCAAATTCATCTTACTATACAAACATGCTTTTCACTATCTTAAGTGACGTTACTTGACAGATGTTCTCCACATCACAACACACAAATCCAACTAATCCATTATAAAAAAATCGTCAACCTCCAGATTGGCTTGTGGGACTGTGAAATTCATCCGCCAGATATAAAATTTATCCACGTTTGGCGCTTGACGGGTATTCATTTGGGCCCCCGGCTGACTGTAGTGCCCGTTCAGGACACGCGGCAGTTAAACAGGCATGGGTGATCGGTCACCCTGCTGACTGAATGCAGTGAGAGTTAACACATCAGACGGGATTTGTGCTCATGCGTGCGAATGTATGACCCAAAGATCATTCAGCCTGACCGTCCCTGTCAGAGAAACACACAGGTTCAGAGAGCAGCCGCAGTGAGCCGAAGGAAACGCTGAGAACAGCATTCTGTCTGGCGTGACCTCCTTATAACACCCACTAATCTCTCTTTGTCTTTCTGCCGCTTTCTCAGCCTGTCTACAGTACCTTCCAGCTCTCTACGTCTTTTTCATTTATATTTTGAGGTACCCACAGTCCCACTCGCGTCTACACAGCTATAAATTCTCACCTGCCTCGTCGGTATATCTCCATATGTATTTATGCTAATGAATTCATGGAGTTGTGCTCCACTTTCAAGAACTGGAAGCAAAGTTTTTTGTGGAAACACGGATCTTGCGATGACCCCGTGGCAGCAGCACAGATCACACAGTCCTGTCGGAGAAGTGAAAGCTGTAGTCATGTCCAGCCACGGGGTGTCTGAACAAATCACGTTCACACTTTACCGAGGTGCTTTGTGGTTGTGAAAGCACCCAAGCTGCGGTGATTTGTGAAGGCTTGCCCAGAACCTGATATGTCCTACTTCTGCCCAGCAGTCCACAAAGCAGGAAAGAGAAATGTTGTGATGATTGTTGCAGGGTCATTTATAGCTTACAGTTGCCTCATATGTGCGTCTCTGAGTGCTGAATTTTTATTGTTTCTCTAAATGTTCTGGCTTTTAATTTAGCATGTGGTTTTCAAATAAATATTTATATTCTCCCTCACTGTTTCCCAGCTAGACTCCCCATCCAATCTGCTTGCATTGTATGTAAATTAATCATCTCTAATATTGGCCTGTCATGTAGTTAATTAAATGCTGTTTTGATACATTTTGTGTACTCTCTTTTTTTCCCTCTCTCTCTCTCTTTGTCCCCAAGTCTCTGTGGGGTATGAATATGAATCATGTCCTAGTCTAGTGCTTTGGGAGAAGAGGACGGCTATGCTTCAAGGCTATGAGCTGGAACCTTCCAATCTTGGCGGCTGGTCTCTGGACAAACACCATATACTGAACCTGCGCAGTGGTATGAGCCTTATGTTCTTGTACAGGGGCAAAATGCACCTGTTTTGTGTGTATTTATTTATTTAGATGGGGGCATTTGTGGCAGCACTTCATAGCATGATGAAATTAAACATACCCAAAAGGAGAACAATATATATAGTTCTCTCTCTCTCTCTCTCTCTCTCTCTCTCTGTTTATATATATATATATAGTGTCATCTGAAATTTTCATCTAAAACCTGTGTTTAGGTTCAGTAATTTTACTCCAGTGACAACGTATAGGTCCTTTTCTATGCAATTAAAGTGAAAGAACTGAACATAAATATAGAAGCCTGATAAAAGAAAATTTCAGATGGTACTTACAGGCTTTTGCATCTGAACTACTCATATAGTAGAGTAATGCAGATACAGAAAAATCAACTTTGTCGTCACAAAAAAAACCCAAAAACATTTTAATATATATATTGAATAGAAAACAGTTGTTTTAAATTGTAATATTTCACAATATTACAGTCTAACTGTATGTTTTTGTCAAATAAAACGAAATTTAACAGTGGTTAGTTTTAAAATGTTATATAAAAATGGTCATGAAACCTTGCAAGAAACTGTGACTAATTCTTAAACTTGAACTTCAGAAGGAATATGTTCAATAAATGAACATATTTGACCCTGGACCACAAAATCAATCATAAGTTGCACAGGTATATTTGTAGCAATAGCCAAAAATACATAGTATGGGTCAAAATGATTTTTCTTTTATGGCAAAAATCATTAGGATATTGAGTAAAGATCATGTTCCATAAAGATATTTTGTAAATTTTGAACTGTAAATATATCAAAAGGTACTTCATTTGGACAACTTTAAAGGCGATTTAGATTTTTTTGCACCCTCAGATTCCAGATTTTCAAATAGTTGTATCTCGAATAAATGTTGTGTAATAAATCATACATTTTGATTATTTGATACATTTTGAAATCACTCATTCTGATTATTGATGATGGCCCTAGTATGCATGTGTTACAACCTATTTTGGGTTCATTATAATACAGCCATTTAGTAATTTTTAAACAATAGTTTAAAAACTACCCAGAAGATTGGGTTAAACATTTAACTCAACCGCTGGGTCAAAACATCCCAGTCACTGGGTTTGTCCATATTTAACCCAGCACTGGGTTATATTTAACCCAGAATTTTTTTAGAGTGTAGTATTATTAGATAAATATTTGAACTTTGATCATTATATGAACTGTATTAAGTAATTATACACTTAAATTAGAATCTTGAATGTTAATGAGTAAACTGTGAAATAACTTTTCCGGACCAGTCTCACACCAGCTGAGACTGGGGTTTGGAATGAGGACAGGGCCATCTCTCTCTGACACACAGGAAGTGTAATGTGATGTGATGCCTGGCTGCTTTCAGTGGAAGAGCCTGTCGCTTTGATCAATAATTTAATGTAATGCTCCGAAAATGTGGTTGTAATGTTCAGAAATGGCCCAGGTAAACAGCTTTTACTAAAAATGGTCTTTTGAAAATGGCACTTTCTTTTTCCATTTAAATGGTTATTGTTTCTTTATTCATCTGACACCAGGCATCCTTCATAAGGGCAGCGGTGAGAACGTCTTTGTGTCCCAGCAGCCACCCATCATCACAAGCATCATGGGTAATGGGCGTCGACGAAGCATCTCATGCCCGAGCTGTAATGGCCTGGCTGATGGAAATAAGCTGTTGGCACCTGTAGCCCTGGCAGCAGGCATTGATGGCAGCCTCTACGTCGGAGACTTGAATTTCGTACGCAGAGTTTATCCCAACCTCAATACCACACGCATACTGGAGCTCAGGTATTGAGAAAGGACCAGAGGAAACTTTAGAGGCCCGTTCACACCAAGGATGATAACTAAAATGGGTGACACTTTATTTTAAGGTCTATTTCTCACTATTAACTAAGATTTTTGCCTCGAACTTTTAGTTTGCTGCTTATCAGTAGTTAGTAAGGCAGTTGTTAAGTTTAGGAATAAAGGATGCAAAATATGGTCTTGCAGAATAAGGCATTAATATGTGCTTTATAAGTATTAATAAACAGCCAATATGCTACAGTAGTAATATGCATGCTAATAAGCAAGTAGGTAATAGTGAGAATTGGTCCTTAAAATAAAGGGTTGTCCTACTGCATAACTTCAGAAAAGTTTTAAAAATCATTCTAAATTTAAAAGAAAAGCCGAGTCTACACAACTATAATGAGAACAGCTCAGCGGAACATTATCATTGGAATCACTTTCATTTTTTCCAGCTGATGAAAAAATCATTAGCAACCCATTAGGATTCATCCTGCTTTTAAAAGCTTGAGCATTTAAAGTGGCAGACGACGAAACTGCAGCACATGCCTTAGTGTGAAGCCTTTTACTCATAATCAGTTTACACTAGGGTTGTCAAACGATTAATCACGATTAATTGCATACAAAATAAAAGTCTGAGTTTGTCTAATATATGTGTGTAATTATTATGCATATGTAAATACAAACACATTCATGTATATATTTAAGAAATATTTACAAGTTTATAATTTTTAGATAATTTATAATATATATAAATAAAAATGTTTATATACATTAGTTTGTGAGTATTTATATATTAATAATTACACACAGTACACACACATTTATTAGGCAAACTCAAACTTTTAATTTGGTATGCAATTAATCGTTTGACAGCCCTTGTTGACACTTAAATAAAATATACAATACATATTTCATATTTTGGAATCATAATGGTGATTCTTTTTCTTCATTTACAGAAATAAGGATTTTCGACACAGGTGAGCTTTTAATTTCTCCCTATTTAACTTCAGTTGGATTATTCACTGAATATAAATATAGCGACAGAGCAACGCATTATGCCTAATTGCGTAATTGCAGCACTGACTTCGTAATGACCTCATTTTTCGTAGTAACAACCCGACTCATAAGTACTTCCTGGCTGTGGACCCAGTCTCTGGGGCTCTGTTCATCTCTGACACAAATTCTCGGCGAATCTACAAGGTGCGATCGCTCACAGGGGGAAGACTGCTGGCCGACAATGCCGAAGTAGTGGCTGGCACGGGAGAACAATGCCTGCCCTTTGACGAGAGATGCGGGGACGGGGGCAAAGCTGTAGAAGCCACTCTCATGAGCCCCAAAGGTGAGGTGGAAAAGAAGAAAATAAAAACACAAGCCAAAGCTTATTGCATGGGTTATCCCTTAAATCACACTAACGTCTTCACATGTGTCTGTCTGAGGTGAAGAAATGTTTCTGCAGGCTGTCTTTACATCTGCTTCCTTTGTCGCAGTGACACCTAACATGGATAAAAAGAGCCTTATCCTCCAGCTGCTTCCACAATCACAGAGAACATTCAACCTTAAGCTATTAATTAATTTCTGAATGTGCTATGGGGAGTGCGAGTCTCCGGCTTCGATTATCGGAGTCTCTTGGTATTCTCTCTCTCTCTGTCTGTCTCTCAAAGATAATGTTACTTAATGTGGTGGCTCTTTTAACTCTCATGTTACAGTTCAGAGCTGTAAGTGAGCGTATTTTTGTATTATACAGAGAAAGAAAAATCACAATGAGTTCTACTGAATAGATTAGACGGGAGAGTTCTGATTAAAGTCATGATGAAGTAGAAGTAAAAACAGATTTTTTCTTCCATATTGTGATGTATATCCAATAGGAGTGGGGGAAAAAATCTGTTTACATTTTAATCGCAATTCAGTCTTCTAGCGATTTGCATCAATTCACAAACTTCAAAAAACGATTTTCTAGTTAATATAATAATAATAGCCTAGGCTTAATAATAATAACATGATGCTGTTGGGGAAAAAACAGCAACAGCAATGGAGGAAGAAAAACAAATACGTCCTGCCCCATTTTCAGTGACGGCAAGTACTTATTATTATGGTAAGTAGGGATGTGCCCGAATCTGTATTTGCAAAGGCACGGACAACGAAACGCGTTCTACGGAACCAGTAAACAAACATGGTTAGCCGCTTAGCGGTAGCCTGTTACATTAGACTATATACAATTTCTCTTACCAGTTACCACATAAACAGAGTAAGGAGAGGTGACTGATAGGACGATGGTGAATGATTTGTAGATCCTGAGCACCACTGACAAACATCTAATCTTGTAAAATGTGTGGCAAGTACTGCCTCTCTCTAATATACACAGAGTATGTGCAATCGCTAATCTTGAAAGTGAAAGTAAAAAGCGAGCAAATTAATAACAGCTCCCTGATGCCTACAATTTACATACAATATAATTACCCAACGACATAATTGTGAGTGAAAGCATTGAAACAGATATTTTTTTCCCCCTCCCATCTCGCATTTATTCCGTTTAGGGGTTCCGTAGTACATGTCATTTCCTTTCCAAACATGATATTGAGATTCAGGCACATGCCTAATGGGAAGTGTAAAATATTTTTGATTTATTAGGAAGATAGTAATTATTAGGACTGATTTCTTTAGTCAGGACTACCCATACTATAGACTTGTGTGTTTTTGTATCAAAATACTGGTGCATTTGGTGATCAAAAATGTGATGAAAAACTGTGAACCGTAACCCCAATAATCAATTTGAATCGAATCATCAGGTACCTAAAAATTCTCACCCCATCCACGCAGGGTCAGAAATTAACTTTTCTATTAAGAGGATATATTTTCCAGGGGCATTTTTTAGATTTGTAAGGGCAATTTTTATAATCACCTTAGTATTATAAAAACCATATGTTTTCTTTAATGTCTAATACTTAAATCTACCCAATTAATCAATATTTGAAACTGTTGTCAATAACAGTGGTAGTTGCGCTGCATAGACAGCAGTGCAACTACCACGTTTAAGGCCCAGAAAGGCAGTAAGGACATCGTTAAAATAGTCCATGAGACATCAGTGGTTCAACCATAATTTTATGAATCTACAGGAATACTTTTTGTGCACAAAAAAAAAAAAAAAAAACTTTACCAGTCTCCACCTATTTTTCCTCATGAAATAGAGTGACATCTGAGACAAAGTTAATACTTTGAGGGAACTTCATTAATTCTACCTTAATTTATACACGTAATGGGTTACAAATTCAAAGTTCAATCAAATCAAAACGGGAAGCACAACATATTCAACCAAAAAAGAAATATAGCAACGAGAAAGGAAAAGATAAAGGTACAATGATAAGTTAGAGTAGGTTTTAAAAGTGAAATCCAGGTTTGGTGTAAGGAAAAAATAGCCAGTCTGACACCAAACTGTCAAGGATGTCACATTGTCACATTTTCTGTATGTGACGTTGAATTTGAGCTTCTGGAGGGAGAGAGTAGAGAGGTGACAGACTACACAGGCCTCATTACCGATTCCCAAATGACTTCACAGTGAAAAGGCTCAGTCAAGTGCACTCAGTCTCTCCCCTCATGCTATTTGTCTCGCCCGTCTTTTTGTTCAAACCCCTCTGCATCATACACCTACACAGGTCCATTCTATGAGCATCTTCTTGTCAGCACTTCGAGATATTCTCGTCTGCTCTGCCTTCAGTGTCTGATAAGAGGAATTGATGGGTTGACACAGGAGTGACGCTTGATGGACGTTTATTATTTGCTAGCTTATATAGGACAGGGGCTTGGGAGGGAAAGACGAATTGAGCAGAGCCTGAAGATAAACTTAGAACAGGTTGAAACCAGATCAAAGATTCACTTGCTCTGATCATTAAGAAAAGCCGAAGACAAAAATAAACAAGTCTGACAGGCAAAGGGTTTGTGAGTCGGCATCACCCCTGAACTTCCTGCTTGACTCTTACCTCTTTGTTTCTCTTTTCAGGTATTGCTGTAGATAAAAACGGGCTTATGTACTTTGTGGATGCCACCATGATTAGAAAGGTGGATCAAAACGGCATCATCTCTACTCTGCTGGGCGCCAACGACCTCACCGCTGTGCGTCCGCTGAGCTGCGATTCCAGCATGGATGTCAGTCAGGTCAGCAATCCGGCAGCTCACGTTATAAATTATTCACAGGGAGAAACAGGAACTTAGATGGTTCATTTGATCATAAAATCTACTTTTTTAAATCCTGAATCTTCAGAACACCCTATGAGCTGAAAATGCAGATGTGCAGTTATTAATCATCTCTAGCAGGCTTGGAAAAACTTGATCAGAAGCCCAGAAAATGATACAAGAAAAGTGCACGGTTAATCTTAAAGCTTTAAATTTTACATTTTTTAATTTAAAACTTTAAATTATTCTCCATCCAGGTACGCTTAGAGTGGCCCACCGACTTGGCAGTAAATCCCATGGATAACTCTCTGTATGTCCTAGAGAACAACGTCATCCTACGCATCACTGAAAACCACCAAGTGAGTATCATCGCGGGGCGTCCCATGCACTGCCAGGTGCCTGGCATTGACTATTCCCTAAGCAAACTGGCCATCCACTCCGCCCTGGAAAGCGCCACAGCTATCGCCATCTCCCATACGGGTGTGCTCTACATCGCCGAGACGGATGAGAAGAAAATCAACCGTGTACGACAAGTTAGCACCAATGGAGAGATGTCACTTCTGGCTGGCGCTGCGTCGGAGTGCGACTGCAAGAACGACGTCAACTGTAACTGCTTTGCAGGAGACGACGGATACGCTACAGACGCCAGCCTCAATTCTCCCATGTCTCTGGCTGTCTCGCCGGATGGCACGCTCTACATTGCAGACCTCAATAACATTAGAATCCGCGCTGTGCGCACAAACCGACCAGGGCCTTCAGCGCTGGGCCGATATGAGGTCGCGTCCCCTCAGGAGCAGGAGCTGTATGTGTTTAACGAGGAGGGGCTCCATCTACAGACCATCAGTCTTGTGACAGGTCTGCCTCTCTATAACTTCAGCTACGGGCCTGATGGAGAGCTGGCCACAGTGGTGGATAACTGCAATAATACGGTGAAAGTGCGGAGAGACGGAGCAGGGCAGGGTGGAGCGGGACTGCTCAGGCTCATCTTGCAGCCTGAGAATCAGGTGGTCACGCTGGGACTGGATCCTGCAGGAAGCCTGCGCTCCATCTCGGCTCTCAACCAGGAGATCGTTCTGCTGGGATACAATGGAAACACAGGCCTGTTGGCCACCAAGGCTGATGAGACTGGCTGGACGACCTTTTATGAGTAAGTTGCCGTGTGTCGGTGGTTTATGACATGTTGCATGCACATTTTATTCTTTGTATATGCATGAAAACACTCAACACCCAACTTTTATCCATCTTATTCTTCAACACGGGAATATGGGTGAAAATTCCAGTTCATTAGCTGCTGTAGGGAAATAACGAGAAGAATAACAGTAAAAAGTAAAATAAATAAATGTTAAATAATACTTACTAAGTCCTTCTCTATATGATTTAGCAGCTTTCACATGTTCTTTCTATGGTTTACACAGCATAAATTATGAGAACGTATTCAGTAGTACATTATCCGTGCAATGCATGCTGTTGTTTACATCTGAGTATTTCCAATATGGCCGCGCATCCGAGTAACTGACCAAACCGTGATGTAAATGCAAACCCTCTGTTACATGTTTAAAATATGCTAAAATAGGAGCAGTTGTTTTAGATTGTAACAGTATTTAACAATATTACTCTTTTTTTTAACTGTATTAATTACTGCATTCTTTGTCAAATAAATGCAGCCTTGGTGAGCTTTTTCAAAAACATGAAAAAAAAAAAAATATATATATATATATATATATATATATATATATATTACCAACCCCAAACTTTTGAATGGTAGTGTGTCATGGATCACTTTGGATGAAAGCTAGAGATATCCAGTAGGAATATCCATTATTTGACTTTGAAAAGAGAGCTGGATGAATTCCTCTTTTTCCTGCAGAGTTCTGTTGCAACCCAGCAACACACCTGCCTGTAATTTCCAAAGGGAACCTGAAGGTCTTGATTAACTTTTTCAGGTGTGTTTGATTAGAGTTGGAACACTCTGCAGGAAAGTAAATCTCCAGGAACAGGACAGAGGAAGCTTGCTCCTGAGAATGCAGAATTCCCCACACTCCACTGCACTGGCACAGACATCAGCCAGACTGTGACAGATCTGTGGCAGGATCCAGATCTGCTCCCTAATGTAATGTTACACACAGAGAGAGAAATAGGCAGGGATAGCACTGAACCTCTATGGAGTGATTATTTTGAGGATACATCACCAGACCTCTCAGTCTTGAGTCTACTATTATAGGCTTATAGGCTCTATTAAAAAAACGACAGTATCTGTTCAGGCTGGTACTGCCTCTTGTTCATTACATTAGCATTAATGAAAGCAGAAGTGCATGATGCCTTTTTCCTATTCTTAGATGGTCTTGTAGTCCGACTTTACTTGTTTTCCTTCTAAATCCAGCAACCCACAGTCTGGCCATGCTAGGAGACTCTGGCACCAGCAAAAATGCCATTACTCATTAAGTTTTTTGGGATGGTCAAAGATTATGTACAATTATGGTTGTTTCCATTGTACAAATATGAACTTAAAAATGGCTTTTGCTAACATTTACTGTATTTTCAGGTATGACAGTGAAGGAAGACTAACCAATGTGACATACCCCACGGGGATGGTTACAAGCCTGCATAGGGAGATCGAAAAATCCATCAACATTGACATTGAGAGCTCCAACAGAGACGATGACATCACTGTTATCACTAATCTTTCGTCAGTAGAAGCCTCTTATACTGTTGTGCAAGGTATGTCTGAATTTCAATTTCGCGTTCAGAAAGAAGATTCTGTGCTCAGTTTGCTTGGTTTCATATTTCGTTTCATTTTGAACTTAATTGTTTTATATATCAGTGCATACAAACGTACTCAGCAAGATACAGATACCCCCGACATCCATGTGGGAGGCTGGAAGCCGAAGTACTGTATGATTCGGTGCAGAAAACAGCATTTGTTTTGTCTCCCATGCCTAGCGCTCCAGTTGCGTTTTGCTGTGATGCATATGATTCGAGACAAATTCATTACCTTATCCCAAGCAAATATTCACTGTCTTCCGTCTGCCCTCAACCACAAACCCCACTGTCCCAAAGCTTATTTCATCTGTTAAGATGAAAGGACAGAAAGACAGAGGGAGAGAGCAAAAATGTTTTCCTTCCTTCCCACGGCGGACTAAACCAGAAACTCAAACTTCAATGCAACACAGGATGAGGGAGGAACCTTTTGAATGAATTACAGAGGATTTGGTCCAAGGAGAGCATTCCTCAGATCACGCTTTTGAATCTAACCTTGACACGCTCACGGGGCGAATAATAAATCGACTAAACGCCTCTAAAAGGTTCCATATAAATTATAAACCATATTATCTCAAATTATGAACGTACCTTGTGCTCATAAATTAGTTTCATGGTTTGTAATTTATTTATAGTGGATGTTCTGAAGCATGATAAATGTTTGTGGCACTCTGAAACAAAGGGATTCGAGGCTTCACATCATTTGCTATAAACAAAGCGCTGCTCTTGTTATCTTTTATGATCTTAAGAAAGACAGCCAGACTGTTCTTGAGCTGATGAATGCCCCACAGCCCTTTCATGAGTTCAAAATAAATCAAGCCTTTTTTGAAGTAGTCATTTTGTACTCTTGTCATGTTGAAAATTTGTTATGAAATATTTTTTGTTTTTAATTTAATGGTAATTTTATGTCACTCTATTGCCCCCTGCAGATCAAGTACGGAACAGCTACCAGCTGTGTAATAATGGCACGCTGAGAGTGATGTATGCCAATGGGATGGGCATCAGCTACCACACTGAGCCCCACATCCTGGCAGGATCAGTGAGTCCCACTATCGGCCGCAGGAACATCACCCTTCCCACTGATAATGGTCTGAACTCCATTGAGTGGAGACTGCGCAAAGAACTTTCTAAGGGCAAGGTCACTGTGTTCGGCAGGAAACTTCGGGTGGGCACTCACTCTAAAATATTTATATCATTACTGTAATACGTTGTTTTTACATATCGGTGCACAATGCAAGCAAAGAATCCTGCTTGATCATCAAATAGAGTAGGTTTTCATATCATTCATCTATTTGCGATTTGCAGGCACATGGGCGCAACCTGCTGTCAATAGATTTTGATAGGAACACGCGGACTGAGAAGATCTACGATGACCACAGGAAGTTCACTCTGAGGATCACGTATGATGCCCAGGGCAGGCCAGCGATATGGCAGCCGAGCAGCAGCCTTGCAGTGGTGAATGTGTCGTACTCCAGCACAGGCCAGCTAGTGGGGCTGCACCGAGGGAGTATGAGTGAGAGAACGGAGTTTGACCCACAGGGCCGAATCCTCTCACGCTCTTTTGTGGATGGAAAGGTCTGGAGCTACAGTTACCTGGACAAGGTGAGATTATTGATTCAAGTGAGATTAGGTTAAAGATTGTTAAATAGGGTTGAAAAAGCTAGCTTACTGACCTGCTATTTAAGTTTATTTTTCTTCTGAGACCAATATATTAAAATGTACATGCTAACAACATGCTAATCATGCTAGATCCACATGACAACATGCTAATCATGCTAAGAACATGCTAAGAACATGCAAATCATGTTAATTACATGCTTATCATGCTAACCACATTAATCTAGACAAATGTTAACATGTTAACAATATGCTAATCATGCTAGAAACATGCTAACAACATGCATGCTAGGAACATGCTAACCACATGCTAATCATGCTAAGAACATGCTATCCACATACTAATCATGCTAGGAACATGTTAACAACATGTTAATTGTGCTAGAAAAATGTTGCATGCTGATCATGTTAACAACATTCTGATGCTAAAACGACATGCTAATCATGTTAATCATGCCAGGAACATGCTAGTCATGATATGAACGTGCTAACCACATGTTAATCACACTAGGAACATGCTAACCACATACTAATCATGCTAGGAACATGTTAACAACATGTTAATCATGCTAGAAAAATGCTACAACATTAGCAACATGCTAATCATGTTAAAACATGTTAAAAACATGCTAATCTTGTTAACAACATGCTAATCTTGTTAACAACATGCTGATCATGTTATCAACATGCTGATAATGCTAAAAACATGCTAGCAACGTTCTAAAAACATGTTAATGACATGGTAATCATGCTAAAATATTCTAGAAACACGACAATCATGCTAGAATCATGCTAATCATGTTAGGACCATGTTAATCATGCTAGGAAATTTGTTAACAACATGTTAATCATGTTAGAAAAATGTCACTTTAACAACATGCTAATCATGTCAAAACATGTTAGCAACATGTTAATCATGTTAAAAACATGCTAACAACATGCTGATCATGTTAGAAGCACGGTAGAAGAATGGTAAAAACATGTTAACGACATGCTAATCATGCTAAAAACAATCTGAAAACATGCTAATCATGCTACAATCATGTTACATGTACATGTCATGTAACAAAAATGCTACAGTGTGTTAACATGTTAATCATGTATGCTAACAACATGCTGTTCATCCTAAAAACATGCTAGCAACATGCTAAAAACATGTTAACGACATGTTAATCATCCTAAAAACATACTAACAACATGCTAATCATGCTAACAGTGTGTTAAATCATGTTAACAATGTGTTAAATCATGCTAGCAATATGTTTGTAACATTAATTATTTCTAAATTTTAAAACTTCAAGCTTTTAAAACAGCTTCAAACTGTCAGATGAGGCTTTTCCAAGCCAACTTCAAAGTTTATGAACTTTACTCATTTAGGATTGTTGTTTTCAGTTTTTACTTGCTTTACTTTGAGTTTTTTCTTAAATATACTGAAAATGTAAGTAAAATAAAATATTTAGTCAGATAATACATTAATAATTAGAATTGATAGTATTAATGAATAAAAATGACAAAAGCACAACTATATTATTACTAATTATTAATTATTAACTAAAAACTAAATGAAAACTGAAAATAAATTAATTTCAAAATAGTAAATATTGTCTATAAATAATATTGGAATAACACTGGTTGTAACAGATAAATCGATTATATATAATATAATCTACACTAAAAACACACAGTATATTACAGAATTCCTTCAGTAATTGATTTGTAAATTACATTTTCCAACATTTAGTGCAGAAACTCTGATGCATGATTTGATTTTGAATTATGACAGCTTGTTAAAGATGTTGTTGCTAATTAATATGAATGTGATGATGTTCTGAAAATATTTCTCTCTACAGTCCATGGTGCTGCTCCTGCAGAGTCAGAGACAATACATCTTCGAATTCGATGCGTCCAACCGCATCACGGCTGTCACCATGCCCAGTGTCGCCCGTCACACCATGTTCACTCACGTCTCCATCGGCTACATCCGCAACACCTACAACCCACCAGAGAGCAACGCGTCCATCATCTACGACTTCAGTGAGGACGGACGCCCCCAGGCCACCTACTTTCTAGGAACCGGCCGTCGTGTGCTCTACAAATACGGCAAGCTGGCCAAGCTCTCCGAGATCTTATATGACAGCACAGCCATCACCTTCGGCTATGATGAGACAGCCGGCGTGCTAAAAATGGTCAACCTGCAAAGCGGCGGCTTCTCGTGCACGATCCGCTATCGTAAAATGGGTCCGCTGATCGACAAGCAGATCTATCGCTTCTCGGAAGAAGGTATGGTGAACGCGCGCTTTGACTACACCTACCACGACAATAGTTTCAGAATTGCAAGCATGAAGCCAGTAATTAGCGAGACGCCACTTCCTGTGGATCTCTACCGCTATGATGAGATCTCTGGAAAAGTGGAGCACTTTGGAAAGTTTGGTGTCATCTACTACGACATCAATCAGATAATCACCACCGCCGTCATGACCCTCAGCAAGCATTTCGACGCTCACGGCCGAATCAAAGAGGTTCAGTATGAGATCTTCCGCTCTCTCATGTACTGGATGACCGTGCAGTATGACAACATGGGAAGAGTAATCAAGCGAGAGCTTAAAATCGGTCCATACGCCAACACCACACAGTACCGCTATGAGTACGATAATGATGGACAACTCAGTGGCGTCAAGGTAAACGATTGGTCCACTTGGCGCTACAGCTACGATTTAAATGGCAACCTACACCTGCTCAACCCGGGTAACAGCGCCCGACTCATGCCGCTCCGCTATGACCTACGAGACCGCATCACAAGGCTCGGTGATGTCCAGTACCGTCTAGACGAGGATGGTTACCTCAGCCAGAGGGGCGGTGATGTGTTTGACTACAACTCTAAAGGCCAGCTGGTGCGCGCCTATAGCCGTGCAGCTGGAGGATGGAGCGTTCAGTACCGTTACGATGGACTCGGGCGTAGGGTGTCTACTAAGAACAGTCTGGGTCAGCACCTCCAGTTCTTTTATGCTGACCTGAACAACCCGACTCGGGTCACGCATGTGTTCAACCACTCCAGTTCAGAAATCAGCTCTTTGTACTATGACCTGCAAGGCCATCTGTTTGCCATGGAGGTTAGCAGTGGGGAGGAGTACTACATCGCCTCTGACAACACTGGTACGCCACTGGCTGTCTTCAGCAGCAATGGGCAGATGATCAAACAGGTGCAATACACTGCTTATGGCGAGGTGTACCACGACTCCAACCCTGAGTTCCAGCTTGTCATTGGCTTCCACGGTGGGCTTTATGACTCCCTAACAAAGCTGGTGCATTTCACGCAGAGAGACTATGATGTTTTAGTGGCCAGATGGACATCACCTGATTACACCATGTGGCAGAAGATCGGAAAAGATCTGGCGCCCTTCAACCTGTACATGTTCAAGAATAACAACCCTCTCAGTGACATGCTGGATGTCAAGAATTATGTCACAGGTGAGAGTTTACAATTGAGTGCCTTTGCAGATTAGCCAACTCGTTAGTTGTTTAGGTCTGTCAATTTTATGTTAATTAAACGCTTGTATTATTTTCGAAAAATAGTGTAATAAAACACACACACACACACACACACACACACACATTACCAATCAAAAGTGTTTGAACGGTAAGATTCTTAATGTTTTTTTTTTTTTTTAAGAAGTCTCTTCTGCTCATCAGGCCTGCATTTATTTGATCTGAAATACAGCAAAAGCACTAATATTGTGAAATATTTTTATTATATAAAATAACTCTTTCTTATTTTAATATATTTTAAAATGGAATTTATTCCTGTGATCAAAGCAAAATTTTCAGCATCAGTACTGAAAATTTAGTGTCACATGATCCCTCAGATTTGCTGTTCAAGAAACATTTTTTATGGGGAAAGTTTTTTTTTTGAGGAAAGAAATTATAGATATTAATACTTCTATTTAGGTATAAAAGTGATGATAAAGACAATTAAAATGTTGGAGAAGATTTCTATTTCAGATAAATGCTGTTCTTCTAAACCTTCTATTCATCAAAGAAAGCTGAAAAATTCTACTCAGCTGTTTTCAACAATAATAATAATACATTTTTTGAGCAGCAAATCAGCATATTAGAGTGATTTCTGAAGGATCTTGTGACTGGAGTAGTGACGCTAAAAAATCAGCTTTGAAATTACAGGAATAAATTACATTTTAAAATATATTAAAATAGGAAACAGTTATTTTAAATAGTAAAAATATTTAAAAATTTTACTGTTTTTGCTGTACTTTGTATCAACTAAATGCAGGCTTGGTGAGCCGAAGAGACTTCTTTAAAAAAAAACATTAAATATCCTACTGTCCAAAAATGGACAGTTTTGTTTTGATTTTTTTTGTATTTTTAGCATGGGGAGCATAAAAATCTCACTGACACAAACTGATGTACAGTTAATAAATATTAGTTCCATTTTTCTCCTAATGCTAAAGTTTTTCTTTTCAATGTTTTTCTCTGCCACAAAAGTCTTAATTTGGTCTATTTTCTCAACAAATGGA
Organism: Labeo rohita; assembly: GCF_022985175.1. Taxonomy (NCBI): domain Eukaryota; kingdom Metazoa; phylum Chordata; class Actinopteri; order Cypriniformes; family Cyprinidae; genus Labeo; species Labeo rohita. The sequence goes on from NC_066882.1 coordinate 6,885,509, forward strand.
ATTTAAAATGCAATTAATTAAATTCAGTTTCATTCAGATTGACAGCCTTATAATCAGTTAATTGCAAACCCCAAAAGCTTAAGCTTAAACTCCTTTTCTGTGTATTTATCATTGCAGATGTGAAGAGTTGGCTGGTCATGTTTGGCTTCCAGCTCAGCAACATTATCCCAGGCTTTCCCAGACACACACACTACTTTGTGGATCCGCCGTATGAGCTCCTCGCCAGTCAAGAAAGTGAAAACGGGCAGGTGAGTAACCACAGTAAATCCTCAAGAGAATTACTTTTGTATTTCCAAAGTTACCAAATCAGTGAATATTGTACTAGGTGATCTTGCTTCCATTTACCAAGGCCTTTAAATTTCTTCTCGCAGCTGATAACCGGAGTTCAGCAGGAAGCCGAACGGCACAACCAAGCCTTCATGGCTCTAGAGGGAAGGCTTCTTGACAAAGAGCGCAAGACCAAACATGAGAAACCAGGCCACTGGTTTGGCACGAGTACGCCCATCATTGGACGTGGAGTGATGCTGGCGGTGAAAGAAGGCCGTGTGGTCACGGGGGTGTCGAGCATGGCCAGCGACGACAGCAGGAAGGTGGCTCTGGTGCTCAATAACGCCATCTACTTAGACGGGACGCACTACACACAGGATGGGCGTGACTGTCATTTCTTCGTGAAGATAGGCTCAGCTGACAGTGACCTTCTAGCTTTGGGACTCACCAACGGACGCAAGGCACTGGAAAGCGGGATCAACGTGACGGTAAGCGGTCGCTCGCGACGAGGAGTCACCGTTGAGTTCCGGGTTCCGTCTCTTTCTCTGAGCATTCGCTACGGTTTGGCATCAGACGTCCTAGATGAGGAAAGATCCCGGCTGCTTGAGCTGGCACGGCAGCGGGCGCTATCAGGAGCCTGGCTGCGAGAGCAGCAGCGGGCGCGGGATAATAAAGAGGGAAGCCGCTTGTGGACTGAAGGAGAGAGACAGCAGCTGCTTTCAACAGGGAAAGTGCAGGGGTACGACGGGTACTACATTTTACCCGTGGAACAGTATCCTGAACTAGCAGACAGCAGTTTCAACATCCAGTTCCTGAGACAGAATGAAATGGGGAAGAGGTAACAGTCCAAATCGTTTGTTATCCTGTTTATGTTTAGCTTTCTCTCCGCTTATACCTTTACAGTTTTCCGTTCTTTTCTGGATCTTTTTCTCTCTCTCTCGTCTTTCTCTATTTTTCCCTCGCTTTTTTTCCGTTATCTCCTGAACCCACGGAGAATAATTGAACTAATGGGGAAACTCACTGAACGCTGCAGGGACTTTTAAAAGAAGAACATTCAAAAACTTTGTTAATACTGCCTCGGGCAAAAAAAGAACAATTTGAAAGACCTCGTCTTTGTTTTTCAACAATGGACGTCAAAAAGCACTGAGAAACTGAGAAGCAAAACAGAGCTACTGTTGCTGAAATACGAAAAATCCCCTTTTTAAAAAAGAATAGATATTTTTACCCATATTTTTTGGGTTACCGAGAGGATGTTGGTGCCAGATGGCACGCTTGCGATCGAGTGATCTGGATCGGAGAGGTGCTGCGAGTCTCGCGCGTCGCTGGAGAGGCCCAGTCTCGACGTCAGAACTGAGGAGTAACATCCGTCATGAGAAATGTCAGTCTCAGGCCTCACATTCTTCACAGCTAAACTGTCAATTGCCACCGCAGCAAGTCCCATCGTCTACAGACTGTTTCTTCAAGAAAATTCCAGTGATGAGAATCTCTAAGTCTGAAATAGTTTGTTTCATCACTGATAGAAAAGTACTTGCATTGTATCTGATTACAGTGAAGTTCTGAGTGTGCTTTAGATGCGATAGTTTTGTACGTCCCAGTCGCATTAGAGTAACGAGACCTTCGCCAGGGCACTTCTGTATAGAGATATCAAAAAAAAAAACACTCACAGACTCCAGACATGAAAGGTTACTAGTGTCAGAAACTATTTATTTTTACTTTGTTTGTTTTCATTTTTATCATTCATAGTACTCTACGACAATCATAAAGGAGTCACCGCTTTTAGCTACAAAGATAAACACTGAAGTTTGAGTTTATTTTCCTTTGTACGATATGTAATAATTTTTCATTTTTGTATTAATTTTGATTTTTTTTTTTTTGCTTCGAGGCGAATTCAAGTCATACGCAGAAATAATTTATGTAAAGTGTTTTAAAATGGTTTATACTTTAAATAAAGTTTAAAACTGTGAAAATTGTTTTTTTCAAACTATATCTGTATGTACAGTGTATAGATTTACCTTTATGCAGCACAGTAGAATATTGTTCATAATATCAACTTTTATATTTCTAACAGAAGGTGGCTTGTTATGTGCAAATCAACAGCTGGTATTAAAACACTAGAATTTTGTGACACTCAGATATCACAGATGAATAATATTGAATACCCCGTTTGATGTTCTGTTTGTTTAGTTTTGTTTTTATGCAGAAAAGTTGCTGTACTAGAACCCAAACCATAGAAATGGATTCTTTCCACTGTGAAGAGACTCATTATGGATGTCATGATGTACCAAATCAGTATTGAGGGATGATTCTTACTCAAGTGAGACTCTTCTGAGACCTTACCAATAAATAGTTTAATTCATGTGAGTCCGACTAGTCTCATGTATTTGTAAATGTCTTCACATCTGCATTGCTGTTATAAAATGTCGTCAGAGCTGGGTAGTAACTGATTACATGTAATCTGGATTACGTAATCATATTATTAAGAAATAAGTACTTGTAATTAGATTAAATTACATTTTAAAATACCCGTAATCAGTCTACAGTTACTTTTTTATGGATTACATGATTACATATTATTTACACAATAGCAATAATTTATAATTTATTGATTCTCCCTAATTCCTCTTTTTAATCTTTTAAATTTCCTTTCTAAAATAGTCTGCCGCTCAGGAAGTCTTTCAATTTTGTGGACATTCACACAGAGATCAGTCATTAGTCAGGTGGATACACAGCATTTGATCAGTGGATTTACACAACTAATTTTAGGTTTAAGTGTTTTGACATTGCATCAACTACTGATGAAGACATTAAGTTTTATTAGAAATATCATTCAGTTGGTTATTTTACCATTTATTACTTTAGAAGGCATCTTTCAAACACATTAAAATTAGGGCTGTCAAATGATTAATTGTGATTAATTGCATACAGTTCAGTCCATCAATTGCGTGAGTATGTGTGTAATTATTATGTATATATAAATGCAAACACATTCACGTATACAGTATATTTAAGAAATATTTACAAGTATATGTATTTATAAATTTTATATAATTTATATTATATATAAATAAAAATATTTTGTACATAAATAACATATTTCTCTTAAATATATACATTAATTTATGTATTTATATATACATAATACAAACTTTTATTTTGTATGCGATTAATGGTGATTAATCATTGGACAGCCCTAATTAAAATGCATAAATTTACAAATTCACCAACTTTTTTGTCATCTAATCCTCTTTCACCTAAAATATTTTATATGAAGTATTTTTAAATTTATTACAGAGAGAGAGAGAGATTTTTAAATAAATATTTTAATAAAGAATCACATTTGCATGTTAATGGTTGTCTGATGTTGGTTATGGTTATATGACATGCATTTTTTCAGCAAGTGTTTTATTTTGATTTTAAATTGTTTTAATTTAACATTTTTATGATTTACATAATGTATTGGCTTTTTATTAAATGCATAAACCCCCTGCAGTTTCTTCACAAACACCAGTTTGGGAAACACTGATGTAATATAATGTTTAGTGCAGTTCATGTTGTTGATAACAACAAATATATTGTCTTTATCTTTGTATTTTTATATCAATATCGTACAAGATTATCCTAGATTTTTCTTTCTATGACTTTCTTTTTTCTTTCTGTCTCTGACTTTCTTTATCAAAGTTTTGAGTTTACATTTGAGTTTATATCTCACAATTCTGAGACTTTTTCCTCAGAATTTACAGTTTACATCCGCAATTCTTTTACATACCATAATTCTGACTTTCTTTCTTTTTTTTTACCAGAATTATAAGGTTACATCTGGCTTTTTTTCCCTCCTGAATTCTGAGTTTACATTTTGCAATTTTGCAAATAAAAAAGCTAATCTTCTTTAAGTATATTATTAGAATACTATGTAAGTGGTATTTTACCACATGATAATGTCAATATTATGTAAATGTACTCTAATACAATCTTTGAAGGAGATTTCCTCTTACTTTATTATGGTTGGCAACAGTAACAATAACCTGATTTTAGAATTGCCTGCTTGTAAAAGCTATTTTGGTACAGTACAGTACATTATTATTCAGATGCATTGTAAGCAGTCTTTTATTTTGAAGCTACGGGTCTTAGGAAGTTAGCTCAAGGGTGCTTTCAAGGCGGTTCTCTTTTGCACGGCCACGCCTATGTTTAGAGTACAAGCCAATATGAGATGGCTTTTAAAAACTTGAATGACGAGGAAGTAAACGTGCAACAACCCGGTGAATTGTCCTATCGTCAACATGGCAAGCAACGGTAAGTTTGTTTTTGTGTAAAAGTAAGAAACGTAGTTTTATGGATGTCTGAAACTGCAGAATTGTTTACTGTTTCTGCATACTGGAAACGCATTTTGGCTTCGAGCAGCTGTTGTTTTCGTTATCTGTTGTAGTCAGGGTAACAGTGCTCAGGTGCACCTGTGATAAACACTTCCATTATCTCTACATTTTATTACTTAGGGTATAACAACCTGAACGTTGTGTGCCTTTGCTAATATCCCGCGTTGCGCGTTCTCTCAATTCAATTTTAAGCAGCTTGTAATATAATGCATGTCTGCTGGTCGTCCTTATGATTACTTGTTCGCTTTGAAGTGCTTGGAATCTTGTGACGTAAGGATGACTTGCAGAAAGTGAAACGTTTTATGCATATAGAATGCAACACTTTTTTGATGCTTTTATGATTTAATTATTATTTGCATGTATGAAAATATATTCTGGAACATCGTAAAACATAAAAACAACTTAAAGCATAAAACAGAATTAGTCATAAGGTAACCAAACCTAAACAAAATCTTTTTAAAATAATTAAATATTTACCATGTGGGTATAAAACATATAAAAACATTAACTTTGTTGTAGTAGTATTTTAGTTTTGTTGATTACTGAGCTCAATCAACAGTGCTTATTGCGTGATAGGAATCTAGGCACAACTGCTTGATTGTGCACATTCCTCTCTGCTATAGATAAGGAGATTTCCTATGGTGATCTCAAAGCTCTCTTGGCGAAGGGTTCAGGGCTTCTTGTGGATGTCCGTGGTAAAGATGAGGTAGACAGAGGACGTATTCCAGGCTCTATCCATATCCCAGGTAAAAGAGATGGAGAATTGACTGCATTGCATTATGCTACCGCATGAAGCACATTTTAGGTTACCTAAAAATGTTGTACATTAGGTGTATTTGTCATGTGTACTAAAATGGAAGCTTTTTTTTAGTGGAACATGTAGAAAAAGACATGTCCCTGGATGCAGCTGAATTCCAGTCTAAGTTTGGTGTAGTTAAGCCATCTCTGGACAGCTCTGAACTGGTTTTCCACTGTCAACTGGGAAGGCGTGGAGCTCTTGCTACAGAGAAAGCCAGAGGCCTGGGCTTCAAGAAGTAAGAAACTTGACATAATGAATGCTTAATCACAGTTTTGCTGAACTTATAACAATAATTCTTTCTCTCTCTTCAGTGCCCGTAATTATGTTGGGGGCTACAAGGAATGGTCGGAAAAAGGAGGCAATTAAGTGACAATCCTCAAAACTCCTGGAACTCCTGGATTCCAGCTTAAATCAGGGACCTTTTTTACACTTAACGCTAAGCGTAATATTTGTACGTGTATTTTAATAAAGTCTTGTTTAAACAAATAAATGTTGTCCTTGTCTTGCCCTTTAAAAACTGACTGATTCAGTCGGCACTGGTTCAGATTCATTTGATTCAGTTACATTGTTTCAGATGCTTTCCTCTATTTGCACATGCGCAGCAGCCTTCACTCTAATGTAGCAACTTCTTGATATGGTGATAATTAATGGACACTTACATTGATCTCTGTCAATCATTCGGGTAATATTCTGACATAACTGTTGGCTCTATATGGTTAGATTCAGTGTTTGAATGGGGTGTTTCATTCGATTATTTGTGCATTCAGCATCTGATTAGTGTATTCGGACGGGAATTGTTTCTCATGTGGACGTAAGGGGTTTTTTTTTTTAACATTTACAGGGGTTAGCCGGTGATTTTTATTGCAGTTCAGTCCAGAATGTGTGTTTTTCTCCCACCACCCTGGTGAAAATCCCCGACCGAATTACCTACTGTTTTTGATAAACACCACAGAACTCGCTTGATTCTCCACTGTCAATAAATCGCCATCCGAACCCATGAGTTTTATCACTGAGGTTTCATGTAAATTCATTTTTAGACTACAAACGTCATGAGAAACAACTACCGTCCGAATAGGGCTTATGTCTGATTTAGATAGGCCTAGCCTAACATTCAATTTTTCCATAATCATCATGACTTACTTCATGTCTAGTGTGCCCCTCTGGGTGGGGCCGTTGCTCCACGCGGCCTCCAGGCTGAAGAAGACAGACCGGATAAAACGGAGAAAGGTTTATCGTTTAATCCAGCGTCAGTTAGTAAGCGTCACTTAGTAACTATTTTAGTAGTAGTAACTAAAATAGTAACTATTTTAATATCATTTTCACGTTGTTGCGTGATTTTAACGCAAATGTTGACAGCTAAACAACAAGATCGGCTGCAGCACATGTGACAAACCCACTTACGTGTATCCAGCTGAGCTCAAAGAGATGGTCCGAGCAGCCTTTCCAAACGACATCTGTCACTATGATGACCCCTGTCACGAAAATGTAAGATATACACTTATATTGGTTCTTATAACGTACAGTCAAAATTGCAATAACTGTTTAACGTTTGTTGCAGGTTGTCGCCATCACTATGGATGACTTGAAAAGGATGGAGCTCTCTTGACCAGTTACAACTAAATAGTATAACTATACTATTGTATACAGTTTTAATATGATCATAATAAAAAAAAAGTAAAGATGTTTAAAGTAAAGCTATTTATATAAAGTAGTTCGGTTTCCTAAACATTTGTTACACTGTGATTAATTACCGTTTGTGGAATTTGTATTTTACTGTAATACCCAGAATTCCTTCTTGTTCCCGTCACGAGCTCTGATGTGCAAAAATAAATAAAAAAATAAATAAAAAATAGATGTATGATAGTAGACATATATGATAGTAGTCTATTCTAAACGTTTGGTTTTTAGCATAATTTGTTAAATGTTTTTGTTGTTAAGTTTGTTACCCACATAAACGACTCTTGACAGTCCAGCTTACTGAGTAACTGACCTGCTGGACACCATGACAACGTACACAACCTACACAAACACCACAGCAGAGTTACTTCCATTACTAACTGTTTACCACAAGGCATTACATAATTCGAGGTATGTATATGGACCTGTATTTATTAGCTTAAGAATACATAAAGCATATTGTATATAGAGTTGCTTAACATAATTATAGCGTGATAATCTGCATAAACTGGTTTGCATTGCTCAATTCATATTTTCACATCTGTCTTTCATATCTGTAGGCTATATAAAACTTTAAAAAATGCCTCCAGAAGGAAAATCTGACATGGAGCGGATTGGCATCTTTAAGGAGATGGGATACATCTCAATAGGGGACAAATATACGCCTTTTATTTACCGTAAGTGTAACCAACATGAAACATTTATGCAGTGTTGAGTTTGTTGCATAGACAGCGTCAACAAATTATACCACTGTAACATGCGTCAAAGACAGAAAAATTACATATAAACCCGGTGTTTATTTAAAATAGTGCAGTTTTCAAAGTATTTATCATTTTTATGAATCGTTTTAGCCGCATTACAATCGCATTTTGGCAAACAGGTTCACCTCGCCAGCTTTTGAAGGGTCGTTACAGTGGAGGCTTGTTGCTGCTTGTCACTTGTGAATATTTGTCAAGTTTCTGTAAAGGCACACTAACAGTCTTGGCTTGAATAACTTTCCTGAACGGAAATCTTGCGAACACACGGATCCGCCTTTTAGTTAAAACATTCATTATGTAGCTGACGCTGTCAAAATGTACCGTCAAACCAAAAAGTATTGACACCAGATGTAATTTTTGATATTTTTTACTTGTGGGTGCAGGACGCTATAGTTTATGTATGTAAGTGAGGATAGCAAAATAATCTGTGACAAAGTAATCTGTGACAGTGACCCAAAAATTCTTCATACAGTGGACTGATAAAATTTGACACTTTGACCTGACCATGTTGTGTTTCATATCTTTCTATCAAAGTTATCTGACATTATCAAGATGAATTTGTTCTGACACAGTTTAACTCGAGTTCCTTCCATATTTTATTACCGTTTTCTAAACTATAGCAAATGAACTGTGATAGCGTGAGAAATTTTGAAGGTGTCTGAATAAATTTTTGGTTTGACTGTAATTAATTTGTGATTATCAAGATGAATTTGTTCTAACACAGTTCTGACTTCTTTTCATTAGCATTTTCTAAACTATAGGGAATAAACTGATAATGTGAGAAATGTTAAAGGTGTCTGAATACATTTTGGTTTGACTGTATGTCAATGATTATATTGATTACATACTGCTAGAGACAATAAGCATTTGTGTAACTGGATAAGCATGTACAGTACAGTCTACATACAGGATAATGTGGCAACTAACCCCACCCCCTGTATTATATAGAAAATAAAAAAGTAATTTTGCAAAAATTATAATGTCTGACTAATGTTCTTTGTTTTTCACGGTAAGGCCCATTTAATGATTCCGCATACAAGAGCAAACAGATGCTGTCAGGAGGAGCTAAATCAAAGAGCGCGCTCCAGGCGGGATACTTCGACACACAGTTTAAGAGGATCTTTGAGAGAGAGGCGTTCACAGACCCTGTCAAAATAGAAAGGCAGTACAGGATACAGCAGTCCAAAAAGAACATAGGCAAAGCCTTTCTTCCCAGTAACGGAGAGAAAAAAAAGTAAGTCATGCTTTCTTTCTGTGGTACACACGACTGTTTAAGATACTGAAAAAAGCACAGATCTCAGGTTCCCAAACTTCTCCAGGGCCCCAAAACACCCTCAGACCCTAGAGGGTTAATTATTTCTCTTTTTTTTTTTAATATAAATTTCTTTTGAACAGAAAGATTTTTGTTTGATCAGCAAAAACAGTAAAATTATGAAATATTTTTACTATTTAAAATAACTTTTCTATTTGTATATATTTTAAAATGTAATTTATTCCTGTGATCAAAGCTAAATTTATAATCAGTGTCACATGATCCTTCAGAAATCATTCTAATATGCTGATTTGTTATTGAAATTAATACTTTTATTTAACAAGGATGCTTTAAATTGATCAAAAGTGATGATAAAGACATTTATAATGTTACAAAAGATTTCAGATAAATGCTGTTCTTCTGAACTTTCTATTTATCAAAGAAACAATTCTACTCAGCTGTTTTCAACATAATAATAATAATAAATGTTTTTTGAACAGCAAATCAAAATATTGGAATGATTTCTGAAGGATCATGTGACTGGAGTAATGATGCTAAAAAATCAACTTTGAAATCACAAGAATAAATTACATTTTAAAATATATTTAAATAGAAAACAGTTATTTCAAATAGTAAAAATATTTCACAATTTTACTGTTTTTGCTGTACTTTCGATCAAATAAATGCAGGCTTGGTGAGCAGAAGAGACTTTTTAAAAATCTTACCGTTCAAAAACTTTTGACTGATAGTGTAATTGTGAAAATGTAAGAAGAAATTATTATTAGTTGTAGTAGTATTGCTGTGTTTGTTGTTGTGGCAGCAATGAACTACAATTATCTATTCTGTCATAATTTATACACCCTAATTTCATTTTAAACCTATTAAAATATACATTTTGAGTAATGTATTGAGTTAACAATTGTTGACTTTGATTGTATGGAGGGGGAAAAAACCAGACATTTCTCAAACTAAATGTTCAACAAAACAAATAAATTCATACAGATGTGAACAATGTAACGGTGAGTAAATAATGACAGAATTTTCATTTGATTTAATAGCTTTATTGACTGGTGTACTGGTGCAAAGATTATCCAGCGAGATATATTCAATCTTTACACCAAGGAGAACAAATTTGCACCTGAGATGTATTTGGTTCAAGGATATTTCATTACTGTGAGAGCTAGGCATTAGCTGGCATAGTCTATTAAAACCTGAAGACATGAAAAAGACCCCAGAACTTAGACTTTCTCAAGAAAGAAACATGCTTTGTGCTTTTTAATGATGTGTGTTGACCTGAAAACAAGATATAGTCCTTATTTTTTTGAAGACAAGGATTTCACCATGTTGCAATAGTTCAAAGCATGAAACACAAACACTGTTTTTCATGTGCATCTGAGAGACTGAAAAAAAAAAAAAAAAAAAAAAACATTCACAAACCCAGAGGAGTAATAGCTGGAGTGAGCCATTAATGCAGCTAGTCACAGAACTAGTAAGATACTATAAGTATTTCTTAAGTTAAGGGTTTTTTTTCTATTTGTACCAGAAATAAAACTTCCGTGCATCTTAGTTTTTCCAATTTTTCCTGAAACCATCCTTATGGTTGCTTAACAGTTTTCTCCGATTTGTAGATGTGGAGTGGGCAGCTATTACGGGACATTTGGAGGCCCCATTCAAGCAATGAGTGCCCTCCACAGTCCAAGGAAACCAAACAAATCACCTGGAAAAAACTTCTACACCAATCCGCCCAAAAAGGGAAGTGGTTACGGGTAAGCAAAACGACATTATCCTTTAATATGCACGTTTCCGTGGTTTGGCTGTCAGATGTATTGATTTGTCCTTGCGCTCTAATAGCTATCCCGACGTCACCCTCTCCAAGACGGTGTCCTATTCCTCAGACCCCTATGACAGAGCCAAGGAAATGCTAAAGGTATTTTTAGGTCCTACCTAAATGAGATTTTTAATCAGACTCCCGGGTCCTTGTTTTAATTAAGATAAGGCGTCCTCTGAGTACCTGACAGTTTAATTCAATGCAAGCAGATGACTGTGTTCTCTTTCTCTAATGAGAGAGATAATTTGTTTACCAGCGTGAGATCATGGCACACAAATCCATGCTAAAAGGGGGAGCGTTTCGTTTGAACCTTCATCCAGTTGAATGCTTTGACAGCAATCCCTACAAATTTGACAAACCTCTACCACCTCCAAAGAAGACAGAGGAGAAAAAGCACATCAACGTGCCCTTCAAACCAAGTTCACCCAGTAAAAAGGTGTGTAAAAGAGATCAAACACAGTGTAAAAATGTTCATGAGGTGCATATGGAAAAAGAGCTGTATTGAGTTGCCACCTTGGATTATTTTGTGCCATATTATTTTGGTGCCGTATCTATTTTAGTTTTATTTTCTGCAGACTGGAGGCATGAAAGCTGGAACATTTGACTCCTACCCCACCTACTCTGCAGAACCCTATGGCACCAAAAAGACCAAATCAGCAATGATGAATAAGGAAGTACAGATATTTCATCCGCCCCCCGGTCCAAAAAGCACACCTGTCAAGAGCATCATCAGCCTCAACGTCAATAAGTAAGCCGGGCTGCAGGAACCTGTGACTCATATCACACACCAAACAGTGCTTTATGCTTTGTATAATAATCAGTAATATCAGCTGCTGATTAAGTTCAACAGAATAAGACACTGTAGGCTCACAGTAATGCGACTTTCTTTATTTTACAGGGCTGTGAACTCCACAAACTACAATCGAATCCCCTCTGTGATGGCGTACTGAGAACGTGTGATGTCGCCAGGTGAATAATGAAAGTCAAATACTGGTTTTTAGATTAAAAAGCTGCAATTTTGTTGTTAACTCTTTAAAGATTAACTGTTTAAAGAGTGCATATGCTTAAGTCTAGCTCAAGAAAGAAAAAAAAATGTTTTATGGCATTGGCATCTAGTGATGGTTAATGTGTAGTCAAGTCAAGTCAACTCGTGTGTGCATTTTTTTTACACTGAGATACTTGTCTAAAACCACAAGTTATTAAACATTAAAAATACATATTGTGTATTTAACCAGCAAGGTGTTTGCCAGTTTAGAAAGCTCTTAAAGTTCACAAGTTTTTGCAGCATTTACACTACCAATCAAAAGTTTTTGAACAGTAAGATATGTTTTTTTCTACTCACCAAGCCTGCATTTAAGCTAAAGTACAACAAAATTTTGTAATATTTTTACTTTTTAAAATAACTGTTTTCTATTTGAATACATTTTAAAATATAATTTATTCTTGTAATTTCAAAGTTGAATTTTTAGCATCATTATTTCAGTCACATGATTGCTCAGAAATCATTGTAATATTCTGATTTGCTGCTCAAAAAGCATTGTTGAAAACGGCAGATTTTTTTTTTCAGGTTTCTTTGATAAACAGAATGTTCAGAAAAACAGCATTTATCTGAACATTTGTAACATTGTCTTTATCACTTTTATCAATTTAAAGCATCCTTGCTAATTAAAAGTATTAATTTCTATTATTTCTTCCCAAAAAATTATACTGACTTCAAGCTTGTGTATAATTTTACATAATAGTTTTATTTCAGATAAATGCTGATCTTTGGATCTTACTATTCATCAAAGGATCCTGAAAAAAATGTACTAAACTGTTTTAAATATTAATAATAATAAAAAATGTTTCTTGAACAGCACATCAGCATATTAGAATGATTTCTGATGGATCAAAAGACTGTAGTAATGATGCTGTAAATTTAGCTTTGATCACAGGAATAAATTATATTTTAAAATATATTCAAGTAGAAACGGCTATTTTGAATAGTAAAAATATTTCAAAATGTTTACTGTTTTGATGTACTTTGGATCAAATAAATGCAGGCTTGCTGAGCAGAAAAGACATCTTTAAAAAAAAATTACAAATCTTACTGTTCAGAAACCTTTGAATGGGAGTGTACGTCATTTACATTTATAAATATGGTTTAGACAGTTAATTTCAAATGTCTCCATTTGTAACATAGTAATCCAAACCTTTCGTCTTGCACATTAATATGCCCTTCAAACCAAGTTCACAGTTGGCACAGTGTAGACGGTTTTCGCTTTTTTAGTTCATTCAGAAACATGAACATTGGGGGAAAAAAACAAAACAATGTAGCACAAGTAATATTCATAGACAGGATATAAACAAAGTGTTTAAAAAACTGTATTGGGAAACAAATTGCATTGCATTTTTATTTGTTTTACTGTGCAAATGACTCATCATGAAACAGTTTGTGTGTATTACCAAATAATTTGTACATAGATGATGGCATACTTGAACCTGTAGTAAAAGCAAAATGACCTTTTTTCATATTTTGAGACTAACTGAAAACTATTAGTTTTGTTTAAATTCAGTATTTGCTCTGCACAGAAGCCTAATATGTGAGAAATGGGAGAGTTAACTAACAGCTTTTTAACAAGATCTAGATTAAAGGAGAAGTCTACTTCCAGAACAAAAATTCACATATAATGTACTCACCCCCTTGTCATCCAAGATGTTAATGTCTTTCTTTCTTAAGCCAAAAAGAAAAAGTTTTTTGAGGCAAACATTTCAGCATTGGAGAACCATATACTTCTATGGTGCCCTGAGTTTGAACTTCCAAAATGCAGTTTAAATGCAGCTTCAAACAATCCCAAATGCAGTTGTAAATGATCCCAGCCGAGGAAGAAGGGTCTTATCTAGAGAAACGATAAGTTATTTTCATAAAAATAATACAATTTATTTACGTTTTAATCTCAAACACTCATCTTGTCTTGCTCTGCCTGGCCTGTTTTGTTCCGGTTCATGACAGTTAGGGTATGCTGAAAAACTCCCATCGCATGTTCTCCCTCAACTTCAAAATCGTCCTATATCTCTGTTTTATCATTTTGTTAAGAGTGTCTGATCTATGAAAATACGATTGGAGTTTTTCGACATACCCTAACTGTCTTGAGTCAGAATATACAGAGTTCAGGGAGAGCTAGACAAGACGAGCGTTTGAGATTAAAAAGTATTTAAATTGTATTTTTTTAATGAAAATAACCGATCGTTTCGCTAGATTAGACCCTTCTTTCTCAGCTGCGCTCGTTTACAAACTCATTTGGGGTCGTTTGAAGCCACATTCAAACTGCATTTTGGAAGTTCAACTGCAAGTTTGCAAGTTCAAAATCAGTATATGGAGAAAAATGCTGAAATGTTTTCCTCAAAAAACAATTTCTTTATGACTGAAGAAAGAAAGACATGAACATCTTGGATGACAAGGGGGTGAATACATTACATGTGAATCTTTGTTTTGGAAGTGGACTTCTCCTTCAAATGTATACAGCTTTAAATTGGTCTTTATAAACTAAAATGAAGAAATTAGTAACGGAACATCAAGAAGCAATAAGCGCAAACAATACCAGTTGTCTAATTTCAACCGTCCGTCCCTCTAAGCAGTGGGATATACAGTAACTAGATCATGTCCCTCAGGTGGGGCCATTCGCATTCGAGCGTGGGCTTCACAGTACATCTGTCCTTCCACGAAAAAGTAGCCCTTCTGCTTCAAGTTCAAGCCGCAGTCTGAGCACACGAAACAGGCTGGATGGCGGTACTTGTCCCGAGCTTTCACCACCGGTCCACTGTGAGACAATTGTAGAAAAACTTTGACTTAATGAAGTTGTTAAAATGCATGAACAATTTTCATTCTATATTCTCAGAGACGACAGCATCTGTATGGTCTCGTGCTGAATGCCATACTCACACAATGCCAGTGCCACATTTATCACAGAGAGGCAGCTTCTGCAGTGAGGCTGTGGCAGCTTGGGGTTTTGTCACTGGGGCTTTTACACTTCTAGTCACCATGGGCCTTGTTCCTGTCAGAGGAATAAAGAGTCTCAGATCGGCAATGTGAAATTCTCCCTCACACTAAAACCAGACTATTAAGAGAACAGCAGGCTCTGACTGACGTCATTAGCAGGATTGCTGAGGATGGTGAAGGCCGCTAAGTCAAATTGAGCCTGCAAAACTATTACTCCTCAAGTGCATCTGTAGTTCACCAGAAAATTTGCTGACATTTATGCTTTGACATCTTTATCAGTGCAGCAAGCTGTAATTTCGGTCTTATGAAGTCAGAATTGCCCCAGATAACAGATGAAGGCAACGCACCATCACTCTCCACATAGTCTTGCAAGGCTTTAAACGATCCAGACTGACGTGGTTCGTGAGACTGATCTTGATTCTCCTGGAGCATGCGGTAGACATGAGAGTCTTCAATGGACGTCAGGGGTTTAGGGCTGAAAACAGAGAAAGGCAGAACCTCAGAATGTGTATCCATTAAGTAAAAAGTATAATTCCTCCTGTTATATAAAAGTTTGACAGTGCTCAGGAGGGCACATTATAAATTTTAGATGCTGGCTAACCCTTACAAAAATTAACCATGGTTTTGCTACACTAACTATAGTTTAACAATAGTATTTGTAATTAAACTAACAAAACAAGCTGCCAAAAAAAAAATGGGCACTACACTTTTTACTATAATAAAACCATTGTTAATTTTTGTAAGGGGACGTAAACTGTTTAGAACTTAAATTGGTATTTAAAAAAATAAAATAAATGTCCCAGATTTAAAATAAATTATCATCATCAACATCAATCAACATGCTGTCGATTACCACAGTTTTTTTAATTGTAACACTGTCAGCTACTGTACAAGTTATTTATTATTATTATTTTTTTTTTTTTGGCTTTACATGGTCATAACAGGGCTTGAAACTAGTCTCATATAAATGTTTGTCTTGTGTGCATTTATTTATTTTTACATTAATTTATTACCCTTTTTAACATTAAAAGTTATTACATTTATGCCTTGCCCCATAGACTTTCACTGTAAATAAAGTAAACATTTATTTAATGTTTTTTTTTCTTATGTCTATTGTATAGTGACCAGAACCTATATTCACTATACATGTGTTTCCATTACTTATATTTTATTACTGCAATTTCAGTGTTTTTCCAGGCCTACAAGTTTAAAACTAAAGGTTCTAAAAAGGGTATTTTGATGCCACTGAAAGAATTATTTTGGGTTCCCAAAGACTCCATGGATGTTTAAGGTTCTTCATGGAACCACAGATGCCATTAGAGAACCTTTATTTTTAAGAGCTCACTTTCGCAATATTTTCCTTTTTTTCCACCACATTTGAGGTTTTCTATCTGTAAGAACCCTGTTTTTTTAATCTACAGGTCCTTATGCAGCTATGCTTACTGTGTTAGTCTAAGCTATTAAGTTTGTAAGGTGGTAAGATTACCTGGGCTCTGCCTGCCTGACTACAGTGGACATCTGAGCCTGCTGTAGTGTATTTGAGACATTGTCTGCCGAGTATAATGCAATGGGGGAGTTATACTGTGCAGAAAGAGTTGCCTTGGACCCGGCCGACGGGGTGCCAGGCATCTGAGCTACATTTCCCATCAGCGTCTGGGATGTGCTGGCACTGGAGTTGAAAGGTGAGTGTATAATAGCCAGGTGAACCAAACAAGGAAGCAATTAAATAAAAAAAATTAAAAAATTAAAAAAAAAACACACAGAGAACACAGAAAAGGACAAACAAGACAGAAAAGAATGGAAGAAGTAGTTAGAGATGTACACAGAGCTTCAATATATACTGTGCTACTGCTTTAAACTACCAGTCAAAAGTTTTTAAACAGTAAGATTTTTAATCTTTTTTTTAAGTCTCTTCTGCTCACCATGACTGTATTATTTGATCCAAAAACAGTAAAATATTTTTACTATTTAAAATAACTATTTTCTATTTGAATATATTTTAAAATAATTTATTCCTGTGATTTTAAAGCTTAATTTTTAGCATTGTTACTTCAGTCATCATTCTGATTTGCTGCTCAAAAAAGCATCATTATTATTTTGAAAACAGCTGAGTATGATTTTTGAATAGAAAGTTCAGAAGAACAGTGTTTATCTGAAATCTTTTGTAAAATTATAAATGGCTTTATCATCACTTTTGATTCATTTAAAGCATCCTTGCTAAATAAAAGTAAATTCTATAAATACTGACTCCAAGCTTTTGAATGGTATGATGTTACAAAAGCTTTTTATTTCAGATAAATGCTGACATTTAGATCTTTATATTCTTTAAAGAATCTTGAAAAAAATGTACTTAATTATTTTAAATACTGATAATAATAGTAACAATTTTTATAACAGCAAATCAGCATGTTAGATGGACTTCTGAAGGATCATGTGACAAACTGGAGTAATGATGCTGAAAATGTAGCTTTGATCACAGAGATTAAGTTACATTAAAAATATTTAAATAGCCATTTTAAATAGTAAAAATATTTTATTATATTTAGGCTTGGTGAGCAGAAGAGACTTTGTTAAAAAAAAAATACTGTTTAAAAATGTTTGACTGACATACATCAGCTAAATGAATGCATGAATGAAAAAAAAAACAATTCTACTAGGGCTGGGTAAAAAACAAAAAGATTTTTCGATTTTAATTATTTTAATTTTTACAAAACAAAATTGATTCTAGAACGCAAAGAATCGATTAGTCTAGCCTGTTTTCAAAGTTCATGAACGGAAAATTAATAAACGGAAAATTGTAGCGCACCTCCCATCCAATAAATCACAATAAGCTTTGTGCTTTATTACTGATATGATATGAAACAAAGTCACTGATTTCAAATTCTGTCTATTTTCACAGTATCCAAACAATAAATGGCATGTTCGAGCTGCTTAATTTGGAGTGTTACATTGCTGTAATGCCTCATTTCAAGAGCGGCAGTGCAAACGAATCATCTCCTCCATTTTAATACCAGTTACTAGTACCTGATAATTCGGTAATCGAATTGAATCACAAGCTTGTGAATCAGAATCCAACTAAATCATGAAATTTGTGTCAAAACCCAGCCCTAAATTCTACTGTGATCAAGTGACCATATTTAACTACATGTAAGGTGCTTTTGCCTAATGACCTCTTTTGGCTTGCAGATATGAAGGGCTTTGGTCTGACATTAAACTTGTGTTCGAAGTAATCAACCTCCTGTAAGACATAAGAGTGAAGATGTGAATAGACAGTTAGAGGTGAAAGGTAAAGGAACAGAAGTCCTCCAAGATCCAACACTGCAGGCCCAAATGTAAATATTTGTTCAGTTCTAATATAACAGTATGAAAACATTAGATAAGTGCCCTTTCTTATCTCTAACAGAACCCAGTTAACTTCTTTCTATCATCAGATGCTTATATTTGGGATGCAGGAAGACTTGTAAGGACTTCGGGAGGATCAAAGTGCGTGTTAGTAGTAAGTGGGCAGCCAGTGTACAGCAAGCAGAGAGAAGTATCTTAGTCTATATGGTTGGGGTGATCCATGTTGGCACTCACCCCTCAGGCTTTTCATGCACCAGACCACGGATCTGTCCTTGCAGGGCGTCCTGGATATTATCTTGAGAGTAGAGGCCTATGGGAGTGTTGTAGGTGGAGCTCACCACCTGCGTTTTGTCATCCAAACTGGCGGCAGCCACAAAGGGCTGTGCTCTTCTGTTATGACCTGTGCCAATAGGTTTATACTCCTGCATGTGTAGGACAGATGGACACACAACATACTCAAAGCCACACACAAACAACAGCATATTTGCATACCACATTCTGCAGATATGTCCTTTTGTTACCTCAAGATGGTGCATACACTGGTGCATTTGTGACCCTGGACCACAAAACCAGTCATAAGTAGCATGGGTATATTTGTAGCAATAGCCATATTGTTGGGTTGTATGGGTCGAAATTATAATTTTTTCTTTTATCCCAAAAATCATTAGGATATTAAGTAAAGATCATGTTCCATGAACATATTTTGTAAATTTCCTACCGCAATATTTAAAAACTTACTTTTTGTATTAGTACAATGCATTGCTAAAAACATCATTTGGACAACTTTAACAGCGATTTTCTCAATATTTAGATTTTTTTTGCACCCTCAAGATTCCAGATTTCAAATATCCTAACAATGGAAAGCTTATTTTAATTTTTTTAATGACCCATAAGGCTGGTTTTGTGGTCCAGGGTCACATTTAAACTTTGCTGAACGATTGCATTGTTTTTCAAGCTGTCACACTGAGTCTTTAGGTAACAAGGGACTTTTTTTTTTTCTTTTCTTTCTTACAGCACTTGCTCCACAAATTTGATCCTCTGCAGTGAATGGGTGCCATCAGAATGGGAGTTCAAACAGCTAAAAAGCACAATAATCCACAAGTAATCCAAGACTCCAATCAACAAAATTTTTTAGCTTCGGCACCCATTCACTGTAGAGAATCCAGTGGATTAAGCAAATTTCTATTTCCTTTAAAGAGATAGTTCACCCAAAAATGAAAGTTCTGTCATTACTCACCCTCATGTTGTTCTAAACCTGTACGACCTTCCTTCATCTTCGGATGCACAAATTATTTTTGATTTTTTGATGAAATCTGAGAGTTTTCTGACCCTGCATAGACAGCAATGCAACTGACACGTTCAAGGCCCAGAAAGGTAGTAAGGACCTCAATAAAATAGTCCATGTGACATCAGTGGTTAAACCATAATTTTATGAAGCTACAAGAATACTTTTTGTGTGCAAAGAAAGAAAAAATAAAGATTTTATTCAACAATTTCTTCTCTTCTGTGTCAGTCTTCAACGCAAAAGTACCACAACGCATGTATGCAATGCTGCTGACGCAGGAGCCGGCATTGTGACGTAGTTTCATTCATAGAAATTACAAATGGCATAATAAGGGCACTTCAATAATATTAATAATAATAAGAATAAAACTAAATAAAAGCAACAGAATTATAGTTTATTTAGTTTACTTAAAATTGCATTTTTTAGTCTTCTATATTATATATAATACTCTTACGTATGAATATTTTCTTTTTTTATTTAAATATTTATTTTATTCTTATTTACTTACTGAGATCTTTATTAAAATATTTTAAAATTCCATTTATTTATATTGATCATTTATTTACTTATTAAATTACTTATTTATTATGAATCATCTATTTTATTATTTCATAATAAATTACAGAAATACAAAAAAATTAATAAATAAAAAAAGAGACGTTTTAATAAATAAATAAAAAAAAAACAGTAAGTAATAATCACATGCTAATACATTAAGTCATACTAATTTATACTTTCTAAAATCATTGTTAATTTGTCAGAAAAATTAAGGTTGAACCATTGATGTCACATGGACTATTTTAACAATGTCCTTACTACCTTTATGGGCCTTGAATATGTCAGTTGCATTGCTGCTTATGCAGGGTCAGAAAGCTGTCAGATTTCATCCAAAATATCTTAATTTGTGTTCTGAAGATGAATAAAGGTCTAGCGGGTTTGGAATGACATGAGGGTGAGTAATTAATGACAGAATTTTCATTTTTGGGTGAACTACCCCTTTAAGGCATATTGTGTTGAACATGGACAAATCAAATGAAAAATAGCAGCTATGCACAATTTATAAAGGAATACTTCACCCAAAAATGAAAATCCTCTTAACATCATGCAGTCCCAGATATATATGACTTTTTTCTTCTATGGAACACAAACAACATTTTTAAGAAAAAGAATCAATCTTTGTGAGTTCATATAATGCAAGTGGACAGGATGATGCTTTAAACATCTCTCAAAACACAACAATAATTCATATGACCCCAGTTGATGAATCAATATTTTATGAAGCAATACGATAGGTGAGAAAAATACCTATATTTCAAACTTTTTAAACTTTATAAACCATCCCTTCCAGCTAACTGTCAAGTGCAGGTTCATGAGTTCATTCATGGCACAAACATCAGCTTGTTGAGAGGCATGGTGTGTAAGTGTACAGTGAAACTCACACAAGGAGTGATGCAGAAGGATCATCAGTTCACGAGTTTCACAATAAGCTTATCAAAATTAGTATCAATAATATCCAGTGTTTCCCCTTCCATTATATTAGGGGGGCGGCCTCCTTGAAGGTCAAGTTAATTTTATCTCATTTTATTTTCACACAGAAGTCATTAAAGATTGCCTTTCCTATAGAACAGGTCTATACCTTGTTCTTTTATTAAACAAAATAAATTTAAATTTACACAACGGCATGTCATTTCTGTCTCTGCATGGACACCCATCTACAATTTCTCCTCAGCGAAAATGCGGACGGGATCGCGGAATCCATTCATAAAAACGGAATTTACTCTATAGCCACGGAACTCGACAATTTTTGGATGAATACATCAAAATTGTGTCTGTTACTTAATCGCGATATGGACTAATGTCTGTGAATATTAAAACGCAAAAAGACGGTTTAGATATGAATCCTGCATGTTTCGCTTTGCTCTGTATGTATGAATGGCGGACAAAAGGGTTTAATTTTCATTTGATTAAAAATAAATAAATGTTTAATGTCATTTGACTGTCAGAAAAATTAAAACAAAAATTTCTGGGGGGGAAAAAAAAAAAAAAAAAAAAAAACAGGAAAAATATTGTAGGGCCCTATTATTCAAAGTGTTGAAACTGAGTGTTTTGGACACTTTTTTTCCATTGAAATAAATGTTTTTTGTTATTATACAGAGAAGACCAGTCATAAGGGTACATTTTTTGAAACTGAGATTTATATATCACCTGAAAGCTGAATAAATAAGTTTTCCATTGATGTTTGGTTTTTTAGGATATTTAGATATACAGATACAACTATTTGTAATCTGAGGGTGCAAAACATCAAAATATTGAAAAAAACATGCCTTTAAAGTTGTCCAAATTAAGTTCTTAGCAATGCATATTGCTAATCAAAAATTAATTTTTGATATATTTATTGTAGAAAAGAACATGGTCTTAACATACTAATGATTTTTCGCATGAAAGAAAAATCAATAGTTTTGACCCATACAATGTATTTTTGGCTATTGCTACAAATACACCCGTGCGACTTAAGACTGGTTTTGTGGTCCAGGGTCACATATATGTAAGAGTTTTTACAATATTGAAATTTTTTTCCACACTTACTCTTTCACCTGAGGTCATATGGAGGACCGTTGTGTTCATTTTGAGTGTTTTTTTAAAGCATCATCCCATTCATCTACATTATATGGACTCTGATGTCAATAACTGTTTCACAGAATAACGAAAGTCACACATATGGGACAGCATGAGGATGAGTAAATAATGAGAGGATTTTTATTTTTGGGTGGAGTATCCCTTTAACATGCCTCATGCACTCTAGTGTTTCTTTAAAAAAAAAAAGAAATAAAAAAAAAACTATTTTCTTGCTGCATATTATAAGCAGATAAAAATAAAGTGTTGTGCATTTGTTTTTCTCTTCCGTTACACTTACTTGCTTCTCTGCCTCCAAATTGATTTTGAATGGGTTCACTTTCCCCTCTTCTATAACCTGAGGTGACCACATTTTAGTTTCTGGCCTGCAATACATTTAATAGACACAGTTAGACACCATGTACTCGCCTCCCGTGAAATCGTAAAAAAAAAGATCAAAGAGCACTAAGGGGGGTCATTACTGTGCACCAGGGCCGTGACCGCTTCTAGATAGTAAAGTAACGTCAACAGACTGGCATGTACAAGCCAGATGGTTTATGGGAGGGTATTAATCACCGAGGAAAGACACATTCATCGTTGTCATAAATAAGGCTCTGTGGGTACTGAGGGACACTTTCATTGCAAGGGGTAAAGGCAAATTCTTTTGGGACTCAAGCTTACGGTCCTCCCTCTGGCTGTAACTTTAAAAGGAGGTGAGAGAACCTGATATAAAGTTGTTGAAAGATGCTTAACGCTGTTTTGTAACTCTATCTTTTAATGAGAAAAGCTCATGGTACCTCTCTATCTTGAGGAAAAGCTGATTGGTGGAGTCTTTGATCTTGTTCTGTGCTTCAGCATGAGTCATATCTTCGGTGGACGCTCCCTGGATGGCCAAGATGATGTCTCCTGGACACAGGTTGACCCGAGCGGCCTTACTGCCTGGTGTCACCTGAAAACAAGGAGATGACTTGATGCTTATTTTTTGTCACATGTATTCGCTTCTTCAAAAATACATTCAAATGTTATGCAAATATATAATGACTTGAGTATGTCTCTTCTATAATTAGCATGTTTTTCTGTTTTTGTAATTCAAATAAAGGTGAAATAAAATATAGATATTAAACGAAGAATCTAAATGAAATGCTAACTGAAATAAGTTTAAAATGAAGTTAAAAAAAAAACAAAAAAAAACATAAAACTAAACAAATAAAGGTTAATTAATACTAAATTAAAATGACAAGCACAATTACTAAAACAAACTAAAATAAAAATGAATGATATTATATAAATAATAATTTACTAAAATAAAAATAATAAAATAAATAATCACTAAAATAATAAAAAAGTACATTCACGTGCATTTAAGGTGTAGGCATAAAGCCTAAAGATTTACTTCTGTAAGAGTATATTAATAATGTTGTATACTATATAAAAAAAGATTTACTACTATAATAGTACATAAATAGTTTAGTAGAGTATATCAAAAATTCTAAAGATTTACTACAACGATGGTATATAAACAATTTTTAAAAATCACTAAAAAACACTAAAATGAATAAAAATAAAAATCACTAAAATAAACAAGTTTGTACATTCACATGCATTTAAGGTGAGAAAGAAAATTGTTTTAAAGATTTACCACTATATTAGTATATAAACAATTTAGTATAGTATATAAATAGTAAATAATTTGCAAAAAAACAAAAAAAGATTTATAAAGATTTACTTCTATAAAAGTACATTAATAATTTCGTATACAATTCTAAAGACTTACTACAATAGTGTATTAAATAATTAGCAAAAAAAACCCACTACAATAAAAATAATAAAATGAATAAAAATCACTGAAATTAAAAAGTTTGTACATTCACATGCATTTAAGGTGTAAGTAAAAAATTCTAAAGATTTACTTCTATAAAAGTATATTAATAATTTAGTATAGTATATAAAAAAGTCTAAAAATGTATAACTATAATAGTATGTAAATAAATTAAAATAAAATCACTAAAATAAAAAAAAAATGTGCATTCACATGCATTTAAGGTCTAAGTAAAAAATTCTAAAGATTCACTTCTATAAAAGTATATTAATAATTTAGTATGGTATAAAAAATGCTAAAGATTTACTACAATAATAGTATATATATAAATAAATAAAAAAACACTAAAATAAAAAAAGGACATTTACATGCATTTAAGGTGTAAGTAAAAAAAATTCAAAGATTTACCACAATAATAATATTTAAATAATTTAGTATAATATAAAAAAAAATTCTAAAGATTTACTACTATAATAGTATATAAATAATTTTTAAAAATCACTAAAATAAAAATACGTAAATTAATAAAATAAAAATCACTAAAATAAAAACGTTTGTACATTTACATGCATTTAAGGTGTACTATAATAGTATATAAACAATAAGTAAATTTAAAAAAAATAATAATAATTCTATAAAAGTATACTAATTCTACAATTCTAAGGATTTACTTCTATAAAAGTATACTAATAATTTAGTATAGCATATAAAAAATTGTAAAAGATGTGTAACTATAATAGTATATTAATAAATTAAAAACAAAATCACTAAAATAAAAAAAGTGTACATTCACATACATTTAAGGTATAAGTAAAAAAATTCTGAAGATTTACTTCTATAAAAGTATACTAATAATTTAGTATGGTATATAAAAAATGCTAAAGATTTACTTCTATAATAATACATAAATAAAAAAAACATTCACATGCATTTAAGGTGTAAGTAAAAAAAATTCTAAAGATTTACCACAATAATAATATTTAAATGATTTTGTATAATATATAAAAAATTCTAAAGATTTACTACTATAATAGTATACAAATAATTTGTGCAAAAAAAAAAAAAAATCACTAAAATAAAAATAATAAACTGAATAAAATAACTAAATAAAAATAACAAATTAAAATGTTTGTACATTTACATGCATTTAAGGTGTAAGTAAAAACATTCTGAAGATTTACTTCTATAAAAGTATATTAATAATTAGTATATAAATTATTTACTATAGTATGTTAAAAATTCTAAAGATTTACTATTACAATAGTATATAAATAATTTAAAAAAAAAAACACTAAAATAAAAATACAAAAGTAAATAAAAAATAAAAACCACTAAAATAAATTGTTCATTCACATGCATTTCAAATGCAAGTAAAACATTAAAAAAATAAGATTTACTACTATAATAGTATGTAAATAATTAAAACAAAAATCACTAAAATAAAAAATGTTGTACATTCATATGCATTTAAGGTTTAAGTACGTTTTCTTTGTTTAATTTTTCTTGAAGCTCTTCTTGAAAAATTAATTAATTTAATTTAATTAATTAAATCCTACTGCCCTGTTTCTTGTGTGTTTGAAAAACATATGCATCCTGTGTGAATGACCCTTATATACCAATGACCCCACATTCAATATAAACTGGAGTGTTTTAGCATCACGTCTTCTCAGGGCAAGAAAGCCAAAAGTTGCTGCAATAGGACTGAGTTTGATCTAAGGATAAACATGCTTCAGCTTCTTTATAGAAGAAACAAACATCTGAATACAAACAATCAGATTCTTAAGAGCCTTCTTTCAAAGCCACTACAAGTTTGCAGCAAACTATAGAGCAGTTTGGACATAAACAGAAAGTGACAGGGGTAGAAACAATCTGTTGACCCACAGTGGTTTAGAAATGGACTAAAAATAGCACATCACGGATGTGTCAGTCAAAACCGGGTATCGCCCTCCAGGGGAGCACAGTCAGGCCTATTGGCGGTTGATGATCTGACTGCTCTGGCATCCACCCTGCCGCCCGGTGTTTCTCTCCCCTCTCTTTCCATCATCCTCTCTTTCATTAATGGAGTCTGACATCATCCCTTACTCCTCTCATCACTGCCAGGCTCATTTTCTTAGGTATTCTCCTCGTCCCCCCAGTCATTTATCTCATCACCTCATCCCGTGCGCAGGCCTCGTTCTACCTGTCTCCTGACTCAGCTGCTCTATTACTGCACATCCCAACACCGCTGACCTTCTTCTAGTTAAGTCTGCCTCTCGAGAGGGGAAGATTTATACCAGGTCAAGTCACGCCAGTTATTTAAGACCAGAGGGTTTTAGTTTTCCATCATCAGTGTTTAAGGCCATTAAGATTTGTGATGTTTTATTCCTAATGCATAATTTATTGACTGATGAAGCAAACAGCTCTGTTTCCTGTCAAATAACAGCCAAGCTGTAATATCTCATTTCCTGTTGCCTTTCTCAGAAAACAATCACCTTTGTCCACCCTTATCTTCATCTCAAAATACATCTTAGATGACTTCATGTAAGACACTGATCGCTAGCCAAATGAAAACTAGGCCTTATTTCCCCGTAGACATTTATTATAGGGGCGTCTGGAGAAATCGAGGGTTACTGCGAAGAAATAAGCATCCAAACATCTCAGAATGGACACAATGAAGATGAGATTGTTCGCTTGACACTACTCAAGCACATGAGGGACGCGTTCGGCTCTACAACAAAGACGCTCTGTTTAATAGATGGAAACAAAGAGCGCTATGAACTGAGCTGAAACCATCGAGTGACTGGTATCTGAGTGTCAGAAACAGAAACATGAATGTAACAATTCGGTTTTTGTAAGCTGTGCAGCACCTGTGCAGAAAAAATCCCCAAGGTGACACACAAAACCACAAGAGAAGCATGTAAGGGCATGCTGAACATCAGACTTTATGTTCGGAGCAACATCAGGCAGAATAAATTAAGGGATAGTTCACCTAAAAGTTATAATTAATTTACCCTTCCAACCTGTACTGTTGTTCCAAACTGGTATGGTTGTCTTTCCTTTGTGAGGAAAAAAAGAGAAAAAAAAGATATTCTGATGAATGTTTTAACTGTTTTGTCCATACAATTAAAGTCAATGGGGTCTAAAACGACATCAGACCTCATTGACTTTTATTGTACACTCTTAAAAATACAGATTCACTAATGGCGTCTGTGGTTTCGTGAAGAATATTTTCATTGCACAGAAGGTTCTTTATAATGGAAAACGTTTTTTTCATATTACTAAAATGTTTTTCACACTAAGAAATAAAAAAAAAGGAACTAAAAAAGTACTGTTAACTGAAAGGCTTTTTGGGGAATTTTTGGTTTTACCATGGCATTGTTGGAAAACCTTTATTTATACCATTCTTTATTTAAATAAATAACTAAATATACTACCAGTCAAAAGTTTTTGAACAGTAAGATTGTTAATGTTTTTTTTTAAGAAGTCTCTTCTGCACTCCTGCATTTATTTGATCCAATGTACAGCAAAAAATGTACAATTGTGAAATATGTTTACTATTTGAAATAACTGTTCTCTATTTGAATATATTTTAAAATGTAATTTATTCCTGTGATTTCAAAGCTGAATTTTTAGCATCATTACTCCAGTCACATGATTTTTCAGAAATCATTCTAATATTCTGATTTGCAGCTCAAAAACATTTATTATAATTATTATGTTGAAAACAGCTGAGTAGATTTTTCCAAGTTTCTTTGATGAATAGAAAGTCCAGAGGAACAGCAACACAGATATCTTCTATAACATTATAAATGTTAAATCTATAATTTATATATCATAGAAACAAATACTGACTCCAAGCTTTTGAATGGTATAGTGTAAAAGGTTACAAAAGCTTTTTATTTCAAATAAATGCTTATGCTTTATCTTTCTATTCATCAAGAAACCCTAAAAAAATTACTCAACTGTTTTAAGTATTAGTAATAATAATAATAATAATAAATGTTTCTTGAACAGCATATCAGCATATTAGAATTATTTCTGAAGAATCATGTGACACTGAAGACTGGAGTAATGATGCTGAAAATTTAGCTTTGATCACAGGAATAAATTACATTTTAAAATGTATTAAAATAGAAATAGAATTTTAAATAGTAAAAATATTTTTGATATATATTTATTTGTGTTCAGCACAAGGAAGAAAATCATACAGGTTTGGAACAACATGAGCGTGCGTAAATGTATATTGTTAGGTATTCTGCTGACATAAGGGTGAGTGCACCTACACAAAAACCGACATGAGGGTGATGACAGACTTATCATTCTTGGGCGGCGTGGCTAAAACTCAATTTTCAATGTTGATGCCTAACCATGATCTATCTTTATCAAACCCTTGAGCAAAGCACTATATAAATATAACAAACATTTAAATTTTTTATTCAACAGTATACTGTAATTCAGACGGTCTGATTTGGCTTCTCATAAAAACCCCTTCTGTGCTGGCACACCCGCATAGAAGGAGGCTAAAGTTACTGGAATAAGAACATCAGGGCTCATAGTATGAGAAAAGAGCCACCTTGCTGGCATCAATACTTGTATGATTACAGACAGCGGTTTTACAAAGAAACCACACACATTCTGCATTAGTCATCAGTATTTCTCTGCTTAAAGTTGCTATATATTTAGCTTTCAGGTTCTGGCATATGCCAAAATAAGAAACAGGCTCAGTCTAATCCATTTAGATTATGTCTGAGTGGGTTTTACTGTTTTTATTTGAAATCAAACCTAATGTCAATTTACTTTGCAGAGAAGCCATTAGCTAGGAATGTTAAATAAACCTGATTGGTTTATTTTAGGAATGACATCACTCTGCTCAGCTGAGACTTCACATCTAGTTCACCTGGAAGTTTCTATTTCCCTAATGTGGCCAAATCCAGTACAGCACCAGAAAAATATACTTTTTAGACATGTTTATTGGTAATATTCTTTGAAGTACAATGAAGTACCATGGTACAGGAATAAGGTAATCATTAAAATAGTGTTACCAGTAAATCACTGTACTATGATACCACCACAATTTTTTTTTCTGTTAAGGCAATTCATATTTCTTTAGACCCACTGTTCTGCTTCTAATCAGGGAGTATGGGAAATATCATTTTTACGACAACCTGTCCGTTCTCTGCTGCATTTTTTCCACAATTTATGGCGAATGTCAGAACTTGAATGTCACGATCAAAGAGCTGCTGTTGATGAGACTGAGCTACTAATCATACCACTACATTCCACGTTTCCTGTAAGCAATAGAGCTGTTCAGACACAAGCCTGGATGAGATACAAGTCATTATGTAGCTGTTTTGTAGGTACAACGCATAGCATTTCCCATAGTCAAACTCCCAACAGAGCTCTTAGGAGAGATACAGAATAAGTTAGAGAAGGCAGCTGCAGTGTGTTTCTGTATAAGGGAATTTTATAGTTTCAGTCAGGCGGAGCCTTAGGACCTTCTTAGCCTTCACCAAAACACAAACTGTGCAGTTGCTGAGCATACTATGAAACAACTTCATCTATGAAATGGGGCACTTTCACCACTTTCCAGGTGATCTATAAGCAAGGATTAAAATTTTTAGACAGTTATGAACCGTCTGAGTGGATATTAGGCTCGAGATGGTGCTGAAATAATTGCTTAAATTAGATATTGTCCAATTCATCTCGCACATATCAGAGAGCTCAGTTAACCTTTGGCCTCTTGTGTTACCACAAATGTTCAGATTTCATCGGCTGTTTAAAATACTTTTGGACTAAGAGCTTTGCGATGCATTCAGACAACAGGTGTAGAGATCCCATCCAGAGCCTGGCATTAGACACTAGACTGTGTGTGTGTTTGAGAGAGAGAGTGTGTCCGTCTCTGACTTTTTGTGAGCATGTTAGTAACTGGAAGAGAAATGCCTAACAGTTCACGTAATATACACTTTTAGGTACAGCTGTAATTCGTAACCACATTTATGAGTGAGGTGAGCCATGAACAATCAGCATTTTCGAATTCAAAAACACCATGATGCAATAGAAGGTAGTATGCTCTTGTTATTATGAAATATGTAACATTAAAAGATTGGGTAATTTAATTCAAGTGTTAGACATCTGAGAAGACTAATACTGAAATGATGATGTTCAAATCATACACACTATTCAAAAGTTCAAGGTTGGTAAGATTTTGAAAATGTTCTTGAAAGAGTCTCTTATGCTCACCAAGGCTGCATTTATTTGATCAAAAATTCAGTAAAAGCAGTAAATATTAAAATTTAAAGTAGTTTTCTGTTGTGTATTTCATTGTTTTTAAAATGCAATTTATTCCTGATGTCAAAGCTGAATTTTCAGCATCGTTACTTCAGTCTTCAGTGTCAACACGATCCTTCAGAAATCATTCTAACATGCTGATTTGATGCTTAAGATGGAGACAGTTGCTGAGTATTTTTTTCATGATTCTAAGTTTAAACAAAAAGTATTTATATGACTATAAACTGTAACATTATAAATGTCTTCACCTTCACTTTTGATAAATATAATCCATCCTTGACTACAAGTATTAATTTCTTAAATGCACTACTAGTGTAAATCACCCTGACATGAAGATAAAAACTAGGCAGTGATAACTAACATAGAAAGTCTCTATTGGGAAATGATTCCCTGACAACCACAGATGTTTCTATAAATGAATGTCAGTTTGAACTTGTGGCTCTAAAAATATTTCTCAGAAATCTTTCTCACTGTACTCCTCAGTTACGTCTAAAGTGAGGTCCTGGGAATGTTTTTTTATGATCCACCCACTGGTTTCTCATGCCCACGGCAGTGTTACCCAGCACATCAAAAGCATCATTATCTCTGAGTGGAATGTGTGAAGCAGCAGACGTCTTTAGCCAAAGGCTTTCACTTACCCGAGTTATGGTCAGCGGCTGGTTAAAATCTTTGCCTCCTGAAAGCCGAAATCCCCAAGGGGCTGGCCCATCCAGCACCACGTTCTGTGGCATATCTGTCTTGGTTTGTTTTCAAAGTTGAACTTGCTTCCGAGAGATCTGCAGTAAGAAAAGAACAATCAGCTCTGGACGGATGGCTCACCCAAACACGATTGGAAGCCAGTGCCTGTCTCTGAGTGCCTTTTAAGCATGCGTGTGGGGTTTGGAGAGTGAATGAAAGAAAGATGATGCCGGGATGCCACTCCTCTCGTGAGGTCATAGGGTAGACTGAGAAACTGAGGGTTCAGGCTCTCTCCCCACTTCTTTCAGATCCAAATCTCACACCCTTTATGATTAATCCTCTTTTCCCATAAGTCTTAGCGGTTCAGTAACTAAAATCATCAACCAGTGACTCTATCAGCCTGTCCGCTGTCTAGACTTTTCTTTCCTTACCCCCGGCCAGACACCTGTGCCTGACTGAGAGTAGGAGGCTGCTCTATCATGAATTTGACGCTGAGCGTTGATTCAGAGCCTTTGCTGTTGATGAGCAGATTCTGAGCTATTTATAGAGCATAATAACAAAACGATATGTCATATTTTCATATCAACACAGCATGTGTTGCTCTTTTAAACATCTCCTCTAAGGAATGTAAACAATTTTAATAACACAACCACATAAGGGAACACTTAAAAGTGCTTGGATTTCATTTCCAAGTTATAATTCTTTTACTTTACCACAAAAAAAGGTAATTTATCTAGCCTCGTGTGTTGATGTCACAGAGTTACATTACACATAAAGTGTAATAAACTGTTTGGACACATACTGTACACCACGCTTTAAAATGTATGAATGTCATTGCATTAGATGATAAAAAATCAAACCAACCTTTTCTCCGAACTAACTTCACTTTTCTGAGCCATTTTTGCTCTGTTGATGTCAGGTGATTTTGTAGCACGTTGTACAAAGCCGAGAAATGACGTAATTATGTGAAGAACGCGTTCTTCTGAACGTCCCATAAGTATACATACTATTATGTACTTGTGATTAAGTGTCCAAATACTTTTTATTGGTAACCTAATAACACAAATATAATATATTAGCAGGCAATGTAGTAAACTACTCGGAAATTCAACCAGAAATCGCTAAATGTCAAACGTTTTTCTTGTTAATTTACTAACCCTTATGTCGTCCAAGATGTTTACGTCTTTATTTCTTTTTTTAGTCGAAAAGAAATTAAGGTTTTTGAGGAAAACATTCCTCTATATAGTGGATTTAAATGGTGGCCAATAGGTTGAAGGTCCAAATTCCAGTTTCAGTACTGCTTCAAAAGACCTCTACATGATCCCACCTGATGAATAAGGGTCTTATCTAGCGAAACGATCTGTCATTTTCTAAAAAAATAAAATAAAATAAAATGTATATACTTTTTAACCACAAATGCTCCTCTTGCACCTCTTCCAACGTGATTGCGTAATGCGTAAAGACGTGTATGCGCATCGCTAGGGCAAGATGAGCATTTGTAGTTAAAAAGAATATAAATTTGTATTTTTTTTTTTATGGCTGTCAAATGATTTATTGTGATTAATTGCATACAAAATAAAAGTTATACAAAGTAAATACAGTAAATACAAACACATTCACCTCTACATATTTAAGAAATATTTACAAGTATGTGTATTTATTATTTCTATATAATTTATTATATAAATAAAATATTTTGTACATAACATATTTTTCTTACATATATACATTAATTTGTGTGTATTTATATATACTAATTACACACAGCACGCACACATATATTAGGCGAACTCAAACTTTTATTGTTTGTATGCAATTAATCACAACAAAATAATTTGACAGCCCTAACCTATTTTTTTTTTTTTTTTTTTTAATGACTAATCATTTCACTAGGTAAAACCATTATTCCCCGGCTGGGATCGTTTAGATCAGGGGTGCTCAACCCTGGTCCTGGAGATCGACTTTCCTGCAGTGTTCAGCTCCAACCCTGACCAAACACACCTGAACCAGCTTATTAGGATCTCAAGGAGCCCTTTATAATTACAGACAGGTGTGTTTGATTAGGGTCGGAACTAAACTCTGCAGGAAAGTCAATCTGCAGGAACAGGGTTGGGCACCCCTGGTTTAGATCCCTTTGAAGCTGCATTAAAACTGCAATTTGGACTTTTTTTTTTTGGTTGCCAGGTTTTCACAACAAAACCTGCCCAATTGCTTCTCAAAACTAGCCCAAAACTAGGGGTTTAATGTGGTCTCCCATTAAAAATCGCGCTCCGCGGTGTAAAATACACATCTTTTGTAGGGGTTCCCCTGGTAAATTCACATTCCAGAGGCTAATTATGACGTTATTGGGGTCGCTTAAACCCACGGACATGAAAAACAACCCGCGGCAACAGTGTTAAAGTAGCCACATGGCAACACTGCCTGTTGGCCATCACTGAAGTATGGTGAAAAATCCTGAAATATTTCCCCCAAAAGCTTTAATTTCTTTTCAGCCGAATAAAGACATGGGGGTGAGTAAATTATCAAGAAATTTTTATTCAGGAAGTGAACTAATCTTTTAAACATAAAATTTTAAATTACGAAAGGCTGATATATTTTTGTATAGTGTGCAGGATTTTTTTTTTTTTTTTTAGTTTACATGCAGCAGAAAGACTGAAACGTACTCCAAAAATCTTGTTTTATATACAACTGACGTTACAGAGTACAGTAGTAAATACTTTGGATGCCATTCTTTATTTCAGTATTGCATTTCTAGCATTTCTAGCTCCTCATTAGTAGGCCTACTGAAGCATAGTGTATTTAGTCTCTTTTTGAAACTGTTTTGGATATATGGATATAAATAGTGAATCACAAACAGTTTCACAGTTGCCACTTGTACCCAGTACAAAACGTGCAGTGATGCTTCTGTCTGCCATCCTGTTTATTAGCTATATGTATGAAATACAGACACCGGTAAGACCTAGTAACGTGTATGTGACACTTGTTTCCAAAGTAAAGTTTCAGTAACTATACAAAGAGGACCATACTGTACTTCACTCCTGGAGCACTGTGCTCTTTGTTTGAAGGCCAAACATTCTAGCTTGGGAGCACTTGTATTGTAAGCTTGAACAGCTCCTTGTTTGGTGTGCCAGAGACAGGCTGTTTGTCATGGCCTGAGCTACATCAAACCTAGGAAACCCTAACACCAGAAAATCCTTCTCTAACCCAGGCTGTCACATCACGTACCCCCTCTAATAATGAAAGGGGCCGGTCATCCAAATATGAAACTTCTGTCATTTATTCACCCTCATGTTGTTCCAAAAGTCAAGGGGGTTGGAACAACATGAGAGTGGGTACATGATGACTGGGGGCAAACTGGATCAGACTGGCATAGATGTAAATTGGGGTTCGCGTCGTGTTCCCAGATATATTTATTAAGAGCTTAAAAGAGCAAGAATTTGCTCCATTAAAAACAAATGCGGGAGTCTAGACAGAAACCCCTGCCTCCTGTGAGGAGACTGGATGGCTCCGATTCTTTCTCCGGGACAGAAACTCAGACCGGCTCCTTACTGACCCTCTGTTTACTGTGTCGCCATGGCAGCAGGAGGGACAACTCCAGGACACGATGTGGCTGTTTATAGACAGTCTGCAGGGACTAGATTGCTAGCAGAAAGATGACGTCTGGGATAGCATGATTATCCCATGCACTTACGGAGACTGCGAATCCCATCGAGAACAGTCTGATGCAAACATTAGACGTGATTACGCACCATTCCGCGGAGAAAGAAAAGACAAAGACTGTAAAATCAATGATTGCTTTTACTTTTTGGAAAGTCTAATCGGACACTTTTTGTTTATTACTCAATGGTTGGACATGTTGATATAACCAGCAGCAATGGTTTAGGACTCTACATATCAGTGATGTTATGTTCTTTCTTTTCGAGTTTTTTTTAATTTTTTCCAATCAGAATCCATCATACAGTCTAGCACCAAACATAATGTTCAGTCAGTGGCAGATAGGTTTAATTTACTGAACATATCACAGTGTTCTCTACAAACATTTGTTCCTGAATCGTGCATTGTTAAATATAACAAATATCCATGTCATTACATAAATTGCATGTGGTAAAGTTATGCACCAGGAACAGCACAGTTCACTTCAGATCAGCTAGTGCGTAAGGATGGAAGACTGTCTGCCAACTCTTAACTAAACCACAATGAATCTCTGGTAGTCTTGACCAAACCGGAGCAGCATGGCATTAATAAATTCTCATTCAGGTACAATAGTACATTTGCACCGATGAGCATTTCTTTATGAAACAACATGCGCAGGTTGTTACTGGTACATTAAGCACATTGACAGACACAGAGACTGCATAATTCCATGAGGTATAATATTGCCTAAATTACATATATTATTGGTTCATGTTTCTATTGACTGACACATTTACATTTCTTGCTTTACTGACTGGAATAAAACGGTTAGTCATACAGTCTCACAGGAAGATTGAAACACTGCATATTTTGAATCGAACATTTGAATATGAGAGAATAATCACTGTGCTGAACAGATCAAAGACATAGAAAGTGAACAATTAACAATATATTAAGTATATCATAATGAAAAACGTTTGCTGAATGATCAAATAAACAAAAATAGATTTTTACGTACATTTCCTCACTCAAATTGAACCAATCGGAAGGCGACATATACAAAATACATGGCTGCCAATTGCAGTTTAGTAATTATGACATCATGTGCTCCTCTAATTGGCCATAAATAGAATACAGTGTGTAAACCAAAAGTGATGTGCAAGGTCACCCAACACAGAAACAGTAATTATAGGCAGTAGAGACAGTCAGTTTAACGTTATCAGTTAACATGCCCATTTGCCAAAATGCTTTTCGTTAGGGATATTGCATTCTCAAAAACGTTATCTCTTTAGATTGAAAAATATCAAAAATATTTTTCTCTTATCTGTAAAATCCTTCAAATGCTCAAAGGAATGTCTGGAGGAAGAACGTAGAGCCCTAGAAAACCGGAGGTCATTCTTCTGAACCAGAAAGTTAATAACATACTGAAAAGATACATGTTGGCAGGACTGGTCATCTGTAATATCCACTGCCTGACACAAACATGACACTGCAATACTGTTCAGTCTATACAGTCTAGATCAGATCAGACATCAGGTCCAGTGTACAAGGGGCACCAGTAGATCATTCCTCACCTACTGTATTTCATCCTTCCAATGAAAGAACATGTGCCGCTTAATAAATTACAAATAAATAGGGCACTTGATTACTCATAATGTTGAAATCCATCAGCTTAACTAGAAGGCAAGCGTACTGATTTTTCAACTATGAGCAAATATGTAGGCAACCAAATGTTTTAAAGCATGTACTGAAATTCCTAATTCATGTAATGTTGCAGAATTTAAGCATCAACATATTTGAACCAAATTACGTAAATGGTGCAATAACCCCTCAAAGGCCATTGACTTTTCATCAGTTTCATCACTTTCCATCAGCCCAGCACTGGAACATGTCATGCTAATTCCAGCAGGTAGCTGTAGGTGACATACAGTAGTCCATCTCTCCTCAGTAGATGAAGGACCATCAATGTATTGGAAAAGTCCATTTATAGCCGCTTCACATAGTTCCCGGGAAAGGTTCCAAAAAACTTGGTTCTCCTGGACGTGCCTAAAATAGGAATGAGGCAAACATATAAATATATATATAAAAATTCATATACATCTAACAAACATTTTAGTACAAATCCATCTATATATTATTCTCTGCACACATCCATGGGCTGTTTGAATCATGACAGAGTTGATAAAATTTTTTGGTTGGAGAATAGAGCCAGCTAGTGGCAAAGAAATGAACAACACTAAAATGCTCTTAACCAGCAACCTGATGAAATGGAGTTTACAGTCTTACCCACAAACCATCCATCATCACACTTCTCCATGACGTCAACAACATCTCCTTCCTTCAGTTCTAGCTCATCTTCATTTCGTGGCATGTAGTTATACAGGGCTTGAAATCTGCAAGAATAAAGACTCTTTAAGTGTTTTCTACCTTAAAGGAGAAGTCCACTTCCAAAACAAAGATTCACATATAATGTACTCACCCCCTTGTCATCCAAGATTTTCATGTCTTTCTTTCTTCAGTCGTAAAGAAATTATGTTTTTTGAGGAAAACATTTCAGCATTTTTTCTCCATATAATGGACTGATATGGTTCTCCCGAGTTTGAATGTTTCCCTCAAAAAAAAAAAAAAAAATTTAATGACTGAAGAAAGAAAGACATGAAAATCTTGGATGACAAGGGGGTGAGTACATTATATGTGAATCTTTGTTTTGGAAGTGGACTTCCCCTATATTTCAGAAGGTTATATTAGGTAATATTTATAATAGGTTATATTTTAAAAGGATTAAAATACTGACCAAATCCCACAGTGGAATAATGTTAGCGTAAAACAATAATCTACTTTAACAAGATTACAAAAATTAATTTACTAGTACTCTGGTAATGGAAAAAAAATGTGATGGGGAAAAAGTTTTGCGTTGTATTTATAGTTCTGACAGGTCCATCTCTGATGATTGTGCCAATGTAGTTTACAATCAGTGGAAAAAAACCCTTTAAATTAAATATAATATTTTTGGTTGATTTCTGGAGGATATATTGCTATTAATTTACAAATGTTGTATTTTTTGGACCAATTTTAAAGTTTTATTACATTTTTGTTTCCGAAATGAGCCCAGAAAGGTAAAAATAATAAATAAAGTTGCTGTTTTTGTTTTCTTTGCACTCAGAAAGTATTCTCATAGCTTCATAAATTAAGGTTGAACCACTGATGTCACATGGACTATTTTAACAATGTCCTTACTACCTTTCTGGGTCTTGAACGTGGTTGCGTTGCTGTCTATCCAGGGTGAGAAAGCGCTCAAATTTTTTATAAATTATCTTAATTTGTGTTCCGAAGATGAACGATTGTCTTAAGGGTTTGGAACAACATGAGGGTAAGTAATTAATGACCTAATTTTAATTTTTGGGTGAGCTATCACTTTGTAGATTGGCAATACAGAAAAAGACTTTAAATACTCACGGTTCCCCTGTACCTTGAAGCGGATCATGAACATATGCTTGTCTTTGGGACTGGAAAAAAAAAGAAAACCGGAAAGGCCATTTAAATGTTTCCATCTCTCATTCTGCTGTATGTCCATCTGATACTAAGAGTTCCACTGTGCTCGTGGAGAACCACTGATGCAAAGCCGGAGGCCAGACCTGGATCAGCTGTGTATCTGAACTATGTAAATGATCAAACTCACTCACTCAGATTTTAAAAAAAGGAACTGCACTTTGTTTTCAAATACATGTGAGATCCAGGAATACCAGGGCTCAAGTTCTGGGTTTCTAATCCATCAAATAACATATTTTCTAAAATATGTTTGACTTGTGGACTTAGAAACAGAAATGCCTTAAATCCTGAAAACGAGGACTGTACTCCCCTTTTTTGGAAGGAAATGTGGGGAATAGGCCGCTTGCCTGGCCCTGGGGAGTACACCTTGTTTAAGCTGTGTACACAGGAAAGATCATTGGGACAGTCCCACGTGTAATCAAGACACTCCAAACACTCTCTATACAAGGCTTAAACCAACACTGCATGAACAAGCCAATCTTCTCAGCTGCGTTGAGCCACAAAAACAAAAAAGACTGCAGAGATCCACTATTTGTCATCCAGGACATGCAGGAAAACCACTTCCAGACACACTTCCAGCATGCAGACTAAACAAATGTTATCGCTCTACAGCGATGTTAGAAATTAAATGTTATTACCACAAAATGCACTAATGCATACAGACAAGGCCATGGTGTTAAGAGTATCCCTTATTCATTGACTCAGCATTCCTCCATATTGTACTGATGGAATGATACTGCGTACGGAAGCACCATCAGCACATGTATATGCCAGTATACATTGTATCATTCCTAATATCATTATGTCCAGCTAGAGCAGCGAAAATGGAAAGAATTGCACTCAAAACAGTGGATTTCCAGGTCAAATGTTGTGTTGTGTAGGGATACTTTGAAAAGAGAGAAAACTATTTTCCTTGAGTCAAATGTGCCATTGCCACACAAGGTGCACATACTCCCTACCCTATGAGATGGCGAAAAGTTTTGACCTCTAACAGGCGATCCGCAGGACCTCCTAGACATCACGGGGCTACGAGGGGGCTTACCAACAACCACAACATCACGCCTTAACACAGGCTGAAAGAACCAGAGCCAGGAGAAGCTGACATGAATGTTATGTGGAGTCACATATGTAAACATTGTACAGAAATATTTACTACTTTTCAAAAGTTTGGGGTCAGTATGTTACTTTTTTAATGAAATGGATACGTTTATTCAGCTATATTTTTAAACTTTCTATTCGCCAAAGAATCCTGAAAAAAAAAAAAAATTATCAAAATGTTTTCGACATTGTTTCTTGAGCAGCAAATCAGCATATTAGAATGATTTCTGAAGCATGATGTGACCAGTGAAGACTGGAGTAATGATACTGAAAATTCAGCTTTGCATCACAGGAATAAATAACATTTTAAAAATATATTAAAACAGAAATTAGCTCTTTTAAATTGTAATAATATTTCACATTATCACTGTTCTTACTGTTTCTGATCAAACATATATAGTGCTGGTGAACATAAAAATCTTACCAAACCTGACCTTTGAATTGTAGAGTAATATATTTATACAAAACGTGTGAGTAAATATTCTTTGTACTATTTACTCAAGGACAAAATTGTTTAGTTTTTATCTAAATGTCTTATTATTTACTCCATTGCCCAAGCATCTGTTATGAACACATTGTTTGTTTGTTCCCATGCCAGCGGACAGAACTAATAGGACAAAACCCATAAAGCTAATTTAAAGGATTGTGAGTAGAAAAAAAAGAGTTTGGTGGTGGGGGTTGGGTGATTTAAATATGTCTATGACTTGCTAATAATTAATGATTCTAGCTCCCCATATAACAGTCATAATTTATTGTATGTCAGACATATGAACTACATTGTTCTGTGTTTCATTTATGAGTGGTGCAATAAATCTCTCATATAAATGCATACCGCAAAGATGATGTACTTTAAGTTATATAGGTCACTTTAATAGGAAATGTTAGTGTCTGTATTATGGAATGGTAAGAGTGGGGGAAGGGTGGAGGATGATGAGCGCTAGTACAGTCACTAAAAAGCACCTTGTCTTTACCTTGACCTTTGGGGAGCGGAGGTCCTGTCGAGAGAACAGTTTTGCAGAGGGAGGGGGCGACTGTGAAACCCCAGGCAGTGGGGGGGTGGAGCGCGGGGAAGGGGGAGAGTATTTAGCCGATGAGGGAAGTGTGAAAGGCAATGACATCTGTGAGGACAGGGGAGAGAGACGTGGAGAGGCATTCTGGGAAACTTCACCCTGCTGGTGCGGAGACGAAAACAGTTATACATGCCTAAGACATACGTTCATCATCCTCAACAGATGCTTCAGGATTTAAAGGTGAAGTGTGTAATTTTTTGAGGCTATAACATCATCAAACAAAATTGCAAAAATTATTGATCCATGACTTTCCGAATACCTGCCATCTAACAATTGTTACTGTTGGGTCTGAGCGGAAAGATGGAAATAAAATGACTTGTAAACTTCAAATGACATTACATTTTCCTCAGGAATGCCATTCAATGTCCATGGCTTGTTAGTCAGCCAGAAAAATAATTCTAGAAAGAAGCATTTTCCTAAATATGTGACCCTGGACCACAATATCAGTCTTAAGTAGCACAGGTATATTAGTTGCAATAGCCAAAAATACATTGTTAGGGTCAAAATGATTGATTTTTCTTTTATGCCAAAAATCATTAGGATATTAAATAAAAATCATGTTCCATGAAGATGTTTTGTAAATTTCCTACCATAAATATATCAAAACTTAATTTTAGATTAGTAATATGCATTGCTAAGAATTCATTTGGACAACTTTGGCGATTTTCTCAAAATTTAGATTTTTTTGCACCCTCAAATGGTTGTATCTCAAATATTGTCCTATCATAGCAAACCACATATCAATGGAAAGCTTATTTATTCAGCTTTTCAGATGATGTACAGACCTCAATTTAAAAAAAAAAATTACCCTTATGACTGGTTTTGTGGTCCAGGGTCACATATATGCACCATATTATATATGAATTTTATTTTTAGTTAATCTGTTTTCTTTATTATTAAATGTATGTTTGAAAAAATCATTTAAATGTTTATATTTCAACAACAAAACAGAGTAGAAACAACAAAAAAACAACCTTACAAACAAGTGTTGATTGTTAAATAAATGTGATTTTTTTTTTTTAATTTACACTTTAAGTTTTTTTTTTTTTCAAAAATATTTTTCAGTAAAAAAAAATAATTTCAGGTTTGGTGTTTCGATAAAGAAAAATTAATTTCAGTGCATCACAGGCAAAAAAAATGACCAGTGAAAACAAAAATCTGAGCACTCCATCTATTTTATAGTTTTTTTCAAAAACACTGAATTTAATATGTAGTAAAAAAAAAAATTACACACTTCTCCCGTGAGGAAATCTATTTAGGCTGTTCATTTGCTCTGTTTAACCACACAGCGAGCACTACCTCAATATCTGACCCCTCACTATGGGCAGGTTGGACTGGAGTAAATGTATTTGACATCAGGGGTTCATTTAAGAAGCTGTTGCCTTCATTCAGCTC
Organism: Labeo rohita; assembly: GCF_022985175.1. Taxonomy (NCBI): domain Eukaryota; kingdom Metazoa; phylum Chordata; class Actinopteri; order Cypriniformes; family Cyprinidae; genus Labeo; species Labeo rohita. Next base: position 6,927,188 of record NC_066882.1, read on the forward strand.
CTCTTCTATAAACAGCCTGGGAAGCGTTTCTGTTACATCTGGTTCTAGGTGATAAAATCCCTCCTCTTCTTTGAACGTGCCCTTTGATTGGCTGGCCTTAATGATCGACACTAACTCCTCACACAGATCGTCCTCAGGGTCTTTAGGTGGAAGAATGTCCAACGGGGATTCGAGTGCCTCTAAAACCAAGTCAATAGGGCTGAGTAATTTAGGGGGGTCTGCCTCGTCTGGTTTGCGGAGTTCTTTCTGCAGTTCTTTCTCGGCTAAATCTGCTTTTTGGCTGGAGAGGATCTCTATAACACTGCTAGACCTGGGGCTGGAGTCAAATATGGGTGAGGTGGGTGAAGGAGTGAAGGAGGCGGAGGTGAGGTAGGGTTGAGGTGACGGGCTGGGATCGGGAGACATGTAGGCCTTTGGGGAGGTGATGGGAATGAAGTGACCCTCTTTGAGAGCAGGAGTGGAGATGCGGGGAGTGAGGGCTGGAGAGCGGCCCAGCATGGAGGAGGCGGGAGAAGGGGAGACGGCAGAATCCAACACTTCATAGTATGGCTGGAAATTGGAAGGGAAGGGAGGAGGTGTAGGGGCAGGGGTTCCTGAAGAAGACAGACCCAGAGTGAGGGCCAGCCACTCGCTGGTGATGGCCTGAAGGTGTGCGGCTTTCTGCGGACTGGGAGAGGATGAGGAGAGTGGACGGACAGATGGGGATGGAGAGTTGTAGAGGGGACGTACAGATGATGGCTTGGGAGAAAGAGGGAGAGAGAAATAAAAAGTGATAGTGATGATATACGCTGGAAAAGAAGAGCACTGATGGAAAAGATAATAAAAGTGACAGGAGGACAGATGAAAGAGCTGCGGTGTTATGAGAAAATACCGCCTAGAAAACCATGGTACACAAACAGCACTTTTATATTCGGCAAATCTGATTAATTCCAGATGATTTAAGCAGTTTATAGCTATGGATTCTGTTGTGTGTAGACTAATTACTATTTGGATGCAAATAGAATCCTACCCATCATGTAAATTAGATTTCACATAATTTATGGCCATCATCAACGGAAATTCTCTGTACAGCATCCTAGAAGTCACTTTATTTTCTGTACAAAGCCACAGCTCTGATACACAGCAGAAACGCTGTCATTGCGAAAGCTTGTTGCAGTCACGCACTCCAATTTTGTAAAGGCTTAGAAAAATGCAGTATATGAGAAACAGGCCTAAGACAAAAGGCATGAGCTACAAGGAAGGATATGTCATAATTAATCATTTTAAGAGTGCACTTGCTGTCTGTATTGATTTGTGAGGTGGAAACAACAACAAGGTCACTAAAAGGTCATCTATAAACCAGCAATAAGAGCATCCTGTCCTCAAAATACAAGCCTTCCACATCTACCCCGGGTGCTTTTCAAGAACTTGTTCTCTTATGAAAGCTAAAATGAAAAGATATTGGACAAAAATACCTAATAGGACATTTTCTGTGTATTTGTGAATTTATAGTGTCTCCAAAATGTTTTTATCCTTAAGCCATGTTTAAAAATGTATGAACCTTCCACTAATGTCTGACAACCAGAAAGTGTCCAAATACAATTTAATAGCGCACTACCGTTTATGTTTGTGGTCAGTGCATATTTAATTAACTGACTTTTTAAATTGTTACAAAAGATTCATATTTCCTTTGAACGCTCTATTCCCAAGAAAAAATGCATCATGTTTTCCGCCAAAAAAGCACAACTGTTTTTAACACTGAAGATAAAAAGAAATGTTTCTTGAGCACCTTGGTGATCATAAGGGACTTTTTCCAAAAACATTACCAACCTAGCAACCTACGCTTACCTTTCTTTTTAGAAGCACTTGTGCTCCTAAGGAGCACAGTCAAAATTTTAGGAACACCTTCTAATCAATAATCAAAAAATCTGATCAAAAATTAGCCTTTCCATTACGAGGTGATATTTGACTCTTTATAGTGAATATATATATGTATTATAGGCTTTTTAAATGTTTTTAATTTCTAATTAAAACAACAGAATAAGAACAGGTATGATAAGTTACCCATCAAATGCAATCAAATTAATTTGTTCTACAGTTTAATGAGGCTCATTTGTTTAATGAGGCTCAGAGGTGGCATGAGTGCAATCAAAATAAATTTAATAAATTCAAATAAATTTTAAATATAAAATTTTGAATACAGAAATATTAAATGATTTAAATAACTGAAAAGATACTTCAAAAATGAAACTAAAACTGCCAGTAGGTGGTGGCAAGTCACTGAATTAATTATTGAATCATTCATTCGATTTGTTCAAACGACTGATTCATTCAGGAATAAAGCAAGTGACTGTCTTTATGAATGGGAAATTGAATCATTGACTGACTAGATTTGTTTAAAAATGCACGTTCATTCATAAACAAAACACTGCTGTGTTTGATGATGAAATAGAGCAAAATCAAGCAATAGTGTCGGCGCCAATAGCGTTGTGGTTAGCACGTTGACATATAACGCCAATGCACTGCGGGCAACCCGAGTTTGAATCCCCCCTCACTTTACTTCCTTTCCTTCCTGTCCTATGTAAATAAAGGCATAAAAACGCCAAAAAAAAAATCAGGCAATAGTGTTATAGTCAGACAATGTAAGTCACTTAATATTAACTTCATGTTTATTTAACTGTTGTATTAAATCAATATCTCATTTACAAACTCCCTAAAAAATCATAAAAAAGCCATCACTCATCTTAGTTCATCGCAATCTCACAAAGCTTTTTTTTAATCAAAGAAGCTCTCTACACTGCACAATGAATCTCTTATTTACACTCTCTTTACACTATGATATGTCTGTGATACATTACTTAATGTTGCAAAAACACAGAAACCTTTAAAGCTCCCCTCAGTGCAAACACAAATATGCTGATCAGGTCAGTCGCACTGGTGCTCCTAAATATTTTTTCATAGTCGCACGCAGTAGTTTTCAGTTGCACTCCAGTGTATATCTGTTTGTTTATGATTTAAAAACTTTGAAAAGCTTGCTGAAAAGTGTGCTTATGCTATTGATTTTTAAATTGGTGAAATTGGTTTGATATTTTGTTAGCCAATGCAATAATTTTCTTCTTTTTAAGTGGCCTAAGTGTCTGAATACTTTATATGGTCAGTGTATATACTGTAGCACAAAGTTAAAATGTGTTTGCAACAATGTTTGCTATAATAATAATAAAAAACCTGTCCAGTCCAGTCACATTAGTTCACCTTCAAAGAAACTTCTCATTCAGTAACAGCAGGAGCTGAGCAGCACATGTATAGCACAGCAGGTCATGTCCACGTTTTAATTAGCCTATACTGAATGCTGGCAGGACGTGTGATTAATCTGATCTAATCCTGCTGGACTCGTCTCATGTGAGCAAAGGAATAAGCCTTTACTTTTTTGTTCTTTAGATGGAATTACAACTCAAGGGCATTTAATCTGAATTCAAGCTTATCTTACACAACAAGCCAAAGGTAATCTAAAGATGACAGAGGTGATCTATTTTGGCAGGGGGCAGTTGCCATCTGAGAAAGGATTAATTTTGTACTTGCCACCTTGTTGGCACTGATAGTACTGTACATGACCTATGGCAATATGAGTAACATGATATGTATGAGAGGCTTTACTGCCTCTGACGCCAGCGTTTGTCGGCACGGATCATGTGTAAGTCAGTATTTACCCAGATAAGATTATGCAGTCACTTAACTGGATCAGAGTATGTTTTGTGGATGTTTGTTACCTGAAATTCAGATATCCCTAGTCACCATGATTTAAACCTCACAAGTAATATGAGATTAAATTTTACATTTTAAGAGGAATTGCAGATGAAAACGTACCCTGCTATTCAGTCTGTCACTGGAGTAGCTGGTTGGTATACTGGGCCCAGGAGGTTGACCGGTACTTTGTACTGAAGCCTTCTTAACGACATCCACATACGACACAGGAAAAATTCCTTGTTTGTTTGTACCTGGGATTTTGCCCTCAAACCAGTTCTTATCCACCTGCCGCAACAGAACAACACGCTCGCCCTGGAAGACACCAAAACAAAATATTAGGTTGTATATTTGGTGGATCGAAAGGAAAATTTCAGTGCAAAATGACAAAATCTTAACCAATCATAATGTATTTGATGTTTAATACACAACTATATGGAGAAGTTGTGGCTGGTTAAGGCAAAAGTTTCATCTTGTTTTATGCCTTCTTGTTTTATGTCTTCTTAAGAGTTCATTAGAACATTAGTGTTCAGTAAAAAGTGAGAATAATTTAGCAAAAGACACGCTCTTAAAGTGGTAAGAAACATTAAAAACTGGATTAATGTGTATTTGCTAAAACTAAAAGATTTTTATGACATCAGTACTAAGGAAATGTTTACTTTTCGTAATGAAAGTTCCACATTAGTATCAGCATTGAAGTTGTAGCGGGCAATTGCTTCCCCAATCTCTTTGCTTTGGGCTGGTGGAGGAGGTCTCGCTGGCTGATGTCTCTCTGAAGGAGGGATTTTCTGTGAAGAGACAGAATTTAAAAGGGAATACTTCAGACTTCAGAAGATAGTTAATCATAACGACATTACATACAGTTGAGAAAGTTTACATACACCTTGCATAATCTGCAGAATGTTAATTATTTTACTAAAATAAGAGGGATCATACTGCAAAAATGCATGCTGTTTTTTATTTAGTACTGACCTGAATAAGATATTTCACATAAAAGACATTTACATACAGTCCACACACGAAAATAATAGTTTTTAATTTATAAATATGACCCCGTTCAAAAGTTTACATACACTTCATTCATAACACTGTGTTGTTACCTGAATTATCCACAGCTGTGTTCATGTTGTTCATGAGTCCCTTGTTTGTCCTGAACAGTTAAACTGCCCACTGGCTACTCTTCAGAAAAATCTTTCAGGTCCCACAAATTCTTTGGTTTTTCAGCATTTTTGTGTATTTGAACCCTTTCCAACAATGACTGTGTGACTTTGAGATTCATCTTTTCACACTGAGGTACTCATATACAACTATTACAGAAGGTTCAAATGATCACTGATGCTCCAGAAGGAAACACAATGCGTTAAGAGCCGATGGTGAAAACTTTTTTTGAATTTGAAGATTAGGGTAAATTTAACTTCAATTTGTTCAAAAGTTTACACACCCCTGGCTCTTAATGCATTGTTTTTTCCTTCTGAAGCACCAGTGAGCATTCGAACCTTCTGTAATAGTTGCATATGAGTCCCTCAGTGTGAAAAGATGGATCTCAAAATCATACAGTCATTGTTAGGTTCACATACACAAAAATGCTGAACAACACAGTATTAAGAATCAAGTGTATGTAAACTTTTGAACAGGGTCATTTCAACTATTATTTTCTCTTGTGGGCTATATGTAAAAGTTTTTTATGTGAAATATCTTATTTAGGTCAGTACTAAATAAAAAAAAAAACATGCATTTTGTATGATCCCTCTTATTTTGGTAAAATAATTAACATCCTGCAGATTCTGCAAGGTGTATGTAAACTTTTGACCTCAACTTTATATCTTTAATGACTATCTATTAAAGTGCCAGCTCATCCAAAAACGAAAATTCTGTCATTAATTACTCACCTTCACGTCATTCCAAACCCCTAAGACCTTCATTCATCATCAAAACACAAATTAAGATATTTGATAAAGAGAGCTTTCTGACCCTGCATAGACAGCAACGGAACTACAATAAAGTCAAACTAAAGTAAGTTGTTGGGGTTTTTTTGTGCAGAAAAAATATTCTTGTAGCTTCATAAAAAGGTTGACTCACTGATGTCACATGGACTGTTTTAACAGTGTTCTTACTACCTTTCTGGGCCTTGAAAGTGGTAGTTGCATTGCTGTTTATGCAGAATCAGAAATTTTCAGATTTCATCAAACATATCTTTTTTTGTGTTCCGAAGATGAACAAAGGTTTTACAGGTTTGGAACGGCATGAGTGTGAGTAATTAATGACAGAATTTTCATTTTTGGGTAAACTATCCCTTTAAAGTACATACCTCCACATATGAGATGGGGAAGATGCCCACATGTCCATGGTGTTCTCCTTCATACCAGTTATTATCTATCTGCCGAGTGATGTATACCGTCTCTCCTTTCTTAAACGTCAGCTCCCTGGAAGGAAATAAAAATCAAGTTTACTATATTCCACATAGAGAAATTATGCAAAGGAAAGGCAAAAATAATACATGAAAATGTACTGACTGATTGTAGCACATTAAATGCAGTGAAAACAGAAGTGGTGACATGCTTTGCAAGTTGTTCTTACTTTGCTGTCTGTGCTTTGAAGTCATATATTGCTCTGGCTGGCAGTTTCTGTCGAGTGAACGAAGCAGAGAAATTGAACTTTATTACATGCTGTCATGAGGTGGGTTTATTTGTAGTTTGATCAAAGCTCAGATAAAATATTAGTGATGCTACTAAAATTTTGCACGAGTGATGCATATTCCCTACCTCTCTGACATCAGGGGTTTGTCTCCTGCTCTGTGGTGTGCGGCGGCCCACATCAGGGTAAGAGTAATCTCTGGATGTGTCCTGATCTGGAAAGAACAGAGAGGTAAAAGGATTCAAAGACAAGCCTCACAAAGATCCAACACTATTACATGCATGGGAACAAGCAATAGCAAAAGGAAACAATGATTTGGGGCTTGATGAGAGAAATGCAGACAAAATAAAAGAAAACAAGCAAAAATAAATACAAATATGTATTTTATTAACCAATGAAAAAATGTAAATAAAAATATAAACATAACAATGAGATATGCTTCCATGAATCATCTCAGAATTTGTTACACCCATCCTCTAGACTCACATCCCCAGTATAGGTTGTGTATTTATACTAGAACCGCAAATGGTTAGCTGGCATCTGTGCCAACTGTGGGCAGGCCCCCTTGCTCTGAACTTATAAACACTGTGCACTATGCAAAAGTATACAGTGTCGCATTTCCTTATGATTTAAAAAAAATCATTAAACAATGACCTTCTCCCAAAACTGTTGGTACTGAGGCTGATCTCATCATCTACAGTATATCAGGTTTGACAGAGTGAACATGTTAACACTCATAAGAGAGTATGTTTCTTCCCAAGCCAATAAAATCTCAAATCTGTTTTTAGATTGCAAGCTTCAGCTGCTCAAGTCATCTGTCCAAAGCTATTTATATAGACTGAAACTTCACAAAGTTATATTTCTTTTGTGGCAAGCCCACACACGAACTAGAGTTCCTCCAGTGTTCCCGGAGAATGTATGAACCTAATAAAACATATACCTTCAAGCGTCTGCCAAATACGGCAATGTACTGTAAAAGGAGTAGGAAAATAACTCGAAATAAATGTTTGATCAAACAGAAAGTAAACAATAATACAACATGATATAATGAGAAAATGAAAGACATAAGGACAAAATTGAAAATGAAAACTAGATAAGGCAGAGGATGTGGGTATGAGTCATGCTCTCTGATGTTCCTTGCAACATAACAATTCCTTTCTCTAAGTCAGGGGTTTCCAGTCTTGCTCCTGGAGGGCTACTGTCCTGCAGAGTTTAGCTCCAACCCCAATTAACACTTGAACCAACTAATCAAGATCTTGCAGGCAAGTTGGAGCAAAGCAGTCGTTCTCAGCCCCAGTCCTGATCTGCACATTTTGTATGTCTTACTTATTTAGCGCACCTGATTCAGATCATCAGCTCCTAATGTGGGAGCTCCATGTACTGAACGAGTGTGTCAGATAAAACAGACACAGGACTGGAGTTGAGAACCACTGCTCTAAAAGATGTTGGCCCTCCAGAAGCGAATTTGAACACCCTTGCTCTAAGCAAGCACATTCACAAACACAGATGGAACATAGCAATGGTGGAGGAGCAGAGCTCAAACACGGGGGACAGAAGGGGAATTGGGAAACCAGAGATGGATGAATAGAGTCCACCTTGATTGCAGTATTCAAAGTTGTGTTTCCTCTGGTTGTTGTTGCTGTCTATATGGTTGTGAGAGGCACTATGGGACAGGTGCGAGTACTCGGGTTGTTGAGTGTCCTGGCTGGGCATGCCGTCAGGCTGCGAGTGGTAAGAGCGAGGCTGAATTGTTGGGCTGTTTCTCCCCAGCACATGCAAGGATGAATTCCTCTCAGGAATGTCTGGAAGCAACTCCACCAGCAACCGATGAAGGATGCTGTTGTCAGGCAGGTTACCACTGTGCTTCTCAGCACGGATGTGGTCGTAAATATCTTTCAGGGCTGAATCTAGAGCCTCATACATACAGCTCTTGGAGTTTGGCACTCGGGAGCAACTCAAAGGAGACAGGTTCTTCCGGCGGAAAGGCACTGGGCTGACCAGGAAGGCGAGCTTGCTTAGGCCGAACTCAGACTCTTCTACCCGCAAATGTTGCCTCCGGTCCTGCTTGGCCCTTTCGTGCTTGATCATAGTGGTGAAGCGCGTGTAGGAAGCCGGGCAGCGGCCCTTGCAAGAGCTAACGAGCTGCCTGTGATAATGATGGTGGTGCCCGGATCCACAGAAGCTCTCGGAGGAGGCGAACGAACACACGTCGAACTCTCTCTCGCTACAGAAGGATGATCCCTCGATCTGGATGAAGTCGCTAAGATCGGACACTACAGCATCATGCTCGCTGTCTGAGTAGTCGTGTTGCATGGTAGAGTTTTGTAATTGGTCACTGGTGACTTGAATGTGGATTGGCACATGGGTGTTTATCTTGGGGTATTGAGGCCGTCCTTCAGGAGGATTTCTGGCTGGTGGTTCTTCATCCAGTAATGACTCAATAGAGAGGCTACGCTTGGGGCTGCTTGCCCTCCTGCAAGAAGTCCTGATTAGGCACTCGTCCCCAAGATTTGGCATGGATTTGGACTTCTGGATCAGACTCTCGAATTCAGAAATCCTGTTGTGCACCATGTCCCGAGGCACCTCTTCGTTACAGCCCTTGTTTCCGGTGCGTCTATCCTTCCGCTGTTCACTCTCATACTTATGGATCCTGGCTTTGACGGAGCATATCACTGTAGAGTTAATCAGCTCTTGTCGGTTGATGTGATGCATCTTTTTGTAGAGTTTGAGGAAGCCCGGTGCATCATGGGCTGAGCGGTGCCTTGTCCGCTCCCTAAGATCCTCAGACTCTTGGGCGTCACCGCATTGTGATGCCTCTAGTTTCCCGTTGTGCAACAAGGATCCAGTGCTTTCTGAACGGGTTTGCACTTTTTTTTCCCTCCCCTCAGATAAAAGGTCATCACAACTCCAGGATTTGAGCTTAGACGAGGTCTCTTCAGAGATCATCCAGTCTTCTGGGTTCTCCTGGGGTGTTTTCCAGTCTTCGGGGAGGCTGGAGAAGCCTTCTGAGACAGGCATGAAACTGTCCTCATTTTGCACTTTCTTTTGATATGTGAATTCTGAGGTAGCATGGTTCGGATTTTGACAATTTAAATGTGCTGTGTGCATATTGCTCACATCCCCACCTTAGATATCCACCACAAGCAGCATGGTAAAAAAGAGACATGAGAAGACATTAAAAGGTAATTGACCCACAGAAGAGAAAAGTAAGGATGTTTATACTACAACCTGGAGGGAAACTGGAAAGAAATCAGACATCTTGATCAACAAGGCCTCGCTGAATAAAGAAGCAATTGATATGCTACACTACACTGAGGCAAGATTGTAAACACTAAATAATTCATTGAACTTTATTCATGCAAAGGGAAAGTCGTTTAAAATTCTGCTTGCACTGCGAGGAGCAAAATGAAAATTGTCCGTGAACCTTCCCCTGTTGCTTATTCTGATGTGGCTGCTTGTCTGGTGTCTACCTTTAGTCCTGGTGGTGGCAGGTGAGCTGGGGCTGGTGAGAGGAGTCCTCTGGGTACTGCTGCTCCTGGGTAGCTCTAGTGGCTTGACAGCCGTTTGTGTTGTGCCCACACTGCTCTGAGCCCTGGGTTGGGCGGCTGCAGGTTCAGATTTCCGTCGCCTCTTGTTATCACTGGCAGAGCTGCAGAATCAATGTGGTTGAAGAATTGTAACCAATAAATATAAAAATGTAAACAACGTAAAAAAAAAAGAAGTTCTAAGTTTAGAATGAAATGCAATCCTAATCTCCATTTGAAAATAATGGTTTCTCACCTAGTGACTTCAAAATACATTGACCTACATGCATGACCTGCACCATGCATCCACTAAGAATGACCTTGGGACCAGTTGGTTAAAAGTCATCGCAAGTATGTTTTAAGAAAAGGTGGGTTTTCAGATGTCACTTTTTTGATATTTTTTTAAAATATAGGCATTTTAAACAAAATCTATGCAAATAATGTATTACAGTGAACGTACCTTGATGGCCTTTCAAGGCTCCTGTCTGTGGATGGCTGATACAGGGAGGTCTGGAACAGATGGAGGAAAAAAGCAGGATGAATTCCTCACTTAATATCCACACTTACTTCACAGTAGGTTCCTTGACACCCAGAGTTCTCCTTTACCAACCCAACAATGGTTAAACAGTGAAACTCCCAATGTCCCAATGATGTAGACCAGCTGTCTCTTGAAAAGCTAAGCCATTCCCAGGACAGCTAGACGCGTTAGATCACTTACAAGGGTTTCTATGTCGAACAAAGCGGGGAAATCCTTGTACGCATGGCTGGAGTAGATAATCATCTTCCTGTTTGCTGAAGCTCTGACCAGTGTTATCTGCAACAGCTCTTCAGACCAGCAGCAGACGCCCCTTGCGTTTTTTTAACCCTCTTTAAAAGTAGCCCAAGCATGCGCTACCAGGAATGTTTCCTCAGTGTGACACATTTACATCTAGTCAACATAAATACAGCTCCGAGTGACAGATACCACACTAGCAGGCTCAAAATTGGGCTGCAAAGCCTCTGTGACAATTTTTAGCAATTCTTTGTTTGGATTTACAGCATTCCTCAAAACATAAGCGTTTACACTGGCCTCAAAGTCACGTTCTCTCCAGTGGTCAGTGGCAATTCCCAGGGAGCAAATTATTAAAAAAATCATTAGTGAATTTAAGACAAATTCACTAAACAGATGCACCGCTTGCATGTGATAGTTAGATGCCTGTGCATATGTTTTGATCACTAACAAATTCAGTGTAAAATGTCATGGCATTCTTTAAACCACGCCTCTTTTCTATGTAAATATTATAGATATAGATCATGACAGATGCACCATAATCACAAAACATGCATTAAATGTAGCTTGAATTGCATAATTCTGAATAGGGTGGTAAAACAACTCCGTGTTCGCAAGAAAGCAACACTGTTAATTCATTCTTAATCAATTATTCCCTTTGACAGCCAGCATACTATATTTACAATGACAGAAAAAAGCCTGTGAGTGAAAGAGGAGATGTAATATGATACCGCAGATGGCATGTCCATAGATCCTTCACCTACTACAAACACATGGACAGAATCGGCAGATGACAGCCAGGAGGAAGTGCTCCTGTCTCATGGTAAATATACGATGTAATAATAGACAGAACTGTTTGTTATTATGATAAGAGAAGCAAATGTAGATGTACATGCAGTGCACTGCTTCTTAAGACATGGGACAAAATGTCCTACACTTTAATTACTTTTGTAAATAGCACCATTTCCACTTTATAATAATAATCAGAGAAAATATCCAGAATGTTCTTACCACAAATTTACCCGTAATACTTTGCAGTAAGGTTTACTTTTATTTAAAAATGCTTAGCATTTCTCAATTCATATTAACTGCAACATTATTAAAATGCAAAGTTTTATCTGTTAATATTAATTAATGAACCCGAGGTAACAAACTAACAGTTGAATTTTTATTAATTAAGGTTAGCAAAGTAAAAAATAATGTAACAAATGTATTGCTCATTAGTTAAATTAGTTAATGCATAACATTAACTAATGAACCTTATTGTAAAGCGTTACCAATCTACCATGCCATCCTAATATGTTTATATAATCAAAATTATAAATTGACATTATCACTCATTTAATCAAAAATATAAAATGATATTAGGTGCATTCCATTTTTCATAATTATGCACTATTTTTAGCGGCATTTATTAGTATAAATGTGACCCTGGACCACAAAACTAGTCGTAAGTAGCATGGGTAATAGCCAAAATACATTGTATGGGTCAAAATGATCGTGTTTTTTTTTCTTCTTTAAAGGTGATTTTCTCAATATTTTGATTTTCTTGCTCCCTCAGATTCCAGATTTTCAAATAGTTGTATCTCTGCCAAATATTGTCCTATTCTAACAAAATTTATTAACTTTCAGATGATGTATACATCTCAAATTTCAAAACTGACACTTACGACTGATTTTGTGGTCCAGGGTCACAAATAGTGTGAGAATTGTGTTTAAACTGAAAATTCAAAAAAGAAAAATAGCACTTATTTAACTGAAAATAACAAAGAGGTGGAACGCTGGACACTTCATAACACTTCTATATGCTGTATATTAAATATATCTCTTTTCATAATGTTTCACACATGTGTCCCTGCTCTTCATCTTGAAGGTCCTCATCCCATATTTTTCATATAAGTTTGCATTGGCTACGGTAAGCTTTATAATGTTTTATATTTTAAGGAACAGTTTATATTTTCTTCGCAATAATCAATCATCAGCGCTGGCTCTCCTGTGAAGAAATAATTTGGGATTTTTAGATAATTAACCTTATTTTAAGTAGGTCTTGTTTGTAGCCAGCAACACCAACAAAAGGCAATAATGTGCAATTTTTTTTTTTTTTTTTGACCCAATGCTGAAAATTCAGATAATGTTGAAAATCAGAATGATTTTCATTTTTAATTAGATGAATGTTAGATTTTAGATATTTTCTATAAATATTTGCGAAGACGCTTATTTATATCAGACAGACATTATTTATGTAAGTGTTGAGAGTTGGAAAAACACTACTTTTGTAAGAAGAAGCAGGAGGCTGCACCATATGTAAATAAATATCCTCTGAACATGATATATTCAAAGCAGATATATTCAAAGCAATTCCTCTATGCACTAACTTTTATTTTGTCAGTTCTGTAGTCTAATATGTGTCAGTGTTAGTCAATTAATCACTCAGTCACTTATTTATTCATTCATTCATTCATTCATTACCTCCACTCGAAATCGAGGAGAGCTCTCTGGATTGTAATCGAGACGTTTTTTTGGAGGCTTCACCCAGAGGTGGGACAGAGTCGGGAATATCAGAGAAACAGTGATATACAATGTCAGAAACAGTGACGATAATGTGACGACCACAAACTGAAGTTGCACATATGCAACAAAAACACGTAGCAATACAGCTTGTTTTATATAAACACAACCTATACCACACCAAGCCAAAGACTACTAAACTACACACACCTTGCACAAAGAGTGAAAAGTTGAAAATCTAGTTTGTAAATCATGCAGAATAGTCAAATTAATTCACAACAGATTTTATAATTAGCAAACAGCAAATGCAAAGACACAAATTGTAGTTACACACAACCTGATACTGGTTATTCATCACACTCCAACGTATGTGTTACAGTGTCCAGAATTGTCTACTCATTCCAACCAGACATGTCAGCCACAGGCTGACAACATGTGCAGCACGTATCTGACCTTTCCACCCCCACACCAATCACAAGCGGCATGCTAGCAGCACCAAACCAAAGCCACACTTACCGGCCGCCCAAACTCCAGTTCAGCAAAGAACTTATACCACGGCTCATTCTCTAAATCTATGTCCTCTGGCCTTAAGTTACTTGTCTGGTGTTGAAAACGAAAGCAAGCGGGGGAAGAAGATGAAAGGAAGGGATGAAACGAGGTAATCATGCGAATGTGACAGTCAGATACACATTTAAAATGAGGAAAGACAAGAAATAAGGGAAGTTCCGCAAAGCGAAAAACTATTAGAACTCTTGAAAATAGCAATAGAGCAAAGGCTGTTTTTTATTTCCTGCACCTATCCAGCAGAGGGCAGTGGCACATAACAAATGCTCACTGCACAAGGACAAACCGCTCTAGCTGGAGCAAATTGGTTTCTCTAACCTTATTAGTGACCTTGACCACATTACGCTCTAATGGACCCGCAATTTATCTGCTCTACTGAGTGAGTCTGCACAGGCTTCCTGAAGCACTTCAGCTCGATTAGGGCAAATGTTTGTGGAGGTTCTTTTAACATATACCGAAAGCCCGTCAACATGTTTATTGTCAATACAATTCTATTAATAAACAAGAACAACTCGGTTTAGTCAATCAGTGTTTGGTGTATCACGCCTGCAGCGCTGCTGACACTGTGACTCGCAGATTGATAGTATTTCATTAGTGGAATCTGGTTTACGATCTGTCTATACCATAAGTCATGGGGCGTTAATTCTAAGATCAATACGTTTGTGCATTCAAATACTAAACTCAAATTGTAAAAATGCCTCATGAATTTAATGCACTTTGTGTAACCAACTTTAAACAAACCATAAATAATTAAGTAAATGCGGAGAAAGTATTCAGTGCCATTTTACAAGTTCACACACAGTATATTAAACATTAAAAGTCACTGATTACCTACCGCTCTCTCTTGCTCTAAAATAGATGACTTCCCCGGCTCATAGTCAAAGATACTCCTCGGCTCTGCTCTGTATTTTCGCGTGTCCACCTTTCTGTCAGGAGGCCCCCACTCGTTCCTAAGACCAAAATAAATATTGACTGAAAATTGGGATGTAGTAGCTAATTTGATCTTAAAATCCTTAAAATTAAGTTGCCTGAGAAGTATGGGGATAAATGGGTGATTCTCACATGTCAGGTGTGCTCCTGCCTCTTTGTGGTGCCTCCCTTTCATTGGATCTCTGCTGTGTGGATGCTGATGTTGGCAGAGGAGAAGGGAGAGAAGATGAGGCAGGCACTCTGAAACCATATATGCCGTTATCAGAAACACTCTTGGTGATGGGCCGGTAAGTGCTGGTTTTAGGTGCAGGATGGGCCTGAACAGCATTAGGTGCAGCATGCTTATCTGAAAGAAACAACAACAAATATATTAAATATAATAATTTAAAAAGAATAATAAACAATAACAAAAAAATCCTTCAAAGTAATACAGTACTCTATTAATTAATTAATTTATTTATTTTTAAGTGTACAGCTTGGAATGATTTTTTGAAGGGTCATGTGACAAAACTGAAGTAATGATGCTGACAATTCAGCTTTGCCATTACAGGAATAAATTGCATTTAAAAATACTTTCAAATTGAAAACTGTTATTTTAAACTGTAATAATATTTTACAGTAGCAAAAAATAATATCTTCAAATTAATACAGTAGACTATTTTGATTTATTTAGTATATATTAGAATGATTTCTGAAGGGTCATGTGACAAAACTGGAGTAATGATGCTGAAAATTCAGCTTTGCCATGACAGGAATAAATTGCATTTATAAATATTTTCGAATTGAAAACTGTTATTCTGAATTGTAATAATATTTCATAATATTACACAATAGTTTTACAAAGGCTCTATTTATTTGATACAGTATCATTTTTATACAAAAAAAAAAAAAAGTTAAAAACCTATTGTATTTAAAATTAAAAATAAAATTATACTGCATCAAATAAATGTAGCCTTAGTAATCATAAGAGACTTATAAAATGTGACACAGGACCACAGAACCAGTCATAAGGATCAACTGAGATTTATACATACTCTGAAAGTTGAATAAATAAGCTTTCCATTGATGTATGGTTTGACAATATTTGTGCGAGATTCAACTATTTGAAAATCTTTAATCTGAGGGTGCAAAAAAATCCAAATACTGAGAAAATCGCCTTTAAAGTTGTTAATCTTTGCTTAATATCCTAATCATTTTTGGCATAAAAGTAAAATTGATCATTTTCACCCATACAATGTATTTTTGGCTATTGCTACAAATATACCCATGCCACTTAAGACTTTGTGGTCCAGGGTCACAAATATTAAACATGCTTAATTATTTCATAACTTTTGGCCAGCAGTGCATATATCTATCTATCTATCTATCTATCTATATATGTATGTATATATTATACAGAAATATATTTAACTGAAATGATACAATAATTTGTAATAAACTTGAATTATTTAGTTATTAAATTAATTTTTTATTACTTTTTTTTTAAACATTAAAAATTAAAATGCAAAAACAAAATAAAATTAATAATGCATGATTATTGTCATTGCAATGGAAAGTACATGTAACGTATAACAAGGATAAATAAACTGTTTCCAAAAATAGCTAATTATACATATTGCTGTTGGTTTATATTGGTTTTATTGCTTCTTCTAGTTTTGATTATTTGGTATCAGTCTTATTTGGTAATAACATAATGCTGAAACAAAGAGAAACCTTGTTTGGAAATAGTTGTACCAGTTCTTGTAACCGGATCTGTGGCAGTACGGGACCCAGACCACTCGTTCTCTGTGAAAACAAATATGCAAACACGATTAACATGGAGTACATATATCAAAAACACAAACTGCATACAGAGTCCCTTAAACGTAATAACGTAAACAAACTCATTTGTAAGCAGGATTGTTTTAAGACAATTAAAAAGACATAACAAGATGCAAAATGAAGGGTTTGATCCTGTGACCTCTCTAATCTCTCAGGCAAACCCCCTGACAGTCCATTTCCAGTAATGAACGCACTTGTAATCCACAACCTGCTGAGTAAAGCTTTTTTATTGTCACTCCTCTTTAGGTTGCACTTCTCTGCAAAGAACTATCCCCTTAGCAGGTCTTTATCTTGCCTGACATAATTAAAATCACAATAGCAATGAGATTCTGTCTTGCAATCATAAAACCATACAGTAAATATCTGTCTGTCATTTACAGCTTAAAATAATAGATTACAAAAGTACACAAACAGACACTATAAACCTGTTTAGTCTGCAGAAAACGTTCCTTCCCATTTCTATGTTGCGTAAGTGCTCTAAAAATAGCTTTAAAATTAAAAAAGACGATATTTAACTAAAAATAAGTTGGTATGTCAATGTTTGACTAGAAAATTCCTTCCAATAATCACATAATAGGCTTTTTTTCTTCTTAAGGCTTAAGACTTCTTCTTATTCTTCTTTCTTCATGCTAACAGGCAATGCAAAGCATACATTTTATTAAACTAATGATGGCAGATATAAAAAATAATGTCTTACCTGGTTTAGGCACCACATGAATCTGTTTGAACATGGTCTTGTACCAGTCTTTTGGCCTGTCAACGGTCTAAAACGACACACAAAGCAAGCATTTTTAGATTACAGGCTTTTTCCAGCTCTTACAGATTAAGATTCCAAGGTCCAGAAGCAAAGTTTAGAAAACAAATAGCAACCCGAATGTGCTCCATGACCTTGAGTCCAAAACTCTGGATGCAAAAGGCTCCTATAAAAATGCTGATGCGATTGGTCTCTCCATGTTAAGCTGAGAGAGACACATCACTGTCTGTCTGCTGGCCCATCAATGATGCTGAGCACAGCTGCCCCTGTTTCCCTGGGGCTAAATAAAACTCTGTGTGGGAAAATGCAATTTAGCGCACAAATCAAAACAGCCCGTCCCATGTGACCAGAGACCAACTGAAGATTAATTCTGGAATTAACAATTATAGGTATGCACTTCCGGCAACGTCTCTAGAGCCAATAAAGAGTCAGAGAGCTTTTTCAAAATTAATGGTAAGCTTAAGCAAAAAAAGTTTATAGCATTTTTATATTGTTAATTAACTCTAAATAAGCCTGTAGTAGATACAGTATGAAGTTCTCCAGTAACATATTTTTGTTATAAAAATAACACATTAAAACTGTCTTGTAAACTTTCTGTCATGCGTTTATCATTTATATTTATTACTTTTTAAATACATTGTTATAGATTTTAACTTTCAATAACTCTGAAAATATTTAGGAATTACTGCATGTTTAAAACAATGATTATCTAAAAAAGTACATTAATCATAAACAATTGTAATATTTTCTCTTAAAATTATTTATATAAATTTAGAAATATAGCTTGCGAACAGAACATTTTTTTTTAATTGTTCAGCATTTGCAATTAAGGTGTCATTTTGACAAGTGGAAAAATATAATTTATTTATTATTTATTTGTGTATTCAAGATACATAAAACAGTACCTAATTTAATTTTAGTCAAAAATGCTGTAAAACAAAGTATATTATTTGGTATAAATAATATACAAATAATATACTTTGGTAGAAATGTTCATGCCGTATATAAAAACACAATATACAAATGACTGTATATAAAAAATTTCAAAAGTCCACCATAAATGCACACAGCTAAAGAAAACACCCATACACAGCTTTAAAAATTTGCTTCCGTGACCTGTGTGCATACAATAATACCAAAAGATTATACATATTCTAAGCTGCACATTATAAATACAGAAACAAAAGATTATTAGAATACAATAATACAATACAATTTGTAATAAAAAAGTATATATATATATATATATATATATATTCTCAAATTAAAATAATAAAATAAACTTAATAAAATAGTACCTAAATGCTACAGAAATTAGCAGTTATTTCACTGTAAAAAAAAAAAATTATATATATATATACACACACACATTATTTGTGGTATATATATGGTATATATATATATATATATATATATATATATAAATACAGTATTTGTGGTACATATATGGTATATATATATATATATATATATATACAATATTTTTATATAATATATATATATATTTTTTCAAATATAAATATATTCAAATATATACAATTATATATATTTTTAAATTAAAATAATAAAATAAAATGAATAAAATTGTACCTAAATGCTAGCTAAATTGGCAGTTATTTTACTGTAAAACAATACATTATTTGTGGTAAGAACAGACATTGTGGTAGAAACAATTGGCAAAAATATAAAAAATCTTCCATACCTGTAAATGCACACAGGTAAAGAAAACACCCATATATAGCCTTAACAATCTGCTTTTGTGACTTGTGTGCATGACAAAAATGCATACAATTATACCAAAGGATTATATTTATTCTAAGCTGCACATTATAAATATGGAAACACAAGATTAACATCCTGGAACAGCATTTACTCACTGTCCGTATGGCAACGGGAATCCCGGACTCATCCACAGGACCGATGCCAGTATAGAGCGGAGCTTTCCCTGTTGTTTCCTTCCTGTCAGTCTGCGGCGCTCGTGCAGGAGGATCCACGTTGGCGTAGATGGGAGTGCTAGACTCAGAGGCTGATGGGAGAACGACAGGGTCAGGTTGGGAGGTGTGTGTTTTTAGTAATTCCCATGAAACTAACCAACATTCCCATGTCAGTAACTGAGAAATACAGCCAGGTCAGGGATGTAATTCCAAATCAGGAGAAAGAATCCATAAATATGTTCCTTCCACTATTCCGGGCATGGAATAATAAATACAGAAAGCAGCTCTCCATGTACAGTTCAGCATGTACAGGCATTCAGACTGAAGCCTTTTGGGGAAAAAACAGCCAAATGGGCTCTGGTTCAGAGACAAAGGCCAGCCTCACGCACACAGACGCTCTAATCCCAGTGTCTCAGCTCCTCCCTCACCCCAACCGCTCCGGCGCTCCGATTTGAGCTTAATCCCCGGCATTTGCCACTTGGGATTAGAGAGATTGCAGGCGCACACTCAGAGCGGACCAGTCGAGATACGCTTAGTGTCACACAGGCAGTAAACACCGCTGCAGTCAGGTCACGCTTTCTTGCTCATTAGTACTTCATTAGAGTTTGGCACATCACACCAGTGACTTAGCAGAGACCAGCGAGAATGTTTGCACAGCTGTACCGCATGGTTATGACATACACTTGGCTGTGCAGATATTTCCAGGACAGGTGGATGCTACTTAGATATCAGCAACGGAATATGTATTTTTACACTTCTGCTACCTCATATCATGTCTTTGATTATTTAATAAAGCCATGATCTCAGCATATGCTACTTATTAAGGCTGGGTATCAATACAGATTTCCTGATTCCATTTAATTCTGCTTCAGATTTAGATTAGATTTTGATTTGCTATATTTCAGTTATAATGTCTATTTTGCTAACAAATAAGAGTAATGCTGGAAATTACATGTGAGTGTTTTAGACTGATTAAAACTAATAATGAGTACTACTGAACTATTAATTAGTTTAGAAAAAATGCTTCAGGTCTTGGGTAACACCAGTCACACAGTGTGTTTTTGGTTTGCTAAAAAAGGGCTAATGAGAGCCATTCATTCATGAATCAGACTACACTGGTCATGCTGTACGTTTGTGACTGAATAAAAAAGAATCAACTTAAGAGAGTCATTTGATTGTGAATCAGACTGCATCGGTCGTGATATATTTTTTTGACTCACTAAAAAAGAATCAACTTAAGAGAGTCATTTGATTTTGAATCAGACTGCACTGGTCATGATGTATGTTTTTGACTCACTAAAAAAGAATCAACTTAAAAGAGTCATTTGATTGTGAATCAGACAGCACTGGTCATGATGTATGTTTTTGACTCACTAAAAAAAGAACCAACTTAAGAGCATCATTTGTTTGTAAATCAGACTGCACTGGTCATGCCAAATGTTTTTGATTCACTAAAAAAGGACTGGCTTATGAGAGTCATTCATTCACTAATCAAACTGCACTGGCCATGCTGTATTCTTTTTTACTAACTAAAAAAGAATCAACTTAAAGGAGTCATGTATTTGTAAATAAGACTGCAATAGTCATGATATATGTTTATGACTCACTAAAAAAAGAATCAACTTAAGAGAGTCATTTGAATGTGAATCAGACTGCATTGATCATGCTGTATGCTTTTGATTAACTAAATAAGAAAGTCTTAAAAGAATCATCTGTTTGTGAATTAGACTGCACTGGTCATGCCAAATGTTTTTGATTCAGTAAAAAAGACTGGCTTATGGGAGTCATTTGTTCGTGAATCAGACTACTCTGGTCATGCTGTATGTTTTTGATTCACTGAAAAAGAAGATTTAAGAAAGTTATTTGTTCGTGAATCAGACTGCACTGGTCATGCCAAATGTTTTTGATTCACTAAAATGGATCGGCTTATGGAAGTAATTTGTTTGTGAATCAAATTACACTAATCATGCTGTATGTTTTTGATTCACTAAAAAGCGTCTAAAAAGAGTCATTTGTTCATGAATCAGTCTGCACTGGTCATGCTGTATGTTTTTGATTCACTGAAAAGTTGACTTAAGAGAGTCACTTGTTTGTGAATCAGACTGCACTGATCATCCCAAATGTTTCTGATTCAGTAAAAAGGACTGGCTTACGGTAGTAATTTATTTGTGAATCAAACTACACTGATCATGCTGTAGAGTTTGATTCACTGATTCACTGAAAAAGACGACTTAAGAGAGTCATTTGTTCGTGAATTAAACTACACTGATCATGCTGTGTGTTTATGATTCACTAAATAAGGCCATCTTAAAACAGTAATTTGTTCGTGAATCAGACTGCACTGCTCATGCCAAATGTTTTTGATTCACTATAAAAGACAACTTAAGAGAGTTATTTGTTCATGAATCAGACTGCTCAGGTCATGATTAACGTTTGTGATTCACTAAAAAAGAATCAACTTAAGAGAGTCATTTGATTGTGAATCAGACTGCATAGGTCATGATATATTTTTCTGACTCACTAAAAAAGAATCACCTTAAAAGAGTCATTTGATTGTGAATCAGACTACACTGTTCATAATATATATATATTTTCCAGAAAGATTCTGGAAAATTTTGGGATTCTATGAATCAGTATTGGGATTGAAAAAAATTTTATTGAGAAAAGAAAAACTTTTTCCCAGACCTATTATTTATTTTCCACTATTTTAGATATAATAATATATACATTTTAGGGCTGTCAATTTGAATAATCATGATTAATCGCATCCAAAATAAAAGTTTTTGTTTACATAATACATGTGTGTATGCTGTGTATATTTATATGTATATAAAAATACACATATAAATATACACATACATAAATAAATACATATGCACAGTATGCACATATATTATGTAAACACAAACTTTTATTTTGGATGCAATTAATTGATTTGACAGCCCTAATACATGTACTGCCTGTGGCTGTAGTAACAAACTGAGATGCAATTACCTAATTCAGTTCTTACCAATCTAATCCTTGTTCTTACCAATGATAAAATCAATGATGGTGAACATCATTCACACACAAGCATGTGGAAGTATATGATTAGCTTCAGTACTCACCAGTGCTTCTAGCCTGCTGCATGGCTGTAATACTAGGGCTCAGTGAAGGAGGAGGTGGGTATGTTGAGGGAGAGAAGGGTCTTTGGAAGTGACTACGAGGACTTGCTGGCACACTCAGACCCCCGTTCACAGTCATCTGGCCCTGTAAAACACAACAAAGACCCTGTTAACTGAGGAAACATCTTTAGGCATAATAAATTACATTGAGATCGGACTGTTGTGTCACAGATGACATCTGTTAGCCTTAATGAAAGTTGACAGAGGATAGAAAAACTGAATAACAAACAATGAAAACAAAACCCCAAAAGATTTGTGGATCGACTAGGATAAACAAACACACAGAATACAGCGCCCACCCACTGGGAAGATAAAACAACAATGTATTTTAGTGCAGCGACTTTCAGTATTTGGATTTATTTATTGATTTCCAGGACAAACAATTGTTAGTATACATCAAAAGTGATATCACAGGAACAGTACAACAAGAAATCTCAACAAAACCGTGCTCTCCTACAGATAATCAATATGGAAAAAGGTGTTAGTAAAGACCCCAGAGACCCCCGATTTGATGTGAATCTAGAGAATATGTTAGTATTAGTGTAATCCCAGATGTTACACAGAGAAGAAATGGTGAAACCATTAAATGTGAACAGTGGACAAGTAATATTGGTGTTTGTTAAAACAGCCCCTAAAAGTGAAGAGCAATGAAACCAAATTAGAAACAATAAACAGTAAGCTGTTAAAGGAGAACTCCACTTGAACAACAATTTACAGATAATGTACTCACCCCCTTGTCATCCAAGATGTTTATGTCTTTCTTTCTTCAGTCGTAAAGAAATTATGTTTTTTGAGGAAAATATTTCAGGATTTTTCTCCATGTAATGGACTTCAATGGTGCCTGAGTTTGAACTTCCAAAATACAGTTTAAATGCAGCTTCAAACGATCCCAAATGTTCATTAAAAAATACAATTTATATAATTTAAAATAACTGATTGTTTCACTAGATAAGACCCTTCTTCCTCAACTGGGATCATTTACTACTGCATTTGGGGTTGTTTGAAGGCCCATTTAAACTGCATTTTGGAAGTTCAAACTCGGGGCACCATATCAGTCCATTACATAAGGAAAAATCTGAAAATTTAAAACTGAAATGTTTTCCTCAAAAAACATAATTTCTTTACGACTGAAGAAAGAAAGACATCAAACATCGTGGATAACAAGGAGGTGAGTACATTATCTGTAAATTGTTGTTCTGTAAGTGGACTTCTCCTTTAAAGGGAAAAGAAAGGAGAAAACGAGATAATGAATGAAAATACATTTGGATTGTGTAATTAAAGGGGACATATTATGAAAAAGAGTGAGACAGAAGATGCAAAAAAAAAGTGCTAAAAACATTATAAGTGTACTTTTATCTATATGCCACAGTTTATGTATGTTTTTGAAATAAGTCTCTTTTGCTCACAAAAGCTGCATTTATTTGATCAAATATACAGTCAAATCAGAAATTTTGCAAAATATTATTTTAAATGCAGTGTATGTTTGTGATGGAAAAGATGATTTTCAGCAGTCATTACTTCAGTCTTTTCTCATTATTGTCAGTGTTGAAACTAGTTGTGCTGCTTAGTACTTTTGTACTTTTACAGTTTTTTCTAGAATTATTTGAAATTTAAAAGAAAAGCATTTATTTGAAATAGAATCTTTTTGTCTTTACTGTCAATTTCCTTGCTTTGTTGCTGAAAGAAAGTATACATTTAAAAAAAAAGCTTTTGAAGCAGTATAAACCAAATGCTGAATATGGCCCCTTTAAAAATTAAA
The DNA here is from genome assembly GCF_022985175.1 of Labeo rohita. NCBI lineage: Eukaryota > Metazoa > Chordata > Actinopteri > Cypriniformes > Cyprinidae > Labeo > Labeo rohita. Next base: position 6,951,269 of record NC_066882.1, read on the forward strand.
GGGGTCATCGGATGCCCATTTTCCACAAGTTGATATGATTCTTTAGGGTCTTAATGAAAACTCTATAATATATTTTGGTTAAAAATTCTCAATGGCTGTGTAAAACAACACCCTTTTTACCTTGTCAAAATCAGCTCTGCAAAAATCATCCCATTCTGGTCGAGGCTGCTTTAAATGCAAATGAGCTCTGCTCGCCCCACCCCTCTCTTGGAGCTGTGGATTGACGAGCCTGTTTACTTTAGCCGCATTTAGCCACTTGCTAACTAACACATTATTAGGAAAGGCAATTGCAAAGATTCATAAATAAACCCTTATACTCACTTCTGCTGTAAGTGAAGCTGGATCATGAATGATTTGCACAAACATAGACACATTTATGTAGATTGGAAGGCGCATTCCATTCACAAACAAACGTAATCCACTGCATCTATAGCAGCTCAGATGTCGGGAGTAAATCACGACCACTATGTTCATTATTACATCCAGCAACACAACACCTCAATCGTTCAATTCTTGTCTAACTTACATCCCTGCTCCGGCATCAAAACATGGAGGTTGGACTGTTACAGCTGATCTGAGGTAAGACGCTCATGTCAATTAACTACCGTAGGAGCCGACTCTGTCGGTGTGATGCATCAACAATTTGAAAAAGGGGATATTAATTTTACAGATTAATTAAAAATTACTGCATGGATTTTTATCATTATAGGGCAGATTTGTACATACACTGCCAACACACATTAATGTTCAAACAACATGCAAAAGTGAACTTAGTATCCGATGACCCCTTTTAGGTAAAGTAGGAATCCTTATGAAAACCGACAAAGAAAGAAGCAGTAAGTTACAGACGTGACAGAGTGTTGAACTGCTGGTGAATAGTTACATGAGCGGTGCTAGTTGGAGGGGAGTGTAACCCCATGTTGACTGTGACCGCACTCATCGGGCTGAGGGTTGGAGAAGGGGTACGAGTGCCACCCTCTGGGCCTAGTCCACACGCCCTCAACTCCTCCAGCACCGCTGTGGACGCTTCGCTCTGAGTGCGGGAAGAGCAGCGGCTCTGCCCCAGGGGAGGCTCTGAGCCCGGAGAGGGAGGGCCTGGAGAAGTAGTCTCAGGTCTGATGAAATCGAGGGAGAGTCTGAGCCGGTTAGACGGTGACTGTGAGCTCAGTGCTGCTCCGGGATAGGTTTGTTTGAGGAGGACTGGCACCTCAGGCTGAATGACAGAGAGGAGAGTGGCACAGATGAGATTCAGCAGTTGGGCACAGTGGGCGTGAAAGACGTAGTGATGTGATGCTGCTGACGGCTGTGCGTTAGAGAGGATGGAGGTGTTACAGATATGAGATCAAAATGTTATTCCAGTGTAGCATTTGAGGATAACTGTAAAACGGACAAGTTAAAATTGCATAAAGATCATTATGCAGTAGAAAATATGTATATGCATAAATAATATACAGTACCATACACTACCGTTTAAAAATTGTAGGCTTTCTCAATATTTTGATTCCATAATTTCAAATAGTTGGAAAATCTCGGCCAAATATTCTAACAAATCCTAACAAACCATACATCAGTGGAAAACTTATTCTCAATTCCAGAAAAAATGACCCTTATGACTGGTTTTGTGGTCCAGGGTCACAAATGAGGAGAGAAAGTAGATTAAATAATATTAGAATTCAGTAATTCTCTGCAAATGGAAAGAAAAGTGAAATAAACTCAAAAGTCAGTAAGCTTTATTTTATTTTATTTATAAATAACATTTGAATCTGAGATTTTAATTAATTAATTTATTTATTTATTTTGCAATAAACATAGAATTCAATCATTTCTAAACAAATAAATAGAAATAAACAAATATTTATTGTTAAGAACTAAATTGTTTGGACCCAACATATTTATTTATTTAGATATATATTTATCTAAATGTAATTATTTAGTATTTTTATTTATATTTATATTGTTGCAATCTATGTTACTTGTTTTAGGTGATGTATTCTGTATTACTTTTTAGATTGGTTTTAGATTACTTTTTTATGTAATATTAATGTAAGATTATTGTAAGAGCTACAGTGGGTTTGTAAGAAGCAATAGAAGTAATAATTAATTAAACCATTACTTAAGAAGTAATAATTAATTAAACCATAAAAAGAAAAAATATTTAATACTTGAAGACTAAAAATATAAAAGTTTTATTTGTTTATCTGCTTATAGTCAAAGCTAAATGCTGTGACACAAAATTTGAGGTCTATTTTAATAACTGTTTGCTATTTTAATATATTTTAAAATGTAATGCAAAGCTGGATTTTCAGCAGCCAATACTCCCGTCTTTAGTCTCACATGTGCGGGATAACATATCTAATATTTATAGCATTTTTTTTCAGAATTTTTTGATGATTAAAAAGAACAGCAAATAAATCTTTGAAACAAATCTTTTGTAACATTCTAAATCTCTTTAGTTTTTACTTTAATTCTAATTTATGCATAATAGTTAATAGAAGTATTTCTTTCAAAACGAAAGAAAAAAAAAATCTGCTGACTCCAAACTTTTGAACAGTAGTGTACTGTATTTTTTTTTTTGCATAAACCAAAATACTGTATAGTTAGCTGAATAAATAGTGTTTGAAAAGTGATTCAAGTCCAACCACAGCAATTCATGATTTTACCCTCTAAATAAATACAAAATGTCATTCGACAATGACATGAACCTGAATGTGGATCAGCAAAATGGAGAAACAGGATTAGTCATGTTTGCTTAGGCACAGCATGGTGTAGGGGAGGCTGTTATTAAGCATATGTAGTTATGAAATCCGTGACATATACCACTGGAGGGGCTGCAGATGGCAGTGGAGGACAGGGGCGTGAGCGGCTATCCGGGAGGTCCATCCTTTTAGGAGGGGTAGGGGGTCTCAAAGACAGTGTCTGTGTGCGCCGTCCTGATATCTGAGGCCTAGGGTTAATGCGGACGGACAAGGAAGCTACGTGTCTCTCCAGCTCCCTAGATGGAAGGTGTAAGTAGGGCTGCTTTGCTTGTGAAGAGCATGAGGTTTGGTCTTCTGTGGACAGCAGTCTTTGGGAGTGGACATTATGCTCTTGTGAGATACTGTTGTTCTGTGGTGGTTCTCTCATTGTATAAAAAGGTGTGGACGTGGTTGCCTTGGAGAATAAACTCTTTGTGATAAACAGTTGATTGTTATGGACAGACACAACTGAAAAGTTTCTCTCATGTACTTGTGTGGCAATGAGAACACAAACATTACAAATGTGACCCTGGAACACAAAACCAGTCTCAAGTTGCATGGGTATATTTGTAGCAATAGCCAACAATACATTGTATGGGTCAAAATTATCAAATTTTCTTTTATGCCAAAATCATTAGGATGTTAAGTAAAGATCATGTTCCATGAAGATATTTAGCAAATTTACAACAGCTAATATATCAAAACTTAATTTTTTATTAGTAATATGCATTGCGAAGAACTTCAACTTTAAATGTGATTTTCTCAATATTTAAATTTTTTTGCACCCTCAGATTCCAGATTTTCAAACAGTTGTATCTCGGCCAAATATTGTCATATCCTAATAAAACCATACATTAATGTGAAGCTTATTCTCAATTTCAGAAAAAATGACCCTTATGACTGGTTTTGTGGTCCAGGGTCACAAATGAGGAGAGAAAATAAATTAAATAAAATTAAAATTTATAAATTCTCTGCAAACGGAAAGGAAACTGAAATGAACTTTTCAGTATGTAAAATAAAAACAAACAGGTACTTTCATAAATAAGGTGCAAACTAGGACCTGAACCTCTTTATCATCAACCTATTTTGTGATTTTTGCAACCATGCTGTATTTTCTTTTATTTTCTTTTATTTTTTTCTATTCTATTCTATTCTATTCTATTCTATTCTATTCTATTCTATTCTATTTTATTTTACCAGCATTTGGTGGTATACAGTATAAAGTAAAAACCTACAATTTGAGATATTTCAGAAATTCAATAATTTCTAAATAAAATAAAAAATAAATAAAATCTAAATAAAATATTTGCTGGTGACTCAATTGTTTGGGTCCAAATATTTGTTCATTCATTCATTTATTCATTCATTCATTCAGTATGTATGTATTTATGTATGTATCCAAATTGTATTTTTTATATGTATATATATACACACACAGACACACACACACACACACACACACACACATTGTATATATTGTAGTGTTGCAATCTATGTCACAAATTGTAAATAATGTCTAATCATGTTTTATTTTTATTTTATTTTATTTACCCGCATTTGGTAGTATACAGTATGAAGTAAAAAAAAAATAAATTACAATTTAAGATATTTCATAAATTCAGTATTTTCCAAATAAATAAATAATATATATACACACACACACACACACACACACACATATATATATATATATATATATATACACTTTTTTAGCTAATGTATTCTTCTTTAGATTAATTTCAGATTACTTTTTTATGCATTATTAATGTAAGCTTAATGTAAGAACTGCAGTGGATTTGTGATAAGAAGCTAATAATTAATTAAATCATAAAAAGTATAATTATTTCAAGACTTGAATACTAAAAATATAAATAATGTATTTGTTACCTTGCCTAGTCAAAGGTAAATGCAGTGACACAGTATGATTTTTAGAGAGGAAAATGTAAAGGAAAAAAAAGAATTAGGGACAATCAATAAATTATGAATAATTTACCGCCATTGTGTAAATAATGTGTAATTAAGTAATCCATAAAAAGTAACTGTAATCTGATTATGCGAATTTTAAAATGTAATATACTCAAATTACAAATACTTAATTTTTGGAATCTAATTACGTAATCCCAATTACATGCAAACAGTAATGCTTTTCAAAAACATAATGGGAAACAGAAGTGTTCTCTATTTGTTATTACAAACAGTACAGAGAGTTCTTTGATAATAACTGAGAGCTTTACTTTGTGCTCTGTTTTCAAACACTAGAAATGGGTGTGACCGGTACAGTTAAAAAAAAAAATGTCATTAATAAAACCTGTCAAATGGACTTCCACAGGCATTTCCTGAGGAAGGAAAACCTCCAGCAATAGTAAGGCTGGGAAAAACAAATAAGTGAAGTAAACACAGCAGAACATACTGGTGTAGGTGACTTTTTATCCTGAAAGATGGGCCTGACACTTCTGTAGCCTTTAGCTGCCAGAGAAGAAGACCACACGTCACCATTTCTCAGACCATCACTGGTACTGCTGCCGGGCCTCCAAAAATCTGACAGGACACAAACAAAACACTTGAAAGTGTTTCATATAAACCAATTATAGGTTTGTAAACATTCAGGATGCGCGCGCATCATGGTTGCAGAAAACCCCGGAGAGAATTACATGGATACGGTACAAAATAGTTACATTTAAAAAGATTATACATTATATTGATTAGATGTCATTTTCAAAAATGTTCTCTGCATATTATAAGACCTTGTCACCCAGTGATAAGCACTGTTAATCAACGAAATTGACGTTAGATAGTCTGATATAGTCTTACAGATTCATAACGGGGACGACGGTTTTTAAGTGGCTGTCTGTGGAGCCATGGAATAAAAGAATAAAAAAAGGTAAATTTGATTTTATATTTAAAAATGTTGACATTATCTTGCAATTCCGAGATTATATCTCACCATTCTAAAAAATAAAAACAACTCATTCTCTCTTTTCCCCACGGCTCAGAATAGGAGTTTATATCCCACACTTCTGGCTTTTTTTCCCTCAGAATTGACAAACACTATTTTTGAGTTAAATTGAGTTATAAAGTCTGAATTAGAAGATATAAACTTGCATTTGCGAGAAAAAAGTCAGAATTGTGAGATAAAATAAATAAATGTTATGTAAAAATTGTAATAGTAATAGGTTTAAATAATATTTCATACTGTAACTGTAGGGCTAACACAATACGTCCCCTATTAACAGCATATGTGAATATTATGTAGACCTATTGTTTAACCCCCTAACTGTCACTGTTCTATATACGGGACGCCTACGTTTACTCCACCATATTACAAATAAATCCTAATCTAATCATGACAAACTATATATTGTTATAAAGGTATAAAGACTAAATAGATATTATACCACTGTTTTGTGTTACAAATGATGTAGGAAAAGTAATAGATTAATTTATGACAAAAGTGCAAAAGTCAAAAATCTACATCATAACAGGAGTTCTGACCTTTGTCACAAAAAGACTTTCTTCGTTGCCTTTTCATAAGAAATTATATATCAGTTGAAAACTTAAAAACTCAAAAATTCATCCTTTGAAAACAATTTTAAAATCAGACATTGCATTACCATAGAAAATCATCTTACAAAATGTTTTCGTTCATGAATTATAAAAAATTAAGTTAGAATAGTGCATTTTAATGTATGTAAATTTTCACGTCTATGTCACTCCCATTTTTGAACATAGAAGTGAATATTTACATAAATTTACAAAAAACACAATTTGCTGAGTCAGCTTAAAATAATTTGTTACCCTGCTGCCTTAAAATTTTAAGTTCAGTCAACTAAAATAAGTTTATTCAACTTGAAATGTTAAGTTGTACTAAGTAACAACTTAGTAACTTAGTACTTAGATATTTGTGTTCGCTAAACTTAACAGATGGGTAACCCAGCTGCCTTAAAATTTTAAGTTGATTCAACTCAAATATCTAAGTTGTCACTTAGTATAATTTAATATTTTAAGTTGAATAAACTTTTTTTGAGTTGACTAAACTTAAAATTTTAAGGCAGCCAGGTTACAAATTATTTTAAGTTGACTCAACAAATTGCTTTTTACAGTGTAGACGTTAATTTTATTTAAAGGGTTAAATAAAATTTATGTTTTAAAATCATAGCAGTTTTCATTCATAGTATCTACGTTTAAATGTATGCGTTTAGCTTCAAATGGTGTCTTTGATGACAGTATTGTATAAAAATAATTTTCTGGCACCAAAAGGCACCAAACATTTTTTTGATGGATTTTACTTATGTACCTCCACTTGTTACCAGTGTTTTTTTGCAACCACTATGCTCGCACAGCTGCAAGTGACGTAACTGTGACGTCTACTCCAAATTGGTCTATACAGTACATATATACAAAATATTTGACCACAGAATGCCACTATTGAGTATGAATGAATATGAACAGCAACAGCAATAAAAGATACTTATCTTCTCAAAGCATATGTATTTATTTGCAAAATAAAATAAAATAATAAAATAAAATAAAATAAAATAAAATAATAAAATACAGCTTGCTTACCTGAATCTTTAGATTGTGATTCAGAGTCTGCATGGGTTAAAATGAGATAAGAAAACTTTGTTAACTCAAGCAAAGGATCCACTCAGCACCTAATGCAAATAAGGTATTCACTCATTAGTGATTCATGTTTTAGTGGACTATGTGGCTCAACAGTGCATAAATTGCATCCTTAATTTATTCCAAACCACTGCTTCAGCTTTTAAAACAACAGATGAATGGAAGACAGAAAAATATATGACAGCAAGAAGAAAGACAGAGGGGTGACGTGAGAAAGTTGTACATATAAAGGAGGTTCCCCTTTACATTTTACAAAGAAAATCTGGCACTTCTGAACTAATTCAGAAATGCTGTTTTAAAAACACACAATTTTGTCTTAAATAAACACTCGACAAAAGTCAAAAGGCTAAAAAAAAACTATTCTTTCGATTTCTTTGACATAACAACCTTTGCTCATTAAACACAGTGCTAAATGAACAGCGGTCTAACTCTGTCCTGAATGGGTCGTGTTTGTTCAGTTAGCTCATTCCTGCAGCACCTCGACCGCCCGCAGACTAATTAAACAATGGAGAATATGTGTGTGTGAGGTCATAGTCCATGAGACTGCTCAAACAAAAAGGGTCACCCCCAGAGGAAACTGTGCTGTGAGAGACGGAGGGAAAAAGCCTGAGGTATACAATTGTTGCCATGGAAGTCCACAACTATGGCAACAATCTGGCCACTGTGAGCTGCTTTTTCCCTTTAAGCAAAGGAAAAGAGCGCTACCGCTCTCAAACATTCCTTAAGAAGCTGCGAGCACAAGAATGAGAGGGTGGGCAAGAGTACAAGAGAGGAGAAAGAAAGAAAGTGAGGGAGAGAGGCTGTGGTAGGACATAAGATGCAGCAAGACAAAACACAGATGTGGGATGAGTGACGTTGAGTGCAGGGAAGAGGAATTCCTGCTCGCGGTGTCTGAGTAAACACACCATCACATTTAACACCGGCAGCAATGTGCGCCACTGCTCACATGTAATGCTTATGACAAACAGGAAAATATGAATATCAGCCACTCGTTTTTATTTAAGCAACTCAGATGTTTCATGCATTATTGTAGATTTAAGGTAACGTGATCTGTTTCCTGATACCTGTGAGCGTGTATAGGTTTGGTGAGCTCTGGATTCTCTTCATGGGGGTTAGAGTGAGTGAAAGCGTGGCGCTTTTGCGGACATGTCCTCCACTGTCTGTGAAAAGCGCAGTAGCACATGCAAACACAAATGCACATGCATCAATACCGTTGCACGGCAAGATAACTGTGACTCAGCAAGCAGAGCAATGTTGAAACGTCCTTAGCAACACAACAATATACAATGCAAAATTATTTCACATGGCAGGATGGATAGTTTTGTTTTTGTTGGACGTGGAAGAATGGGTGGATGTGTTGTGGTCTGACTGACTAAACACTTTAAACCGCTTCTTTTCAGTGTTTATGTGGTTCCCACACATTTTGACTTCTATCATTTTTCCACGACTCCCTTTTCATTTCAATTTTCCAGTCATTAGTGATTAAAGGAGATAAACTAAGCATACACAAAAAATGTACAGAGTACTGACTATAGAAATCCATAGAAATTTTCCATAACTTTTTAAAATGTGAAATCACACTTTTTCACTGATACATTTCCTGTCATTTTAAGATTTAAGATTTTTTTTTTAGTTAAGCTTTGCACCACAGGAATAAATTACATTTTAAAACACACTACCAGTCAAAAGTTTTTGAACAGTAGAATTTTTAATATTTTTAAAGAAGTCAAAAAACATGCTCACCAAGCCTGCATTTATTTGGTCCAAAGTACAGCAAAAACAGTAACATTTTGAAATATTTGTACTATTAAAATAACTGTTTTCTATTTGAACATATTTTGAAATGTAATTTATTCCTGTGATTTCAAAGCTGAATTTTTAGCATCACTACTCCAGAAATGTTTCTAATATTTTGATTTGCTGCTTGAAAAAAAATATTATTATTATTATAACAGCTGAGTAGATTTTTTTCAGGTTTCTTTGATGAATAGAAAGTTCAGAAGAACAGTATTTATCTGAAATAGAAATCTTTTGTAACATTATAAATTCATATTTATAAATTCACAAATTCAATATCATTACTTTTGATCAATTTAAAGCATCCTTGCTAAATAAAAGGATTAATTTCTAGAATTTCTCACGGGAATAAATTACATTTTAAAATTTATTTAAATAGAAAACAGTTATTTTAAATAATATAAATATTGCACAATATAACTGCTTTTGCATTATTTTGGATCATATAAATGCAGGCTTGGTGAGAAGAAGAGACTTCTTTAAAAAAAAAAAAAACATCAAAAATCTTACTTTGGACTGGTAGTGTATATCCAAATAGAAAACAGTTTAAATTGTAATTTCACAATATTACTGTTTTTACTGTATTTTTAATTAAATAAATCTTGCCTTGGTAAGCATAAGAACATAAAAAAAATCTTACCAACCTCAAACCTTTAAACAGTATATATCAGAATAATAGTAATTCTGTTCAACATAGAAATTAAATATCATCTAATATGTGTCAGAAATCTAATTACGCATTAGCCGCAAGTGTTTTCTAAGAAGTCCTGGCATCCAAGGTTGCCACAACTGAAGCAGAACCTAAAAGTGAGGACACTTCAAGACTATTTTGCAAATTGACAGGGTAGGGTGTTGGCACTGCCAGATGTAGCCAGACGGATTTCCTTTTCCTTGACTGTTAAACCTCTGGATGTCAAAAAGGCAGTTTGGGTGCCAAAATCATTGTCAAACTCTGAAAAGACAGAGTTCTCAAAGAAAGTCAGCCAAGAAATAAGAACACCCCCTGCACAGCTTTTCTCAGAATCCCTGAGATGAATACAAAATCACATGCTCTGCCCTACAAAAACAAGTCCTGTTGAGCCTGCGTAAAGAGAAATGCACATTTCATTCATTTCTGCCTTGTAACACTTGATTAGAGTCAATGAAGTGTTTACTTTGTTACTTGTTTGTATATGTTGCTGTGGCTGGTAGGCAATAAATTCTAGGGCTGTCAAGCGATTAATCGTGATTAATCGCATACAAAATAAAAGTTTGAGTTTGCTTAATATATGTGCGTGTACTGTGTGTAATTATTATGCATATGTAAATACAAACACATTCATGTATATATTTAATAAATATTTACAATATATATATATATATATATATATATATATATAAATATTTTGTACATAACGTATTTCTTTTAAATATATACATTAAGTTGTGTGTATTTATATATACATAATAATTACATACAACACACACAAATTTGTATGCGATTAATCGCAATTAATTGTTTGACAGCCCTACCCTCCCTTTTTTTTGCCCTCTAAAGGGCCAAATCTACTTCTACTTGGTGGACTCTTCAGCCACATAGTATATTATAATTAATAATAGATAAAGTTATCTAAAGACCACACATTGCTGTAATATTTCTATTGATTTCTCAAAACAAGAAAAACTCAAGAAATATTTTTCAAGAGCACAAAAGCAAGCCAAAACGAGCGGTTTTGTTTACTACACACACTGAAGCTCGCGTTTATCTCGCTGTGATTTTAGCATCTGTCTTCTCACTAAATGAGGACATAAATACATGAACAATATCTGCTGAGAGTCACTTCATGAGCATTTGACCATTCCATTTTAGGAAAACTAGCGTTATACACACAGAAATGTAAAGGTAGACACGGCAACCCGTCAAAATAAAAGTCCGGTTTAACCTGAAGACATTGTGCCAGATATATATTACTACTACTACTACTACTAAAATTAAACAAACATTATTTATTAGGGTATAATCACAAACATTTCTTTTATGTTTGAATTTTAATAGTAAATTCCCTTTTGTTCGCCAAAAAACAGTTTGCTTAATTTTCAATGATTAAAAGATAAGTGAAATTAATGTTTTATGGCATCACTTGATAACCAGAACATTTTAAATACACAACACAGAATTTCTGAGGGTAAAAAAAACTTTCATAAGGCTATTTTAAAAATACATTTGAATAAATTAAGTATGCATTCAAATAATTAGAAATTAGATTTTGATAACATTAAAACATATGGTGACACAAAATAAAACATTTCAGGGTCCTAAACATGTCATTTTTGTTAAACCATTATTAAATTGATGTGAAATTGTATAAGTTTCATGATTTTAATTAATTAGACAAGCTCTTTGATTAATATAATAAAATTTTATTTAACCACTAAAAAGGAGTTGAGAACGGGAAAAAATAGAATCCAGAAAAATTAAAACAGAAAAAAACGGAATTTGGGTAAAAATAAAACAGATTTCGTAAGGCCCCTATTTATGCTAGGTAATGATTAATACATTCCTATCACTGGCATTTGCATGTTACTCCAAGGTACTTAAAAGAACACCGTGGTACTACAGTACTTGTTTACAATGTGTTATCACACTAGACACATTTTGTTACATTTCTTTAACGTGCCTTAAATCATTTCAACCATGCAAACTGAAACTGGTTTGAACTTACCTGTGTTCATATTGAAGATCTCTCCTTCTTGTGGTGTCTTGATGTCACACAGTCCTGAAAGACATATTAAAAATCAGCGACCCGTACTCCTTGGCAAGTAAAGCATTGATTTATCCATGTGTACAGCATGTATGAGTGCAGGTAGCATGGTACAGGCGGCCCGTTTCTTCCCGGCACGCCAGCATGCTAGCAAGTGTCTAATGTGGCTGGTTAACATCCCTCTTGGGATATGAGGCCCAAGAGTGAAAGGTGATACAAGCCTGGCGTTTCAGCTCAGAAACACGCAGCGCGGGATCAAAATACACACCATACATACACATATATCTGCACGCATTCTCAGATCTTACACATGACCACTTTTGGTGTGTCAGAGCGTAACATCTCTTTGAGTTCGTTGCCAGCAAGGAGGAGCAATCACACACTCGTAGGGGGGCTATTGTAACTAATTAAACCCCTGTTTAGTTTGACCTAGATTACTAATTTTTCAGTGATGGATTAACAGCCCATGTGACTCTACTCTGAAAATATCTGACTTATTTTAGCACAAGATGAATATTTCAGGGATGGTCTATGATAGGAACACTGTCACTTAATCACATTATTACATTACTTAACTCATCGGCAGAGGCAAAGTGCTGCAAATATGTCAGATAGGAGACACCGTGAGCGTGTGCTCATGTGCAAGACGCATGGCTCGCTTTCAGAGTGCCACGGCAGGCACGTGGGCCACTTGTCACACATGTAGACCACCCGTCGTTCAACACGCAAAGTGTGCTTCACCTGAGACCGTTCTTTGATTGTGGTATGCTGTGCGTTCATAGGTCATGACAAGAGGAAGGTATTCAAATTTGCTATTCTAAACCTTTGTGTTAGGTTACATTTTAAAGGGATAAATGAAATTTCTGTCATCATTTACTTCCAAGCCATTCTTTCTTTCACAGAGCTCATAAGGTTAAGCGTTCGTGCTGCTCTGTTCCAAGTAGTTAATGTGAAGGGTGACCAAAAATGATGGAAAAGCACCATGAAAGATTCATAAAAGAAGTCCATTAGACGTATAGTCCAAGACTATGCTCATATTTAAATTTGATGTTGCAATCGGTTTCGTGCCGCATGAGAACCAGTGACAATTGGCATCTTTGATGTCAAATTCTGACTTGATACATCTTGATGCACCAAATATATACAAAAAACACCAATAAGATCTTAAATCTGCAACAGAGGAAAATACTAGCATTTTGCTTTAAATTTATTTTATTTCAGTTATTTGCTAAGGCAACATTTCTAGTTTCTGATTTATTCTTTATATACTAATATACTATTTAATTTAATATTTTGGATTCGTTTTTTTCCATTTTGATTTAAATTTTTAGTTTTAGTGAATTTGCTATGTGCTTTTGCTATTTTTAGTTTCAGTGTTTTAAACTATTTATATTCATTTACTTTACTGCAGTCAGTAATTTAGTAATTTTGGTCTAACTTATTTTATTTCAGTTATTTGATATTTTTCATTTAGATTTTTAGTTTATGTGCTTTTGTCATTTTTAGTTTCTATTTTAAATATATATTTCTTTTTAGCATTAATTTGTTTTATTTATTACAGTTTACAGTAATTTAGTAATTTTGGTAGTTTAACTTAAACTTATTTTATTTCATTTATTTGCTAATGCAACATTTCTAATTTATTGTTTATATACTAATATAATATTAATATTTTGAATTAGCTTTTTATTTATATTTTACTTTTTAGTTTATGTGTTTTTGTCATGTTTAGTTTCTATTATATATATATATATATGTGTGTGTGTGTGTGTGTGTAAATCATTTCTAATTTATTGTTTATATACTAATATTATATTAATATTTTGAATTTGTCTTTTTTTTTTTTTATTTTAATTATTAGTTTATGTAATTCTGTCATGTTTAGTTGCTATTATCTATTATCTATTATATATATATATTTCTGTTTAGGTTTCATTTATTTTATTTCAGTCAGTATTTTAGTAGTTTTGGTAGTTCAGCTTAAACTTATTTCAGTTATTTGCTAAGGCAACATTTCTAATATCTAATTTATGTACTAATATAATATTAATGTTTTGATTTAGTTTTTTTTTTTTTTTTAGTTTATGTGCTTTTGCCATTTTTGTTTCTTTTTTATATATTTCTGTTATATTTATATTGATTTTATTTCAGTTAGTAAATTAGTAATTTTGGTAATTCATCCTAAACTTATTTTATTTTATTTAGCAGGTTTTTCCCCCCTAATTTTCTAAGTTTTTAAAGTTTAGGTTTTTCATCTAATATCTAATTTTTTCAGCTTTACTGAATTCATTTGAATTAACACAGTTTTCATTTTAGTTAACAATGACACTAATAAAAACTTTTCTTCACAAATCTGCCCTATCGCTTTGCCGCGTTTATGATTTAATGTCAATTTTGAAGCTTAACAGCCTTTAAGCTTAACAACACTATTAAATTTATTTTTAAAAAAGAGCAGTGTCAATACTCTACTAATATATATCATAAAAAATAATAACAAAAATGCATGTACAAAACTACATTTTTGGATACATTTTCTCTTTAAAAGAGTTTGTAAACTCTAAAATTAAACAATTTTAAAAAACAAAACAAAAAATATATCATGCATGGTGTCATCAGTATAGTATAAATAAAGGTAAATAAATATTCACCTACAGCTCTTAATAAAACATTGAGCCAAAGAGGATTGCCCCATGCTGTGCTCCATTAAAAACACACCCAGAGGTCATCCTCAAAATAAATCTTCAGACACCACAGCCAATAAATCTGGTCAAAAACACAGCGGACACTTTTGCCTGTGATACCACTGGACTTGGGTAAATCAAAGGTTGTAATGACCTGTCAGCAGTAAATGAGGAAAAGATTATGATATTGGATTTCAAGGGTGCAGACTTGTGGCGACAGAACAGCTGGAGGGGAAGGGATCTGGACACTTGCCTAAGGAATGGACACAGCTCCACATTTATATTCATGAGCAGGGCTCACTCTAGTCATTTATTTATCTATTGGAACATTAGGAATCATTCTGTCTGGGGAAATGCCAGGGAGAGCCAAGCCAATAGGCCACACTCATTTCCATAGCCATCAATATTTCAGTGCGGTCGTCAAATAAATAGCTCCACCATGGAAACGCTCCAAGAGGACAAGCAGTAAACATGAAGGCTTCTAAACACTAGTTTATGCTGAAAATTAATTTAAAAAGCTAGTAGACTGAGCATGCATATTTTTGACAGCAAAATCTGCAGCATGCGAGCTTAACATTTTGCAGCATTTACATTCAATGAAGTGCATACTCAGTGGGAAATACTGCAGGCAGGATTGATTTTATCCATAAGGATTTGATTGGATTGTGATTGCTAAGCTATGATACTATCGGTTAATTTTTTCTGACTACATGGACTTTGTTATGTCAGCAGAAAAGAAGTTACTTGTTGCAGAGGAAGTGAAAATTGTCACATTTTCATTAAAGACATTAAAATTCTGTCATAATTTAAAGGGGTCATCGGATGCCCATTTTCCACAAGTTGATATGATTCTTTAGGGTATTAATGAAAAGTCTATAACATACTTTGGTTAAAAATTCTCAATGGTAGTGTAAAACAACACCCTTTTTACCTTGCCAAAATCAGCTCTGCAAAAATCATCCCATTCTGGTCGAGGCTGCTTTAAATGCAAATGAGCTCTGCTCGCCCCACCCCTCTGTTCTCTCTGTGGAGTGACGAGCCTGTTTACTTTAGCAGCGTTTAGTCGCTAAACTTGCTAACTAGCAGGTTTTTAGGAAAGGCGATCGCAAAAATCCATAAAAAAACCCTTATACTCACTTCAGCTGTAAGTGAAGCTGGATCACGAATGATTTGCGTGAACATAGATGCATTTATGTAGATCAGGAGGTGTATTCTCTTCACAAACACACGTAATCCACTGTATCTTCAGCAGTTCAGATGTCAGGTGTAAATGATGACCACTATGTTCATTATTACATCTGGCAACACAACACCTCAATCACTCAATCTGAGATATTCTTGTCTATCTTACATCCCTGCTCCAGCATCTAAACAATAGAAGTTGGACTGTTACAGCTCATTTAGGGCGGGTCTTAGGTAAGACGCTCATGTCAATCAACTATCGTGGGAGCGGCCTCTATCATGTGTCGCCACACCAACAGGCATCTGAGAATGGCTCCATTTGAAAAAGGGGATATTATTTTTACAAATTAATTAAAAACCACTGCATGGATTTTTATCATTATATTCTTAGTATAAAAAAAAATGCATTTTAATATTTCAGTAATTTTAACAGTAAAATTGTGCTGGAGATGCACAATTCTGAACAAACTGAGAATCAGAATTTTTTTTGTTTCAAATAGAGATTACAATCTCCCACGATTCTGAACTAAGCAAAATAAAATGTAATTTACCAGAGTCTGTGACAACCTACTAACTGCCTTATTCTGTTCAAAAATGTTTAATTAATTTGAATGAATTATTAAAGAAAATTGTTTGTATGAATGATTTATTGACTCAAGGTCCGAAATTCTCGTCCAAAAAGTTTACACATTAAAAATAAATACAACCTCATGTTGTGTCCATCACGTTTACTAAAATTCGGATCAAATTTTCTGCATTTTTTGCATTTGTAGCAAGCATTTACAGAGAATAAAATGATGAAAAAACATGAAAAAATGCATGAGAAAATTTCTGACTTAATTTGCAAGGACCTTCACTCATAAATGCTTCACTTGTTCCATTACTGAATGAATCAGCGTTTTTGAATGAATCTCTTGAATGAATGAGTCAATGACAATTCTTTTTTTAACAGTCACTTGGCAAAACAATGTAATCAACATTGTAATCAATAAACCTTATTTAAAGCGCAAATTTGACGTAAAAATGACATTAAAAAGATGATTTACTGCATTTTGATCAATACCATAGACATCAGTGTTTATATCCAAACTATAAACTTTTATCCCAGTACTTTTCACGTCGCATCATCAGTTGGCCCTATTGGCAACACTGAATGTAAACAATGCAACTGAACTGAATGAACTGAACTGAACAGTACTACAGACTGCCAAAAGTTATAACAAATCAAGGAGAAGAGTGCCAAAAATGGTTTGATGAACAAAAGACGTTTGTGCTTGGCCAGACTGAACCAGGATTTCCAGGGCAAGAATCTTGACAACATTCATCTTTGTTCGGTCAGGTAGGTGAAATATTAGGTTAATATCTATTTAATCATGCACGTATGTATCTTTACCACCTATTAACTTTACTTTGTCAAAATATCGAGCCATTTCCTGCTTACTGAGTCATTCTCTATATGATTTAGCAGCTTCCACATGTTACTTCTGCGGCTTAGACAGCATAAATTAGCAGAACAATTTATTCAGTAGTACATTAACCATACAACTTGTGCTGTTGTTTACATCCAAGTATCTCCAATATGGCCGCGTATCTGGGTAACTGACCAAACCATGATGTACAGTAAGTGAGCTGTTTCATATCTAAACATGATAACTGTTCTCTAACCTTTTTTCTTTAGAATAAAGTTAATGTATATGCGCTGATGAATCATAGGCATACTAGGGATGATTACTAAACTGGGTCAGTTTCGATTCCATGCCGTTTTTAAACACAAGCTAAGTTAAAATACACACTCGTACTGTTTGTACATGGACGGTGCTATGACGATCATGTTGTTCTGTTTTGATGGCTTATTTATAGTCAGATTTGTCAGACTTCTGTGTAAGGACTGGACACTGGCCATTTTCACCTCAGCCTAAAAGCCTTTACCAGAAGTCAGAGATGAGAACATGTCATTCATCTCCATGAGTAATGCTCCAGCGCCAGGTCGAAGAAAAATAAAAACAGCTACGCTGCCAATTAAATCAGTAGACAAGAGCTAAGAGAGAACCGAAGGCATTAATGGATTCGGTCTTAACATTTATTAGCCTGTTTATCTGTGATGAATTATTCAAGACCGGAAGGGAACAAGTTTTCAGAGGCTATAATTTGCTGTCTTCAAAGCAGCTTTATGCACTCTTTTATACACAGATTATTTAGATTTACAGATATATTCATTAAAATAAATGTAAGTCACACAATCGGGCTTATGCTGCAAGCATAGAGTTTGGAATGACTTTGTAAATGTATAAAGTTAAAGTGATTAGCTTTATAGGTAATAAAACCCCTATGGGTTTTGTAATTCTTTTAGTGATGTTAGTTTAAGTTTAAACGTATGCATATTTATAAAATGGCATGAAAACAAAGCAAAAAATACTACTCTGAATGGAATATTCTACCAGAGAAAACAGAACTTTTTTGTTCTGGATGCTTTTATGTGCATAGTCTGATAACAGTAATTGCATTCCCTTTAAAAGCTATGGATTATGCTGATGCTTATCCTACCTGTTGGAGATTCTATTATGGATGTCTTGAAATAGATGTTCTCAGAAGAACAATTTAATGGTTACATTACGGCTCCTGCCTTTCCTGACGGTAAAAACATAACATCCCAGTAATGGGCTCTCTCGAATCCCCTAAGTAAGACACTAATATGCTGGATATGCTGCTTGTATTCTCCAAAATAGGAAGAATCTCTTGCATTTCATCAGGGATTTCCAAACGGGCTATTTATAAGAGCATCAGAATCAGGACACAAAAAGCTCTGTGTTCTCCTAAATGGTAACTTTTGAATCACAATTACATTAAGTTGGGAACTGTGCATGTTTGCTGCAGTGCTTTCCGTTTGATGTAACAAGACCAACACATAGTTTCTAAAGCCTCAGATAATTGCTTAAATTGCTCCCATGTGCTTTAGGAGTATAATTTCATTGCTATATCTAGCTCCTAATATAAAATGTCTGTGCAGTACTAGAGTATCTAAGAGTGACCAGAAGTGATAAACATAAATGCTAAAGCTTTTGAAACAGCAACTGTATTTAATATACACTGTAACCTTGGGGTCAGTACGATTAAAGTATACATGCTCAGCAAGGCTGTTGCATTTAATTGATCAAAAATAAGGTAAAAATTGTAATATTGCAAAATATTATTACCATTTAAAATATTTATTTTATTTTTATTTTGATGAAAAGCTGAATTTTCAGCATTGTTAGTCTAGTCTTCAGTGTCACATGATCCTTAAAAATTCTAATATGCTGATTTGCTTTGTCGAAAACACACGTTTTTACATTCTGATACACTTTTTACATGTTAATACTTTTTCCAATACTCTTTTAATAGAAAGTTCAAAATATTTTTTGGATTTTGAAGCCTTTAGTGCTACTTTTGATCAACTTGATTGCATTGATTCATTCTTGCTGATATTAAGGCCATAAACTTTTTTCACCATAGTACTGTATAAATGATAATCCTAATTTTATTTTATTTTTTTTAAAAAAAAGGACTACGAAGTGCAATCATTTTCTTTGGTATCCATAATATAATAAAGATAGCTGCATTGAACTTAATGGAATGAGCCCACATGTGGTCAGTACATCAAAACCAAGTTGCAAAATCATGTTGATAACTGCTCCAAATTTAGTTTTGAGTAACGGATCAGAGTTGTGCACAACATACTTGAACAACTGCTATTTTCAAGCCTTATGCTGCTAGAACTTTTGGTTCACGCAACTTTGAGTGGTTCACAATCCAAATATGGCACGGGCCATTCCTGGTTGGGGACTGCGAGTCTGCATGTTCCCCACTGGGGTTAAATGACTGTGCAAAGTGCACAGCACATGATCTTCCCACAAGAGAAGGGATTGAGTTAAAAGAGCCCCTTGTGATTTAGTATGTTTGTGCCAATAAAGGGTTCACTGGCATCCATGTGAGTGTGAGAGGTTAGATACTGTCCTTAGCTAGAAGCCTATGAGAGGAGTATATTGGGACATCTGCCAAAACTTGAGTCTCTGCTGCGATCCAGCTGGTGGAATCAGCAGGTGCCCCTGCGGGCTCGGGCGGCCAACACATTGTTCGGCAATGTCTCAGTCAGACACTTAACATTTAAACAGCTGGAGATCGAGAGCCACAGCTTCCCTCGACAAAACAATCAGCCACACTAAAAGTTCACAGTTTAAGAGTTTCCAGATTTAGCTACAGTAGTTGCTTTTCTGACTTCTTTATGGAATTCAAAGAATGTACTGAAGATTAACTTGGACTGCTGTAAAAAGATTGTAAAAAAAATAGGGATGCAAAACTTGAAACTTGATATTGGATTTTTGCTGATATCCGATATGCTGATTAGGGATGGGCGATATTGGCTTAAAAATTTATAACAATAATTTCTGGTATTATTGCGATAACGATATCAATGCCGATAAATAAGGGAATCCAGTTTCTTTAGAGAAAAGTATTATCTTTCCTATTTTTACCCAAAATAGAGCATAACTGAATACACCCGTACAATGTAATGACTGTTTAATGCACTGGAAGCCAGAGGGCGCCCTTTTGCAGAAACTCCACATATGCCTTATAGCAGAAGTAATAGTACTGACCACACTCCAGGAAATCTCGAATCCAGTTATCACTGTAGTTTAATAGAAATAGTATGATTTCTGCCTCATTTTTAGATATGAAGACGTCGACTATTATAAAGTTAATTTAGAGAAAAAGCATGTCAATAAATGATATCTTTGTTGGACAACAGGTTTGTAAACAGGCTCGTGCACATGCAAAACTGTATTGCACATGCGCTACCGTAGACTTTATCATTATTATCACGGGAAGACTAATTTTTTTATCGTAAGGAAAATTTTTACCGGTATATCGAAATGATAAGATATTGCCCATCCCTAATGCCGATACTTTTCAACTCATTTTGACCGATAGCCAATACTGATATATTTCATTTTGTTTTGGAAATGACAAACCAAGTCTCTCCTGAGTGGATATTATAAATTATTTCTCATTTTGGTTAGTTTTTAACAAGAACTAATTTGTTAGAGTTAAATAAACAATAATGAAGTTCTTTTATAATGACAGTTGAATCTTTAAAAATAACTATAAATAAACTATATATCAATTGCTGCATTTATTTATTTATTTATTTTCAGAAAGATGCAGTGGTAACTATAACATTTTATTTTAAGATTTAACACTTGTAGATGGTCTACAGCAAAAGAGTTGTAAAAATTCACATGTGAGTTAACCTATTCCTCTTATCAGCAAGACCTATAGGCATAATTTTTTCATATCAGGCCAGAGCCGATATCTACATTTACAGCCATTATCGTCCAATTCCGATATCACTCCGATAATATTGTGCATTCCTAGTGAAAATCTTGGATAATATTTTTAAGGAAGTCTACAAATAGTTCAAAAAACATTAAAGAAGTATTCTGTGTTCACTGAAAGTTATCAGCAACAACATTTGTATCATAATGTTGTTTTTAACTCAACTTGTCTGTCTTTTTCCTTGGTGGAAAAAAATGAGCAAAAATTAAGGTTAGGGATGGGGCTGCTTTTGTAAAAGCAGAAATGCTAAGCTTATTATTTAATAAAAGCACCTACATTCATTATTCTGTAAAGCTGTAAAGCTGTTTAAATCATCAGTGTTTAAGGTTTTTTATTAAATAAAGTAGTATTCTCGTAGCTTCATGCAGGTCAGAAAGCTCTCGAATTTCATCATAAAAATCCTAATTTGCATTCCAAAGATGAATGAGGGTCTTATAGGTTTGTAACCAAAAATATGTTTGCAAGAGATTTTTCATTTTGGGTGAACTATCCATGTAATTCCTGTAATCCTATGGCTATATTAAAACTGTGAGTAAGTTTTACTTATTATTTTATTTACTTTATCTTAACAGTACATTGCACAAGCTGGAGCTTAATACTTAATAAATATTTAATCATAATAGAAGTACAGAGCTCATTTTATGTTCAGAAATATTGGTATGGGACATACTAAGGTGCAACACTAAGGAACAGTCTCCTTTACAGTGTGTAAAATAGCTTTTAGGAATATTGTCTTTTAGGAATATAATCTTTCCTTTTTTGGTAGTGTTGCCATCTATGGCATCTTCAGTCTGTCTTCTGAATGTTTAGTCTGACAAAGTGCTCATGAGCCGATGTCTTCAGAACGAAATATCCTGATGAAGTCTTTTCTAAACAATTGCAAAACCTCTTTTTTATTCAAGCTCTGCTTTGTGAAGAGAGGAAGGCTTTTAGAGCGTCTTATAATGTATACACATAACGGCCAGTAAAACAGGGACCCAACCTGATAGCCAAGATAAGCAGCCAGCACTCAGCATGCCAGCACCTTCTCCTAGACGCAATCTGACAAATATCTAAATGGGCTGACATTTAAAAAACCAGTTGGACCCATTCCTCTGACAGAAGCACTCCCCTGGGCTGGGAGATTCATCTGCTAATTAGGTGTTTAACCTCTGGAGGGCACCCAAAGTGACAGACTGCTAAGTCTACTAGTCCTCTGACATGGTATCGCCATGCGTACGCCAGCCAATTGGTTGACATCATGTGTGGCTGCTCCAATACATCATTCACAGCAATCTGATTTAAACAGCCACCTGATATCAAAGAGCAGCTCAATAGGCTTTGGGCCTTTTGTATTCAAGTAGGGAAATCCTCAGTATTATTTCAAAACTCTTCAAACGGGCCTACACGCATTAGCAAACAACTAATTGGCTCACAAACATTTCTGAGCAGATCTAAAAGGATTGTAGATTCATGCTATTTAACAGCTGATTTATTCAACAGGTCTTTATTGTGCTACTGTACAGAGGTTGAGAAATATCTGAATATGATTTGCTGACAATATAAAATGAAGCATTGTTGTGAATATTAGGATGATTTCAACGCACGTTGGCTTTGTCAAATAGTTCACTAACTTTGATTCCTTGTGACTTGATGGTATGAGAGTCTGTTAAGACAGATGTTTTAAAAACATCTCTGATTAAAATGTGAAGGGATAGTTTATGATGGGATGGGATTATGAAGGGATAGTTTTAGATTAGATTTGCTTAAAACTGTATGACTGTAGAACATAAAAGAAGATATTTTGTGAAAAGTTTTTTCAAAATCAATATAATTTCCAATATAATTTGTGACCCTGGATGACAAAACTTTATAAATAAAATTTATAAATGTGACCCAGGACCACAAAACCAGTCATATGGGTAAAATTTCTTACATTAAGATATATACATAATCTGAAAGCTGAATACAATAGCTTTCCATTGATGTATGGTTTGTTGGGGTATGACAATATTTGGCCAGGATACTACTATTTGAAAATCTGGAATCTGAGGGTGCAAAAAAATCTAAATACTGAGAAAATCTCCTATAAAGTTGTCCAAATAAAGTTCTTAGCAATGCATATTGCTAATATAAAATTAGGTTTTGATATATTTACGGTAGGAAATTACCTAAATATCTTCATGAAACATGACCTTTACTTAATAACCTAATGATTTTTGGCATAAAAGAAAAATCAATAATTTTGACCCATACAATGTATTTTTGGCTATTGCTACAAATATACCCGTGCTACTTAAAAGAGAAGTCCACTTCCAAAACAAAGATTCACATATAATGTCCTCACCCCCTTGATGTTCATGTCTTTCTTTCTTCAGTCGTAAAGAAATCATGTTTTTTGAGGAAAACATTTCTGCATTTTTCTCCGTATAATGGACTGCTATGGTGCCCCGATTTTAAACTTCCAAAATGCAGTTTAAATGCGGCTTCAAATGATCACAAACTGTAAACGATACCAGCAGAGGAAGAAGGGTCTTATCTAGCAAAACTTATCTCCCTGAACTCTGTGTATTCTGACTCAAGACATTTAGGGTATGTCGAAAAACTCCAATCGTATTTTCTCCCTCAACTTCAAAAATCATTTCAAAATCATCCTACATCGCTGCAGAAGTACAGACCCAGTCTTTGCAAAGTGAACATGCAAAGAAGATCAAACACCCTTAACAAAAAAGGTAAAACAGGGATATAGGACGATTTTGAAGTTGAGGGAGAACAAGAGATGGGAGTTTTTCGACATATCCTAACTGTCATGAACCGGAAAAAAACAGGCCAGGCAGAGTGAGACAAGACGAGCGTTTGACATTAAAAAGTATATAAACTGTATTATTTTTATTAAAATAACTGATCGTTACGCTAGATAAGAGCCTTCTTCTTCCTTCTCCTTCTCGGCTGGGATCGATTACAACTGCATTTGGGAAGTTCAAAATCGGGGCACCATATCAGTCCAAAATGTTTTCCTCAAAACACATAATTTCTTTACGACTGAAGGAAGACAGACATGAACATTGTGGATGACAAGGGGGTGAGTAAATTATTTGTAAATTGTTGTTCTGGAAGTGCACTTCTCCTTTAAGATTGGTTTTGTGGTCCAGGGTCACATTTTATGTTCAACATTCATCAAGATGTAATCTGTTCTACAATTCATCATTGTAATCTGAAGAAGAAGTATATTCAGATTTGAAACGACATGAAGATGAGTCAGAAGATTTCAGTAACAAAAACATTCAAACTGGCAAATGTGATTAATTTGCTATGAATCAGTGTAAGTGAATCAGTTTAAGTGAACTGATTCAAAACTTTTTTTATTTATTTGAATATTCAGTTGAAGTGAATGTAAATTAATTGCTTCATTCATTAACATCATAAAAAATATTGGTTCTATATATTTCTTTAGGTAGTTATATTGGTGCATGAATGCAAATGTTTTAATATCATTTCTGAGAAATATACATTGAATTTTGTGAAAAAATGTTAAAGTAATATCATTTTTTTTTTTTTACTATATTGTCCAGTCCTACAGTGTGCTACTGAGCTGAAAGTATAACAAGGGTTCGGTTTCAGGAAACAAGGACTGGGCACTCCTTTATTATACAAAGTTAAAAATACCACAGTCATGAAAGATCCCTCCCCCATAACAAAAACAGGAGCAGGCCCAGAGTCTGCCAGCCTGCCTCCTGTAAAACATCTTCATGACAGCTTTTCATGCTCCTGTGCTGATATCGTGCCCAGTGCGCGTTAAGCTGTATGTCACATCTGACCTCTCAAAGCTGCTTCTCAAACATTCCCTAGCATAAATCACAGAAGTACCATGCATGTGCATTTTATTAAACTGAAATGAGAAAAAACCATAAGGTCACGTTGAAAGGACTGTGGTGTTGTGATGGACAGTTAATCAATAGATGCCTTACATTACAGAGTGAAATGTAATTTAGCTGATATTAATAAATGTTGTCAGAGAGATGGCAGATTTCAACAAAGGCTCTTTTTAAGTATGACAAGGCGGTCTTATTTCAAACCGTGTACGCGATACATCTGTCTGCGTTGAATCAGTAAAGGCTGGCTATTCTGTTTTGGGCCAGTACACACATAAATCACAGCTCTGAAAGAAAGAACTAACTGACAGAGGCGTGCATATATTTTAAAATTCTTTTTCACCTAGATATTTTATATAGAATTTCATGCTAAAACTTTTTTTAATGTGTTAAGGTTAAAAAAAAAATTGAAGCTACTAACCTGTACTGCATGAAACACTTATTCTACAGTACCAGTGGCATTTTGGCACATTTCACAAGCTTTTTTTTTTTTTTTTTTTTTTTTTGACAATTTTAAAAACTTTAAAAAAATAAGTAGTGTATTTAATATTTAATATTTATTTACTTATTTATTTAATATATTAAATAAATTGTTATCTAACATAAAATAAATATAGCAAGAAATGCAGCTAGTTTTAAACACATTAAATGTCAAATGCTTTGGCTTGTATGACCCCAGAGGTCTTGACCTTCTCTACAGTATTTAACAAATAAAAACATACAGCATCATGATTTTGACAATTTATTGAATTTATACTTAATTAATTGTAGTAAAATAATTATTGCTATTTATTTTAAATACCAAAATAATATTTAGCTGTGACACATTGCATTCAACCCTGTTACCGCTTGAGTTTTTTATTACTATAAATAATAAAAATTGATTATTCAGAATTGTGACACTCAAGAAGTACAATAACTTTATTTTAACTCTTTCTACAGCTTTGTGCATACATATTCTAATTTCATTTACACAATTTTTTAAATTTTAAACAAATTGTAATGTTGACAGCATTCAACCTATATAACCATCTATTACCTACCCTGTTACCCAAGTTATTGTTAAGAACAAATATGTCAAATATTATCAAATCGTCCATTATTTAGTCCCAAACTATCTAGCTACTCCACTGAGCAACGGTCACTTGCAACCCTATTACCCATTTTGACAGGTATTTTTTTGTTTGTTTGTTTTGTTTACTTTTTTTAATTTTACTTATTTTTTCATTTAACAGATTTTGTCTATTTTTTTTTGTCTATTTGTCTATTATTTGTTGGTAGAAAATAAAAATCATAAAAATCAGGGTTTTAGGCTATATTTAGTCCCAAATTATAACAATAACAGTAATAATAATAATATATAAGATGATTAGTTTTTGCATTATAAAATCTAATTATTAAGTTCCTTCTTTTCCTCTATTTAAAATGTCAAATGATACGATGAATCAGTCATTTTTTAATATGTGGTTTATGTTAAATATTTCTTCTATACACTGCACTTTACAGGCTTTTTATTATATTTACAGGCTTATTTTTTTGTATTATTAAAAGTTCATTTTTGTGATATTTACTGGAGAAACGTCTTCCCTATACCACAGCTGACGAATAAATATTTTAAAATATTTGCTAAAATATATACACAATCCCAGACAAAATGAAAGGCAAATCCTTACCAGGCATTAGGACTGAAAGCAGGCACCGGGTCCGAGCTGACTCTGAGCAGGCTCCACGTCCACACTTCTCACTTTAGCCCAGAGGATCCGCTGCGTTTCAGGGTTAAAGTCCCAGACTGCAGCTGGTTTCTGGAGGCAAAAGATGTAAGAAAGTGAGAGGCAAGCCCCCTCTCAGAGCAAGTGCTGTAGTTCGAGCTATTTTCAGATGGAGACATGCACGTCTGCAGGCTGGAAAGTTACTCCACGCCTCTGGGGAAAAGTGACAACATATACAGATCTGTGCTTAAGAAGATCTCTAAGAGTGGTCAAACATGTCAGCTATGCAAGGGCATACCAAATGCGTTAATACGTACAACTTAGGATGACTGTCAGGTGACATTTATAAAATAAATTAAAATCCAGGCAGTTCACTTTAACCAGTTTTATACAGTCGTTTTCTTTTTTATTAATACTTTAACAAAAGTAGCATTATCCATTTTAAGTGCACTTAAGATTTTAAAGCTTAAAGCTCACTCTATTTTTGTCTCTGACGCTTTGTGCTGATGACAGTTTGGGTCTAAACTAACGTTTAGAGTGAAGGAAGTTGTCGTGGAGTCATGCTGCTACTCTATGAAGACAAATTAACTTGCCACTCAATATAATGCGCAACAAATGAACACTCAAGAAGACACCAGGGCCAAAGAATTTCAACGTTTTTTTTTTCTTACTGTTTTGTTCTCAAACATTATAGTCCACATCAGGACAAATTTCACACTTGATTGCTCCTGCAAAGAGTTTTCATGCTGAGATTGACTTTTATTTCTAACAGCACGAGAGTAAGAGCTGCACAGAAGCTCTGACACCTTGTGAGCTGCCCCCTCCTGCTGTGAGAGATGCCGTCACCCAGGAGCTCAGAGAATGTGCAGAGACTGGAGGTGTCAGCACAAACCTGAGCCAAAGAAAACCACCCTGTAAAGCTAACATCACTCATATGCTCGTGCCTGAGATGACTTCGGTCTTACATCAACCGGAGCCTTTAAATTGTAGCTGAATGGAAGGTATCAGGTCATGATCCAGGACTTAGCAAACAGTTTCCTAAAAGTGAAAAATATCACATTATGACCTACATTTAAAGTTTACCAGTGAGAAGGTATAGGATATTGGGATTGTTCTCTAAATATAATTTCAGTCAATACAACAGACGTCTAGCCAAAAATTTGACAGCCATGATTTCACTACACATCATTATTGTAGAGAAAAAAACTTTTTTTATTCTTTCTTCTTGTTTTTTTCACAAAAACAGCACAAAGGTCAAAATTGCAAAAGTATTAGACCTGCAGAAAAAAAAACTCACAGAAGCATCAAAATCCCTAACATATATATATATATATATATATATATATATATTATATACATACTTCATTTATGTAAGTGAGGATAGCAAAATAAAGTAAACTGTGACATAGTATACCCAAAAATTCTTCATACAGTGGACTACCAGTAAAATTTCTATAAATTTGGGATCAAAAATTTGATTTGACACTTTGACCTGACAATGTTTTTTTTTACATACCTTTCTATCAAAGTTATCTGACATCAAACATTCAGTTTAACTCTTGAGTTCTTGTCATATTTTATTACAATTTTCTAAGCGAATAAATGTGAGAAATGTTGAAGGTGTCTGAAGAAATTTTGGTTTGACTGTAATTAATTTGTGATTATCAAGATGAATTTGTTCTGATAATCTTGGTCTGACTGCATAATATATATATATATTACCATAAATGCTTATCTGTACATTCATCTGTACACTTTAAACATACTTCAGTGTACAGTATACATAATTCTGAAATTACATATAAAAATGCAACTAAAGTCCTAAAAGTCGTTTTTAGACATTCAGCTAATTTACGATCAATTTAAACTATAATACATTTCATTTAATTGAAAATGACATGAAATTAATGATATGCAATATATATATATCATGATTAATCAATTTTACAGCATATATATACAAGGCTAAAAAATCGATTAATCACGAATAGTCGCATCCAAAATAAAAACAATTGTATAAACATATACAGTATATTTATACAAATATATACATATAAATATGTACAGCACACACATATATATTATGTAAACATAAACTTTTATTTCAGATGGAATTAATCATGATTAATCAATTTTACAGCCCTAAATGTCGATATATAAAATATTTATGTGAGTATATTTCGTTTTGAAATTATGCTAAAGTGTACTTCTTTTTCACAAGGGTAACTAATTAACATATTTAAATAAGTCAGTGTTAAGGCCTTTGTCATGACTTTTGGCACTCGCAGTAGCAGTAGACCAACTCAATCGTAACCCAACTTTTCATTATAGCTATAAATAATCATATTGAAATAGGTGTCTTCCAAAAAACGACAATGATGAAACCAGTAGAACTTGTGAATGTCATTAAAAACAAAAAATGCTCTTTTCCTTCGGTGACTAAAACTGTTATGTAGCTCACCTTGTCTATGACGTAGTGCACATGTGTAATGACCTCCTTGACCTTGCCATTGCTAAAGCACATCAGAGCCTGTGACACATTAATGACAGTTGCACAGCAACCATTGACTAGGGATCATTTAAAGCTCCAGTGGAGGTACGCGCAAGGCCCTGGGTCCTTTAATCATTAAATACTTCATTTACATCAGGTATTTTGCAACAGACAGTACATCTGTGTGCAAAGCACTTTGTGCTGACGTAGTTTTGTCTGTATGTCGCTCTATGATACTTCCATACAGACTACTGGATCTCATATGTATCTGCACATGATACTACACTGTTTCATAAGTGTGAGAGAATCCAACAGCATGTCGAACCTAAGCGAATGCAACTCATGTGCAGTATTATAGGGTTTTTGGTGCAAACTGTTAAATACAAAACATTTTATAGAGCATTCTGTGTAATGCTAAATCCAGTTTTATAGTGCATGCCTCAATATGACATAATTCTATAGCGCATCATGGTAAAAAAAAAAAAAAAAAAAAAAAGCGTTTTATAGTGTATACTGTTTGATGCAAAATTATTTTTTTACAGCGCGAACTCTTTTAAGCAATAAAACATAATGCAATGCGTTTAATGCAAAGGGTAAAATTAAATAAACGCAAATTGTTCCTACCTCCCATATGTTGTGCAATCCAGCAGACTGAACAAACGCGGTTTAAATTCCCTCATAAATTATTATCCCGTTAAGTGCAAGCTCACACGTGTGTTCACATCAAAAACATGAATCCATTCTCGCGCCAGTTCCCTCGCGCAGCTTCTCAGCGACAACAGCGTAAGCGGCAGTCGATTATTATTGTCCCTCTAAACAAGCACTATGGCTGCCCGGACACAATATTCAGATTTCAGACGCGCTTTCTTGACTCTGGAGATTGAAAACGCGGATCAATGATGAGACATGCCGACCCCCTTCTCAATGCACTTGTTTTGGGTCGACAGAAGTGAAGGGCTCTCATTGGTTTGGAGAAGATCCTGGTAGTCATAGTAACAGCCAACAGAGAGCATGCTTTATCATGGGATGGTAATGAATAGCGCAGTACCCCTCCCTTGTGGTGGATATTTACTGAGGAATGTTTTGCTGGAGGTATCCACTCTGTGTGATGATGTTTAGAGGAAGCTCATTGTGGAAACTACAATGGACCATTCATTAAAGTGACAATGCTTCTAGTAATTGTATTACATTTTCTGTTCATGACAGTGTTTTGTGAAAGAAAATTACCATTATTTCTTAGTAAAGCAAACCATCACTTACGTCTTTTGCTTTGAGTGCACATCTACTTATGGATTTGTCTGGAACATTTTGCTTTTGTCAGTGTATTGCCAAATCACTGCTCGTGGGAAGATGTGCTGCTATATGAAAAAGCAACAGAAGTGCTGATTGATGTTAACATATTCATGCACATTAAAACTAAAACTTTAGTCAAATCATGTACATTTATTTATCTTTTTTGACCACTTTGACCCTATTTGTTCTGGAGAAAATGAAAGCTGATGTTTTGAAGAATGTTTTTGTCCATACAATTAACATAAACGGAGTCCAAAACAACACTGGACCCCATTGGCTATCATTGTATGGGGAAAGAAAGAAAGAAAGAAAGAAAGAAAGAAAGAAAGAGCAGTGCTGGGTAGATTACTTACAAATTGTAGTCTGTTATTGATTATAAATTACATGACACTTAAACACAATAAATCACACTTTTAACCATATTTCAGTAGACAGTATAAATAATTATGAAATTATATATAAAAATGGAACTAAAGTTCGAATTAAAAGTTTAAAAAAAAAAACATTCTTTGTTATTAATATGTGACCCTGGACCACAAAACCAGTCTTAAGTTGCTGGGGTATATTTGTAGCAATAGCCAAAAACACATTGTATGGGTCAAAATAATTTTATTTTAACCAAAAAAATCATTAGGTTATTAAGTAAAAATCATGTTCCATGAAGATATTTTGTAAATTTCCTACTGTAAATATATCAAAACTTAAATTTTGATTAGTAATATGCATTGCTAAGAACTTCATTTGCACAACTTTAGAGGTGATTTTCTCAGACTAGTTGTATCTCAGCCATTGTCTTATCCTAACAAACCATACATCAACTGAAATCTTATTTATTCATCTTTCATGTGATGTATACATCTCAAATTCAAAAAAATTTACCCTTATGACTGGTTTTGACAGGGTCACATTATGAAATGCATTAACATTACATTACAGCAGGATTTACCAAACTGGGTTTGTGAAAATACTGTAAATTATGAATATGTAATCATGTAATCATGTAATTCATTTAAACGTAACCGTAATCTGATTATTAGCATTTAAAAATGTAATATAATCTAATTACTAGTACTTAAATTTTGGAATCTGATTATATAATCCAGATTACATGTAATCAGTTACTACCTAGCACTGGCTATTTGCCAGAATAATCGGCAATATGGACAGAAAGTAAAAATTTGGGTATGCTAGGATATACAGATTTGCAAAGACATGAGGAAGAGTAAATGATTTTTATTTCTGGGTTGACTGCGCTCTAGTTCCAGTTATGAATTGGTCTAAACCACTGTTCATTTTTTGTAAAATAGGTCAGACAGGTGTGAAGGAACCAAAACATCAATAGGAATTAATTTGATACCTCCACGGCCTACTGTTACTCTGATCACATTAAGCAGGTCACCCTGCAGACATGCCACATATTTCATCGAGTACCATTTTGGGAGTTTCCTTGTCCCTGCTAGGGTTGCTTGAGCCTGTCAGACATTCGCTCACACATCTAAATTTAACCGGCAAACTGTCAACTACCACTACGCTTTGCACTTTGTCACCTTCAGAAGACCAGACACAGTCTGATAGAAAACCTAAGAGCAAGATAATCAGTAATGCTTCATTTTAGA
Organism: Labeo rohita; assembly: GCF_022985175.1. Classification (NCBI taxonomy): domain Eukaryota; kingdom Metazoa; phylum Chordata; class Actinopteri; order Cypriniformes; family Cyprinidae; genus Labeo; species Labeo rohita. The sequence goes on from NC_066882.1 coordinate 6,983,358, forward strand.
TAGCACAATGCTGACTATACCAATGGATAAGTGCTTTTACCATCAGCATATTAACAGAGCTGTATATGATTAATCTCACAGATTTCTTTCAAAATACTGCTTGCTAACCAATCCATCTTGAAGTTTTGCCTTGCTTCTCAATACACAGTGTGTACCATTTCACACTTATTTCAAAGCACAGGAACCGACTCAATGGCTTTATTCAGCTCTTTAAGGATTGCTTGCATTCCACTTATGTTAATCTTTTTCACATGGAAATGTTTGATTTCTTTTTGAGTTTATAAGCAGCTGGTGGAAAAACATAGGACACATTAAAAGTATTATATTATATGTGACCCTGGACAACAAAAGTAGCATGGAAATGTTTGTAGCAATAGCCAAAAATACATTGTATGGGTCAAAATGATTGATTTTTCTTTTACGCCAAAAATTATTAGTATATTAAGTAAAAAACATGTTCTATGAAGATATTTTGTAAATTTCCTAACATAAATATAATATAAATATAATGCATTAATGCATTAAAAACTTCATTTGGACAACTTTAAAGGCGATTTTCTCAAAATTTAGATTTTTTGCACCCTCAGATTCTAGATTTTTGACCATTATGACTGGCTTTGAAGTCCAGGGTCACATATTATATTATATAATATTATATTATATTGTGTATATATATATATATATTGTAGTATACAATACAAAGCAGCAACATTACCAAAATACGTTGCTGCAAGGCTGAATTTTCGATGCACACAGAACTAATTTATGACAAAATTAGCCTTTTTAATGTGATCCACTAATAGCCATTTTTAGAGAGAAACTGAGAGCAGAGATAAATGGACATCCCATCTATTTTCTCAACCCCCTTAGGCCAGAAACATACAACTGGGATTTTGAGGAAACTGACATTGCCCCCTACTGGTAGTTTATATGAGGTAGACATTAAAAAGCTGTAGTCTAGCTCCACTTTTATCACCCTGCAGTCTTTGTGCACATAATAAAATAATTTCACTCGAATTAATATTTCATATTGCTTATTTATTTCATGACTAACCCCACAAACCCCATAGTTAATACAGTAAGTCAGCAGATCGTTTTTGCAAAATAAACTCTTTTGGGATGATACAAAACCCCTTTAACTTTACATCAGAGTCCTGATCACCCTTTAGTGGTTTATTTTGCATTAATAGCCTGCTGACTGTTCATTTTCATCTTACTTTGAGATTCTCTCTTACTGAAGGACTAAGTTGACCCTTGGGAAATTCTGTTTTATCACCTCATTTTAGGCCTGAGCTGAATCTAATAACAACACGCCTATAAAAATGCTATTATGTGCCTGCATTGTACGTCTTGTCAGTGGATGATTAAAAAAAATCAATTTAATGACAGCAGTGCCATCCGACTGACATAAATTACTCAATACAGTAGCCAGTGGGTGCGGAATAACAAGACTTTGTGGCAGCGAGACAGAGAAACTTCCCAGAGGATGCTTTAGGAATTTCTAATCGATCTTGTAATTCTTTTGTGAGAATATAACCCTCTTGAACATGACCCCGATGCTGAAGTAAAAACATCTTTTACAAGCTACTGACACTGGCTTATCAGCTGACATATTTAGCAGAGCTCCTTCTATTGTTCTTGAGACAGTATAGTGAATAAAGGTTCCCTCATCAGGGTGTAAGAAATTACCCCTTCCCCCCTCAACAGAGCTCTGTGATTGCTGAGGGAGCCCCAAAAGGATAGTTTTACCTGCGGACAGTGCATCCTCTGTCCACCTTACCGAGGCTTCCATGTTGCTCTCCCTTTGTTGCTCTGCTCACACACCCACTCGGGCTGTAATTGGAATCTGGCCCTACACAATGACTCGAGAGAGGTGAAGGACTAGTCTGGAGCCACAGGCTGGGAAAAGCAGGTCATACCTGCCTACACACCTATACACAATACCGACAAACCCCACCAAGGCTTGGAGTTCACAGGAAACTAAAACCAGTGAAATCTCCTGTAACCCAATACTGAGCAGTTCTTGGGTTTCACTGACACGTTGCTGCTGCACATACCACTGAATTGTAGCTTTCTTTCTAGTGCATTTTTAAGAAAAAAATGTTTGTTTTTAGGTGTATACGTGTCAGCAATTGCTGAATTACAGATGAGCGCAAAACATGAGCCTCTCACAAATAACGGAGTCAGTGTGAAGTGCCAGTAATGCTGTAAGTAAATGCTAACAACAAAAGTCTTTCAAGTGGAGAAGAAAGGGATAAACGGAATTAATTAACTGATTAAAAATCTTGAAAGTAGGTTTGTTTCCATAGGATCAGTCCCACTATATGTCAGATGAAAGAAAGAGGATAAAACACAGGAGCAGTAAAATGAAATAAATTTAAGCATCTACTACTTATGACATGATTAATATGAATGTCTTTTTTGGTGATTTACAGCAATGTCAAAGTTGGAGACTAGTAAGTAAAAGCAAGTAAAATGCTTATGCTTGTGCTTTCCCCTTCTAATTACGTATATATTTTTATACATTTTAAATTAAAGTTGAACTGAAAATAAATTGTGATTCACATGATTAATGTCACATTAGTTACTCAAAAATGTCAGATATTTCTCTACATCATAACTTTCCTTTGATATTTAAATATTTGTAACTATTGTTTATTTCCAGGGTAAATGGTGATGGTCTTAGACTTTTGGACAGCACTGTCTTGAGGTGGGTGTTATATAAGGGTTAAGCAGCACAGCGGGCCTGATTATTCAGGTTATTGGATTGCTCCTCAGTCTGATCAGTTATGTCCTGCTGTGAACCAAATAAAACCTGTGTACTAACAGGTCTGTGCTCAACCAGCACTTAATAATGTTTGATAACAAAGTTCAGGAGGAGCACGATCAGATAATCAACTAATTCGGCACAAGTGCAACTCGTCTAGCTATATCATCCAAACTAGCACAAGTCATATATATGCACACAGCCGACTTACCTCCGTCATTCGCCTGTTTTTCGGCATCCCCCCTCCACCCCAACTTCTCACTCTTAATCTATCCTCTTGTGATGGGGGGAGTTCTCTGGGTTCGGGCCATATTCCGGGCTTGGAGCCCTCCCCCAGGACAGCACACCAAAATATGCTTACTGTTTACTCAACCGGATTAGATATAAGGGTGAACTCCTGAATCGAACTTATGAGAGAAATGCTGTGTAGACTAGGCTAACTGAAAAGCAATTAGTATAAAGTACTAAATTAAAACTAAAATTGAGATAAAAAATTAATAAATGCACAACAAAATTACTAAAACGTTGATATTGACACTGAAAAAATATATATACTCTACCAGTCAAAAGTTTTTGAAAAGTAAGATTTTAAAGTTTTTTAAAGGAATCTCTTCTGCTTACCAACCCTGCATTTATTTGATTCAAAGTTCAGCAAAAACAGCAACATTTGAAATATTTAAATTATTTAAAATAACTGTTTTCTATTTTAATATTTTTTAAAATGTAATTTATTCCTTTGATTTCAAAGCTGAATTCTTAATAGCATTACTCCATTCACATGATCCTTCAGAAATCATTCTAATATTCTGATTTGCTGCAAGAAAGTTCAGAAGAACAGCGTTTGTTTAGCATCCTTGCTAAATTAAAATGACTCATTTCTATAATTTCCATTTCTATAAATTTTATTTCAGATAAATGCTGATCTTCGGATCTTTCTATACACCAAAGAATCCTGAAAAAAATGTACTTGACTATTTTAAATATTGATAATAATAATAATAACAATAATATATATATAATAATAATAAATGTTTCTTGAACAGCAAATCAGCATATTAGAACTATTTCTAGGATCATGTGACACTGATGCTGAAAATTTAGCTTTAATAAATTATAAATGCAAGCTTGGTGAGCAGAAGAGAATTCTTTAAAAAACATAAAATGTCTTACTGTTCAAAAACTTTTGACTGGTAGTATATATATAAAAAAACTAATCCGAAATAATAATAAAAAATTTCAAAGATACTAAAATAATAATTAGTTTTGATTAGATTTATATATGTATATATGGTTTGCCTAAAGATTCCCCATGGCTGATTATAACATGCTATATCTCTGATCACAACTATAGCATCAGTAATAGAGATACAGTTACTCAGTTATACTGCCATATGACAGTAACCTCCGGCTGACTTTGTTAGCAGCAGGGTCCTGGCACCAGACTTGTGCCCTGGTCTTAGGGGCTAAAAGCCGGCTCAGCCGAGTGTCAGAGGCCTAGAAATACACCCTGTTTGACTTTGTCACCTCCTAGTCATAGTTACCAGAGAACCTACTGTGTGACTAAGTAGTGCATAAAGCTTTATTATAGGACTGTCAGAACAACCATCAGACGTTTGCATTTTAATGCAAATATTAGCTACTGTTTATAATCTTGCATTTGGGAAAGGATGAGTTGAATCTCAAAAAGCTTGTATTTTCCTAACCTTCTGCGGAGTTTTAGATATCATTCATCATCCAAAGACTCAAATGATGTATCGAAAAGCGACATGATGTTATGTAATGATATCCATGTGCTGTATTATAGAGTTTGCTGTCAGCAAGGATTAAACATCAATGTTCCACGTCATTGCATGTCTTTCCAGAAGGCAACAAGCCTCATAAGCTGTTTAAAGAGCTTGACGCTAAGAGGGAAAATGGGATAACTCTGAGTATTATTATAATAAAGAATCTGTCTTTTTAACTAGAGGCAAATTTGTGTTAATAAAGAAACTCATGTACACAAGTTTGCACATAGATTCAACATTTAAACAGTAGCAATACTATATAATCCATTACAATGGCAAATATTACAATAACATTCATTCCTGTGTCTTTTTCCCATTCAGTATAAATAGAAAAGATAAAGCAAAAAGTCACATTACCTTTAAATGAAAGCATTTTGGCTCTGGCAGTGGTGTTGGATGTGTTTCTTGGTTCTTTCAGAAGCACAAGCTCATTGATAAGCTCATCGGCCTCTGCGTCCTCCACATGAGAGATCATATCATCCCCAGCTGTTATCCAAAACATGTATGTCAGTCAGTTCTTGTTTCAATCCAGACTCCAGGTCCTCTTCTGTAGTGTCTGCTATCCAATTCAAATCCCCTGCTTGTGATCTTTTCTTCCTCTCAGCTGCCAGACTGCCCTCTTTGTGTTTAACCGTCCAGGATGGAGACCCTCTGTGATGATGAACCTGCTCTGAAAGGTACGTACAGTATGGGTTTACATTCTCCAAGTATACACACACACACGCTCACACACTGCTTCCAGCAAGGGAACAAGCTTTCTTTGTGTCTCACGTTTTACAAATACTATAAGCTGCCTGGGCTTAGCACGTAAGTGGACCAATCAGAGCTCAGAGGCTGTGGAGGAGGCTGGGTAATAGGTATTAAATCAAAGCAGATGGGAATGACTGAATATATGTGGACAGGTTATTAGTGCTGCTGGTGAGCTGCTCAGTGGCTACGGGCGGCAGTAATCCATTTTACCCAGCCTTTGCTTCACACACTTTTGCATAAATACCTGCTCTATTATCCTGCAAGGTTATTTCTGGTGCAGTTTATTTTGGTTTCAAAAACATGGACAAGGTGATTCACACAGTGTTCTGTAGCTTGTTTGTTTAACTGAGGTTGAAGAATGTTATAACCTGGAAATGTTGTTTAGGTGGTAAAAAGTATAGGAGTAATTTACTATAGTAGATAGGGAGAGAGAAAAGGATGAAAAGAAGGAAGGAAAGAAGGAAATGGATAAACAACAGATGAATGGTGTTTTCCATAGTTGCAGTGACACACAATCTAATCAGAATTACAGATTACAAATTATATAAGCATAGTTATGCGCAGGTTTTTGTTGCTGTTGAACATTTACAGTACATTACTGCCGTTCAAAAGTGTGGGATCAGTACGATTTTTAATGGAATTTTTTAAAAATACAGGAAAACAATGTGAAAAAAAAAACAGTAACAATGTGAATATTATAACAGTTTAAAATAATGGTTTTCTATTTAAATATATTTTAAAATTTAATTCTGTGGTGCAAAGCTGAATTTTCAGCATCATTACTCCAGTCTTCAGTGTTACATGATCCTTCAGAAATCATTCTGATTTGCTGATTTATTACTTTTATTATCAATGTTGGAATCAGTTGTACTGCTTAATATTTTTTGGAACCTTTGATTCTTTTTTCAGAATTCTGTGATGAATAAAAACTTTGCAATCACTTTTTATCAATTTAACACATCCTTGGTGAATAAAATTATTAATTTCTTTAAAAAAAAAAAATAAAAAGAATTAAAATTTACTGACCACAAACGTTTAAATGGAAGTTTAAATTGTTACAAAAGATTTCTATTTTAAGAAATGCTGTTCTTTTTACCTTTTTATTTATTAAATAATATTTATATTTATTTATTAAAAAAATCACAGATTCCAACAAAATATTAAGAAGCACACCCGTTTCCAATAGATGTCAATAAATCAGCATATTGAGTGATTTCTGAAGGATCATGTGACACTGAAGACTGGAACGTTGTTGAAATTTCAGCTTTGCATCACAGGAATAAATTACATTGCAAAATACATTCACACAGAAAACAGTTATTTTACATTAAAACAATATTTCACAATATCACTTATTTTTTTCTGGATTTTTAATCAAATAAATGCAGTCTTGATGAGCATAAGAAACTTCTTTTAAAAAAAAAAACTAAAAAAAACCTTTTGAACGGCAATGTATTTACACATTTCTAGAATATTTATTTTAAAGAGCCCTCACATGATATGCCAATTTCATGTTCAAAGAGTATTATTATGATTTAATGAATTATTATAGTAATAAATAAATAAATTAATTAATTAATTAACACACTAGTTTGTTGATTTTTTTTTTTAATAAATTTGAAAAAAGTCACTTATACAGAAAATACAGTATTATTATATTTTAAAAATATAAATAATCATCTGTTTCTATATTTATATATTTTTTAATATGTAATTTATTTCTGTGATTGCAAAGCTGGTTTTCAGCATCCTTGCTCCAGTTTTCAGTGTCACATAATATTTGACAAATTATTCTAATATGTCAATTTAATACTCATGAAACATCTTATTCTTATCAATGTTGAAAGCAGTCATGTTGCATATATATAATTTTAAATTAAAAAAATGTATATATATACATTTATTTCAAATTTTCACATTTAAAAATTGTAACAATGTAAAATTACATTGTCACTTTTTGTCAATTTGAAGCATCCTTGCTGAATAAAAGGACTCATTTCTTCTTTAAAATTTGGAACGGCAGTCTATATTACGGCAATATAGTTTTTTTTTTTTTTTTTACGTTTATTTACATACAAGACATGAAATGAAACTACTTCAAAGCATGCCGAAGTACATTCAATCCATCTGAAGCCATGTCATTCATAAGCAAACCTAGCTATTTATGTCATCAGTAGCAAAACATTTAAGGATGGAAAGTGAATCCATCAGGACTCTGGGCATTCCTCCTCTAGCTACTGAAAAGTCTTAACAAAGACGTATAGCTAGGCCTGGCGGCACCTTAAGGGAGGGGGCATCGTGAATGGAGGGTGACCGGGGGGCTTGAGTTATGGGTGTATCACTTTCAACATGACCTTTCAGTACCTCTCATCGCCGGCCCTCCCAAGACGACGCCAGCTATTCATCTCTCCACCTCCTAGGATTCACAGTCCCCGACCTGATGACCCTGACCACACAGTATCCTCTTGCACTATTTATACTCACTTTTCATAAATAAACTTGCCACTGAAGCACCATAAGCACATGGGCTCAGTGTTGACCCTCAAAGGAATTGAATTCAACCTGTTGTGATTGCTGCTTCTCCACAGAGAAACAAACAACAACCATAATAGTATTAATACACTGATATGCTTCCTAACAGCTGATTTTGTGTCCATATTTATTGTTTTTGTCCCTCATGTAGTTCACAAGCTTTCGATTACGAAAGTAGAAAACATGGACTATCTATTTTTGTACAGTACAGCACATATTGTTTTAATCTGTGACATGTCCCCCTTTTCTCAAAACCAATTTACACAGAAGCCAAACTAATGAAACAAATCCCGGGAGGTTCTACAGCACATTACCTACAAACCCACCTCTTTATAACAGGGCTTACGCCTAATTCTGTGACTTCACTGATTAATGAGCCTCTTGTGCTACTGAAGTCGTTAATTCGTTCCGTATATTGAAAATATGTCGAAATTAAAAACCTTTTTATATGATGTGAGAAGACCTAAATGTAACACTGGCATTTGCAGTTATATGGCTCCCTCTAGTGGTTTACGTACAAAATGCAACTACCTAATAATATTCTTGCTATTTTTCAGATTATTGTGCAGGCGTTATGAATATTATTTACATTTTGTGATCATAACGATATATTAAAAAAATCATTCATAGGATGATTAGTACACTTTCTCTTTTATTTCCTCTTTTTTTTATCTTTAATAGGTTTGACGTAACAATCACACTCTTTGGCCACAGTTTTGTATACTTAGATTATATGGCGTTAACTGTAACATAAATATATTAAATTAAATAAATAAATAAATAAATAAATAAATAAATAAGGTAAAACATTTTGACATATACATGCATATTTTTGAAAAAAAAAAAATAAATAAATAATTACAGTCAGGGGTGTTTCTAGGAATTTAAAACATCCGGGGCTGGTGCCAAAACACCAGGGGCTAGTGGTAGTTGGTGGGAGCTCACATCATGCTCACATAAGATTTTGTTAGACACAAGTGGTTGAACCTGGATCCTTCTAGGTGGGTCCGGGGGCATTAAACTGGGTGTTAAAGACCTTGTCACACTATTAACAATAGTAAATAGTAATCACTGCAAATAGCAAACATATCAAAGTATTATAACAAAATTATAACATTACAAAAATATGTCAGACAAATAAAATAATACATTTGAAAATGTATTTATAACTGTAACAAATATATAGTTGCATGCAAAAATAGGGCCCTATTTTTTTTCCCCAAATTCCGTTTTATTTATTTTATTTATTTATTTATTTTTTTTTTCAAATTTTGTTTTCTGTTTTCATTTTTCTCGTCTTCTTTTTAATGGTTAAATTTAATTTTATTAATCAAAATGTATTTAATCATGTGTAATTAATTAAAACCATGAATCTTACACAAATTACCGTCAATTTATCAAAAGTTAAGAAAAATTACATGTTTAGGACCCTATGAAATGTTTATTTTTTTTTCTCACTTTCTCAACATGCAGGATTCATATTCAAATAGTCTTTTGCGGCATGATATTTACAGATACCAGTCCATATCGCGACTTGATTTACGTTTAATGACCAACTTTTGATTAAATTATTCAAACTTTGTCAAATTCCGTGGAAATCATAGGGTCATACAAAAAAAAAAAAAAAAAAAAAAAAAAGCTTTCGGGGCTGGAGTAAAAACCCACGGGGCTCGAGCCCCAAATGATTAGCCCTAGCAACGCCCTTGATGTTTTGTTTATGTATCGTTCCGAATTCTAATTGAAAACTGTTGCCATGGTTACCGTCTCAACTTTTGTTCCAGCGTCTTTTTCACGCGTTCTGACTAACTTTTAATGTCCTGTAGTTACTTAAACGTTGTTTTTAAGACGCTTTTGAAACGTATAGACCTACTCGTTGGTGTAAAAACAGCTACTCACTTCTGAGAACACTTCAGCCTAGTGTGTTGACTTCCGTTGAGGGGTGCAACTCTTAATTAGCTTCCCCAGAATTTGCACTCAGGTTGTCATTTAGATATGTTAATGGTAGATAGTGACAGTGTCCCGTTCGTGAGTGACAGCTAGTCACCTGCTCTGTCTGTACGCGGAGCGCAGGTCTTGTTGTGAGTGCGGTGGAGCTGTCAGTCAGTCACGTTCATTAATGCAGGTGACCGTAGAGCGCATTGAGCCGAGCGGCGGCTCTACCGGACTCTTTCCTGACAGACAGTATCGTTGTGGTTTCAACAAGTCTCTGCTAGACTCGGAGCGAACACTTCAATGGAAGACGACAAGAAAAGCTCAGGACAATATGAGTCCGGTCCGAGAAAGAGATGACAACTTGAAGTAAGCGCCTTTTCTTTTGCCTTCACTTGAATTTTAGAACTTAGAACTCTGTTGATTCTTGTTTAGAATGTTTAGAATGTCATTGTTACTTCTTGGAATTTTCTGTTTAAAAGTTATGTCTACTACACATGCACTTGAGGAATAAGGGGCAACACTGTTATTTAGTGTTGTGTACAATAAATAAAACCTAGAATACAGCCAAAACTGTTCTTTTGTGCCACCTTCAATATTTAATTGAATTGTGCTCAGTACTTGATAACTAATTAATACAAGACTAATGTCATAGAATCAGGGTATAGTCTTTCCTTTGGCACGAGCATATCTAATTGCTCAATCTACACCAGCATTTAGTTACGACTGAAGTCCCTCACTAGAGCTGATCTTTGAAAATTGTTGAAGGCAAAAGTGTAGCTTTCCTTTGATGCAGGTTTAAAAAGAAAGCCACTGCCTTCCAGGCACTGTGTCTTCTGAATGGAATGGAAATGTACAAGGCCACAGAAATCGTTCAGTGAGTGAAGATGAGCATTGTTGTGCCAAGACAAGTTTAAGTAATTATTTGTATGGTGAAGATCACTAAGCAGTTGAGATGTTTTTTATACTGTAGTTACATTGCACTCTTTAAGATATGCATTTTCTCCACAGAGAAAATACATTTCTTTCTTTCTTTCTTTCTTTCTGACTTTGCTTGCTCAGTTTGGGATGACAATATCCTTATATGTGACCCTGGACCACAAAACCAGTCATAAGGGTCAATTTTTCGAAATTGAGCTTTAAACATTATCTGAAAGCTGAATAAACAAGCTTTCCATTGATGCATGGTTTGTTAGGATGGGCCAATATTTGGCCAAGATACGACAAACTGAATATATGGAATCTGAGAATGCAAAAAAATCAAAATATTGAGAAAATCACCTTTAAAGTTGTCCAAATGAAACTCTTACTAATGCATATTACTGATCAAAAATTAAGTTTTGATATATTTACAGTAGGAATTTTACTAAATATCTTCATGAAACATGATCTTTACTTAATTTCCTAATGATTTTTGGCATAAAAGAAAAATCAATAATTTTGACCTATACAGTGTATTCTTGGCTATTGCTACAAATACACCCCAGCGACTTAAGACTGGTTTTGTGGTCCAGGGTCACATATATCCTGCATATTGTATATGCAACATGTGACAACTAGTTTTCACGTTTTGCTGAATTTTCCAAACATCATAGGGGAAAAAAATTATAAAACATCAAAACTCAAAACAAGTACATTAGTTCAAACTGTTGATGAGGAATATTTTTTCACACTTTGTTTTTCCCCACACAAACAAATAAAATTAAATTACAGATAATATTAACCAACTTTTTTTTTGTTATACAAAGCACCCGTTTCCAAGACAGATGATAGATAAATACATAGATAGATAGATAGATAGATAGATAGATAGATAGATACCACATCAAGAACGCAGTTTGCATACAAACATACCCAGTTAGCTAAACTAGGCTAAATATTAATATTACTTCATATATGTTCAGCAAGATAAATGTTTTAACAAGTGAGATTTAATGTTATTTGAACCCTGGAATGGTGTAAAATTTGACAGGCTTGTACTAAGTGAAATCACTGTCCCGTTGTGCTTGCTGCTAAAAGGCAGACAAGAGAAAGAATCCATGTCAGTCAGCTAAGGCTTTCTGCTGCCATGCTGGTCATGCATGTTTTATTAGGCCTTGGCGGGCAACCTGCTGAAATTATTTGCTGTTTGCTCTGTGAGAGAAACCTGAGCCGCTACTGATGCTGGGCTTCCTTGTTGACCCCTGCCAACAGTTGAATCCCTCACCCGCCGCTAATTAGTTTTCCCCTTTCCCCTGTGTTACGTCTTCTGTAGCTGTGGTGTCAGTTTGTGCTCCTGTGTGCACAGGGAGGCCTTGTTGTCTTCTTTATCTATTAACGTTTAAGAGAAATAGCTGGTAGTGCTTGACATGAAATGCTTTTTGGGAGTGGACATGTCCTGAGGTGACATGCTTACCTCATCTAAAAACTATTTTGCTAGTATTTATATAAATACTGCATTATTGCAATACAGATATGTGATTTTAATGACCTCAAATTACACAGTTTTTATCTGAACTGACTTTTTAAGGGAATTATTTATCAAAAATGAAACTTTACTCACCTCAGGCCATCCAAGATGTAGGCTAGAAGAGTTTGTTTCTTCATTGAAACAGATTTTGAGAAAATTAGCATTACATCACTTGCTCACCAATGGATCTTTTGGAGGGAATGGGTGCCGTCAAACAGTCCAAACAGCTGATAAAACATCACTGTAATCCACAAGTAATACACACAACTCCAGTCCATCAGTTAGTGTTGTGAAGTGAAAAGCTGCATGTTTGTAACAAACTAATCCATTATTAAAACATTTTAATTTTAAACCATTGCCTCTGGCCATAATCAATAATAACACTTCTTCCACCAACATATTTGTTTAGAGCTGTTTTGGACTGTGCATTCCCTCCTGATTCAGATTTTTTTTTTCACTGGAGAAAGTAATATTATGGATAGAGGAGTCCAGCTATATTTAGCTGTAAGCAATAGTTTGACGGATGTCTTGATGGATTTAAACTTCATCTTGGATGACCTGAGGGTGAGAAAATTTGCAGAAATTATTCATTTTTAGATGAACTATTCCTTTAAAACACTGTTGGTTTAGCCTAACATAGTCAGATTGATAGTCATATTTATTTTTAGCCAGTCTGCTGGATATTCTTAAAAATGTCTACTTAGAAACATTTTTTATCTAAGGGTTCTTAGAATGTTTATATTCCAAGATAGGAAAAAAACCCTGTTTAAAAAGACTCCTGGGATAGATGTTAAGGTGTGTACACCTGTGAGTCATCCAGTGGAGGGTGGAGACTTTCAGGCACCTGTGCTGTGCCACTGTAGCGTGTCCAAACACTCCCTTGATGGAGCTAAAAGAACACATCCAAGGCACCTCTGCTCAGGGCGGGGGGAAGAGAAAGACATTCATGTTGACCTGCAGAGGAAACAAGAAGTCACAAATTTCTTATGGCTGATTTGTAAGTGTAAATGTTGCTGTCTGATCTTTAATTTGTTGGGCTGGATGCAATACATACCACAGAGGAATATTTTACCCATGCATTGTGCATTGGGCTTTGGGTGGGCCTCATCTTTGGCCACCCTACATCCTGTGCTCTTGCACTACCCAGACAGCTACAGGGCAGCGTGGCGTGACAGACATACTGGACTCATTGTAATTGGGTAAGTTATTTGTGACATTATGGCATTTTTGAAGGAACAATTACAACTCGTCATCACATTAACATTATGCATTAATGGAAGTCTGATCATGTCTTTTGTTACATCAGCAAGGTCATTTGTACTAATTAAGCAAGTTAAATAATTATCACTGATGTGGCATCTTGCCATAATTTGGTTTTAAAGGATAAAATATTGAGTAAAACAATTTCAGTAATTTTTGTTATAATTATTTCTGTGGGTTACAGTTATAACCAGCACAAGAGGTCTTGATAAATATTAATATTGAAAGCTGATGAATCTTAAAAGACATAACAAATCTTCAAATAGTAAACCAATCAAAACAATCTCAAATAAATTAATACGTTCTCAGTTCTCTATTTTACCATGTAACTATTTTAAATAAAGCTTCTTGTTGTCATAGTGATAAATGTGACACTCCAACTCCAGCTGTATATTGTACTTTGATCTTGTACTGTCTAAATTATTCATGACGTAATTGTTAGATAGATTAGAGGCAGTTTGAGACAAAGAGTGAAAGCTTGGAGGCGACAGCATTATCTGACCCTCTTATACCTAAAGGTGCATATGTTTTTCATTACAAATTACAGTAGCACTTTGCCTTGATTAGCATATGTTAAATGGCCCTGCTTTGGGACAAATACATTTTTATACATGTATTATATGATATATAAAAGATGTGTCTCTTTTGTTTCATCAGTGTGTCTAAATGTACCACTACAGCATTGTACTGTGCATGGCGTAAGTGGACCTTTTTTCTATTTGGATGGACTTCATTTTTAGTCTGTTGTATCTTGCATTAGGAAAAAGCTGCTCAACGAACCTGACAAAAGCATTAGCTCAGTGCCTGACCCGTTCACCAGAAGTGTCAGCAGGGTCCCAAACAGTCGTCTCAGGTAACACAATCATTCTTGATAGAATATATATGTATGTGTGGTGTTTTCTTAATGTATGTCACCAAGAAATATTCCAGACAACTAGGTTGTTATGGTGATAAATAAATAATTTAATTTTAAAATACACAGACCTTATTGAAAGGTTTTAACAATACAGCATACTTGAGTATTAGTGACATTTGAAAGTTAAAAAAACGGTGTTCGGTGTAATGTGAATGCCTCATTCCTTCATTGGTAGCATCTCGTCATGTGGTCGGTCCTCTGCTGGTGGCACTACCCCCGTGAGTCACCTCCCCTCCCGCTCTGGCAGCCCAGGCACTGGTCCCGGACTCTCCACAGAGCACAGCTCCATCTGCTCCTGGAGATATGATGTAATGTCTGTGTTCTTCTTCCAGATGTTTTATAGCCTTTTCCTCAAAACGGGTCTGAATTTTAGCATTAACAGATCATGAATTTTTAAATTCAAGTTCAGAGAACTTCTAATTAGAATTTTGTATCTTGTTTGCTACTTCACTTCAGAATTTGATTCGGAAAGTAAAATGAATTCTCACTGAATTTCTGAATAGCATGCAACACTGCTATTTATTATAATTAGAGAAGTCCACTTCCAAAACAAAGATTCACATGTAGTGTACTCACCCCCTTGTCATCCAAGATGTTCATGTCTTTCTTTCTTCAGTCGTAAAGAAATTATGTTTTTTTTTTTTGAGGAAAACTTTTCGGCATTTTTGTCCATACAATGGACTGCTATGGTACCCCCGATTTTGAATTTCCAAAAGGCAGTTTAAATGTGGCTTCAAACGATCCTAAATGCGGTTGTCAACAATCCGTAAACGATCCCAGCCGAGGAAGAAGGGTCTAGCGAAACAATCGGTTATTTCCATTAAAAAAAATACAATTTAAGTACTTTTTAATCTCAAACGCTCATCTTGCCTTTCTTTGCCCGGACTCTGTATGTTCTGGCTCAAGACAGTTAGGGTATGTCGAAAAACTCCAATCATATTTTTTCCCTCAACTTCAAAAATCATTTCAAAATCATCCTACATCGCTGCAGAAGTACTGACCCAGTCTTTGCAAAGTGAACATGCAAAGAAGATCAAACACCCTTAACAAAAAAGGTAAAACAGCGATATAGGGCGATTGTGAAGTTGAGGGAGAACATGAGATGGGAGTTTTTCGACATACCCTAACTGTCAGGAACCAGGACAAAAACAGTCCAGGCAAAGTAAGACAAGATGAACGTTTGGCATTAAAAAGTATATAAATTGTATTATTTTTATTCAAATAACCGATTGTTTCGCTAGATAAGACCCTTCTTTCTCGGCTGTGATCATTTACAACTGCATTTGGGATCGCTTGAAGACGCATTTAAACTGAATTTTGGAAGTTCAAAATCGGGGCACCATATCAGTCCATTGTATGGAGAAAAAATGCTGAAATGTTTTCCTCAAAAAAACATAATTTCTTTAAGACTGAAGAAAGAAAGACATTAACATCTTGGATGACAAGGGGGTGAGTACATTATATGTGAATATTTGTTTTGGAAGTGGACTTAATTAAAATGCACCTAGAAACTAACACTTAGTCAGTAAGGTACATTAGGGCATTATTCTGTGTATCATTTTAAAGACTCTCCCAGGTTTCCTGTTTTTAGTGCATGTGTCTGACTGTTTCAAATGCTTCACTAGATGCACCATCTCCTCATCTGTGGGATTCTGTGCTTTGTGCATTGAATGGTTTATTGTTTGGTTTGTCTTGTGTGCAGGAGTTTGAGCGGGTGAACACACAGCGCGTACGTCAGCTCTTTAACTCTGTGGATGAGCTGCTGTATGAGGGGAGAGTCAGCAGCCGCTCAGAGTCCCTGCAGGAGGAGTGTGAGGAGTGGAACGGACATACCCCCCATCTCAGGTGCAGCTACTTTGTGAGAGAAATTTGACTGTTCTGTGACTAAAGACTTAGGTAATTTAGAATTAACACTGTTCTATCACTGTTTTCTACAAAAATATTGAGCAGTTTTCTATATTGAGTAGGTGGTGAGAAGTGACTTGCTCGATATTCATGTATTTTGAACTGTTGTTTAAAATCACACAGCGCTTGCACTTCACAGAAACTTCCCAAGCCATCATTGCTATTTCTTTTATAACGTTTACAAATTAGTAGAGGTTTCTTCCCAAGGTTGAAATTGCTTTATTTCATCCACTTTAAATCAGAATAAGAATTCAGCAAATTTAATAACTGAATTAGGATTGAAAAAGAATTTTCAAGTAATTTCTAAAGATTGCACAACCGTGTTAACTGACACTGTCTTGACATGTTTCATCCTTGATCACAGAATTTTAGGGAATCAGTTGGAGCCTCCCAAACAGGAGGGTGTTCAGTACATCTGCAGACGGGAGTCCAGTGCCAGAACCTCTTCTTTCTCCACTCCCACCTGTCTGGACAAAAGAGAAGACCATAGCGAGTAAGCCCCTCAACATAAAATAACAGTTAAATTGACAAAAATGGACTTTTTTGCTGATTATTTGATTAGTTGCTTCAGTTTAAGGATTTAACAGCTCAACAAAGGATTTAACAGCTCAAAAAATAATTTCATTGTTTAGACTCTATAAAAAGTTTTCTCTTTGAGAACAGAATGAATAAAAATGTGATTTATATGTGGTTCCATTTAATAGTTGTTCAGTGAGAGTTAATGTAGCCATTTGAGTCTCCACTTAAGGCATTGAGCAGTGATGGAGATCTGTATGGCTGAGGGCCAGTGCAGATGGTTGCAGACTTGTCATGGAAGAACAGAAACCTCAGACATTTATTTTCAAGCAACCGTATTTGATTACTTGCAGTGTGTTTTACACCTTCCTTGTATGAAATGCTTTGAGCCAGGTGTCAAAAAATCAGTAAACTACTTTTCAAATGTTTTCAGTCGGTAAGAGTTTAAAAGAGGCTAATAGTTTTTTCAGCAAGTGCACATTAAATTACATATAAATATTAAATATTTGAACTTTCTAATAATCAAAGAATCCTGAAAAATGTATTACAGTTTCCACAAAAATATTAAGCAGCACTGTTTTAAGCACTGATAATAACAAGAAGAAATGTTTCTCAAGTATCAAATCATCAGCATATTAAAATGATTTCTGAAGGATCATGCCACACTGAAGACTGGAGTAATGGTGCTGAAAATTCAGGTTTGCATCACAAGAATAAATTACATTTTAAAATAAATTATTAAAATAGAAAACAGCTATTATAATTGTAAAAATATTTCATTAAATTACTGTTTTACTATATTTTGATCAAACAAATGCAGCCTTGGTAAGCATAAGAGGTTTCTTTCAAAAATCGTAACATTCCCAAACTTTCGATAATATAATATAATATGTTAATACAGTGTTTATGTGTAGATTTTAGGAAGAGATGCAAGTTCAAGTTTAACTAATGTTCTTCAAAATACAATAGTCAATACTTGTCATTATATACAATTTATCACAGCATTACATTTATCTTTAGAGTTACTCCTGAACTTTTTAAGGTCAGTCTTATCTTACAAAAAAACATTTGGGGTCCTTTATCTTCTGATTAATGGGCTGACGTTATTGATTGGTTCCTGAGCTCTTTCTTTTTGCTTGACTGCACTTATCTATTGTTTTGAAATATGCACTGAAGCCTATCATACATTATACATTTGATATAAAACATAAAACCAACCCTCAAGGATGAGGCCTCTCACCTGATTAAAAATATGCAATATGTTATGAAGACATTGCACTGAACATGTCCACAGGCGATGCATTTATCAGTCTGGCCTTGCTGTGGCGAGAATTTGCTTCCTCCCTCATTTCTCTCTCTCTCCGTTTGCCTGCAGGCTGTATGTAGCAGGCCACAGTCTGGCCCCGGGCCTTTGGTGTGAGCAGTCTGTCCGGAGCTCCAGCTCCCCTCTCTATGAGCGTTCAATCGACCTGACTGAGGAAGAGGAGGTGTATGAAGCAGAGGG
This sequence comes from Labeo rohita, assembly GCF_022985175.1. Classification (NCBI taxonomy): domain Eukaryota; kingdom Metazoa; phylum Chordata; class Actinopteri; order Cypriniformes; family Cyprinidae; genus Labeo; species Labeo rohita. Next base: position 7,001,670 of record NC_066882.1, read on the forward strand.
CAGCATAGAGGAGTTTCTGGCTTATGATGGGAAAGAAATGTACATCACAATTTATCTTTTACTCAATCTGCAAACTTTTAATAGATATTCAGTAGCTGGTCATTTAAATTTTACAAATGCAACACAGCCTCATTACATTCTGTTATCTGCAGTTTTATTCGCCAAAAATAGACTTAGTGCGCACCCGTTGTAAGGCATTCTGTCAGAAGGGAATATTTTGTTGTAACTTGCGTATTTCTTTTGACTGTAGGGAAGAGGAGGATGTGGATCAGAGGAAGTCTTCATCTGTGGCCCCCAGAGGTGGAGTCCCCCCCGGTATCCCCTCATGCATGCATCCGTGACGCAGTTGCAGATGAGCTGTTTGATGATATATGGAGGGAGGTGGTGGGTCTTCTGGAGGAGCTCTTACACAAGTACTGGGAGAAACAGCTCCCGGGTGTGTCTGAATTACTGAATCACTAGACCAGCAGAATTAGCCGACAGTGCATGTTTGATCATTAGTTCCTGGGTGGGTGAAGAACACAGTTTTTGCGTACTTAAAGACCACTTAAGTGGAGTTTTGTGGCTTTTTGACCATGTATGTACAGTAGAATTAAAAAGGGTTGGTAAGATATTTATGGTTTTAAAAAGTCTTAAAGGAGAAGTCCACTTCCAGAACAAAAATTTACAGATAATGTACTCACCCCCTTGTCATCCAAGATGTTCATGTCTTTCTTTCTTCAGTCGTAAAGAAATTATGTTTTTTGAGGAAAACATTTCAGCATTTTTCTAATGGACTGATGTGGTGCCCTGATTTTAAGCTTTCAAAATGCAGTTTAAATGCTGCTTCAAACGATCCCAAATGCGGTTGTAAATGATCCCAGCTGAGGAAGAAGGGTCTTATCTAGCAAAACGATTGGTTATTTTCATTAAAATATCAAATTTTCTTTTTAATATCAAACGCTCGTCTTGTCTTACTCTGCCTGAACTCTGTGTATTCTGGTTCAAGACAGTTAGGGTACAGTATGTCGAAAAACTCCAATCGCATTTTCTCCCTTAACTTCAAAAATCATTTTAAAATCATCCTACAACGCTGCAGAAGTACAGACCCAGTCTATGCAAAGTGAACATGCAAAGAAGATCAAACACCCTTAACAAAAAAGGTAAAACAGCGATATAGGGCGATTTTGAAGTTGAGGGTGAACATGAGATGGGAGTTTTTCGACATACCAGCGAGCGTTTGACATTAAAAAGTATATAAATTGTATTATTTTTATAAAAAATAATTGATCATTTCACTAGATAAGACCCTTCTTTCTCGGCTGGGATCATTTACAACCACAAACTCGGGGCACCAAAGAAGTCCACTATATGGAGAAAATGCTGAAATGTTTTCCTCATAAAACATAATTTCTTTACGACTGAAGAAAGAAAGAAAGACATGAACATCTTGGATGACAAGGGGGTGAGTACATTATTTGTAAATCTTTGTTCTGGAACCGGACTTCTCCTTTAAGGCCCCATTTATGAGATCAAACATGCAGTATTTGAATATATTCTAAAATGGAATTTATTCCTAGTCTTCAGTGTCACATGATCCTTCAGAAATCATTCTAATAGGCTGCTCAAGAACATTTAATATTATTATATATGTTAAAAACAGCTGCTTAATATGTTTGTGGAAACCGTGGTGAAAATGGTGAACCCTTTGATTTCAAATGGGTGTAAGCTTGTAAACCGTATATTTAAAAAATGAAAACAAATAATGATTAATGATAAAAACTCAGCAATGATAGGATCCTTGAGGCATCAGCGTGAACTGTATTTGTTCCCAAGTCTGTTTGTGCTACTCTGTAGCATTTTGCAGTTATAAAATGCAATTCAGTTGCTAATCTGCCAGCAGTTAAATGCGCTGTTGGAGATTTCCCTAAATCCCTAATGTTCTTTTGGCATCAGATTCAGCAGCGCAGAGGAGAACATTAGAAAGCTCCAGTCAAGCGCCTTCATCTCAACTGCCTGTTAAAGGACATCATCTTCTGTTGTCCAGAGGTTCCAGCAGCAGAACCACATTCCTGTCAACATGCAGCAATAATGTACAGGTGACAAAACATGATGCTTTTTGCTGCAAAAATGAAATCCTGGCTGTCTTTGACTTCATATTTTGAATGTTTCATTTCTTCTGTCAGGACTCAAGTGCCTACAAGATTAATTTAAACGGTGTTATGACAATCCAAGCAAAGCCACTGCAACAGAGACATCAGGGATTTAGTGAGAGAGCTCTGTAAGTCATTTAGAGTTTGGAAAGTTATTATCTAACCTTACAATTTCTATTTTTCTAAGACAATTTAATAAGGAACCGAATTAAGGAATATGTTAACTACAGATAAATCAGTATGAAAACAACTGAAGATCTACAACTTGATCTGTCTTGGCCCCTCTTAAGGTATGAGCCAGATGATGGAGCGAGTGTGTTGATGTGTGTGAAGACCCAGGCTATGAGAGGTTCCGGTATATTCATACAGAAACCCACAGCCCAGCGGAGACTCCCAAGACTCAATGGCAGGGTTCGGATGTACCACAACCTCACAGGAAACGGAAGCCAAATCTTACGAGGAACTAGACTGTGAGCTGTAACTCTGCACACATGATTAAAAGAAGTTAATGGGACTGTTCACCAAAGGTGACAATTGGAACATATCGTTCCTAACCCAACAGACAACTTTAAAATCACAAAAGAGCACCAAAGACTTATCATAAATGTGGTCCACATGAATTTTGCATGATGTTCCAAGTTTTTAAAGACATTTGATAACTTTGTGTGAGGAGCTTAATAAATTAACATCAGCATTCATTAATAATTTTGACATTCACCCTATTTCCTTTCCCTAGTTTGCACCATCATGAAAGTTAATGAAAAAAGTGGTGATGTCCAATTCATTTATAAAAGCTTTATACAATTTCAAAGCAGCTTCACAGTAATAAATAACAGCATTAATGTTTTAAAATACTTAAATTATGAAACAAATGAGATTTCAGCTGTAAAGCAGCTCTGAAAAGAGAATAGCGTCATTATTCAGCTCATTTTAGAACAATATCTGTTAGTGTTGCAAAATTCATTAGTTATGAACATGAGCTTTTTTATTTTTATATTGTACTGTTTTGGATATGAGTTGATATAAATTGTGTTATCTGCAGTACAGAATTGTTCACAATCTATGCATATAATTGACAAATGTGACCCTAGACCACAAAACCAGTCATAAGTAGCATGGGTATATTTGTAGCAATAGCCGAAAATACATTGTATGGGTCAAAATTCTTCTTTTATGCCAAAAATCATTAGGATATTAAGTAAACATCATGTTCCATGAAGATATCTTGTAAATTTCCTTCCATAAATATATCAAAACTTAATTTAGATTAGTAATATATGCATTGCTAAAAACTTCTTTTGGACGACTTTAAAAAGTGATTTTCTCAATATTTTGATTTTTTTGTACCCTCAGATTCCAGATTTTCAAATATCTCAGCCAAATATATCTAGCTCAATTTAACAAATTGTGAACAAATTGTTCTTTAAATCAGATGTTTTCATTTGAATCAGTTCTTACAGTTCAGCAAACTGGTCTGAATGATTTGTTAACAATTTAACTCACTGATCTAGCTGCAGTGGTTAACGGCTCCCTGAAGGTGGAGACTGTCTGTAAATAACAACTTTGGTCTGTTTATCATATGGCTCTAGAATGTAATGTACAAAACATATGGGCTGTTTTTATGATACATTTAAGATATTTTGCAGCGTTCTTTTCAAAACCTGAAAGCTCCATTTGCCATTCAACTGCGTGGAGCATACTTTCTACTTTTGTTTCTCTGAGCATTTTATTGGGTTAACTATACCACCATTTTATATCCTCACAAGTTTTATGTAAAGAATGTGATACAAGAAGTTCTGTTGCAGCAGCTGCTTTATGCATGATGCAACTCTTTCAGAATATGCAGCTGCAGATTATTCAATGCAAGGTCTACTGGGGTCCTGTTATAACATGCCGAGGCCTTCTTTTGAAATGCAGACTTCTTTTAAAAGCGCTTGTTAAATTGGTCCCTCAAGCTTCATTGCACCTTATTAATTGTAACACTTTTAACCTTGTCATCACTTGGAAAAATCACAGAAGTAGCCTTAAGCTCCTGCTGGGGTATCAAGCACGAGTAAACATGCAGACTGCTAATTAGAGTAAGTATGTGTTTTTGGGTTTTTTTCTCACAGATACACTGTGAACGAAAGCCTGCCCTCTCCACCGGTGAGTGCCGTTCAGAGCCACAGGCTTCCTCAGATACTCTCGGAGTCTCAAGAGCAAGAATACTACGCACCTATTTCCAGGCTTGTGCAGGTAACAAGCCACACTGGTTTCACTGTTCACTGTCTATGTTAACCTTGTTCTTCACACCTTCACACACTAGTGCAACCAAACGCATTGGCATTGACCAATCATCAGACAATGACTTTTCAAAAAAATTGCAAGCAGTATATGAGTTAGGCAGGCATCAAATGTTTATGTAACATCCTGTCAATAAAGATGACTTCATCTGGTCTGGTTTTAAAAACAGAACATATGTCCTTCGTGGTTCACGTCATCCCACAATTATGTCCTTGCCATTAATAAAAAAATGCAGACAGGTGGAGTGGTTCGATTAATTCATAAATGTTCATTTTTTAATTTAAAACTATTAATGGAGAAGCATGCACTGTAGTGATTAAATATTTGCTTATCTCAAAAAAGAATATTTCAATAGCTATCTCATTTGAATTTGATTTGAATTTATTTGACATTATGTTGAAAACTATCTGCCTTTGGTTTTAAACACAACTTATGTGTAAATCCACAAGCAGAAAGATGTTTCAGCATCCCACGAAAGAAAAAGCTAGCTGTGTGGACCTTGATCTTGGTAAACAGAGATAGCAGCATTTTTTTTAAAATGGGTGAAAGGTGCAAAATGCCTCCATGGTCTGGTTGTCTTGACATTGAAAAACCGTAAACATAGTTGCACTTTGCCATTTTACAGAAAATTCAAAATATCTAAAAAAAAAAAAAATCCACATTTTCAGTTGGAAGGAATATGATGTATGGTCAGCTATTCAGTCTGCACTGATTTAGTTTGATTATGCAATCAAAGCTCTAATCTTTCCCTGTATTTCGTAGCTCAGAGGAAGGATCCTAAGAGGCGGCTCTACCAGCGTCATGCATGCAGTAAACAACCTTCCACCTTTGAGAGAGCCCACCCTGATGCTGGAGTCTCTATCTCGGCCCAACACTACCCACACATTCAGAGTAAATCTACCCTACAATTATCATTACAGTACACTAGTATAGATAAAAACAGCACACATTGCAGATGACAATATATGCATTAAACAAAGTCTTGACGACGTGCATGTACAGTTAGGAGTAGTCATTGTGATATCAGATGCCAGGCAGTTACAGCTATAGGTAACCAGCAGTTTAATGTAGAACAAAACCAAATACCAACACTGCATTTCTATATAGCTTTGTAGAAACATGACACCACCTCCAACAAGGAAGTGATATGGATACTTTCCTGTTGTGGTAACAGTGCTTGAAATAGAAGGTAAATACAGAGGAGTCTATTGTTAGATGTAACTCATGCCATGCTTTTGTTCTGCAGTCGGACACCCCTATGAAAAGGTCCTTTACACCCATGGATTTTGCCTGTAACATGAGGACAAGTCGAGGACTTGTCAAAGGTGGGTCACTTTATAAAGTAGGTGCCTGATCTGGCCACTTCTACAATTTTACTTCCTAAAAATAAGTGATATTAAAAGAATAGTTCACTTTCAGAACAAAAATCTACAGATAATGTACTCACCCCCTTGTCATCCAAGATGTTCATGTCTTTCTTTCTTCATTCGTAAAGAAATTAGGTTTTTTGAGAAAAACATGTCAGGATTTCTCTCCATATAATTGACTGCTATGGTGCCCCCGAGTTTGAACTTCCCAAATGCAGATTAAATGCAGCTTTAAAGGGCTCTTAAAGACCCTAGCTGAAGAAAAAGGGTCTTATCTAACAAAACAATCTGTCATTTTCATAACAAAATTGACAATTTATATACTTTTTGACCTCAAACGCTCATCTTGTCTAGCTTTGCGTGAACTCTGTGTAATGCGGGTCAATACAGTTAGGGTATGTCAAAAAACTCCCATCTCATTACATGGCTGCAGAAGTATCAACCCAGTGTTTACAAACTGAATATTGCAAAGGTCAAACGCCCTTTACAAAAAAAGGTAAAACAGATGTAGGATGATTTTGAAGATGGAGGAGAAAATGAGATGGGAGTTTTTGGACATACCCTGTCTGTACTGACCCGGATTGCACAGAGTACACATGCGCATCGCAGAGCTAGACAAGATGCATTTAAGGTTAAAAAGTTTATAAATTGTAAATTTTTTTTAGAAAATAACCATAGAAAAGACCCTTCTTTCTTGGATCATTTAGAGCCCTTTGAAGCTGCATTTAAACTGCATTTTGGAAGTTCAAACAAAAAACATAATTTCTTTTCAACTAAAGAAAGAAAGACATGAACATCTTGGATGACAAGTGGGTTAGTACATTATCTGTACATTTTTGTTCTGTAAAATGAACTACTTGTTTAAGTTTTTTCTGTATGTGTCTTAGGTGAGAACACACCTATGGGTGTGACAGGCTTCAGTATGGGCATCACCAGCTCGACAGCTAGTGGGTTTTCGGAGTGTGTCACACCCAGCAGGAGGCGTCTACCCTGCGCTGATGGAGATGGAGGGAACATGCCCCTGCTCGGCTCTACAGGTCAATGCACTACTGTTTATTATTTTTAACTGAATACAAAATCAAGAGTTTATTAGTTTAAATCTATTGCCTTTTGTTTATAACTTTAAAGCCTATACCAATTAACTTCACAGTTTATACTCCATAGACAGCATAGAATCAACAAATGAATGATCCACAAAAATAAGCAATGGCTTTAATTAAAAGGAATATGGGAGTTCTTTGTAAGAATTGCTTTATTTATTTAGCTTTTGGGACACTGGAGATTAATTAACACATTTAATAAGGCACAGTCCTGGTAGAGAAGAGATTCACTTAATGAAAATATTTCATCAAGTCTGAGTAATTCATCAATACCATCTGCTTTCAGGTGGCCAGAATCATCGGAAACAGCTGAGCCGGTTTCCAGTGCATGTGAGGAAGAAATTTCAGCCTGTCATGCCGTAGCAGGGGAGTTAATTTTGTAATTAAACAAGAGAACTTAATGAGCCAGACATTATGAATACAACAGGGCAATATGCACTGTCATAGTATCACTTGATATTAATAATATCGCATGCAGTGCCTCCAGTTTATGGACAGTGACCTCAATATCTGAGGCGAACAGGACTAATGACCTCATGCATCCCAGTTGTTTTCTTTTTTAAAATTATGAAGAATGAATGCCAAACATCTTTTGTTATTGTAAGTTAATGCATATATCATGTAAAGTATAATATTTATTTGTTTTTACTGCTTAAACAGATGTCTGCAGCCAGCAGGTGGATTAAAAAATGATGCACTGGCCTTTTATTATTTCTTTTACAGGGTTACTGATTTAACCCACCAGATTGTTTGAGCAACATTTTATTGAGACATTTTATCTGGTTGGTGGAGTCATTTGTAATAAAATTGTTACATAATTTGGCAAAGGTTCAGTAATATATCACAGCTATCAACAGAGAATATTAGATGTTTGTTCCCTGAATGTTTTTAATTGTAAGAATTTTTTAAATATTATTGTACACTACCAGTTAAAAGTTTTCGAACAGTAAGATTTTGATGTTTTTTTTTAAAAATAAGTCTCTTCTGACCACCAGGCCTGCATTTATTTGATCCAAAGTACAGCAAAAACTAAATGTATTTTTACTATTTAAAATAACTGTTTTATATTTAAATATATTTTAAAATGTAATTTATTCCTGTGATTTCAAAGCTGAATTTTTATCATCATTACTCCAGTCACATGATCCGTCAGAAATCATGCTAATATTCTGATTTGCTGCTCAAAAACACATATTATTGTTATTATGTTGAAAACAACATAATATTATGTTGTTTTTTCAGGTTTATTTGATAAATAGAAGGTTCAGAAGAACAGTATTTATCTGAAATAGAAATCTTTTGTAACATTATAAATGTCTTTATCATCATTTCTATAATGTTTTGAATAATATAGTATAAAATAACTTCACATAAATGCTGATCTTTCTATTCATCAAAGAATCCTGAAAAAAATGTATTCAACTGTTTTAAATATTGATAATAATAATATTAGAAAATGTTTCTTGAAGAACAAACAAGCATATTTCTGAAGGATCATGTGACTGGAGTAATGATGCTGAAAATTTAGCTATGAAATCATGGGAATAAATACAATTAAAAATATATTTAAATGGAAAGCCATTTATTTTTAAATACTAAAAATATTTCACAATATTACTGCTTTTGGTGTATTTTGGATAAAAAAATGCAGGCTTGGTGAGCAGAAGAGTATTCTTTAAAAAACAAAAACTTTTGACTGGTATGTATTTTTTCCTCTATGCTCGCTATCAACAATAATATTGTTATCATACTTTGATGAAGTGTGAGATGACTAGAATAAAATCCAGTGGCCATTCTGCCAAAAGACTTGGCAGAGCTCTTCCATGGGACAAAGACCGCTGAATGTGTGCCAGTAAACCACAACACACACAAACAGACACATACACACCAGCCACAAAAAGCCACCAGTAATATCCCAGATCATTATCAATTGCCCTATTACTGCTGTCTGTTAATGTTTTAGCGAGAGACACTTTACTCACAGATAACCTGCATGCGTCCCAGTTATGTATCATAACTCCATCTGTTTGATCAGCCCAGGGTGTTTTTTCTGTTTGTACTAAGCAAGTGAAACGGTTAAGTCTGAAGTTCACGGTGAAGCAGCCTGTGCGCTTTTTTCAGAGCATTAGCCAGCTTCATCCAAACAAAATGGGTGTCCTTTTTGGATTATACATCTTGGGGATTATATTCACAGCTGTTCTTTTACTCCTTTTGGCATCTGCCACATATCATCCACTGAAAAATTATATAGGAAAATGGAACGAAATGAGACCAATTCCAGGAATGCCGGGCGCTTATCCAATTATTGGCAACGCACTGCAATTTAAAACCAATGCAGGCGGTAAGAGACTGTGTTCTTTTTTACTCTTAATTAACAATGATAATTTAACACAAAAATGCAAATTTATAAGAATGCATTTCTTCTCAAGATTTTTTCAACCAGATTATTGAGGGCACAAATGAAAACAGACACCTTCCTCTAGCAAAAGTTTGGGTGGGCCCAGTCCCCTTTCTGATCTTGTATCATGCAGAGAATATTGAGGTGACAATAACTGTTACTGAAATTTTATTCTTTCCATTTACTTCTGTATAATTTTTCTCACAGTTGCCAGTTCTTTCTCAAACCTGTGTTTTCCCATCAGGTGGTCCTCAGTAATTCCAAACACCTTGACAAGTCATACTCATACACGTTCCTGCACCCCTGGCTCGGCACAGGCCTGCTCACCAGGTATGGTGTGTTTACCACTATTTTTGTGAAAATTACACTCTGCTTTCACTTTTTACAATTCTTTTAGCATCTGTTGTAAAGCTTACTGTTAACATAATACATGACTTGTAGATATAGTATGTAGATGAATAGGGTAAATTTAGGTAAAATAGCTAAAAAAGTTATAATAATTTCGTCCTCCGTACTGTAAGTCATTTATTTGTGGACTAAAACGTGTAAACAGTGACTTTGTTTATTTGAGCATATGACCGGCTCAATAGTGGCTTAACCAATTGAGTGAGTTTGGGGCGGGATTATCTCTTCTTTGACCAATGGCAGATGAGGGGAGTGTTTGGAAAAAAAAAAAAATCATGGTTAAAGGCAGGTGCATAGACCTAAAATGAAAAAAAAAGCCTTAACAAATGAACTATTTTGTTGTTTTAGTACTTTCTGAGGGTATTTATATTTATGTACAGTATTTGACAGACAAATAAATGATTTTTGCAGAGCTCATTTTGACAAGGTAAAAAGGGTGTTGTTTTACAAAACCATTGAGAATTTTTAATCAAAGTATATTAGAGACTTTTCATTAAGACCCTAAAGAAAAAAAAATATTATTATTATAACTATACTAATAAGTGGTCATTGATTGCTTTAAGTAAAGTAGCATACAAAAGATGGCAGGATATGAGACTTATAATACATTATAACTATGAGAAATATAATCCATTGTAACTTAAGTGAAAGCAACATGTTCATTGTGTGTTGTAAATCATCATACTCTTAAACTATAACTACAATTAAGTAAATATTATAATACATTAAAACTGTTCTTATGAATATTCATAAGATGATATAACATATTATACATTTTTTTTTAATAATGCATTATACATTCATTAAGAATACCCCTATAATGTATTGTAAATGTGGGCTTCATAGAAAGTGTTACCACATTTTATAAAAATAAAAACAAATGTTTTAAAAAAAAATTTTTAAGTTTTTTTTTAACCTGAGTGTCCAGAACAATATCAGTATAACCAGAATGTTTAACTTAATGTTTAAAAACATTGTTATATTTGCAACTGCCCTAGTGAAAAAAAAACCAAAAACAAAACTAAAATGTATTTGAAATACAATAGTATACAATAAATAAATGTACATATTTCTGCAAATATACTTTTGGTATACTAAACTGGTATACTGAAAGTCTGCTAAATTGACTAAAACTAATTTTGTGCTTAATGCACTTTAATTGTGCAGAAGTAATGCTGAGGTCCAGCTAAAGATTGATTGTTTTGCATTGATTGTGCTAAAGTGGAACTACTGCAAGTATACTTCAGGTACACTTTAAATGTCTAGCATTTAAAGACTGATATTATACAGAGTGTGCAGTTTTTTATTAATAGTGATATAAAAAAACATTTTAGGCATAATATTAAGAAATGTGCATTGTGCAATAAAGCAATACTCCAAATATAGTTCAGTTATTGGATTTGAAGTATGCTTAGTGTGAAATAAATGTATTTTAAATAAATTATGGCATATAATATGGTATTTAATTAAAGTATTAAGAGTATTGCTGTCTTACATCACCGTGTTATCTAAGAAAACTGTCCTTCAAAGCTCAGAACATTTAAAGTCAAACTAAACTTTATTTCGCATACGATAAAGGACCACCTGCCAAACTGGCAGATCTCGTATCTCATATTCAAAAACAGCTTGCATCAACCAATGCAAACCAAGTCTAACAAAAACGCAGTAGTTTATAATAAGCCACACTGGACACAGGGTCACTGGCCATCTGTCCAAACGCAGCAGAGTCCAGAAACACAGGTAAGGAAAATATTATATTTTCTTCAGGTTCACTTTGCAGTACTGAAGCTATGTTGAGGTCACAGACTTGACTCTTCCCAACTTTTCTTCCCACAGCACAGGGGAGAAGTGGCGTAACCGGCGTAAAATGCTGACTCCAACCTTCCACTTCTCCATCCTGTCTGACTTCCTGGAGGTGATGAATGAACAAACGGATGTTTTGATTCAAAAGATGCAGAAGCACATAGACGGAGAGCCATTCAACTGCTTCAGCTACATAACATTATGCGCTTTGGACATCATATGTGGTACAGTACATTTAATCTTTCCATATATGTGACCCTGGACCACAAAAGCAGTCTTAAGTAGCACAGGTATATTTGCAGAAATAGCCAAAAATACACTGCATAGGTCAAAATGATTGATTTTTCTTTTATGCCAAAATCATTAGAATATTAAGTAAAGATAATGTTACATGAAGATATTTTGTACATTTCCTACTGTAAATATATCAAAGCCTAATTTTTGAATAGTAATATGCATTGCTAAGAACTTCATTTGGACAACTTTAATGAAAAAATATGAGGTTTTGCTGTTTGCATACTGCTTTTGCATGCTACTGTAAAAGGCCTTATGTTTGTTATTTAGTTTATAATTATTAAAAACACATGAGACATGTTTGTCTGCAATAGAAACTGCAATGGGAAAGAAGGTCTATGCTCAGAGCAATTCCGACTCGGAGTATGTCCAAAGTGTCTATAAGTAAGTAGTGCAGTTCAATGTTAGAGCATGTGTTCTTGCTAATACATACGTAAGGAAGCCATGTTGTTCTCTCTACAAACTGTCAGTGTTTATACTCCTCTTGCAGAATGAGTGACATCGTCTCTAAGAGACAGAGAGCACCATGGCTGTGGCTAGACAGGATCTACAACATGTTAGAAGAAGGCAAAGAACATTCTAGAAGACTGAAGATTCTCCATTCCTTCACTGCAAGTGTGAGTGATCGTCATCATTACTTATCACTTTTTGCAATTGAGATGACTAGGTAGAAATATCCCAATTATCCTGAATTCATCCTACACCAGAGATCCTCAAATCTGGCCCACGATATCCACTTTCCTGCAGAGTTTAGCTCTAATCAAACACACCTGAGCATGCTATTCACTGTCTAAAGGATCAATAGAAAATCACAGATAGGTGAGTTTTATCAGGGTTGGAGCGAAACTCCGCTGCGCATTGGCACTTCAGGGCAAGATTTGAGGAGCCCTGTCCTACACTGCTGTACAACTAATTCATATTTTGAATTAGTTTTTAAGGTAACACTTTAGTATGTGGACCAGTTCTCACTATTAAGCATGCCTATTATTAACACATTTGCTGCTTATTAGTACTTATAAAGCACATATTCTGCATGGTCATATTCTACATCCATAATCCCACCCAATACCTAAACATAACTATCTTACTAGGTATTAATAAGCAGCAAATTGGTTACTGAGGCAAAAGTCGCAGTTAATTAAAATAAAGCATGACCATTTTTATTTTTACATTTTCAGCTTTAATTTTAGTTTAGTTTTTGTAATTGTGATATTTGTGCTATTAGTCGTTTTTTTAGTTTTAAATATTTCTTTTTAAATAGTTTTTTTTTTTGTTATTCAGCTATATTTATCTATAATTTTATTTAATTGTATTACTTAAATTATTTTACTTGCCAGGATTTTCAGCAAATATTTATTTTATTTTATTTCAGCTGTATTTCGATTAACAAAAATTAAAAAAAAAATGTTTTGAAAATGATTATTTAACAATAACAAGATAAGGTTGCGTCAGGAAAATTAAGTGATTTATTTATCTTCTTTTCGGCACACACTAGCCAAAAAAAGACAGATGAGAGTCAAATACAAACCTTCAGATTATTTTTACACAATTTTCTGTGTTTTCTTGAAGGTCATCAAGGAGATCGAAGTTCATGACCTCTGGACCAGACAGTGATTCTGACCAAGGGCCGAGGAAAAGACAGGCCTTCCTAGATATGCTGTTAAAAACGACTTATGAGGATGGACAGAATCTGAGTCATGAGGACATTCAGGAGGAAGTGGACACCTTCATGTTTGAGGTACAAATAAAACTACAAAAGCAAACTCTTTCGTAACTGAACATTGTTTGAAGAACCGTTCTCTTTGGCAGGGTCATGATACCACAGCAGCTTCAATGAACTGGGCTTTACATCTGATTGGCTCCCATCCTGAGGTCCAGAAGGCGGTGCAGGCAGAACTACAGGAAGTGTTTGGTAAATAAGTCACGCTCACATGTGTGATGTTGTATTGATCGTAATGCCTACCATGTGTTCCTAATAAAACAATTTGTCCTGTTTAGTTCTGCTCAGTAGTCAATAAAGAATTTAGATGCTTGTGAATGTTTTCTAACAACCTTATTTACTGTAGAGTTCAGCTGCGTCTTCTGCTTTCTGATTGGCAGGTTCGTCAGACCGCCACGTGGGGCTGGAGGACCTGAAAAAGCTGCGCTACCTGGAGTGTGTCATTAAGGAGAGTCTGCGGATCTTCCCCTCCGTGCCTCTGTTTGCACGCAGCATCTGCGAGGACTGTCAGATCAGTAGGTGGCAGCAGTTTGTCACCTTGCCAAACAGTGCAGCAAACACTGCCAGATCAAAGATCGGAACTTTTTGATGCCACTCTCATTATTTGCATCTCTGCCTAACAGCAGATGCCACGGCTTCTATTTCCATCTCCCATTGTCAAATATGAAGCAACCTGAGTGTTTATTTCCACTCGGAGCTAAGATTCTTTCACGCCAAAGTTAAATGAAAAAGCAGCTGGATGGAAAACAGTAACTTTTCATAACAGAAAGTGTGAAAAACACAATAAATGCATCCGTTTATCAATTATTTATTAAAGCTTTATTCTGTCTTCCACACAGTGGTACAGTTTGGCATGTGCTAACCCAAATGTAGCGTTAGAGTGTGCTGAATCCTGTTCAGTTGTTAAAACTCTGACATGTGTAACATAATTGAAAGACTGCTGTTGTTGTGTTGCTCGGTTGCAGATGGGTTCAAAGTCCCTAAAGGAGTGAATGCTGTTATCATACCATATGCTCTTCACCGGGACCCGCGCTACTTTCCAGAACCTGAGGAATTTCGACCGGAAAGGTTTCTGCCAGAGAACAGCAAAGGGAGGCATCCATATGCGTACATCCCTTTTTCTGCAGGGCCAAGAAACTGCATAGGTAAGAAAAAAACTAAATAATAACAAAAAGGTTTTGATGAAAAATGGACTTAGGATAGAAATAACAATACTGAATTGTATCCAGTATGAATTATTATGAAAAGGAACACATTTCTGTTTTGATGTTGATGAAGGGGTACATGAGCAGTGTTGGGCACGTTACTTTAAAAAAGTAATTAGTTATCGTTACTAGTTACTTCTCACAAATAGTAACTGAGTTAGTAACTGAGTCACATCATCATTATAAAGTAACTAAATACCAGGGAATGTAACCTTGGCGATAGAATCACCAATCGTGTAACGGCCTAGTTTTTTATATATATATCTGAAAGTACAGCTTCAATCACTCAAGAATTATAATATGATATTATGATAATTTATATTTGTCATGTTGACTGAACTTAGGAATGCTGGTGGTGCTTAAGATATTGTTTGTCATTTAGTGTTTCTATAAAAAAGGGGGAAAAAATAAAAACACTGATAAGATAACAACACTACTACGAATTCTACTACTACTAGGATTAATGAGCTGCTGGGTTCATAAATATTAATCACGTTGTTTGCGTTCGCTCGAACTGATTTGCTGAAATCAAAACAGGGACGATAATAGGTGAGCGCCAACCAATGAGATTGCTGTTTGCGCATTAGTTCCGCCTACGACCGGAGAAATTGGCAGTTCTTAAAAGCTGAAGAATTCCAAAGGAACTCCGCTATTTTGACAGGAAAATACAGCAAAGAATATTGTTTACATGTAATGTGTCAATTCTGGATGGTATATAAGACTGTCCTGTATCTTTCTTTGTGAGTATGTGAGACAAAGCGACAGTGAGTCGTGTGCCTTTACACTAGAGTTTACGGTTCATCAAATACATGTACGCTGCGGATCCATTCAGATGAACTGAAAAATTTAATTATAATAGCATTATAATAAATCATAGTAATGCCACATTTTATTGTCAGTAACGGTAACGGTCATTTGTTTGATTACTCGCTACTGAAAAAAACAATATAGTTAGTAAAGCTGTTTATTTATAATACCGTTATTCCCATCACTGTACATGAGTCTTTTTGATGGGGGAATGACAGCCTAAAGATAAAACCGCACCATACCACATTGTATTTGATGGGACGTATGTTTAGGAAGGGAATCATAAAGAATTTAACAGTTTTGCTGATTTAAGTCTCACAGTTAGTTTTATGTTTTTGATTAATTTAAAAAATGATTCTTAAGAGTGATGTGTTCATAAATCATACTACAATACAGTGGTTGGATTCAAGTATTTGATTCACTGAAAAAAACGACTCACTACAGTCATTTATTTGGGAATCAGACTATACTAGCTGTTTGCTATGTGTTTGATTCACATAAAAAAACTAAGACCTAGAATCAAATAGTATACGGCTTGTTATAAGTAATATGTTTAAGTAACATATTTATAAGTAATAAGTAACTAAAAATGGATTTATTAGAGACATTTGTTAGGGAATTGGACTGCACAGGTTGTGTGCACAATGTGTTTGATTCACTAAAACGAAACAACTCCGAGTCATTTGCTCTGTAATCAGCCTGTTTCCCATTGTAGATACAGTACTGTCATTTGATTCTGGATTTTTTTTTTTAAACGAAACCCATTCTGATTCGCAACCCTTGTCATATGACATCCTCAGAACTTGGCAGAGGTGTCCAAACCTGTTCCTGAAAGACCACTGTCCTTCAGAGTTTAACTCCAACCCTAATTAAACACACTTAAGCCAGCTAATCAGCCTTTTCAGACTAAGCAGAAACTTCTAGACAAGTGTTTTTGAGCTGGTTGGAGCTAAAATCTGCAGGATGTTGGCCCTCCAGGAGCAGGATTAGACACACAGAATGCATTTCCATTCCACTGTGCTTTTTAATAGTTTTTTCATATAAACACGATAGAAGGATTTGTTTGAATGTTCAGCTAACGTCTTTTGACACATGAAACACAATGCTCAAGTTAAAAGAAGTTAAACTGTTAAAAAAGCATCTCAAGAACTTGCGTTTATAGTGCAGTTTCTCTTCCTGTTTTACTTTACCAAAGAGTCTGTACGCCTATTTAGCATAGTTGCAGGGAGATGCAGTGAACTTATCCTTCCTTTGGGCCTCTGTCCCACCTCTGAATAAAACAGATTGTTTCACAGCGAGTGGCGCTCGCAGGTTCAGGTCGCTGGCCACACACAAGAAGCAGCTCCTAACAAACCTGAACGAGAGCCACATACCTTTAAAGATTTATTATTTCAGCACTCGACTCATCTCAACTGCCTTCCAGGAATGAAGGCCCCAAATAAGAGCATTTGTAGAAATTTACTTCATGAACTTCCCCCCTCTCTTAGTCTTGTTCTGAGAACTTATTCTGTCTTTCCTATTTTCTCTTTGTCTGTGCGTCTGTGGCTGCAGGCCAGCGCTTCGCCATGATGGAGGAGAAGGTAATTCTTGCTACGATCTTGCGTCACTTTGACGTAGAGGCGTGTCAGAGCCGTGAGGAACTGCGGCCTCTGGGGGAACTCGTTCTGCGTCCCGAGAAGGGCATTTGGATCAAACTACAAAGGAGAACCAAATAACTCTCACCACCATTAAAACTTAAGGTCGCTTTAGTCCTCACATCGCTGATATTCTAGAGTTGTTGTGCTGCTAGTTATGAGCAGATTCAAATGCAACTTGCTTACTTCTTTGCATTTTCTGTTTTGATTTTGTGGGAAATTGTGTGGAATGATGGTAAAAGGAGAGCTGAGTGTATCAGGCCCTTATCGGTAGCTGAAGGCGCAATTAAATTAGTCAAAAATTTATATAAACAAACACCCAAGGGGAGGCAGAAGTTTGTAAATGACAGGCGTTCTGATTCCATTCGGACCTAGTTATGAGTTCGAAATAGTGTACAGCCAGAAGCTAAATAGCACAAAATAAGCTAAGATAGGATGATCAGTTTATTGACGACCCCAGCACAGCTACTTACCATGTAAATGTACATAATACATTGGTCTGAGTTGAAATTATCATGCAAGTAGAAAGAGACAGTAGTGTATTTTACATTAAACTAGCACAGTAAGTGTGACCATTTTAAATTGTAGATTTTAGTGGTCATTCGCTTAATATATTTAACTAGAGAATATTACAATGTACTGATCAGAATCAGATCTGGAAATCAACTCAATGCGAGGCAAAACTATTTTTATAGTTTTTATAGTTTTCATTCTATGATACTGAAACAAATATATAGTGTAGATATTTTATAAATCTTTCAATATTAATCTGTGTATGCTTTTTTCTGTTTTGCTGAATGTATGATTAATAAACATAAAAATTTAATTAAGTTTGTACTCGAATACTAAGATTACACATTAGTCCTGTCAAACGATTAATTGCAATTAATCGCATCCAAAATAAAAGTTTTTGTTTACATAATATATGTGTGTGTACTATGTATATTTATTCATTATATATAAATACACACAAATACAGAGTATATTTTTAAAATATTTACATGTTTTAACATGTATATATTTCTATTCATATAATTTATAATATATAAATATATTTAATATATAAACATAACATTTTTCTGAAATATATACGTGCAAGTGTGTGTATTTATTTCTACACCTAATAAATATACACAGTACACATATATTATGTTAACAGAAACATGTACACATTAAATTGATCAAAACTGATAGTAAAGGCATTAAAAAAGTTACTAAAGATTTGTATTTCATGTAACACAAAATAGTTGTTTTCAGCATTGAGGTTAATAAATAGATTTTCCTTGAGCAGCAAATCAGTATATTGGAATGATTTCTCAAGGATCATGTGACACTGAAGACTGGAGTAATGATGCTGAAAATTCAGCTATGCCATCACAGTAATAAATTACATTTCAAAATACATTAAAATAGAAACAAAAAGTTATTTTTAAATTCTAATAACATTTCACAATATTACTAATATTATTATTTTTGTGTCAAATAAATATTCTTATTCAAAATAATGAAAAAAATTACCAATTCCAGACTTTTGAATAGTAATGTATTTTAGATGATTATATAAGATTCAACCAGAGTCAAATTCACAGATCTGTTGCTGAAATGCCAAGCAATAAAACAACTGGCACTTGAAGCCCTCAAGGCTCTTCATTATTAGTCAGCTCAAATTGCTGGATGAAAACAAATCTTTGGCAAGTGTTTTCAGACTAAACCGTGTCTGCACATCCCACCCACACCTTATTCAAATACACAGGTTGAAAATAAGTAACGTCTGTAATCAAACTGACATTCATCACAGTGGAATGTCGAGAGGCTTTCATTTAATAGATATGTTTTCTTTAATTAAAAAAGAAGTTTAAATCTCAGTGTGTACTTTGTCCCAGTCAACAAAAGAAGAAGTGATTTTCATCAAAAGATCCATTTAGCTCAAAAATGGTAATGTGACATGCATTTGATATTAATTGGGGCAATAAATATTTGTTTGTTTATCTGGAGCAACAGCCAAATCATTCTATTCATCCTCTGGGAGATTTTGCTAAATATATGAATTTGCATGAATTAAGTTTCTCAGTCTGTACACTCTTAAAAATAAAGGTGCTTCACGATGCCATAGAAGAACATTTTTTGTCTAAATGGTTCCATAAAGAACCTTTAACATCTGAAGAACCTTTCTGTTTCACAAAAGGTTCTTTGTGGCGAAAGAACGTTCTTCAGATTAAAAAGGTAAGTAAGAGATGGTTCTTTAAAGGACCTTTGACTGAATGGTTCTTTGTTGAACCAAAAATGGTGAAGAACCTTTTAAAGCACCTTTATTTTTAAGATTTATCTTTTGATGCAGTTCAGAATCTACAAGCCGTCACTTGTAGAATTCTGCTCTTGTTCAAGTGCTCATGCACTTTCAGCCTGTTCTCTCTGCTCTTTTGGAGCCATTTGGGGCTGATGGGTAACAAAGAGCAGGGCTTCTCCACAGAGAGGCAGTATTGCTCTGAGCAGTGCCTGTGAGAGGACACCATACACCATCAGACTGATAGGAAAATCACTTGACCCTGCCAAGCCCCAAACCGCTAATGCAACTTTACTGAGAACAAATCAAGAAAAAAATCATTTGATTCAAAAAGTACAACACAAACCCCTAGTTAAAATGATGTTAAATACATGTTTCTCCTGTCACTGAGATGAGTAGAAATAACTATGTAAAACTACTAGCTGCTCAAAGTGATTGTGATTGCTGTTTTGTGGCTTTGAACCATATTGGGTTTTTTTTAATCCACATTGTGTCTGCTGGTACTCTTACATGTTGGCAACAAATGAGTATTCTAGACAAATTCTATTGTAATGTGTCAATCCATAATTAATCATTGCAAAAAATAGGAGACATTTAAAATTGATGAATCAGATTAGAGTTTGAAGGGCTATACTGTAGGTGAAAATGTGCACGCAGTCTTTAGAGACGAGAGATTTCAAACAGGTTTACATTCCGTCTGTGTTATTAGATCTGTGTCACTCCTCCCTCAGAAAGCAGGAAATCATTTACAGGTTGACGGCAGTTTTGAATCCGGCATGAACCCAGCATGTGGTCACGACTCCGATCACACCTGAATAAAAAACACATTTTTAAAAACATACATGAGACCCTGGACCACAAAACCAGTCATAAGTAGCACAGGTATATTTGTAGCAATAGCCATGGGTCAAAATTATCGACTTTTCTTTTATGCCCAAAATCATTAGGATATAAATAAAGATCATGTTCCATGAAGATATTTTGTAAATATCCTACTGTAAATATATCAAAACTTAATTTTTGATTAGTAATATGCATTGCTAAGAACTTCATTTGGACAACTTTAAAAGCAGTTTTCTCAATTTTTTGCACCCTCAGATTTTTAGATTTTCATATAATTTTATCTCTGCCAAATATTGTCCTATCCAAACAAGCCATACATCAATGGAAAGCTTACTTATAAATTTCAAATTGACCCTTATGACTGGTTTTGTGGTCCAGGATCACATATAGGGATTAAAAGTGGAACACTGATGTCCAAAAGTCTGAAGCATAGTTTTTTTTCATATCAAATTATATAATCAGCAACAAACTGAGTGAAAAGATCTTAGGATCATTTCTCAAATGTGCGTGCATACGCGTGATTCAGAGAATGAACGTATGCAAAAAAAAATTGTTTACACCACTCTGAATGATTGTGATTGTGTACACACGCAGCTGAATGATTTCAGATCACAGACTGCCTATTTAATGTCATTAATATACAACAGAGCACCAGTCCTTCCCAAATCTTAATTATGGCGAGTGGAAGTATTGCTTAGATACCAAAATTCTTGCAGGTCTTCAAATCTCTTCCATAAGGAAAAGTATGTACATCTGCTTAGACCCTAATATGATCCCAAATGCGGCTGTAAATGCGGCTCTTATCTAGCGAAATGATCGGTTATTTTCATTTAAAAAAATACAGTTTAAATACTTTTTAATCTCAAACGCTCGTCTTGTCTTGCTCTCCCTGAACTCTGTGTATTGACTCAAGACAGTTAGGGTATGTCGAAAAACTTTTCTCCCCCAACTTCAAAAACTATATCAAAATCATCCTACATCGCTGCACCCAGTCTTTGCAAATTGAACATGCGAAGAAGATCAAACACCCTTAACAAAAAAGGTAAAACAGTGATATAGGACGATTTTGAAGTTGAGGGAGAACATGAGATGGGAATTTTTCAACATACCCTAACTGTCATGAACCGGAAAAAAACAGTCCAGGCAGAGCAAGACAAGACGAGTGTTTGACATTGAAAAGTATATAAATTGTATTATTTTTATGAAAAGAGCCAATCGTTTCGCTAAATAAGACACTTCTTCCTCAGATCGTTTACAACCGCATTTATGATCGTTTGAAGCCACATTTAAACTACATTTTGGAAGTTCAAACTCGGGGCACCATATCAGTCCATTACATGGAAAAAAAATCCTGAAATATTTTCCTCAAAAAAACATAATTTCTTTACGACTGAAGAAAGAAAGACAAGAACATCTTGGATGACAAGGGGTGTGTACATTGTCTGTCAATTTTTGTTCTGGAAGTAGACTTCTCCTTTAAGATCAAATCTGTGGGTATGCTTTATAAATCCTTGGTTTGTCCCTCTTTTGCTTTACTGACAGCAGAACAGAAGTTTGTGTTAAACCTGATGATCATATTCTCCAGCATGATTTCAGATCATCCAAAGATATTCTTGTGCTTTTATAGAAGCAAGAACATCTGACTGTCTGTACAAAGAATCACATTATCATAGTCACAAATCAAATTATTCAATTAGCCATCTTGAAATAGAGCTGAATCTTAAATATTCCATTTTACGTCATAATGTTACTTTGTTTTGAATGTTTCGAAGTCCTTAAACTCTCCGTTCTGTTTTCCATTTTAAGGTTTAATGAAAAAAATCACAGCTTTTCAGCTTTTCAGCAGTGGTCTTAGACTTTTGGAGCCCCGCTGTATTTCTAAACATATGGTAGTATCCACCTGTACTAACTGTGCGGCAGGAAGGTGACCATGTGCCCGTGTTTGCTTTAGCTGGAAGGCAGAGTCATTATAGCACGAGATTACAGCAGATAACACAGTCTTAAGTGTTCCATTCTTCAAAGGACACGTGGCATCAAACACCTCTACCTACGTCTGCCGTGCGGAGATCAATGCTATCCAAAACATAAAGGAGAGTGTCAAATCCCTTCTTCCGGAAACAACTTGAGGTACGTTGAATAGTGAAGTCTTTAAAGTCACAGGAGTAAAAGACTGGGGAAGGGATGGCTTCGTTTCAGCCATTTAAGCAAATATTTTCAATAATGAGTAATTTTTTTAGTCAGCATCAATTTTTATAGAGCTACGTCTATTTTAAATGTGACACACACTATGTACACGCATGCCTCTAATTGTTTTTTTGAACTTCTTCATGACCTGAGGCCTGGACAAGTCAAACGGGAACAAAAGCGGACATAATTGCTTTCAGAATCCATTTGCAGAGTGCAAAGGGCTACTTATTTTCAATCACTGAATTGTTTTAGAACTTTTGAAAGCTGTCTTTGTTTTTCTAAAATACTTTGAACACAACAGAAAGATGTTCTGATGTCAGTAATTAGCATAATTTGATTGGGCTGCTGCAATTAAAATACAAATGGTAGTTTAACTTGCAGACGATGAAAACAGGTTACTGTCTTTTGTGTACGACATAAAGGAAGATATGTGGGAGTTTTTACATGGCTGATTTTTTAAAATATTTATTTTAATCATTTTTATGGTAATTACTGCATCAGCATTACAGTATATCATTGTTAAAGGGATAGTTCACCCAACAATTTAAATTCTGTCATTAATTACTCATTTCATTCCAAACCTGTAAGACATTCGTTCATCTTTGGAACACAATTTAAGATATTTTTGAAGAAATTCAAGAGCTTTCTGGCCCTGCATAGACCTCAGTGCTACTGAACCTTAATTTTGTGAAGGCTGAACCACTGATAATGACTATGAATAATAACAGTGACTAAAAAGATTGACTATGACGTCACAAAAAGTAGCTTGTAGCTTCATAAAATTACGGTTGAACCACTGATGTCACATGGACTATTTTAACAATGTCCTTACTACCTTTCTGAACATGGTAGTTGTGTTGCTGTCTATGCAGAGTCAGAAAGCTCTCAGATTTTATCAAAAATATCTTAATTTGTGTTCTGAAGATGAACTAATGTCTTATGGGTTTGAAATGACATGAAGGTCAAAACTTTCCAAATATATAAATTACCAGTAACTTGATGCTGCAGAAAAATGTGTATTTTAAGGTGAATCTGTTGTGAAGGCCATTTTTTAAACTTTCATGTGCATTCTTTCTTTTATCTGAGTAGAACTGTTTTGATCCTGCAATGCAAGACTTATAGAGTGGCAGCTTCTTAAATGCAAAGTCAGAAAGTAGACGTGCTCAAACACAAAGTACATACATCATTTGAATATCAAAACAACACTTTATGATAATGGCACCGCCACATGGAGGATATGTTTGTTTTTTGTCCTTGTGATAAGGACCTGGGTTTGGAAACTTCTTCAGGTGGCACCATATACCCTGCTTTTGCACTTTAATCTTGTGTCATAATCACTTAAGTTGGGCTCACACTACAGGATTTTTAAAATCCTAACCGATTATGAAATCTGGTTGCAGTGCACACATAAGGAGAATCTTTGCAGATTATCTTCCCTCAGATTTTAAACATGCACACACTACAAGATATTATTAAGATTATCATGCCAGAGGGATCACCTCACGTGATCATATGCAACAGATTGTCATATGTTAGCTAGAATGCTAGCAGCGTTATGCACTCACTTAGTGAGACAATTTCATCCCAGAGCTTCTCCTTGCGGTTGTGGTAGGTTTTTTTTGACACATTATACACACAGTGTACTACAAAAACTCAAGAAGCAGTTTCCTCTATCTCCACTATTCAGTGGACTGTACAGCAGCTGTTTTGTGGTCGTGCATTGGCTGTTGTGAAAGTACTGATGTGATCAAATAGCCGTCATCATCCCAATTTAAAATCCTAAATATTAAACATGTTTGATATTAATCGGGGTGGCCCCAATTTGTGTGCGAGCAGATCGGGAGGTGCAAGATTCGTTCTGTCAATACCTCAAATTACTAGGTAATCTGAACCGAACATTGGGACCAATCGAGGTGCTCGACAAGATTTTTGCTCCGATTCTCGGGAGGGGAAAATCGGGCTAAAAATCCTGTAGTGTGAGCCGGGCTTTACACTCTAAAAAATGCTGGGTTAATAACATCCCAACTTGGGTTATTTGGCAACCCAGCGCTGGGTTAATATTGGACAGAACACATGCTGGGTTATTTTATTTAAGTCAACTATTGTTTAAAAATTATTATATTGGTGGCTTAAAATGGACTGGAACTTACAAAAAACACAGAAAATTACTAGAGGCAACAGCAATAATCAAAAGATGAACATTTATTATTAGGCTAAACAAGAACACATGGACAAAATACAAGACAAATTGAATTTATTTGGGTGAATACATCCTAGTTTACAATATTACATACACTATATTGCCAAAAGTATTCGCTCACCCATCCAAATAATCGGAATCAGGTGTTCCAATCACTTCCATGGCCACAGGTGTATAAAATAAAGCACCTAGGCATTCAGACTGTTTTTACAAACATTTGTGAAAGAATGGGTCGCTCTCAGGAGCTCAGTGAATTCCAGCGTGGAACTGTGATAGGATGCCACCTGTGCAACAAATCCAGTCGTGAAATTTCCTCACTCCTAAATATTCGACATTCAACTGTCAGCTGTATTATAAGAATGTGGAAGCATTTGGGAACGACAGCAACTCAGCCACGAAGTGGTAGGCCACGTAAACTGACAGAGCGGGGTCAGCGGATGCTGAGGCGCATAGTGTTAGCTAGAATCACTACAGACCTCCAAACTTCATGTGGCCTTCAGATTAGCTCAAGAACAGTGCGCAGAGAGCTTCATGGAATGGGTTTCCATGGCCGAGCAGCTGCATCCAAGCCATACATCACCAAGTGCAATGCAAAGCGTTGGATGCAGTGGTCTAAAGCACGCCGCCACTGGACTCTAGAGCAGTGGAGACGCGTTCTCTGAAATGACGAATCACGCTTCTCCACCTGGCAATCTGATGGACGAGTCTGGGTTTGGCGGTTGCCAGGAGAACGGTACTTGTCTGACTGCATTGTGCCAAGTGTAAATTTTGGTGGAGGGGGGATTATGGTGTGGGGTTGTTTTTCAGGAGCTGGGCTTGGCCCCTTAGTTCCAGTGAAAGGAACTCTGAATGCTTCAGCATACCAAGACATTTTGGACAATTCCATGCTCCCAACTTTGTGGGAACAGTTTGGAGCTGGCCCCTTCCTCTTCCAACATGACTGTGCACCAGTGCACAAAGCAAGGTCCATAAAGACATGGATGACAGAGTCTGGTGTGGATGAACTTGACTGGCCTGCACAGAGTCCTGACCTCAACCTGATAGAACACCTTTGGGATGAATTAGAGCAAAGACTGAGAGCCAGGCCTTCTCGTCCAACATCAGTGTGTGACCTCACAAATGCGCTTCTGGAAGAATGGTCAAAAATTCCCATAAACACACTCCTAAACCTTGTGGACAGCCTTCCCAGAAGAGTTGTATGAAGCTGTTATAGCTGCAAAGGGTGAACCGACGTCATATTGAACCCTATGGATTAGGAATGGGATGTCACTTAAGTTCATATGCGAGTCAAGGCAGGTGAGCGAATACTTTTGGAAATATAGTGTACATTTAAACTTGTTTAACAAGCATCTTAGACATAAAAAATGTAACACTTAAAAGTAGCATTTTAATTTTAGTGTATTCAAAAATTCTCTGTAATCACTTTTTACCGAAATAGCTGAAAGATGCTGTGACTGACTCTAAAACCTGCCCATAAACAAACAGTTCTTACATTAGAGAACATGTTTTAACATCAAATTAAATTAAACTCAGTACTATAATGAATAAAATCCATTTATTTTATG